>NW_026294573.1:79586149-80216149 GCF_007827085.1 Peromyscus californicus insignis
AACAAGGTCTCCAAACCGGGATTTTGTTGCACTCAGTTGAGTTATTGGCCAAAGGGGTCCCATGGAAATCCTAGAATAACCCAGGCAGTTGCCAAGACAATGGGTTGTTCTCTACAAACTGACTGCAGGGCCCCATTGCTAACAAAAATACTCATACAACTCATAGAACATGGACTGAGTTAGTACCTGTGTGGAATCTTCACCCCTAAGTTCTAGTGTCTTTGGTGCAGGAAGGTAAGCAACACCAACCAAGTCACAAAGTCTTTGACCTACAATCTATCTTGCCTGAAAGATAAGCTAAGGCAATGGTGGCACTGAACTTGTGGTAGTAACCAGGAAATAACTGATTTGACTTAAAGCCCACTCCACAAGATGGACCCATATCAGACACTATGTGGGTAATGAAGAACCAGAAACTAGATAGCTCAGAGACTTAAAGTAAAACCAAACTGTCCTGGTCTAAAAAGCAGGTATCAGTAAAAAGATTCCTAATGGTATTCTGCTATATTTGTAGATCACTGCCTTATCTAGTCATCATCAGAGAAGCTTCCTCCTTCAACAGGAGACAAATACAATCCATAGCCAGACATTAAGCTGAGAGAGAGAGAGCCCTTGCAACACACAGCTCTAAATGGATGTCTCCTCAAATCCCTCATCTCAGAGCTCAGGGAACTCTGCAGAGGAGGTGGAAAGAGTGTGAGAGTCAGGGGGAATGGATAACATGAGAACATGGCCCTCTGAATCAACTGAGCAAGGCTCGTATGAACTCACAGAGACTAAAGCAGCAAGTACAGGGCTGACTTGGGTATGCACCAAAGGACTGAATCTAAAAGGTCACCCTGAGTATAATAAGGAACTTTAACCTTGGACTTGTGAATATTATTGAAACCACTAAGATGGGGACTGAAGAAATTGTTCAGGACTTGTTGCTCATGCAGAGGGCCTGAGTTCAGTTCCCTTTGCTCTGATGGGAAATCAGTCATCCTAACTTCAGTTCCGGGGGATTCTGTGTATCTCCTGACCTCATTGGGCATTTAGTGCACATTCATGCAGGCAAAATGCTCAGGTATATAAAATAAAAATAAAACAAATCTTTAAAAAATACATTAAAAATAAAGTGACTTCATTAGTTTGTTTATATAGTTTAGTAACTAATCTTACATAATTGGAAGAAATTTGCTGGTATTTGTTGAGAGGCTAGGCACTTAAATCATAATAGATGTTCACTTTGTGACATTTTTACTTGTCATGTTTACATTTACTTTTTGTCATTATAATAAAAGCTTTATAGAATGAATTGTGTATTCTCTAGAAATTTTGAAGAGCTAATTATACAAACAAACAAACAAGTGGAGAAAAACAAAAAAGTGGATTTCTAATAGAAAAATTATGAAAAAAGAAAATAGTCATTTGGATTTGGAACATTTTTCTAAATTATAGTAGTTGCCGTGTAATATACAAATAGAGATATTTACACAAGGAACAGTTTATTTTGCAGGAAATTATGAAAACTAGGAATTGGAAAAGGTCAACCATTTTTCTAGAACTTTGTTGTCAGGAGTTCTGACCACTTCTTGTGACTAATGAAGTGCTGCTGGAACCAAGTGCTTTCAGAAACTTTAGATATGAGGTCTGAAGTTAGCACTTTTCAATTGAAAGACCTGAGTAGTAAGTACACACCACTCTCTTCAGTTTCCGGTATTCCATCCTTATTGTTTTATTCAGTTATTTCAATATATTTTGTTTCTGCTACTATTTGCCACATTCAGTGAATTGTGTTTCATACCTCTGAATCCTAGCAGTATGTGTTGGTGGAGAGAAAGATGTAGCGTATCAGTATAGTTCTAAGCATTACATGCAATTGCTGAATTAATGGTCAGATATAAATGGTATCCAAATTATGTATAATGGTGTTATTTATTTTTCATGAGTGTCAAGTAACCTGTCTCTAGATACTTTCTGAAACAAGTTTCCAGGATGCTTTAAGAAAGAACCATTTGCTAAAAGTCGTCAATAATATAAAAAGTTCCATGAGGTAGATGTGAAAATGAAAAGAGGGTTTTCAATTTGTTTCATCAGAACTCGGATTAAGAATCCAATTTATTAAATAAAATCTTTGAAAACAATTAAAAGCAAAATAGAAAACACAAATGATAAGACATCTGATTATTCATGTATATGTCCATATTGTGATATACACCATTACTGTAATGTTACAGAATTAAGGGTAAGTTCACATCATGTTTCTCTCTCTAAACGCAGGTGGAATTATGTTTGGAAATCAAGCTTCTGTGGTTATTTTTATTTGTAACAAAACAACATATTATTCCCTTACACATTGGCAATAAGTGACCCCAGTTTAAAAAATATATATATTATTCTGCCACCATGGAAAAATGGCATTTTTAGATGTGATCTAAAAGCATAAGATGTGGAATTACCCTGTCTTACTCCTGTGGTCCCAGGATCAGCTCTAGAATCCTTTTATAGAGGCCAAAGTGTCCCAGACACACAAGGCAGTGCAGTAAAGGAAGGACAGAGATTTGAAGGCACGGTGTTGATGATAGCTCTAAAGATGAAGAAAGCAGCCACAGCTAAGGGACATAAACACTGACATCACCCTCTTCCCCCAAAAAAGTCATATTCCTGTGAATCCTCTAGAATGACCACTTAATACCACCTGGGCTTGAGACTATTGATCTCTAGAAGTGCAACAAATAAATAAATGTCATTTTTAAGCCACCATACTGTGACAATGTGTTGTAGCAGAACAGGACACTAGCATGCCTGCTAATCCCAACAGTCATTGCTCTCAGACAGATAATAATATCCTTCCCATATCACTTGATTCCTTCCTGGGCCTGTAAGCAATCATACCTGTGTTATGGATATCTTTCCATGGAGCCCCCCTGCTTTGTTTCTCTAGATTGTTCTCTGAAGTAATAGGGTACAAATTTGGACTGACTGGATAAGACAAAAGCAAAGATCTTGTTAGACACAGATTTCTGCTGTTTCCACAGCCTGACTCAGCTTCATCCTTGTCCATCTTTCTCTGATGTTAAAGCCCCCAAACTCAATAAGACTGTCATCAGAACAACTCTCATAAGAGCTAAGGTGAAATAAACACTCAATTTCCTCAACCAACTTTGCCAAAGATCATAACTTCAATCTCAGCATAAGAAAATAATTTCCGCCTTTAATCCCAGCACTCGGGAGGCAGAGGCATGTGGATCTTTGTGAGTTTGAGGCCAGCCTGGTCTACAGAGTGAGATCCAGGAAAGGCGCAAAGCTACACAGAGAAACCCCGTCTCGAAAAACCAAAAAAAAAAAAAAAAAGAAAAAAAGAAAATAATTTCCAAAATTATTTTTAGCGTATGTGCACTAACTCCTCACTTAGGAACACTAAAGGCTTTTCTTAGTGGTGTGGTGGAAAGAGACTAATGGCTTCTACTGCAGTGTAAATCAGGCTGTCAGAGAGAAATGAAAGGCAAAGAGCTCTGAAAAGTCATTGTAAATATCTAACTTCAGAGGGTGCACCAGTTGCTTGTGTTATTGCTGTTACAGAATGCCCAACAAAAGCAGCTTAAGGATGGAAGGATTTATTTGGGAACAGTTTGAGGGCACAGCCTTTCATGGCAGGGTAGGCATGGCACAGGAGCTAGAGGTGGCTTCTCACAGTCTGGACTCAAGAGATAAATGAATAGCAGTGCTCGGTTTGCTTTCCAGGTGTTTATTTAAGTAAGGAGTCTTGACCATTGAATGGTGCTGCCCATCTCAACTAACCGAGTCTAGAAACTCCCTCACAACTACGCCCAGAGGTTTGTCTCTGGAGGACTATATATTCTGCCATGTTTACATCCAATATAAACCATAACAGAAGGACAGGGTTTTAAAACAACAAATAAACACAGAAGTAATCAGAAGTCCTGAGCAGGTTACCATCATAGTGTGAGACTGAGCCATGTTAGGAATAATATTCATGGTGCTATTTATGATGGCTTGGAGACAGTAACAAGGAAAACAAATCCAATACTATGGCTTGACTTTAAAACAGGAAGTGGAATAGAGATGATTGTAGTTAAAGTAGAAGTAAAATTCTAAAACTAAAATGTCTGTGTGGACTCTAACAGCTAACACCATATTTCTCCCTTCCATGAGGTCATATGATGCCCACATTCACTGTGGCAATAGTAACAATAGCACACAATTGTAGAAAAATTTGTCCCTATGTCAGTGGTAGTATAGATATTGTACATATGTGGCTGAATTCAATACTAATCAAAATTCTGTTGAGAAAATTGGAGTTTATGAACATCTAGTTACCTTGGCAAACCTTAGCAATAACCATTAGCAGAAAACAAATTCAAAACAAGACAGGTGATGTTTTTATTCCCACACCTATAGGACTTCCATGCAGCAGGCATGTATGCCATTTTGCACATTTTCTCAGAGGAGGATCCTGGACCAGGTGGTTATGAAGCACTTTGCCCAATTTCATAGAGTCAGTGTATCAGCGTAATAATTAAGACCTCTTGATTTCTAGAACTTTATTATTTTTTAACTTTATGTGAAATTTCATGTTCCTTAATCATTCAAATAAAATTCCAACAGAACAATGTGTTTAATAATTAACAAGAATATTTTTCACTTAAATTTTACTTTGCAAATGGCACTTCTTAATGTCATCAGACAGTTCATCACTTCCTACGAGGGTTTTTCACAAGCAAACTGGATAATTAAACAGATTATTTATGACTTTTTCTTTTGAAAAAATTCTGGTATAAAACAATAATGATGAATAAAAATAAATTATCAATAATGAAGAGTTAGTTTTGCATGTCCTTGAAAAACTGTGTAAGTATTCTGAATCTGAGGAGTTCTAGAGGAGGAAGATGCTTTAGAGACACATGACTAGGCAGAGAGGCTAAGTCCTGAGTCTAGGGGATCAGTATGGACAGATCAAGTAGGCAGCAGCAATATCTGCTTGAAGAATCACCTGGCTCCCCACTAAAGCTCAATCAAAACCATCAGATACATAAGATAGTACCTGAAGGTACAAGTCACTGTATAAGTTATCAACACCAAGTTCTACAGTTGTCTTTTCTGTTGCTGTCAGAGGACACATCTTCATGAGAACATTCAGTCATCTCTTCTTGATTGACAGAGGTAATGTCAATGTCATGCTGAGTCACCATTCCATCATTCTTATTGCCCAAATGCACATTAAATTGGGGTAGGAGATAGTAGCTCCAAGTGAACCACCAACCGCACACTAATGCTTGGCACTGAGGTAAGACTAAGTATAGTGAGGATAAGATTTTGTCCTAAAGCCCATAGTCAGGAAGCAAAACCTTGAGGATGTGGATTTGAACATTCAACAGGTCTTTCCCTGTTGTTACTCTACCTCGAGGCTAGGGACTCAAGAACAGTTATGGCATTATTTGTGTTCCACATGTGGAAGCAAGTGAAAACTCACCAAAGTTTATCTCCTGTCAGTTTGCTTGAGACCCCCTGTGACTGAGAAATTTGCCAACTGTTGACAGTTGTTCCTATCTTCCCATTATGACCACAACCCTGAAGGGAAATAGAAATCTGCAATAATAAACAGGGAACCATGCCAAGGTCACTTTGTCTTAATTTTCTACAGCTTGTGTGAATAAGAACTACCCTTTGGGGCTCTAAATCCCAAAGCACCAGCCTGCACAATTAAAAAAGCATTATCCTACACAGCCTTGGTGCAGGGGGAGGGGGTCCTTGGACCTGCCTCAACTGAATATACCAAGCTTGCTGACTCTCCATGGGAGGCCTTGCCTTGGAGGAAGTGGGAATGGGGGGTGGGTTGGGGGAGAAGGCTGTAGGGCAGGAGGAGGGAGGAGAGGGGTATCTGTGGTTTGTATGTAAAGTGAATAGAAAATTTCTTAATAATGAAAAAAATGAAGAAAAAAAAGCATTATCCTTCTTACCATCAGGCAGCAATTGCTGGGCACTACCTGAAGCTGAGCATTTGGGCTTTGTGTCTTTTCCTTTGGCTTTCAATCAGATGTTTTTAGTTCACTGATTTAAAAAAGAAAAGAAAACAGTTTGAAATATTTTTATAGTCTTCTATATCAGAATATTTTTTTGATGTTTCGTTACTTTGTTGTTTAAATTTTGCAAAGCACCTGGACTATGTACTGTGACATTTTATGAATGAATTGAATCACACTGCAACTGTAAGTAGCTGTAGGATATTACTTGTTTCAGAAGAGGCTAGAAACAGTGAATGTAAGAAATCACACCAGCTAATTGTGAGCAAGCAACACTCAGCTTTCTTCATCTATTAAAGATACTGCTTGCTAAATTCTGTCACTTTAGTCTGTCTGCCCAGACTCCAAAATTGTCTGTCAGTTTCCAGACCTCAAAGGAGAGTAGTGGCAAAATCATCAAGTTCCAGAGGCTTCTCTCTTAATCATCACGTTAGGGGTTCAAATCATTAAAATTAAAGTATCCTTGAGCCCTTGAAAGTGAGTTAAGGAGTTGAATGGCTAACAGGAAGAACAGTTCAAACAGAAGTCAATGAGCTTGGGAACAGTTCAGAAATCTTTCCAGCCCTTCTTGGCTCTCCTGTAACAGGGAGCTAAGAGTGGATTAAGCTGTTCTGTTAATGTTTTCTTTCATGCATATTTGATGCTTCAGCTATAGGAAAGTGCATGCAAAGGCTTCAAGTAAATCCAGTCATTCAAAGGGTTTGATAGGTATATGGCCACCTGCTTTTGAATGTAGGTTTATTTATATTTGGAAATGCTAATAAAAATACCATTACTCTAACATAGTTGGGATCGTTTGTGGATGTAGCATTCTCTTTCCCCTTACAATAAAATATTGAAGATCTTTTGAAAGAAAAATTGTTTTGCATGATAATAACTAACTTACTTACCAATGAATTCAATATTTCTTGTTATGTTTAAATTTGAGAGAAGAAAATATTGATGTGATGCAAACTGAGGCTGTAAGAAGAATAAACTCTGTATAGAAAGAGGTGGGCCATTGTTTAGACATGCTACTCATTAACTTCTGTGTAGATGCTAGATCCCTAGATAATTTTTGCTGTTCAGGTCGGAAGGCAAACTTCCCACTGTTATTTTTCTGATAATATGGTCCAGGCACCAGGCATCTTTCATATTATGATTGGAAGATTCCCTGGAGAATTCAAGAACCAATTACACAATCATACTCTCAGCAGTGTGGCAATACATTTCAATTTACAAATGAGGTCACAGAGTCACCAAGAGGTCAAATGACACATTCAGCCTTGATAGTGTTCTGCTCTGAGTTAGTGTTTACCCCACAGGCTCAGAACATCACATCTAGAGTTTTATTCAAGCCAGGAATTGAAATTAAATAAAGATTATGCATATTTTATGCAAGATTTTATGGAATTCAGTAGAGTTAATAATGAAAAACTTTCCAAGACTTCACAACTTTGTTTTGTTAAGAAAACATAAGTTGATATGAGCACAGAGATCTAGTCATGTATCTAAACTTCTGTCATTATCTTACAATATGATAGTATAAAAAGGTGAGTTTTAAGCACCAAAATTATGTTTTTATTACTATTATATTTATATCATATTATCAATATATAATATATAAAATTATAATATTATAACACAATATTATATATAATATAAATTATTGTAAATTTATAATTATGTTTATAATTATATTTCAACTATTCTAATAACATGCTTTTTCTAAAGAAAATTCTTTCTTTAAACAGATGGAATTAACAAATCCCATTGTGCATTGTTGACTCAATCTCAATTATGAGATTCTTCAGTTACTCTGTTAGGGTATAAATACGGGCTAAGTAAGAACCAAATATGTTTCTATGTGCTGAGGACTACATGAACACCCCAGAAGTGTAAATCTCTACTAAAGTTTTGTGTATACAAGCCTACACAAGGCTAGAACTACAGGGTGATGATGAAAAACAGTTGTGGCTGTGTAAGATTAGATGTGGCTACAAAGCTAAGTGCAAGTTCACTCCCAACCCAACAGAATCTTAGACACTGGGCAAAGGTAAGGACAAGAACAGGTACAATCCTGCAGAGCTTTGTAGTGTTTTTTTCCTCTTAGGAGACTGGCCACCTGTGGGAGCCCACAACTGACTCAGTTTCCCAGTTTGAATCTGAAGTCTATTCTGAGTCAACAGAGTTCAAGCTTGCTTGCTCCAGGGCTGTGAGAAAGCCCTGATTAGCCCATGGGAAGGAACATACTATCTAGCTGGATGCAGGCTGCTGATGCCAGCCAGAGGAATATTGAGATAGAAAATGAAACTGTCTGCTCCTTTACACAATGCAGGATAGATAGTGGTTGAATGTCTGTGCTGTGCATTGTTCTACCTCTGTCCTTCAAGACTGTATATAAGCTGACTGTGAAATAAACTCCGGGCTGTCTAGCACTGACTGGCAGTCCTCTTGGCCCTTTTCTGTCTTCTTCATTGTCTCTACAAATTCCACATGCCTCTACTCAGCTACCCAGCTGATTGGTCGGCAGGCTCCGACAGCCACCCAGCTCCCAAATAAATACATGGAGACTTATTCTTACTGATGATTGCCTGGCCTTAGCTTGACTTGTTCCTAGACAGCTTTTCTAACTTAAATTATCCCATTTCCCTTTAAATACATTTTTACTCTGGGCTTTTTAACTTTCTTTATTCTATGTATCTTTCTTTCCTTCTTACTCTGTGGCTGGCTATGTGGCTGGCCCCTGGTGTCTTCCTCTCCTCCTTTTCTTGTTCCTCACTCTCTTCCCTAGATTTCCCCTCCTATTTATTCTCTGCCCACCAGCTCCAATTATTTCTCTCTCCTGCCTTGCTATTGGCCATTCAGCTCATTATTAGAACAATCAGGTGTTCTAGGCAGGCAAAGTAAACCAATCAGGTGTTCTAGGCAGGCAAAGTAACACAACTTTACAGAGTTAAACAAATGCAACATAAAAGAATGAAGCACACCTTTGCATCATTAAACAAATGCTCTACAGCATAAACGAATGTCACACATCTTAAACTAATAATATTCCACACCAGAGCTTCATGCATTGAATTTCACAGGTGAGAAAGCACAACCAGGGCATGCGGAAGACAACAGCTGGCACAGTGGTTATTTTCCAGAGACAGTACCCCATCAGTAGACTGTGAATAAAACTCTGAGGAAGGATGAACCTTGCTGATGCCTGAACCAAAATTCAACTCAATAGAAAAGAGAGACATACCAGAAACCTGTTTGACTTCCAAAGAGACACTGTACCTGCCTAAACTATACAGCTGGCAAAATGATTTTTACTAGAAGAAAAGTTTTGTGCTTTGGATTACAAAATTGTGTTTTAATGCCTTCTCTGCCATGTTAATAAATGATCTTGATAAACTAGAGATAATCCTTCAGTTTGTATCTCAAAATATTTATAGCTGTATTAGTTGCAAATGGTTGCTATACATACTGCCATAGGGCTATTAGTTGCATATTAGTTGCTAATGGTTGCTATACTATACTGCCATAGGGCTTTGGGCTTAAGAGCATATCTGTGTCTTTTTGTTATGAAGTTGAGGGTCAGAAACCCACATTGGATTACCCAAACTTTTATTAAGATATTGTCAGGCTGTACGCCATTTAGCAGTTCCTTGTGTTTTCCAGCTTAGGAAGGCCCCTGAATCTCTTGACTTGGTCCTCTCTGGCATCTTTACAGCCAGCAGCACACCACTGCCAAGTTTTTCTGCCTCTGGTTTGCTATTTCTATAACTCCTCCTGCTCATAAAGACATGGTGATTGTACTGCAAACTTTGGAGTGAGCACTGACAGGCTCTCCACCTCACCATCCTCAATCACAGCTGCAAAATTCATTTGGAAGCATAAATTATAGAAAGAGAGTCAGGAAATAACATATCTAAATACCATGAAGATACTTATTTTTTAATATGAGGACAGTGTAAGACTCAGTGTTACCATGAAGGAAGATTTAAATGTAAAAAGACACTGAAAATTGAAGTTTTGAAACTAATTTTTATAATTATATTTTGGTAAAAATCATATTTTTAATTGAACACGTCTCTTTATTTCATTATATAATTGTTCTCTAGCCCAAATTGGCTCTGAACTCAGATCTTCCTGCCTCAACTTCCTAAATACTGAAATTATAAGCATTATGCTTCCATGACTCTGACTGAACCTTTATTTTAATCATTCATTTTAAGTTCATGATACAAAACAGAAGTGATGTGTTTTATGAACAAAATAACTACCAAATTAAAAATTTAAAAATTACAAACCTCATCATATTCTCTGTGTATCCAAAGCAACGTATCATTGCTGATGGGCATTGTGACCACCTTACTCTTTGCCCAATCATCACAGAAGTTTCAATTGAAAAATCTAAACTTTGTTCGCATATTCACATCAAACAGAGCTTGAGAATATTTGCCAGTGGCGTCTAGCTCAGAGACTTGAATTCCACTATGTGCCACTCTGCTGAAGTGAGTCCTAGAACCCTACAGAGCTTTAATTTCATGAATTGTAATTACACATCTTAATATAGACAAACAAATTGAGAGAATTCAATTGTGTTCTTGGGAAAGAAAAGAAGTACATGAACCTTTTATGCAGGTTTCCAAAGAAGCCCCATTTGCAGGCTGTGATATACAGTTATATGCTCACTGCATTGGAAGAGTTCCATGACCCAGTAGTTGCTGGATTTTTGAGATCCATTTCTTCCATCCAAAACCTTTGAGCAGTTCTACATCAAAGAAGAGAGTTATAATTAAACATTTCTGGAGCATCATTACCCAGGCATGTACAAATAAATATCCCAGGGTCAGTGAGGGGAAGAAAACCTGTTACAGATTCAGAAGCACAAAGTCACATGTAATTGCACATTCTGAATGTTTTCCAATGGCTAATTCTTTGGTACTAATCAGAGTAATTACTGAGCAAAGTAAACAGTTGCCCTCCTACTTCAGTTTGGGAAGCCAAGAAGTTTCTGACACACCAATAAAACATTTATAAAGACTTTGAAATCATTTAATCATCAAGGAATATTTCCAAAAAATTACATTTAGTCATTAATAAGATTTTGCTGTTATCTATTTATTCCCAGAAAATATATTCTCTATTAAAAGGAATCTCCAGAGAAGAAAGGATAAAAATTTTGCCAAAAACTACATTCTCTACCCAAAACTCAGTTTCTCTGAAAATTCTCAGAAAAATTGAAAATCTGTTTTCTCCTATGTGCACAATTCATCCTAAAATCCCCAGTTCGTGGCTTCTCTTTAGTTTTTGAAATTATGGTTTTCCTTCAAGTCTAGTGGCATTTTCATTCAAATAAAGAAAATTAAAGCACATGTAAAAATTAGCTAACAAGAGAAGTGAAAGTAAAAGCATCAAGAAAACAAGAAATATCACAGAAATCACATAAAATGAAAGCATATATGGGATTTTTACACAGCCATAGAAGCACAAATAGGGTAAACATCATTTCTAAAGACTGAAGCTAATTGACTTGGATTTGAGTTGGTATAGGAAGAGAGTGCTGCATAAATAAAAGGAAGTTGAATATGAACATATGCCCTCCAGATGCTTGTTAGAGTCATGTCCCTGGTCCCTAAGAGAACACGTTTAGAAGAGATAAGCTCTCACAAATGGTCATGTTTTAGTCAGGGGTGGGGGCAGTGGTGGTGGTGGCATGTATGTTGCACTAGGAAATGAAAAATTAAAAAAAATGAACTCTAGGAGTGGATTGATTGGTAAAGGACCATGTCACCAAGCTCTTGACCTGAGTTTGTCCCTCCAGGACTCACACAGTAGGTAAAAAGAACTGAAGAACTGACACCTACAAATTGTCTTTGACATCCACATTTATGCTGTGGTATGTGCCCACCTGCCAATACACACACACACACACACACACACACACACACACACACACACACACACACTAAACAAAGGTAAATAATTTTTTTAAAGAAGTTAACTATTTTAAATAATTTCAGAGCACATAGGTGTCATGTGACAATATTCGTGGCTAGATGTAAGCAAACATCTACTTACCCGAGATAAGGAACTGGTGATAGACAAAAGTAAGGAAACCCTCCAAGTCTGACTTGAACCAACGAGTTTACTGAGTTTACTTGCAGGAATATGGGTAAAGAGTTACTTATATGGTCAGAAATGACTTACAGACATCTGCTTCCCTAAAATCTCACCCAACATAGTAACAGCTCAAGAAATACGGAAACTTGGAACACACCACACAATATTTAAGTAGTTCAATAGTTAGTCTCTTCCAGGCAGATCATCTGGTGTGGTAGTTTGAATGTGATTAGCCCTCATAATCTCATAGGGAATGGAATATTAGGAGGTGTGGCTTTGTTGAAGTAGGTATGGCCTTGTTGGAGGTACTGTGTCACTGTGGGGATGGGCTTTGAGGTTTCTTATGCTCAGGATACTGCCCAGTGTCTCAGTCAACTTCCTGTTGCCTGCAAGATGTAGGACTCTCAGTTACTCCTCCAGCACATCTGCCTACATGCTCCCCATCATGACGATAGTGGACTGAACCTCTGAAACTATAAGCAAGCCCCCTCAATTAAATGTTTTCCTTATAAGAGTTGCCATAGTCATGATTTCTCTTTATAGCAATAGAAACCCAAACTAAGACATCTGGTTTGAGCCTATCCCAACTTTCTAGTCAGTTTCAAGAGCTTCCTGAAGCCTTTGAGTCATTTTCTGATCTTAATGAGATTTCCTGTAGGATGTTATGTTTCACACCTTAAGAACATCCAGTGTTTTAAGGAACTTCCCTCAAAAATGGATGGATTTTTGGTTGTGAGCCTAGCCTTTAACGGCTGAGCTATCCCTTTATATGAGCGAGAATTGTTGAGACCAAGGTTGGATAAAGCACAGGGACAAATAGCCAAATGAATGGAAACACATGAACTATGAACCAATGGCTGAGGGGTCCCCACTGGATCAGGCCCTCTGAACGGATGAGACAGTTGATTGGCTTGATCTGTTTGGGAGGCACCCAGGCAGTGGGACCAGATCGTGTGCTCATTGCATGAGTTGGCTGTTTGAAACCTGGGGCCTATGCAGGATTGTTTGGCTCGGCCTGGGAGGAGGGGACTAGACCTACCTGGACTGAGTCTACCAGGTTGACCTCAGTCTGTGGGGAAGGCTTTGCCCTGGAGGAGATGGGAATGGGGGGGGGGTTGGGGGGAAGGTGAGGGGGACGGGAGGGGGGAGAACAAGGGAATCCGTGGCTGATATGTAGAACCGAATTGTATTGCAAAATAAATTAATAAAAAAAAATAAAAAAATAAAAAAAATGGATGGATTTATCTCAAGAAATAGTTAGATAACATGAGGCTCTCAGATAAATTATTTTGAGAGAGAAGACTGCAGAGCTATACACAGTATAGAACTAAGAGGAAAGATATTAAAGACTTAAAGATCAATTATTTGATTGAGAGGCTTCCTCCTTTTTCTTCTTTTGTCCATCCTGTCCCCTCTGTTTCCTTCCTTCCCATTCTGTGTCCTTCCTTCCACTACCCCTTTTCCCATCCTTTTTAAACTTAGGTTTAAATGACTTATGTATTTTGGTTTTACGTGAATGTTTGTCTGCATGTAGTTATATGTACCACATGTGTATGCAAGTCTGGTACCTATACAAGTCAGAAGTGGACATCACTTCCTCTGGAACTAGAGTTACAGATAATTTGAAGCCACCACATAGGTTCTGGGAATCGAAACAAAGTTCTCTGCAAGAGCAGCAAATGTTCTTAAGTAATGAAACATCTCTTCAGCCTTCTCATCCTCTTTTTCTCTTCTTCCTTGGTATTTTCTTTCCTTCTTTAAGTTTTTATATGCCAAAGAAATGAAAGAAATACAAGGAATACATATAAAAATGATCAACTAGTTACTCTTCCTTTTTATTGGAAGGAATGTTCTTGAAGTGAATGGATTTAATCTGCTCTTGAAAATGGCTTTTTTTAAAAGAATTTTACCATTTCATTTGCTTTTAATGGTTATTCATATATTTGTAGCCCCAACTTCCAAGAGACTTGCAAAATAAATATTTCCTCTGCTAACTGCCATTTAGTACATAGTACCAAAGTTTAAGAATGCTTAAACTATGTTATATGCAAACAATTAAACTTGCCTCAACTTATTTCCGGGCATAGAAAAGAGGGAGCTCTGCTCTTCCCAGGTAACATCAAACAGCTTAATTTTTTTCTCTTGTGTATAGGACTTCCATGTGAGATTGTTATATGATGAAATGACCTCTAACCAAAAGAACTTCAAAGGACACAATGCAAACCTATTATTATGCAAAAGAAATAATGTTTTTTTGTTTTGGTTTGGTTTTTTTTTTTTTCGAGACAGGGTCAAAAGAAAAAATTTTAAAGCCAAAAGAAATACTATACCAAGAATATAAGTTTTCCTAGTTAAGGAAAAATATACTTGGAGAAAATTTGTAAAAATTTTCAATGAAAATTTTGTGTTATACCTCTAGAGCTATTAACCACAGGCTTAAGGAATCACAAGTGTTGCAAATTCTACCAACCATTGTCTAATCACTTTACAAATAATTGCCATATGAGGTAACCCATGCTGATGAAATGCCTTTAAAGACCAAATTTAGGGTTTTGAAAATAAACTCAACCTGTAGTCTCTACCACTACATTTAATTGTTGACACCTAAGGGGACACATTGCCTTAGCTAATTTTATATATATAATTGGTTCAAGTCTAAAAATGTGTGGATTTGGAGAAGGCAACCTATAATATAAAGTCAGTAGGTTGTCTCTTTGTGAATGGGCTTGGAATCTAGACAGCACTAATGGAAGGATGCCCATAGGCTGGCAACTTCATTTAATAAGGGTGTTCATTTCACAATGTGCAGTTTCCCTGACAGTGGGCAGTGAAAACCACAGCTATGCATACACCAAAATTGATTCAGGTGGTACATGTGCAATGGAAATAAAAAAAAATGCTATAGGTCATGCAAGTATCTTTTGTTTGGAAATTTTTGTATTGCTACTATAAACTTTCATTCTGGGCAAAAAACACATGAAATAAGTACCCTTATTAAATGAAGTAGTCAAGCTACAAGCATCCTTCAGTTAGTATAGTACTAGACTCCAAACCCTCCTACAAGTAGACTCTCTTTTCCGAGATAACAGATTAGCTTATACTGAAGTTTGCCTTTATAAGTTCAACAGGCCTTGCACCTCACTCTGTAACAGCAGGCATATGAGTCTCCAGGGAGCCTCTACTGCAGTCACCCTCAGGTGAAAGTTCTGCAGTTTCAAGCAAAGTGTCTGCTCTCCAGAAACTGGCATTGATTTGCCAATCTTGATGTACTTTTCACTGTGTTTGGTTGGTTGGTTTGTTTTATTTTTGGTGGTGTTGTTGCTGGTGGTTGTGGTGGTGTTATTGTTGCTGGTGGTTGTGGTGTTGCTGCTGCTGGTGCTGGTGCTGGTGCTGGTGGTGCTGCTGGTGGTGGTTTTTGCTAAGTTCTTGTAGATATTCCTTCTAAGATCCTTCTCTTCTTTTTTGCCGATGATGATAAAACAACAGAAAGATGTTTGCAGATTTTCACTGGGTATTTTTCTCTATTTTGTCTTTTTATACCTCAAACAAACAAACGAACAAAAAGGCTTTGTTATTTCATAAACTGCCATTTCCAAAAATCTGGTCTTGTAGTCCAAACTCTCTCACAAGCTTTACTATTTTCTTTTTGCTGTTGATTGCATCTGCAATGTGTAATATACAACACAGTAAAGTGTCCTTCCTAATTTACCTCCTAAGCATGAGTGAACACAAGCAATACAACTACAACCAACAACATTACATGAACACAGTTATCTTCACTTTCATTCTCGACTTTTATACAAATTTCCCATCTGCACACTTAATGCCTACCATGGAAAGGGTACAACATTGTGCTTTGCCTCTTGTTTTTATCATGTGGTCCTCCCATTTCCCCTGTCTAATTACCTTACAGCCTACATATGACTTGATGAATGAACATACTGTAATTTTATCAACAATTTCCTTATTATCAGACATTCAGATGGACAGCAAAAGATTATCCCTTCCTTTATTTGAATGTTAATTTAATGTAAATTCTGAAATGTAGATTTTATGGAGACAAATAGCAAAAACATTTTGTTCGTAATAGAATCTAATTAAAATACAAAATGATGGCTGCAAATTCAACTGACACTAAGAACTTGAGGGTTCTTAGTTCCACTAAAAACTAATTTTACCATAATGTAGAAAATATGCATTGCAATTTGATTATATTTGCATAAACAGACTGTTTCATGGGTATATGTTATTATATTCACTAACATTTTCAAAGCATGATGCCTTTTTATTAATAGCTATTTAGTCAAACCTCCATAAATGTATATGATATATTTTTCACCATATTCTTCTTCTTATGCTTCTCCATCCTCCCTTTTCCAGAACCTACTTTCTTGTTGCTGCCCTTTGTCTCTCAAGACTGTTTTACTTCCACATTTATGTCATATACATAGGATTGCATTTTTGTTTCTGTATGAGAGAAAACAGCTAGTTGTCATTCTGCAGTTTGATTCATATGATTACCTACAGTTGCATACATTTTCTGCAAAAAAAAACTTAAAAGGCAGAATGAAAATGTTCCACTGTGTATGTACACATAATTTGTTTCTCCATTCTTGTGTTGGATACCTACATCTATTCTATCATTTAGCTCCTCTTTGTAGTTCTGTGATCAATATTCATCCCATGATATGTTGACTTGGAGTCCTTTGGGGCAACACCCAGGAGTAGTATATTTGAGTCATTTAGAATATCTATTGTTAGTATTCTAAAAAGAAGACTAACTTATTTTCATAGTGACTAGACTAGCTTACATTTCCACAAGCAATGTGTAAGGGTTCTCTTTTGTCCACATCCTTGATAACATCTCTTGCAGTAGAATACTATAAGGTGTGTTACTTTTGTTTATGTTGCATTTGTTTAAATCTGTGAAGCTGTGTTATTGTGCCTGTGTAAAACACCTGATGGTTTAATAAAGAACTGGCCAATAGCAAGGCAAGAGAAAGGATAGGCAGGGCTGGCAGATAGTATATATAAAAGGAGAAAACTGGGAGGAGGGAATCTAAGATCTAGTAGCCAGAGAAGGAGGAGGACTCTAGGATCTAGCCTCCCAGCTACACAGCAAGATACAGTGTAAGATTAAGATTTATAGAAGTTAGACATGGGGATTAAGGTATAATGTAGATGGGATTAAGTAAAGCTGGTATTGATAATTAAGAATAAGCCTTCGTGTGTGATTTATTTGGTAGCTGAGCGGTGGGCCCCCCAAGAAAAGAGTAAAAACAAACAACAACATTTTGTTATTATTTATTTTCTTGATGAGTATCATTCTGACTGAGCTAAGATGGAATCTCAAAGTACTTTTGATTTCGCTGGTGTCTACTGAGGTTGTTGCATTTATTTATTTATTTTATTTATTTTTGTGGGGTCACATAGAGGCTACAGTACACATATAGAGTTCATAGGAAATTTTTATGGAAGTCAGTTCTGTTCTGTTCTACCATGTGGATCCTGAGGATTGAACTTAGTCATGTGGATCCTGAGGATTGAACTTAGTTTAATCCATTAGCCTTGGCAGCAACTGTTTTGACTAACTAAATCCTTTTTATCAGTGCATTTTTCCTTTTTTTAAAAAAAAGAACATGTATTATGTATCTAATTAGTGCATTTGTTGATTTTTTTTGCTACTTGTTTAGTTTTTAGAGCTCTTTATATATTCTAGATGCTGATCTTCTACCAGCTATATAGCTGGCATTGATCTCCCATTTTGTAAGTTGTCTCTTCACCCAACTATTTCCTTTGCAGTACAGAAGCATTTTAAATATGAGTTCCCATTCGTCAATTGGTGACATCTTTACCTGAGCAACTAAAATCCCACTGAGAAAGTCATTGCTTATGCTACCATCTGGAATATTTACCCCAGCTAGTAATTAAATTTCCTCTAATAATTCAAGAGTTTTGGGTCTTGAGGTCTTTAAGGGCTTTGATACATTTGTGATTGGTTATTGTGTAGGCTGAGATACGGGGATCAATTTTCATTCTAGATACTCATTTTTCTCACACCATCTGTTGAAGGAGCCATCTTTCTGTCATTGTGTATTATAGCTAGCATCTTTGCAGGAAAATAAGTAAATAAATCTGAGGACTGCAATCATATGAGTTCATATCTGAGTTTTGTATTCCATTCATATGAATGCATCTACATATCTGTTTTTGTTATTATGATTTTGCAGTATACTTTGTAATCAGGTATAGCTCTAGTGTAGTCTACAAAGGGGCTTGGACTGGCCAGTAATCAGGGTCTTCCTTCTGTTTCATCAGAAATTCAGTGGCAAATGATGACGACAGGGTGTTATTTTTTTCTGGTGTCTCCTTTTGTGAATGTCACTGTTCCACTGGGTATGGCTTTTTTCCAACTCTTTTGAAGTTCATGAATTCCATCTCTATAATGGGAAGTCAACATCCATCTCAAAATAATTCATTAATTGATTTGAGCAATACTCTCTTCAACCTAAACATCTCCCTTTTTGAACTATGACTACGTATCAGACATTCAGGTCACAGGTCAGCTCTAGTTAGCTTGTTCTTTAGTCCTAACTAGTGTTCTTGCCCTGCATATCTAAAACTGAATGATCTTGCCTTGTTTTTATCATATCTTTTAGGCTTTTAGTAGACAAAGAATGATTACCACTCCAATGAAACTCTGACATCTTTCATCCTTAACCCCAATGTAGTAACATTGTAAAATACCCAATTTCACTAAGAAACAATGTATTTATATCTTTTCAACATAAAATTTCTGATGCAAAAGCAATTAAGCTACTAATTCCCTTACTAATTTATTTAGTTGTTTAAGTAGTATGGATTATCCAATATTGAAAAAGCATAGGGAAAAAAAGAGAAAATATATGATTTCTGTTCTAGTAATCAGCTCATTTGAAATATAAATTTTACATAAAATTTGAAAAGTTGGTATGATAATTCCTAAATAGTTAGAAGCCCTCAACTAACAATTCAGGATCTTCCAGACTTCGTTTGGTTTTTTGTTTGTTTGTTTTTATTTTTTGTTGTTGTTTTATGGGGGGGTCTTTTTCTTTTTCCTAGAAGGCATCCTAAAACTGTGTGTTAGCAAAGGAAGGCATGGGAGTGAGCCCATGACTTGGATCTTGTTGAAGATTTTTGTCAGCCAAGAAGCAGGAATTCCAGCATAGCTAGCATTTACTGTGAAGGATGCCAGCACGGAGGAAATGTGACTTTTATATAAGAATATTTTCAAGTGAAAAAATGTTAAAGTTAAAAGTAAACAAGAGAGGCTAAAAAGACTGCACAGTGGTTAAGAGCACTGGCTTCCCTTCCAGAGGACCTGGGTTCAATTCCCTGTACCCATATGGCAGTTCACAACTGACTATAACTCCAGTTCCTAGGGATCTGACATACCCTTCTATCTTCTGCCAGCACCAGGCAGGCATGTGGTACACAGACATGCATGTAAGCAAAACATCCATAAATGTAAAATAAATTTTAAAAACTTTAAAAATTAACAAGACTTAAGATCTGAATGTGTCTGAATAGTTCTTGAAATATCATGACTATTAACTTTGTTTACAGTGAAGATACCCCAACTTGCTGTGTCCCTCCCTGTGTTCTAGAGTCTTACCTTATCAATTGTGATCCTCTCGGGTATATTCAAGAATCACTCTGTGATCTCATTTAGGTTCCTTAGCAATCCTTTTAGGATAATCTCTTCCAAGCTTATGCTCCCATGTGTGTCCTGGTTTCTTTCTAAGTACCTCTTCCTCTTAACCCTCTTGCTGAAAACCTATGTTAAAAATGGAAACGTGGTGCGATAGGGGAGGGATTGGAAGGGAGGATATGGGGGATGGAGTTGATCAAAACACATCGAGCATGTCTATGGAATTCTTAAACAATCAAATAGATTATTAAACTAATTATAAATCATCTAAATGTCTTTTAATAAACCCTAACTCTATTTCCTCCTGGCTCCCCTGAAATCTTTTTTCTGAGGCAAATACAAAGTTCCAATTTTACCTGAGATTTGTCCCTAAAAGATTCATGGAATTCAGGCTGCTGCAGGTGACGGTGAAGAAGAGCTAGTGCCTTACTCACTACCACAGGTAATAATTTTAGGAAGAGTGTTGATTATTCTTTCTCTGTTTTACTTTGGGGATATACCCAACTACTCCTTTTATTACCAGTTTCTATTGGGGTTATTATTGTAGACCATGCCATTCTGAACATTTGAGGATAAACTTTCTGGTGAGCAAGTGTTCTGCATTCCTGTTGGACAGTAGCATGTGCAGTCAAGTATGAGTGTCTCAGCTTTCAAGATACTGCCAAATCACATTACAGGGCTGGGAAATTCACCAAGATCTGTGACAGTTCTATTATTTCCTATAGTTTTGTGAACATTTTCTATTATTCATCTTCTTTTCTATTTGTCTATCTAATTAACATGTACTGTTATTATACTGTGGCTCACATATAGTATATATATATATATATATATATATATATATATATATATATATATATATATATATATATATATATTAGTATAGTATATGTTCCAATCAATAAACCAATATTAAGAAATTATGGTTTACTAATGTCTATATTTATTTTGATTTTCTTGAGTTTTATCCCTTTTAAATTGATGTTTCAATACCCTATATAAGATACCAAACTATAATTAGTTTTAATATCTCCTTAGGTTACATTTTTGTTTACACAATACTCTGTAAGTACCCAAGGATGATCTTGAGCTGCTTCTAATCTCTGTGTTTCCACCTTCCACTCCCAAGTGCTAGAATTACAGGCATGTGCCACCATATCTATTTTTAAGCACTACTGGGGTTAAATCCAAGCTTCATGTCTGCTAAGTTAGCTCTCTGACAAGTGAGTTACACCCAAACTGGCCTTAGGTTACTCATGGCAGTCCTATCTCTCAGATTTTGTTTGATTTAAAGACTTTTATGGTTACAAACAGTATTAATAAGATATTTTGTAGAATGCCCCTGGATCCCTTGATTGGTGTTTTGTTTTTGTTTTAATGTTTTTCTCAAAATTAAAGTAGGTATATCTTTTTAAGAAATTATACAACAAATGATTTACAGATTCAATACAATCTCTTTCAAAATCCTAAAGCTTATTTTTACAGTAGAAAAAAAAATCTACTCAGAAAGTCATGTAGAATTCCAAGAGACCCGCAGGTAACAGCAACAGCAAAGAAGAATCTTGGAAAAGAACAGTTCAAAATTTATTATAAAGCTACAATGATCAGTTTATGCTAATGGTCTATGCCTATAATCCCAGCTCTTTGAGTTTGCTCCTCTTTTACATGATGAAATATTCTGACCAAAAGCAACTTAGGTTTATTTGATTTACATGTCAATATCACGTGCATTATTGAGGGAAGTCCGAGTGGGAATTAAAACAAGAACCCAGAGACAGAAACAGAAGCAGAAACCACTAAGGGCTGCTGCCTCCTGGTAGACTGGTAATATATCTGTTGTTCAAGTAGTCTTAACAATGGCTTCCCTGCACTGGAGAATGTGATAATCTGGTAGCTGTTCAGTTCATTAGGCTGAGTGTCTCAGCAATCCCATACTGATGCTGAAGGGCTAGAGGATTCTTGAGGAACTACTGGATTTCAGTCTACATTGGAAAACTGAAGAAGCTAGTTCTAATACTCATGAAGGAATATCATAGCAAGAGGATAGATGGCCTTGCCAGCAAGAGTGGGGACAAGCAGGCAAAAGGCAGTTTCTTCCTTTCTTGTCCCTTTATCTGTGCTGCCACCAGAAGGTACCAATCACATCTCAGGTAGGTTTTCCTGCTTCAAATAATATAATCAAGAATATAATTTACAGAAGTGCCCAGCATCTTGTGTTTTAGTTTGATTCCAGACACTGTCCAATTGATAGCGAATTGTATCATGAGGTTCAAGGCTACATAGGACTCCACCTCAAAAAATAAAAACAGAACTAAAGCTAAGAGCTATTGTCAATTGATAGCAACTTGGGGAAGGACAGTCAATTTTCTTTAAGAGTGTTGACACTGATAAGTTGACCAAGTTCCAATGGAAGGCCACACATTCATAAATATATGGACAGCACTAATTAGACTTGATGAGAGAAAACAAAAGACAAAATGTTAGGTGGATAGGCAAGGGGGAGTAGACTGGAGGAAGTTGTGGATGGGATGAATATGTTTAAAAATTATTGTACAAAATTCTCAAAGAACTAATAAAAAGTAAAAATTAGAAAAATAAAGCTATAGTAGCCAAGACAGTTTGGTAGTAGAAGAAAAGGACATATAAATCAATGAAACAATGTAGAGACAGTCAAGAGAGAAACCATCACATATATGGTCACATGATGCCCAATTGTCTATCCCATGACCAGCCTCTTCTAAAACACAATCCTATTTCAGCAAAGGTATAATAATTTTCTCATATCATTTTATTTCTACCTCTGATCCTTCACAGAGACCACTGAACCCATGCGCAAAAGTCATTAATCCTGAGCTTGTAGATGGGCACATATTTTGCTTATTTATTTATATATACAAATATTCATATAGTGAATATTTTCAGTTGTAGTGAGAACTGGTATTTTTCAAAAGTACTCAGTTCTTCTCATGTAGCAGATGCAAAACTACATGTATATCTATGTGTCAATAAAAGTTCATTGCCAAAGCAGGTTTCTGGCCATTTTAGCCCCTCTGGTCTAGTTTGATTCACTATCAGTTTGTCTCAAAAATAAAATACTAGTTCTTTAATTTGGAAAAGATTATGCCTGGTCTATTTCTGTTAGTATCACAAAACTCCTTCCTTACCACTGAGTCTCTCTTCATATTTTGGTCACAGATTTCTCTTTTTCTTCCCGATTGTTTCAACAGAAGTTTATTATTAATATGATATGTTCCCATCAAATGAATGAGTTAGTCTTCTAGATTCTTTCCACATCTTTCTTTCCGTAATAGTCACTTTTCAGAAATTCTAAAAAGAAATAGCCCTTCCAAGACAACCAATCTCCTTGTTCTTCACCTTCATCATTCACTATTTGAATTTCTCTGCTTTAATTTTTTATAACATTTGCATAGAAATAAAATGAGCCTTTGCTTATTCTTCAGAGCATATTTTTTGCTCCTACTCACCTCTCAGTTAGGCTTCAAGCCTTGAGAATTTAAAGCCTCTATCTTTCCTCTGTTCAGCGTATACTCTATACTTTACAAATACCATGTGTACTTTAATTGCTTGTTAAATTGTTAACAGAAAAAAAGGAAAGCTGTACTTAATGAGAGATGCTCATTTACTTCTACTATACCCTCAACATAGAATAATTCATTAATATCGTAATTTAATATGCCCCACAGCAAAGTCCAAAAGATCATATCCATTGGCAATTTAATCACAACAAACATTGCATTTCTGGCTTAATGATAAACAAATGCATGTTTGCTTCATGTATCATACATTGACAGTGTAATACAAAGCTAAATGTTAGTGCTGTCATCATTTATCATAAAATCTTTTGATGGTTTCTTAATAGTTCAGCACAAAGATTTGTGTACTCATGATAGAGAAGCAAATAATAAAAGTTCTCATAAAGCACACGATGCTGCATAACCATGAATCCTGTTCTAGTGACATCTGTTTTTATTGCAGCTGATCATGTGCAATGCTTTTAAGTATCACATAGTTGTCCTTTCATGAAATTTACATTTGGTAAGGATGTTTCTACAAATATTCTATTTGTGGGATATTAATGCAACTCCTACTCATATGTTTTAATTTGTAGTTATTAAAATAAGTACTCAAATTATCTATTTGCTCATAGATTTTTTACTTCTGAATAAACAAATGATCTTCAATTCATTTTACTTCTCTGTGCATAGTAACTAACAGATAAAAGTATCTTAGTCTTGCAAATGATTACCCAGAAACACCACATGTCTGCTAGCATAGACAATTTCTATCTAAAACTACAGAGGAAGAACTAAAGACAGATAATTATCCATTGTCTGGGTCCATGACCCCATAGCAATCAGGGACTTCACTGATGCCAGAGGCTCCTGTTGCCATCAATGGCCATGTGAATGCCTTGGGTTTGAACTGCCACCTTGGGCCTGGTGGGTGTTCAAGGGTCATCCTGGTGCTGGGTACATGATGGTCTGAGTGACCTGCATTGCCAACCCTGACCATGGTGGCATCTGGGCCATGGCTGCTGTCAAGGCCATGTCTGCATCCATGGTCCAACTGCAGCTGGGGTCCATATGGACATTCATGGCCCGTATTGCCACCAAGAGCTACTCAGACATCAGAGATTTGGGCTGACAACTAGAGCCATCCTAGTGTCCAATGGCTGAGTCTCTGCTAGGATCTGAGTGGCCTGTGCTGCCACCTAGGTCCTTGGTGTTGCATGGACCTGGGCTACTGCAGGGGGCTATGTCTGGGTCCATGGCCCTGCTGTGGCTACAGTCTGTGGTGAGGTCCATGGCTCCTGTTGCCACCTAAGGCAGTGAGGATAAGGGTGCACAGAGCTGGCCCCACTCATCACTGGCTGCAGCACTAGGGAGAACTGGCTTTGCCCTCACCTACTACAGCACTCAGGAGAACAGGCCCTGTGCCTTACCAGGGCAGTACAGTAGAGTTGTCCCTCTTGGCATGGATCCAGGTGAGCTGGCCCTGAAGGTGTGAGAGTGGGAGAGCTAGCCCTGCTGTCTGTCATGCAGTGGCATGGGCAAGAAAGAGATACACCTCTCACCCCTTAACCCTCTCCCCTCACTACCCACAGCAGGTGGTGAAAGCTTGCCCCAAGGTCACAAGAGTAGGAGAGCTAACCCTGCCCTTCTTTGGCTACATTACTTGGATGGGTGATTCGGTTCCTCCACCTCCCTTGGGCAACACAATAGAGCTGATTCTGTTGACAGAAGCGCGGGTGATCTCCCCCAAGAAGTATGTGGGAGATCTGACCCCAACCCTCATCTACCATATGGGGGAGTGGGCAAATGAGTAAAGGCCTCACCCTTTCCTACTCCTCCCTGCCTGTGGTGATCGGACTAAGGGCATGTGCTACCACCCACCAGACTTCTGCCTAATGGCTTGCTTTTACCTCTGATCTCCAGGCAACTTTATTTATTAACACACAAGTAAATTCACATTTAAGCACAAATAAAATATCACCATATTTCCCCTTTCTATTCTAATAAAAAGAAAAAAGGAAAAAAGTTATAACTAATATAAGAAAAACTATATACAATAAGTACAATACAATATATACAAGCAATACATACAATATATACAAGCAATAAATACATTGACAATGTCTAGTCCATTTGCATTTGACAAATTCAGAGAAAATATTCCATTATCTATCCTTTAACTCTAATTCTTGCTTGATAATTGTTTTGTTATATGTAATTTTACTATGTTAAAGTTAAAACCTTCCTCTTTGAAAAAAAAGAAAAGGGGAAGTGCTGTGGATATCTGTGTGCTGTGAATGTGTTGCTCTGATTGGTTAATAAATAAAGTGATGATTGGCCAGTAGCCAGTCAGGATGTATAGGTGGGACAAAGAGAGAGGAGAAATGAGGGAACGGGAAGGCTGAGTCAGGCGACGCTGCCAGATGCTGCCATCATGAGAAGTAAGATGTAAAGTACCGGTAAGCCACAAGCCACATGGCAACTTGTAGATTGATAGAAATGGGTTAATTTAAGATGTAAGAACTAATTAGCAAGAAGCCTACCATGACCATACAGTTTATAAGTAACGTAAGTCTCTGTGTGTTTACTTGGGTATGAGTGGCTACGGGCCCCAGCAGGACGGAAGAAATCTCCAGCTACACCATATAGGTAGGGTAGCAGAAGCCAGAGGCCTCAAGCCAGACCAATGATCCATTGCAAAGAACACTTACAAATAAAGATGTATGGACTAAGGGATATACTGTGTGACTCACTGGTCCACACTATAGCTTCCATGCTAAGATTGTTTTGTTTTGTTTTGTTTTGGGCTATACTTTTAAATTTTGTTTTGTTTTGAAGGGGAGGTCACAAGAGCAGAGGGCAGAGGTGAGGGGGTGGGGAGATGAATGGGATAAGGATGCATGATGTTAAATCCACAAAGAATCAATAAAAAAGCTTCAAAAAAAGAAGAAAGAAAAAGAAAGCTACCCACTGAATCCCCACCCTAATATGCCCTTCCCTCCTTCCAGCCTCTGATATTACAGCATGCTGCCTCTTCTTCCTCAGAGAGACTGAGGCCTCTTAGTTATTCTGATTAAAAAAGAAATACTGCTTCTGGAGATGCCTGTCTTCTCTTTTATTTCTGTGTCCCCTCTATCAATCCTGATCTAATACCAACAGATGGCAATGGGCATTGTTTTATAGATTTGATTTATCATATTTAAAGACTACCATAATACATGAGCAATTGTGCTGTAGCATTCCAGGCTTTCATAGTGAGTAGTTGCAGATGAAGAATACAATCTCAAAGACATTGCTTCTGACTGTCTAACAACTCTAATTTTTCAAACTTTTCTACATATATTAAGATAAAATCATCACAAAGCATTTCTGCTTCAGTGCTAGTTTCACATTTGCGGCCATGAAGCACCATTCTCCACTACTCCAGGTTGGAGTTCTAAAGATATTAGAGAAGCTCTCTTCTCACACAGTGTACCTCAAATGCTGTCACTGACTGTCCAGAAGTCATAGCTTCTAATGTACCATTAATCTTGACTTTCTCTAATATATTCTAGCAATTTTCTCTCCTTATTAAAGCATGACACCAAACTAAATTGCAGGTTCAAATCTGGTAGCAAAAAATTTAGTGCAGCTGTTTACTAATTTGTCCTGTATACTATATTCCTAATTACCTACCTCAACACTTTGCAATCTTGTTCAAGCATTGTGGCTTTTAAAGGGCATGCACATATTTTATTAGCATCTACCAATAGTGCAAAAGATGTTATGATGACATTTTCATTCATTCATACAATGTATTTGATCATATCTCATCTTTTTAAGAGATCCTAAGTTTGTTCACAACTAAAATTTTAAAACCAAGTGCAATTTTGTTCATTAACCTCAGCTATATTTAAATAAGCTTTGTTGTTTTAATGCTTTATCTTGGCTTTTAATATCATTGAATATTGACTGAGGGATATCATATATTTGATTATCTTCAAAATGTATTATAGATTTGAGTTCCTAACTGGATTAAAAGAAATCTGTAGTTCCGAAATCTCAGGTAGTCATTTTATTCCTTGCTGCCTTTGAACTAAAAATCCTGATCCACCAGAGGACTATTGGAAGTCACTCAGTTAGAACTATTTGAATGATGTAAATCAGAGTTTTGCTAACTAGAGTTCTAAGATTTGACTGAGGCATCTCAGCCAAAAGCACACTTGAGTTCTGTTTTAGATTTTCATCATGGATTTGTAATCTATGAATTCTCCATATAACACAAAACCATTTTTTAAAAAAGCCAGATTGCCATTACCACAATCCTCAACCATAATTTGACCACATCACTTCATTAATTTGACCCATTATATGTTGATGATCTTCATTGCTTAAAAAAAAGAAATTGCATAACTGACATAAAACTTTGTGAATAATCTTTCAATATTACATTTACAATACTTCGTTGTCCCATGAAAGAGTAGATATTTCTTAGTTTCAGTCTTGCTATTTTAGCCACATCCCTATTGTAGTGTTCTTATTCAGAGCATAAATCATGAAGGAAATACCTTACACAGAATAAGCTCCCATCAGTTCATGTGTCTAATGTTTGCAAAGGCATCTTAATTACACTGTGTGGGCCCACAAGCCACAGCTCAGAATGGTCCAGTATGAGGCAATACCAGAATCTTTGATGTAGAGCCCTTAACACAAGACAATGCAAATGACTTTACTAGCAATTTTCCCCCCATTAATGAACATTACTTCAGGGAGTGTAAAGGCAAGAGGCATATAATTTCTGAACTATTTACATTGCTAATTAGATCTGTACAGGAGGTGTCTTCCTAATGCAGCCGATTACAACAGCTCCTAAGTGTTTGCCTTACAGTTGTTAATTACGGCAGAAGCCAATTAATTGCTGTTGACTTTTTGTATTCTTTCACATATCGCCAGTTAATATTTACATTTATAATGAAGACACAATTGGCAAACACTGTGTCATTTTGTAATGAACAATTCCAATGTCTAAACAATGAACACATTATCCTCATTTGTGCCTGAAGAATGAGCTGATTAGCATATGTTCTGTGCATGCTAGAGCATTGCTTTTTCTTTTCAAGAGTAAAAACATCACATTGTTGCAGGAAATACAGGTGCAGTGTCCCCAGGGCTCTTGGAAATATTTCCTACCATATGTTGTCCAGCAAGGCACAAAACACCAGGTATAAAAAGGCACAACTAAAATAAATTAAATTAAAATCCTCCAAGTTTTTCCATATAGGTTTGTGTCTTAGTTGCCTTTCCATTACTAAAGTAATACCTGAGATCAGATAAGCTGGTAAATAGAAAGGGTTAATTCTGGTGCACAGTTTTAGGCCATAATAAGTTGGCCCCATTGCTGTAGACTTGGCACTGAAGCAGCAAGCATGCCGAAGTGTGTTTGCGGTGTGTAACCCTTTACCCCATGTCCAGAAAGCAAAGGAAAAAAAGATGGGCCTGGTACTAAGATGCTGTTTGCAAGGGCACAAAACTAATTGCTGCAAGGACTTCTAAGAGGCCCCGTTTCTTAAAATTTCCTCAATTTCCCAAGATTGTCATGCTAAGGATCAAGACTTTAACTCACAATAGCTCTTAAGAGAAATACAGTTCTTCCATCAACTTAGTGTCTCCTCCTCCCTGCATCTGTATTCTCATATTGCAGGTCACTCTAACTAAAGATGCTCAAAAGACCAAATAAGCACATATTCTAGCTTCTTTCACGACCATAATTGGCACTAGTTATATCTATTAATAAAATGTGCCTTTCTTGATCTGTATTCAGGAACTAACAGGAAAAATTAAAATAAAAAATGCAAGGAACACAGTGGAATTTTCTAGTCATGATGGAAGTCAACAAATATAGTAGTAGCAGTAGGTGTAACTTTGAGAGCTTAATGCTTCAGATGTTGTTGAACAATAATAACATTTGTCTATGCACATAAACTGTTTGGGGTGTTGCTTATCCTTTATTACATGGCTTTACACCCTTGTAACCAGTTCTCTAAATCTCCTACTGATACTGAAAACAATATAGCCATTAATAATAATAATAATAACCTCTTCCAAAGTCAGAGAGTTTCTTTTCTTATCTATTAAGAACAATTGTGTGTATTTTGCAATTCTGAGAATGGGTAGAGGAGATATCCATCATCCACCATGTCATGGTATGTGTATTCTTTTACCTTTTATTAAGTAATGTATTCATATTTCTTCTATTAACAGCTAAAGGAACTGCAGAAGGATCCATTTGGAGCTTTGTATCATCACCAACAGCAGATAAATAAAACACAGATGCGAGACAACATATGCCAACCCTTGTCTTCATCTGTACCTGCCAAAGGGGGTGAGTTGGAAATCATTCTTTACTTAACCAGTACATTTGCCAAAGTGTGTATTGTAAGCAGCAGGAGCCTGAAGTGATTTTTGTCAACCAGTTTTCCAACAGTGAAGACATAACTTTCATTCCCAACCACCACTGAGCATCGTAAATGAAAGAGAGGTGGAAAATGTCTTCTGGAATGAGCAAAATGTCTCACTGGATGATCTCCTGAAGATGTGTTATGCTGTTGCCCTCACTTCTCATTCTTTCTTCCCCAACAAACACCACAGTCAGGTATGAAACATGGAGAATTAAAAGATAGGAAGAAATGCACATTCAGTGAATACTTTAACTCACAACAATTAGCCAAGGACATTGAAAAGGGTTTTGATATAACACAAGGGCTCTAAAAATAACAGAAACACAGGAGAAAGAAAAACAAAAAAAAATATGATATTTACCAGCTCAGTATAAAATAAATTCAAAATAGTAAAAAGTTCAAAGTTCTTGCTTTCTTCTTTCTTTCATTCATTCGTTCTTTCTTTCTTCCTTTTTTTCCTTTTCTATTTCCTTGGTTTAAATACCCCACCAAGGTTAGTCTTGATCTACAAATTTCTTGAATACAATCCTGGAGAGAGCCACTCCATGCATGTTTCCACCATACCGATGTAAATGGAAACTGAGTGAATAAGTGAGAATGACCCTAATAGGATCAAAAGATGCTGTGCAGTATTGGTAACTGATGTTTCTACTTCTTATTGTTATAATGAAATTTATTTCATTACAGAAGGTTCTATAATTAAATATATAACTTTACTTTTAATAGTCATCTCAAAAAAATCATGGCAATTCCAAGAATTGCTTTTGCAAGTGAGTTGACATAACTGGGTTTGTCACGATGCTATAGAAAGCTGCAAGTGATTACCAGGTGCTCGGACTCTAACCCATGCTCATAGAACCAGGTACTGTCCATCTACAGCAAAAGCTCCAAGATTCTCTTTGCTGGGTGCTCTTAAATGAAATCAGCTTGAAAGGGTTGGAGTTAACTTGGCAGTTACTGTCATCCACCTCTTAAAAATACTTCTAGGAACAATTGTAGAACTCACTGTATATTTTAGGTTCTTTTGATGGTGACTCTTGATTCTAAGCCTCATTGGCAAATATTATTATTACTTTTAATGACTAATTTGCTCTCACAATCATCGAGAGCATTGAAGGATGACTGATCACAGGATACAAAACCATGAAATAAAGGAGAAACACCTAAAACAGTTTATGTGTACAAACAAAAGCTATTTGTTATTGTTCATTGACGCCTGAGACATTAAGCTCTGGCCTGGGAAACACATTGATTGTTAAATATCTCAGATATTTTCTTTGAAGGGATTTCCAAAGGGATTAGCTAAGGGAGGGACAGCCTCCCTTAGGCATTTAAATATGGCCAGCACTATCCCAGAGGATAGGAAGCAAATGGAATAAAAAAGGAAAGGAGAACACCCATGCTGTTGTAAACAGTCTCTCCCTTGAATTCTTTGCCATCAGGAGGAAAACAGACTCACACTCCATATGCTCACTTCAGACCTAAAGTGATGAAACCAACAGACCACAGTTTAGTCCTTGATACTGTGAGACAAAATAAACCCTCCCTACCTTTAGTTGCTTACATCTGGTATTTCATTACAGTGACATGAAGTCTGGCTAACAGAGTCTCCAGCCATTAGTATTTGCTCTGACAAATCTACAAAGGTGGATTTTACATTGCTTCCCAAGGAATATTCACTAAGCTCAGGTAAAAAAATGTTTCCATTAGTATATGGTTTAAACATCAGTTGTCATGCCCTCAAAATCATTATTTTCTTGAACCTGGGAAGGTGACTCAGCAGTTAAGAAGACATACTGAGAAAACTAAAGTTCATTTTCCAACACCCATATTGGTTGACTCAGAACTACAGCTCCAGCACCAATAAATCCAATGCCTCTTCTGGACGGCATATTCACCTGCACTTACTTGCAAATATGCCCCCTACACACCCACACATACAATTAAAATTAAAACCTTTTTAAACATAGTTGTATTTTAAATGATAAGAAGTTGTACCATTCATTTATCTCCCTCTGATTAAAATGTTCATGAGCACTCAAATTAACATACTAATTAGCAAATAGGAAAAATAATCTGAACTCCTTGATACTCAACTCTAAATATAGACCACATGCTATCTTTGCATATTTGTAAGTCTCTAAATTATATTTGTATTTTAGTTGATTTTTCAAATAAAAAATGAGACTTTAAGATTAATCAAGGTTAGCCACTTAGGTATTTTCAAATTTTCTCATCTAATTTTGTCGTCAAATTTAATTTTAAGATGCATTGTTGTGTTTGTACTAACAATTTGGCTTAAACTTGTTTGGCCCCTGAGAAGTATTTTTAATACTGAGAGCAAGAGTATTCAGCCTCCTAGTCAAGCAAAACCAATATGTGGCATATTTACAGATTATTGCCATTCTGTAAGCCATAGAGCTCTGCTTCTGTCCTTGAATTTCTCTTTCTCCACTTTTCCCCCCATGTTTAATTTCATGCATTAATTGTTCTGGAAGTTCTTAGAAGTAATAACATTAGACTTATGTTTTCCTTCTCTTTTACACATTGCAAAGACTAAGCTTCCAAAATGCAATTCTTCCTCTGATGAGGCCACACATGTGCTTTGCCTCTGCCGTCCCAATGATGCAAGAACACCATGATAAATCAACTTCCCATGTAATTACAGAAGCTAAATGTATAACATTATTCAAAAAAACTGTTCCTGTTTTCTCAGCCTGTGCTCTTTTTGGTGTGTCTATGCTGCGAAGTACAAGATGCAGAAGTCCTCTGCATTCTTCCTATGTTTCCATGTTTTCCTTGGATATTCAGCCTCATCACACATCTGCTCTGATTTTGCTTCCATGACTTTTTATCTGAGTCTTACCTTTCTAATCTTATATGATAAGGCACGGCAGCCCTTAGAGGTAGGTAGGAGTGCCATCATACTCAAAGCTCATTTGAATATATCATAAATAAAGTTTAAAGGAAATACAAGGAAGATTATTCTTCAGATTTATGGGATATTAAAGGAGAAAGAAATTACAAACTTAACTGATTCAAATTAATACACTGCCATATGTAAATATATGCCTCATCCCTCTGCCCTCTTGCTCTCAATCTCTGAGGACAAAAAGAATGATGTAACTGCAGTGGAGCTGAAAGGTCATTTGACACACTTCTATCACTCCAACTAACAAAACTTTGAAAAAAAGGATTTGGGGTTCCATTTTATGTATAATTGTCTATATTGTCGCTACTTTGAAGTTGTAGTTGTGTGACTATCTTATTGAAGTTGTAGATGTGTAACTATCTTATTGAATATTTTAGGTCTCATCCTTGGAACAGTAAATCTCTGACATATCATGTGTGCTTTGTTCTCACCCAGCACTCTCTTTTTTTGAAGCTAGTGGTGATGGACACACTTGGCATGTGGGCATGCACACACACACACACACACACACACACACACACACACACACACTCCAACCTGGGAAATCATTCAAACAGAAGGAATGGAAGATTAGAGGGAACCAGCTGGCTAGAATGAAATTGGCAGGGTTCAACCAGAGAAAGACAACTTGCCAAGATTCAGTCTTCTGTTAGGTTGTCTGTTTCCTCCTAACAAACAACTCTCGAATATTTATGGATATAAAGAGTTCTTATTCTCTAGAATAGCCAATAATGTGTCATTTCTGGTATTTGAATGCCATTGATGTGGAAAAACAGACTTGTATAAAGAACATGCCAATGTAGTTGCCTACAAGTGTAAAACAAGGAGCTGACACATTATTTTTCTGTATCAGCTGCCAAACCAAAACAGAATTTGTGGAGACTTTATACAGTTGGCAGACATCATGTGTGTTTCTGGCCAGTTGAACATTCTTTTGAAGACATGTTGAAGTTGAAGTACTTTTGAATATGTACATTTCCAGTCTTTAACTTCAGCCTTCCAAATTACCTGACTAGTCTATAGTCATTTCTGTTGAGGTCATTTCTTACCTAATTTCAACTCAAAGGTTAAGCCTCAGAGTTCAGTATACACCCTCCTGCTGGTCAGGAAACTTGATTTTCTTGATACTGTATTTAATACAAACTCTGGACCCATCTCTTGTAGAATATGTATGGCAGGTTGTCAGGTCAAGGAATTGTTTGTCCTTTGTTCTTTCAAGTGTAAGGAAATGAAAATGACTTTCAGATTATTGTCACTTAGAAATGATTTTTATTGTATGCGATAAGTTGGGAAAACAGTGAGGGAAATTTTGTAACACAAATCTTAAAAGGTCTTACTAATAAAAAAAAAAAGCCAGAGCCAGATATTGGGGTGAAAGCTGAAAGATCAGAGAAACAGAACAAGTCACATTCAACCTCGTTTTGTTCATTAACTCCTCGCCTGATCCTGTTTCCTTAGACTGAAAGCCTCTGAGTTCTCACCCAGAAGGGATCTCAGCTGAACTGCTTAAAAGCCTCCTCCTGCCTCATGCCTTATATAACTTTTTGTTTCCTGCCATCACTTCCTGGGATTAAATGCATGTGTTCTTCCCAAGCAAAGATGTGAGATCTTGAGTGCTGGGATTAAAGGTGTGTGCCACCACACCTGGCTCGCTTCCCAATGTGACCTTGAACTTATAGAGATCCAGATGGATCTCTGCCTTCTGAGTGACAGGATTAAAGGCATGTGTGCCACCACTGTCTGGTGTTTATGTCTAATCTAGTGGCTATTCTGTTCTCTGATCCCCAGGAAAGCTCTATTAGGGTGTGCAATGTATCATCCACAAAATTTACACGCATATGTCTGATGTAGTGACATATAAGGCATGCATATTTATAACAGACTCTGAACTCATAAATAATATAAGTAATAGTCACAACTGTGTATCCTGTTCAGTGACTCAAAGAGTCCATGATCCACAATAACTTGTCTCCATGAATGGGGTCTCATGGGTAACACATGTGTTGAGCATAACAGATCTGTGGGTAATTTGACAGATCCAACCTACATTTCAGGTGAGCTTCATGTCAATGTCTAGTTATGGAGTATACAATTATTTTTATTGAAACATATTTGAAATTTTTACACAAGTAAAAATAACTGCTACAAGAAGTATAAAAAGTCTATAAGAGCTAAAAAAAAGTTGCTGTTTTATAAGGTTAGAAATTGCACTAGAAACATGACTTTGAAAAGGATTCAAACAGGTTAATAGCATAGAGAAACATTCACTGACATGGTATTTAGGGCATTGAACCTACACAAAAGTCTTCATTTTTCCTCCTTCAAATTCTAGACCAGGAGTTAAAATTCTAGTATTTAGGGCCCAGGAAAGTAGTATTATCAGTAGGCAAAGGAAATTGAGCACAACTATTTTGAGAAGTGAAAAACTGGGGAAACATGGGAAACATATGGTGTCTGAAAGGGTGACTGATGTGTGGATTCAAGTATCATGGTAAATAGAAGCAAAATAGTTTGAATTTGTTAGGGGTAACTGTAAATTCCTATTTACATGTGAAATATCACAATTTGTCAATATCAGTACAAATGATCCCAAAAAAAAAGGCTACGTGGGCTAAAATATAAAGGAATTCATAGCTGCTATCTAGGTTATAACATCATGTCCAACAGCTGGCTGTATAGATGGAGGGATATACACATGAAGAGGAAAATAGTGACCTATTTACCTGTCTTCAAGTACCGAGAAAGATCTTGGAGAGAGCAAGACAAACTCCATTTAAAAAAAAGAAAAACATTTCTAGCAATACTAAGATAAGATAAAAGCTGAACCAAGTTCCAGAGACATAGACATCCAGCGAAGACTCCAGTCAAGGCGACACCCGCCCTCCAGGGTGGGTAGGCTGCTGACCATGAAATAGCTGAAAAAAAAAGAAAGGTTTAATCCATCAAAGTCTCCAATAGTACTGGGAGAGTCTCCAAATGTGTTTTGTCTTCTGTAGTTCTTTTCTTGGCTAAATGTTCCTTTTAATTGAAGTATGACCTGGAATGTGAAGGCTTGTACCCCCTAGCTTGTGGTTTTTCCCTTTAAAAACCCTTCACTCTGAGAGCTCAGGGCCATCCCTCTTTCACCTGGCTAGCCAGTGTGTTGGACGGATGTGGACCAAACCCGGGTTTGCGTGTTATTAATAAACCCCTTTGTACTTATATCAGATATTGGCTCTGTGGTGGTCTTGCTTGGGGGTCTCACGACACGGGCACAACTATCTTCAGCTATGGTGGCACCTAGTTGATGTCCTCATCTCTTTCATTCATAAAAAGATGAGGTAGTGAAAGCTATTCACAAGACCAACTAAGACATTGCTAGCTCAGCATCCCCCTCCCCACAACTCCTTTGGAGTTTTATCCTGTTAGTTAGAGGGGAAGCAGGAGACCTCACTTATAGAATACTCTCCCTGACTAATGGGATTGCTAGTGAGATGCATGCAAATGCACATATTTAGGAGTCAGAAGGAAATGTGGTTCTCACTTTTTCAAAAGTAGTCATGTCTAAATATGTGGGAGGAAAAGACTCACAGGAGGTTCTTGGTAACTTTGACAACCACCCTTTAGCTACCACAGACTGAAATAGTTGGTAGGTATTTTCTTGTCTTTCTTTCTTCCTTCCTTCCTTCCTTTCTTTCTTTTTTTTGTTCTTTCTTTTTTCCTATTTTTAAGGTCAAGTTCTTTCTTTTTTTTTAATTAAGAAATTTTTTATTCATTTTATATACCAACCACAGATTCCCCTCTCATCACTCCTCCAGCTCCTCCTCAGCCTTCCCCCACAACCCACCCACCCCCTCCTCTGAAAAGGTAAGGCCTCCCATGGGGAGTCAGCAAAACCTAGTACATTCAGTTGAGGCAGCTTCAAGCCCCTCCCCCTGCATCAAGGTTTTGCTAGGTGTCCCACCATAGGTAATGGGCTCCAAAAAGCCAGCTCATGCACCAGGGATGGATTCTGATGCCACTGCCAGGGCCCCTTAAGCAGACCAAGTTACACAACTATCTCACTTATGCAGAGGGACTAGTCCAGTCCCATGCAGGCTCCACAGCTGTTGATCTAAAGTTCATGAGTTCCCACTAGCTTGGTTCAGTTATCTCTGCAGATTTCCCCATCACGATCTTGATACCCCTTGCTCATAGAATCCCTCTTCCCTTTCTTGACTGGACTCCCAGAGCTTGGCCTGGTTCTTGGCTGTGGATCTCTGCATCTGCTTCAATCAGTTACTGGATGAAGGTTCTATGATGACAGTTAGGGTATTCACCAATCTGATTACTGGAGTAGGTAAGCTCAGGCACCCTCTCCACTATTCTTAGTAGTTTAAGCTGGGGTCTTCCTTGTAGATTCCTGAGAACTTTCCTAAGACCAGGTTTCTCCCTATCCCCATGATGTCTCCCTCTGTCAAGATATCTCCTTCATTGCTCTCCCACTCTGTCCCTGTTCCAGCTTGACCATCCCATTCCCTTATGTTCTCATCTCCTATCTCCAACCTTCTATTTCTGCCCCCTCAGCCTCAGTTTACTCAGGATATCTCATTTATTTCCCCTTCCCAGAATGATCCATGTGTCCCTCTAGTGTCCTCCTTGTTAGCTAGCTTCTCTGGAGCTGTGGGTAGTAGTCTGGTTATCCTTTGCTTTATATCTAGTATCCACTTATGAGTGAGTACATATCATGTTTGTCTTTCTCAGTCTGGGTTACCTCACTCAGGATATTTTCTAGTTTTATCCACTTGCCTGCAAATTCCATGATGTCATTGTTTTTCTCTGCTGAGTAGTACTCCATTGTATATATGTACCACATTTTCTTTATCCATTCTTCGGTTGAGGGACATATAGGTTTTTTCCAGGTCCTGGTTATTACCAATAATGCTGCTATGAACATAGTTAAGCAAGTGTCCTTGTGGTATAATTGAGCATCCCTTGGATACATGCCCAAGAGTAGTATCATTGGGTCTTGAGGTAGATTGATTCCCAACTTTCTGAGAAACTGCTTTATTGATTTCCAATGTGGCTGTACAAGTTTGCACTCCCACCAACAGTGAAGTAGTGATCCCCTTGCTCCACATCCTCTCCAACATAAGCTGCCTTCAGTGTTTTTGATCTTAGCCATTCTGACAGGTATAAGATAGTATCTCAGAGTTCAGAGTTGTTTTGATTTGTATTTCCTCAATGACTAAGGATGTTGAGCAATCCCTTTAATGTCTTTCAGCCATTTGAGATTCTTCTGTTGAGAATTCTCTGTTTAGCTCTGTAGCCCATTTTTTAATTGGATTGTTTGGTATTTTGACATCTAGATTCTTGTGTTCTTTATATATTTTGGAGACTAGCCCTCTGTCAGGTGTAGGATTGGCAGAGATCTTTTCCCATTCTGTAGGCTATCATTTTGTCTTATTTACCATGTCCTTTGCCTTACAGAAGCTTCTCAGTTTCAGAAGGTCCCATTTTTTAATTGCTGCTCTCAGTGTCTGTGATATTGATGTTATATTTAGGAAGTGGTCTCCTGTGCCAATGCATTCAAGACTACTTCCTACTTTCTCTTCTATCGGGTTCATTGTAACTGGATTTATGTTGAAGAGTATACATAAGTGACCCCAAAATTTCTACTGGGGAACTCCTACAGGTGATAAATACCTTCAGTAATATGGCGGGATACAAGATTAACTCAAAAAAAAATTAGCTCTCCTATATTCAAATGATAAATGGGCTAAGAAAAAAATCAGAGAAACATGACCCTTTACAATAGCCATAAGTAATATAAAATACCTTTGGGTAACTCTAACTAAGCAAGTGAAACACCTGTATGACAAAAACTTTAAGACTTTGAAGAAAGAAATTGAAGAAGATATCAGAAAATGGAAAGATCACCCATGCTCATGGATAGGTACAACCAACATAATAAAAATGGCAATCTTACCAAATGCAATATACAGATTCAATGCGATCCCCATCAAAATCCCAACACAGTTCTTCATAGACCACAAAAGAGCAATACTCAACCTCATATGGAAAAACAAAAAACCCAGGATAGCTAAAACAGTCCTGTACAATAAAGAAACTTCTGGAGGAATCACCAGAATCCTGAACTCAAACTCTACTATAGAGCTATAGTAATAAAAACAGCTTGGTATTGGCATAAAAATTGACATGTGGACCAATGGAATCAAATTGAAAACCTTGAATTAATCCACACACCTACGAACACCTGATTTTTGACAGTGAAGCCAAAGCTGTACAATAGAAAAAATAAATCATCTTCAGCAAATGGTGCTGGCATAACTGGATGTTAACATAAAGAAGATTGCAAGTAGATCCATATCTATTGCCATGCACAAAACTCAAGTCCAAAATGGATTAAAGACCTCAACATAAATCCAGTTACACTGAACCTGCTGTTTCTTGAGAGTTGCCACACTTTCCAGAGATGCTCATGAAAAGTGAACCATGTGTTTGAGAACTTCAGACTGAGGACATCTCCAAAAGTCTAAGCTTCCTAAATTCTGTATTAATAATTTTTATAACTGGAAGAAATACAGTGGCTTTCATTTCCTTAACTGTCAGAATGGACACAGCAGCATTCGAAAGACTAGGGATATAAATATGTACTTACTATACTAGTTAGAGTCATTGTGGTGATCTATTCATCACAAGTGGTCCTTTGTGCATGGTTCAATATTGCATTCTATCAGCATCAAGATAACATGTTACAGTCTAGTGATAGTGAACACTTAATATTTCCTGTAGGATTCCTTTCTCTTTTTGTTTATGGCCATCCTTTACACTGCTGGGACCGGTTTATCACCATTTAAACACAAGTTAGAATAAAATTGATTCCCAAAGATGGGACTGATGGATGGGTTGATGTATGTTAAATGAAACCTGGACTGTGACTGCCAAGTTATATGTTCAGCTTCCAGAATTGTCAATAGTATGCTTCAGAGTCTCTGTCATACACTTTGGCAGCACCAAGCATGCTATTTTTTAATATTTTCATAATATAAGATCACTTATATTCCCTCTTAATTCACATAATCATAAATGATAGAAATATTAGCCAAAACTCCTTCATTTAATGGACATGTGATTTTCTATTTGTTTCCTTTTAGCTAGAGGAGTTGTGGATTTTTTGCAGCTTCTTTTCCTGTGTATTTGGGTTTTCTCTATCATTCATTTAGCAGACATTTGTAATATTTTTACATATTGTACATATTTTCTCTTTCTGTCTTATTTGTTTCTTTCTTAATTGTGGTGGAAACTTATTTGATTTCAATTTTTGTGCAAAAAAATAAAATAATTTCAAGCCTGCTGGTCTTTTCTCTTACACCTTTGGCTATTTTACATTGCTTCCAAAGACCTCTTTGTGTTCTCTAATCATGAAGTTTGTAGCTAGAGTTTTCCTGCCTGGCCCACAGTCAGGACAAATCTCTCTCACCTGCCAGTCCCAAGCCGCTCAAACCCGACCAAGTTAACACAGAGACTTATATTGGTTACAAACTGTATGGCCGTGGCAGGCTTCTTGTTAATTGTTCTTACAGCTTAAATTAATCCATTTCTATTAATCTATACCTTGCCACGTGGCTTGTGGCTTACCGGTACTTTATATCTTCCTTGTCCTGATCGCGGCTGGCAGTGTCTCTCCTCTCAGCCTTCCACTTCCCAGCTCTATTTTTCTCCTTGTCCCGCCTATACTTCCTGCCTGGCCACGGGCCAATCAGTGATTTATTTATTGACCAATCAGCAGCACATTTGACATACAGACCATCCCACAGCACCTCCCCTTTTCTTTTCTTAAAAAGGAAGGTTTTAACCTTTACACATCTCTAAAGTCAGCTTGGTATATTTGGGAATTTGGGCGTAGCTTTTCTTACTACTTTCTGCTGGAGGGGGGCGCTGTATCTTATGGGGACATAAAGAATATTTTAGGGTTATGGAGTAGTCCATGAGGGTGTATCGTCTGAGCCAGTTGTCTTGAAACGGTTTTGGATGTTGGATCATCTGGGCCATGGTGTCATCGGAGACCTTTCAGGTGGTCTTGGCTGGTCAAACCTGATGTGTCTTAATCTGGAACAAATCCATAGCCTCTGGCTTTCTGTGGAAACAAAAGCAGAGTCTCCTTTCCAAAGTAACACATCCTTACATGCAAATTTTGAAGTCAAGGTACCTTTAAAATATACATTTTGGCATAACTCAACAGCTTTTACAATCAAATATTTTTTTGCAGTTACGAATATCAAAGAGAACATAATCCAGATTCTTTGTGTGGTAGCCATCTTTATGTGGCTTAACCTGCTATGTGATTTTTTGGGGGTAGAAAGCCATGGACAGCAATAAAGAAATTAATCATTTCCTGAAAGAATTCAGATATTTAAAAGGTAAGAATGAAAGGAAGAATTGAGGCAGGTCCAAGCCCTGCCCCTGAACCAAGGCTGTGTAATCCCACCAAAGGCATTGGGCTCCAAAAAGCCCACGCATGCAGCAGGGACAGATCTTGATCCTACTGCCAGGGGCCTCTTAAGCAGGTCAAGCTAAACAACTGTCTCACCTATGCAGAAGGCCTAGTCCAGTCCCATGGAGACCCCACAGCTATTGGTCCAAACCAGGCTCTGCTGAGTCCCCATGGGAGTCCATGCCTTGGAGGAGGTGGGAATGGGGATCAATTGGGGGGAAAGACTAGGGGAAAGGAGGATGGAGGAGAGGGGTACCTGTGGTTGGTATATAAAATGAACAGAAAATTTCTTAATAATAAAATAAATAATGGAAGAATTGGTATAGCTTTTAATGAAATACTCTGTTTTTGTCTCTCATGGTTACTTTCCTTAGATTTGTTTGTTACTTCTTCCTGGACACAGGCCAGTGCAATTTACCAGCCCCCAGCCCTCTGCACACACACACACACACACACACACACACACACACACACACACACACACATTCACATATACACTACACACACTATATATAGAGTCACACACACAGTCACACACACTACACACACACTACACACACACTACACACAAAATAAATATACACGAGGATTAACAGGTGATAAAGTGAGCAAATCACAAAATCATTATTAGGAAAGAAAGAGGGACTTGAGATAGAGTACACCAGACTGCTAACCAATAGGAAAAACTAAGTTCAAAGAGATAGCAAAATCAACCAAACTTTTTCATTTAGTTTTTTTTTCCTGGTGTTTTATTGCAGGCACTGTCTCTGCACACAGTGCTTCTGTACACACTGAATAAGATGGGGGCCCAGGCTGCACAACTCTACCCACTGCTGTCCTTCTGTCCTCAGGGGAACCACTTGTCACCCCATAGTGACAATGGGATCTACGATTATTGAGGGGAAAAAAAGAATTTTAGTTGCTGAAAATATTTTCTAGTGATTTAAGGATCTCACAGTCTACCAACTCATGCCTGTAATGAGCTCTGGGCTTTTCCTGTGGATTTTACAGGACGTGCCCTTGAATTATTTATAACGGAGCAGCCACCTGCTTGCAATGATTTTCCTTTCTGCCTTGATCTCATCGGGCTTTGTGGATGGCGATGCAGGTACCACGGCACTCAGCACTGTAATAGGTCCCTGTCAGGACTGTGCTGACCACCACCTGCCACACAGCTTTGAGGCTCTCATCCGTCGCCCCTGCCTCTGTATAATAGAAGGTTCTCCAAGCTTCTTTATGGAGACTTAGCTACTTCAGTTTTCTCAACCAGATGCTTTCAACTCTAGTTCTGAGGAAATTCTTTTCTTTTTCCCTGGAAGACTAAAATTTGTGAACATATTTGCTTCTGTTGACAAAAGCCAATTTGAGTGGTGGGAAGTCAAAGCCCACCCACCCCATTCAAAGCACAGCTCTGTGAGGGGAAACAAGCAACACTTTTATTCTTTTCTCTTCTACTTTGACAAAAAAGCAACACTATATATTTGAGTAGACAGGAGGTACCATTAAGATTCAGAAAATTGAAAACCTAAACTGTAGTATAAACAAGCAAATAAATATAAACAGTCACAGGGGGATTCGTGATGGCTTCCCCAGTTAGAATGGAACTTCCGTTTTTATTCACCTCTCAAACAGTGTTCACAAACAGCGCAGAACAAAAGCTGTGAATTATATTTATGGACAGGTACACTCGTACCCTTGATCTCCGGCTGGCTTTCTCACCCTCCTTACCAGCAACAATTTATGGATGCTGGTCTAACTAAACATTAAGAAAGCAAGGCCATAAACTGACAGCAAGGAAAATCAATGGTCTCCAGAAGCCAGCAAATGGGATCAATGAAGGAGGTTAGGCATCACAAGCGAGTGAAACACGGCTACAGGTAAAGTGGCTTGCTTAGCTTCTCATGGGCTCCTTGGCAACAAGACAAATCTCCTGAACAGAGGCACACATTGAGCAGCCACTGGGGGCTGCCCCAGAGCTATCGACTGACAGATGACCTGAGGATGAAAGGGATTTAGATGGAGGCCTCGGGGGATTTTCAATTGCTTTGCTAACATCATCTCATGCCGCTGGACAGCTGCCCACGGGAAAAATGCGGATGTACCTTTTGATAATTTGCTCTGTTTTTGTTTCTCATTAGTTAGCTTTCTCTTTATTTATTTACCACCACCCCCATTCTTGGACACAAGCCAGAACAAGTTTTCCTCCCCTGACTTCTACATACACACTACATATACTACATACACACTACAAACACTACATGCACACACACACACACACACACACACACACACACACACACACACACACACACGGAGGGGGGCCATGTAAATAAAACTTCAACATTACTTTATTAACTGAATTATTCGTGCTTAAGTGCACAGCAGCTATGCATGGGAAGTGCTGGGACGTTAAGTGCAGCCTATTTTACATGCCTCTGAGGAAGCCCACCCACTCTTAATGTGAAATATTGGATGCTAACCTGAAAACTAATCAACAACTGAGAAATGAAAGCTAATTACATTCTTGAGTTTTCAGGTTGATATCATGTCTTCTATCATCAAAAGAATGAAGGATAGACATACTTTCAAAAAACAGACATGTTCAAAGAGTAAGATGCATCATAAACCAGCTTTCTTCTTGTACATTGAACTGGCCAGTTTAAACTCAAAATTTCAAATCTTAGCATTGTGTGGAAATGGTGCTATGAGACTGAAAAGTTTTATTATGATTTGCAACTTCACACTAGATTCCATAAGTGGATTTCATACTCAATATGTTGCTATATTGCTTACAGATTCTTCAATTTGAGGGTTAGATATTCCCAGTTACTGACATAAGACTGATACAAATGGTTCCTGGCCAGTTAAATGGAGTAGAAGTGGCAGGCAGCTCATGGAGATTCAGGCATGAGTTGTTTTCTGCCCAGACCCTCTGTTACAGGAATAGTATAAAAGGGGTAAAGACAAAGCTTTTAAGTTTAACCCAAGAATTAAACAAACACATCTGGTGAACCCAGCAGAACAATGGTTGAGCCAAGAAGATCATGCCATGGGCATGAGAAGTAAGCCTTCATAGTCATAATCTCTGAAAATCAGAGTTATTCATCTCTACAGCCATACCCAGTGAAATACATCACACTTAGAATTGTTTTCCCAGTCAGAGACAGTTATGAAGACAACATATTTAATATATATGGAACAAGATGCCTTGCATGTTTCCTCCTTTCTGAGTCAGTAAATGCCCCTTCTTACACTATACTACATCCTAGAATGGACCATTACATAGTAAGAGACCATAGATCTGCCTTTGGACAGCTAACAAATGATGAAGAGTCTCCCAAAAGTTGCCAGGGTCATAAAAAATGTACTGAAAACCCTCCAAGAACACAAGGAATAAATCTATTGAGTCCTCATAAGAGGCATCACTTAAGGCACATTGGTCTTTCACAACAAGCAATTAAAAAGTTGAAGATTCTTTGGAAGTAAAAAGCATTTTCACTTGATATGACTTTTAATTTCCTAATTCTTTTTTATGAGGCCACATTAGCCTGATACCTAAACCTAAACACAAAAACCCAAGAGAGAAAGAAAATTATAGACTAATATCCCTTATGAACAAAAATGCAAAAATTCTCAATAAAATACTTTCAAACTGAATCCAAGAACACATCAAAAAGATTATCCACTGTGAACAAGTAATCTTCATCCCAGAGATGGAGAGATGGTTCAACATATGTGAAATGATAAAGTGGCAAAATAGTACCTTTGGCAGGCCCTGCCAAGGTGTGTCTCTGAGAGAACACACCTCATGCAACAGGTCTAGTGCAAGAGGTTTACTGGGGGACGGGGGAAGAGTAAAAGAGAGAAGGGTCATCATTGGGTGGGGACATGAGAGAGTTAGACAGACAGACAGACACAGAGAGAAAACAGGCAGAAGAGCAAGAGAGGAGCAAGAGAGAAAACAGTGGACAGATACTTTAATGGGGTATGTGTGTTGCATAGAGAAGTGGGAATGGTACCACATCTGGCCACAGGTGATGACATAAACCACCACCTCCAAAAGACAGGGTGGCAGGAGCTAACAATATGTAAATCAATAAATATAATCCACCACATTAACAGACTGAAAGACAAAATAGATTATCACCTCATGAGATACAGAAAAGTCTTTTGAAAAAAATGCAACACCCCTTCATAAAAGTCCTGGAGAGACAAGCCTACAACTAACATCAATCTAAATCAGTGGTTCTCAGCCTTCCTAATGCTGCAGCTCTTAAATACATTCCTCATGTAGTGGTGACCCCAAGCATAAAATTGTTTTCATTGCTACTTCATAGCTGTAATTTTGCTACTGTTATGAACCATTGTGTAAAGATCTATATTTTCCAATGGTCTTAGATGACCCCTGTTGATCAATCCCCAATAGGGTTATGACCACAATTTGAGAATTGCTTATCTAAATGGAGAAAAACTCAAAACATTTCCACTAAAATCAAGAACAAGACAAGGATATCAACTGTCTCTGTGGTGGTTGGAAAGAAAATGGCCCCCATAGGGAGAGGCACTATAATATGGCTTTGTCAGAGGAAATGTGTCACTGGTGGGGGGTGGGGGGCAGGTTTTAAGGACTCCTATGCTCAAGCTATGCTCAGTGTGACACACAGTTTACTTCCTGTTGCCTGCAGATCAAGATGGAGAACTCTCAGCTCTTCCTCCAGCACCATGTCTGCCTGCATGCCACCCTCCATGATGATAATGAACTGAACTTCGAAACTGTAAACTAGCCCCAATTAAATGTTTTCCTTTATAAGAGTTGTTATGGTCATAGTGTCTCTTCACAGAAACAGAAACCCTAGCTAAGACACTCTTCATACCTATTTAACATAGTGGTTGAAGTCTTAGCTAGAGCAATTAAGACAACTGAAGGATATCAGGGTGATAAAATAGGAATTAGGAAAGGAAGAAGTTGAAATATTTTCTTTAATTTCAGATAACATGATTTTATACTTAAAAAAACCTTAAATACTCTACCAGGAAACTTCTATAGCTGATAAAGTTTAGCATATAAGTATTTTCAACAAAGTAGCAGAGTGCAAACTTAACACATAAAACTCAGTAACCTCCCTATGTACAAATTACAAACACAGGGAAACAAGAAACCAGATAAGGCTATCACTCTCTCCATACCTACTCAACATAGTCCTTTGAGTCTTAGCTAGAGCAATAAGACAGCTGAAGGAGATAACTCTAACCAAGTTATCTCTGGATAACTCTTACTATGCAAGTGAAAGAATTGTAACACTAAACATTTCAAAACTTTGAAGAAGCTATCAGTAGATGGGAATATCTCCTATGCATGGATGGATAGTGACAATGGTCATCCTATCATAAGCAGTCTATGGATTCAAATGTAATCCCCATCTAAATTCCAACCAGCTCTTCACAGAAATTGAAAAGGCAATTTTTCAGGCTTCCTATGGAAACACAAAAAAATTTAAGATGGCTAAACAATTCTGAGCATAAAAGAAATGCTGGAGCTATTACTGCCTCAGAATTCAAGCTGTACTACAGAGCTATAATAATAAAGACAGCATGAATATTTGCACAAAAACAGACACATTGATCAATAGAATCAAATTAAAACCTAGACATAAGTCCACACACCTATGGATACCTGATTCTTGACAAATAAATTTAATTTTAAAAATAGCTCAATATGAAATAATTGGTGATAAGAGAGATGGGAAAATATTAAAAAAGTTGTCACAAAAACAATCACAAAACATCCCATGGCCTGGATGGGAGTGTGACCTTTTCTAATTTCAGTAAAGTGTTCACTACAGACACAAATGTAGATGGGACAGGTGTGGCCTAAATTGTTCCATATTTGTGCATCGACATTTAGTCAGTCAGCCAATAGATTCCAAAAATCAAAACTATTTTGCTCTAATGGGACGGAGGCGAGTCAGGGAGGCTTGCCATTAGAACAGACAGTTGTCTCCATCCATGGCTTCAATAAACTCGACATTTCCAGGGAAATAGGAAGGTGTTTACATTGATAAGAGGTATAACCTTACAGCAAATCTGTGTATTTCATTGGAACTAATAAAAAACAAGACCGTGGGGCACTGGCTGCATCCATTGTCTCATGGTTCTTTAAGGGTTATTTTATTCATCTTAAGATATAATTAGAGCTTTAATGCACTGTTTTAATAAGACTGAACTAAGTCTACAAAACCAAGCCAGTGAGGTTTGCTAGGCATTTATTTACTATTACAATTAAAATGTTCATGATGATTTAAAAAATTAAATATTACCCAAGATATAATGGTTTAAATTCTGTGTAAGAAAACAGTCCTATGGCTGGAGAGATTGGTCAGAAGTTAAGAGAACTAGCTGTTCTTGTTCAAGTCCCAAAATCCACATGGAGGCAAAAACATCTGTAGCTCCAGTCCCAGGGGTTCTGACACCCTCTTTTGACCTCCAAAGATCCTGCAAGCATGTGGTACACAAACATACCTGCAGGTAAAGCACTCATACACATAAAAATAATAAAGTTAAGAAAGTTTTAAAAGAAAAGAAAACAGTTCTTTACAATATCACCTTTTCTTCTAGTAAACTTTCCAATTTTAGGGGCATTTGGACCCCTGTGTTACATCTTATACACCTGGGTTAGTTGAACTAACGAGGAAAGCACTTCCTCTCCTAGAAATACCAACCCTTGGGGAGCCACAGGAAGGGGCGATGGGGAGAAGAGAAGTAAAAGTCTCATACTTGCCACAGTCCAGAACATCACTAGCCTACTCTAGTTCAAGTCTTGCCTGCTTACCTATGGCTATGCCCCATCTAAATTCTTCCCTGTGAGAAGCACAAAAACTGAGACAGCTGCTGCTGTTGAGACCAAAGGAATCTTGATACTTTCCCAGAAATAAACACTCAAAAGAGTATGGAATCTGCAGCAATTAGCTGTTACCATCAAGGTCCAGTGGGCAATCAAGAGCCAAAGCAATACCCTGTCTCATTTTAGGGGTCTCCTGGGTATCTTTAACTAGCAACCTAAGGGGAGGTGTCCCACACCCGGTACTGGACTCTCTATATGGAAACCTGGGGCTTCTAGGAGGAGCCCTATCTTTTGAGAGGCAACTCCAATTAAAGTATTGTTTATGTATGTGCATATAATATATATTTAGGAAGATTATGAAATGCTATCTCCATGTGGTTTTTCCAAACATCCTTGGTATTAGTTATCCTTTCCCCTCCCCTTCCTCTAGCATACCCTTACATCTTCCTTCCCACTTTAACTGTCCAACTTATTATTCCCCTTTTCCCCTTCATATTACTTGTCTTATCTACCTCCTTTAAGATCTTTCTGATCTGTGATGGCTATTCTTGGTTGTCAACTTGATAACATCTGAAACTAAAACCCCAAAATGGAGTACATACCTCTGAGGCATTTTTTTGCTTTTATTGACATGGGAGGATTCACTTCTTTTTTTTAAAATTAATTTTCTTCCATCTATTTTACTTACAAACCACAGTTTCCCCTTCCTCCCCTCCTCCCATCCCCTCTCCCACCTCTCCTCTACTCCCCCCAATTACCCCTCAGAAAGGGTAAGGCCTCTCATGGGAGTCAACAGAGCATGGCATATCAAGTTGAAGCAGGACCAAGCTCCTCTCCCTGCATCAAGGCTGAACAAGGCATTCCACTACAAGGAGAAAGCATGTGCCTGGGACAGATCCTGGCCCCAATGCTAAGGGCCCCACAAACAGACCAAGATACACAAATGTCACCCACATGCAGAGGGCCTAGGTCGGTCCCATGCAGGCTCCCTAGCTGTCAGTCTAGAGTCCATGAGCACCCACAAACTGGGGCCAGCCATTTTTGGGTTTTCCCATCATGATCTTGACTTCAACCCTTGCTTATATAATCCCTCCTCCCTCCCTTCAGCTGGACTCTCAGAACTCAAGTCCAGTGTTTGGCCATGGATCTCGGCTTCTAATCTGGATCTTTGTAGTAAAATGTACCCTTAATCCAGATTTTGAGGCCAGAAGGCACATGTCTTGAAAGACACACCTTTAATCTGGGCCACATCTTCTGCTAGAAGCCTATACAAGGACATGGAAGAAGGAAGCTTTTGATCTTTGCCTGCTTGCCTTTGCCTTGCTAGCATGTCCATTCCTTCACTGGCATTAGAGCCTACTTGTGGGATTCCAGTGTATATTGAACACCAGCTGAGACATCCAGCCTTGTGGACTGAGCAACCACTAGATTCTTGGACTTTCTATTCACAGCTAGCCATTGTTGGATTAGGTGGATTGCAGTCTATAAGACATTCTGATATACACAGAGAGATTCTATTATTGGTGAAATTATTAAGGCAACTCCACATAGTTAAAAAAGAGGTTTATTTTGTGGGGTAATCCACAAATGGGGGGATAGGTAACAGGGTCTGGGAAAGGTGTAGTGCAGTCGGCGGTGTTCTCTGGAAAACTCTGCTCAGTCTACCTCCAGCGTCCAGGGTCCAGGAACCAAGAGAGCCAGCACATCTGGATCTTGGGTCTTCAGGGTCCTCTCTCAGCCCCACCTTGTAGGCATGACAGTTACCGAAGCCTCAATGGGGGTTGGAGCTTCCAGATCAAAGCTGGAATGGCTACCCACTACATTCTCTATAGAGAGGGATTCATTCTATAAGTTCTGTTACTCTAGAAAACACTAATACATTACCCCCTCTCACCAATGGTTTCATTCTAGTTCCCTGAATTCACAGGTACTCTGAGTAAGTTAAACATACAAATCTGAAGATTTGATGATAAAATTCACATAGTGAAAATATGGAACGTTTCTCTTTCTGGGTATGGGTTACCTCACTCGGTATATTTTTGTTCCAGTTTTGTCCATTTGCCTGCAAATTTTATTTTTCTTTACAGCTAAATAAAATTCTATTGTGTATAGGTACGACAGTTTTATTATTCATGCAACTCTTGATGGACATCTAGACTGTTTCCAATTTCTGGCTATTGTGAATATAGTAGCAATGAACATGAATATATATGTGTCTCTGCAGTAGGAAATGGAGTCCTCTGGAAATGTGCCCAGGGTAGTATAGATGGGTTATATCACAGATCTATTTTTCTAGTGTTTTGAGGAACTGCCACACTTATTTACACAGCAGTTTTACCAATTTGCTATCCTACCAACAGTGCATGAGGATGCCCTCTTTCCCACGTTCTTGTCAGTATTTGTTGTCTGGTCACAGATATGGAAAAAGCAAACTGGTACTGTCAAGGAAGTTTCCTCCATGCTGTTTAGCTTTCACAGTACCAGAATGTTCTATGTAGGCTGCCTCAGTCAGGGATGGGAAATTTAGTAGTCTTACACAGGTAAGATATCCCCATGAGTACAATGGTGGTATGACATTACGGTCATAATCAACTGAATTCTGTTTGGATTTAAGGCCGGCACTACTACTGGTACTATAAGTCTAGTAAAGAACAAATCATTGGGGAGCTCACCAGAGCCAAAGGTGAACCTACCACTATTATACATCTAAATCAGTGGTTCACTAACTTCCTAATGCTTTGACCCTTTAATACAGTTCCTCATGTTGTGGTGACCCCCAACCATAAAGTATTTCCATTGCTACTTCATAACTGTAATTTTGCTACGGTTATGACTTGTAATGGAAATATCTTTTGAGCAATATGGTCTTAGGTGACCCCTGTGAAAGGGTCATTAGACCCCCAAAGGGGTGACAACATGCAGGTTGAGAACTGCTGGACTAAATGGACATAATGTTAAACTGATTTCTCAATTTGTATCTCTATACTCATAAATTATTCAGCTCTCAGATATCAGCAGAGATATTTTTGTGCAGTGTACAATTGTTAACAAAGAAGTTCACAACTGGTCAAAGTGCAGACAAAAAGTGTCAGCAGGGTGTCTAGCCACAAGTGGGTTGTCTATATCACCCTTCACCTTGAGGACCAGGGACTATTGCAGAAGTGGCTGTTGGAAGATTAGAAGAGCCAGAAGTCAAAGAGAACTGGACTGAAACATTGTGTTCTGAACATGATAATACTGTAGCACTCATGACCTCACAAGCAACTGTAGCTGCCTGAGCAAGAAAAAGCCAGTCAATATTCTAGCATGGAGGGGGATGGATGAACTCGTCCTCCACCCCTGACTGGGGAACGATTAACAGTTGGTGGCTTCTTGGGGAAGGACAGTGTATTTTCTTTAAGTGTGCCGTCATGGCAAGTTGACCACATTTAAGTAGATGGCCAAGCATATGTGAACAACACAGAGTGGAGGTAGTAGCTTATTTTTTCAAAGGAGGACATGAAGTTGAAAGTAAATTGGAAGATAGGGGTGGATCCAGGAGGAGTTAGGAGGAAAAACGGATGGTAAGTGTGATCAAAATATAATGTAATAAAATTTCAAAGAATTCATTAAATTATATTTTTTTAAACACTCCAGATAGACAATTTTGTATCACAAACGAATTTACCAACAATGTTTGACTGGAAAATGGGTTATAAATTGGCTACTCTTTCCTAACATAGCTTCTTCTACAATTTCTCAGTATAAACAGAAATTCATTTGGTTTGGAAAAATCATCCTCATAATTAATAAAGATAAGTAGGTTACTCTAAACTTTATACATATATACCTTGGTTTATTTCTGTGAACTTTGAATTTCTTAAGAATAAGTTGAAATTGGAATTTAATCTTCTTGTAAAATGTTTTCTAATCCGTTTTAGATATTCTCCTTCGTCTAAGAGCACAAGTTACTAAGTCTTACAGGATCCCCAGGTACCAATTGTAAGAAGTCTTCCTACTCCCATCACTTTCCCATGAAATACAGACTGTGTAAGGTTCTATAAGTGGTATGAAGTTAAAGGCTGATTCTGAGGAATCCAGGTCTTTGGAATTGCTCTCTATGTGGCATGTCTCTCTGCAATAAATGACACTGACATTCATTGACATTCTGGAAGCTCTAAGATCACATTTTATATGGTTGAATTCAAATTTATATGAGTGGTTGGTGCTGATATGTATTTTAGATGAAGGCTTTGTATACTTATAAAACACATGGAATTTGGGGGTTTTGATTCATTTTGTCTCTTAGTTACAGTTAGTATGACTCCAGATCTTGATATTTATCATTTAAAAGACCAAAATAGCAATATCAAGTTATCCAAATTCCATCACACACTGTCTATGGGCATGAGCTGTTGTTTTTAGCTGGTGTAAAAACCTGCTACCTCAGAGAGGCAGAGAAAGTATTTCGCTGCTTCCACCTCTACTGTCATCCAGAGAGCATTCTCTTACACTGTCTCAAACAAACAAACAAACAAAAAATCCTCCTCCAACCAGATGTCCCTCCCTTCTGCTTTCTGTGCATCTCTGTCTGTCTGTCCTCCTGACTTTCTCTTCCATTATATGATTTTTTTCCTGTCAACTGGTTGCTTGCTCCTCCTCTTGAACTATGGTTGATTTTATTTAATCATATTTAACAATATTCAAGAAGAAAGCTCTTGGATTAAAGGTGTGTGCTAGAGCTGAGCCACAACACAACTAGAAGAAGATTTTTCTAGTAACTAACCCACTCTCAGGGTTCACAGTGTGATCAAATATCCTACAACAATAAGCAAAATTTAACTAAGTTGAATAAATGGTTCCTTGAAGTGTGTGGGAAAATTTGACTCAGAAAAGTCACAGATTGAATGGTATAAATTCCTTTAAATGGGGTAAAGACAAATTTGAAAACAAAAAGGAATAGTTTCAATTTTTTTTTTTTTTTTTTTGGTTTTTCGAGACAGGGTTTCTCTGTGTAGCTTTGTGCCTTTCCTGGAACTCACTTGGTAGTCCAGGCTGGCCTCGAACTCACAGAGATCCGCCTGGCTCTGCCTCCCGAGTGCTGGGATTAAAGGCGTGCACCACCACCGCCTGGCAGTTTCAAATTTTTTGATTTACTTCCTTCCTACTCTTTTTAAATCGACTATAAAGTCAATACATCTGTTGTAAGCATCAGGCTTCCCACTCTTTCTTCTGACATGAAGTGTTAATGCTTATGTCATAATTCTGTACAAAGAAAGGTGGCATCAGAGCTCAAGGCCAAAGCTTCCAGAAGGGAAGAAACCCCAGGGACACATGATCTCTTAAAAATAAGATGTTTCCAAGCATATATTCCTTTGGTTTTCTTTTCATTTATTCTTCTCTCATACAATACATACTGACCATAGCCTCCTCTCCCTCCACCCCTTCCAGTCCCATCACTGTCATGCTCCCCACCCCACCCCAGCCTCCCTTCTACTGCAGATCCACTGTTCTTCCACTTCCCTTCAGAAAAGAGCAGCCTCCCAGTGATATCAAATGAACAAGGCATAACAAAATGCAATAAGCTAGACACAAACCCTCATATTGAGACTGGGTGAAACAACTCAGTGGGAGGAAAAGGATCTCAAAAGTAGGCAAGAATCAGAAACACCTCACTCCTACTTTTAGAAGTCCCACAAAAATCCCAAGCTAAACAACCACAGCATGTATGCAGAGGACATAGCTCAGACCAATACAGGCTCCACGATTGCCAATTCGGTCTCTGTGAGCCCCTATGAGCCTTGCTTAGACAATTTTGTGGGTTATTTTCTCCTGTGTCCTCCATCCCTCTGGCTCCTATAGTCCTTCCTCCTCCTCTTCTGTAGGATTCCCCAAGCCCCACCTAATGTTTGGCTATGGGTCTCTGCATCTGCTCTAAGCCATCCAGCTTCTGGTTCCTGGCCCCAGGCAAAGGGGCTTGGACTCCCTCTCATGGCTTGGGCCTCAGCTTAGACCAGTTATTGGTTAGCCACTCCCACAGCTCTAATCATCATTGTCCAAGTGTGTCTTGCAGCATATATTCCTAACCAAAAGGCATGAATTAAAGATCCCCTTACTGGACTAATCTGTTGTTAAAATACAAAAAGATATGCACTTTTTAAGTATAGCTGAGGGTGCTGTTTGGTATTCTTGAAAGACATGTTTGGCAGAACAGCCAAATCTACATGGAGAGATTTTAGTTGGGAAATGTCATTCAGGCATGTCTGGTCTTTTGAGCTTGGTATGCCATAGTCTACCATGATGAGAAGGGTGGACAGAAATGTGGGAAGGACTGTGGCATCATCTTCATGTGAATTTTGATGGAAGGGATGGGTCAGGCAAATCAAGAAGGCTTTACCTGTTTAAGATTGGACCATATGAATGATTTGCATGGGATGTGGATAGTGTGAGCTCAGTAACTCAATTTTATAACTGTTTGTAATTTGTATGGAGTAGAAAGAACCCCAAAATGTGCAAGTCCAGTAGAAAGAAGTATTTAGGTCATAAACTTGAATTTGCTGCTTGTGTATAAAAGACAGGCCTGTAAGAAGCTGTTTCTATCACTAGGAATTAGTTTACCCTGGAGAAGGCTGTTCCTCTCAGGTCAACAAGGTCCTAGATGCCAGAACATGAAAAGAACAGAAAGTAATAAAAGATTTTTAAAACACCCAGTAACTCAATTTTGACATTGTCCCAGAGAACATCTATAGGTAGGGTGAAAACTAATAAGCTTGGCTGTGTTACAGCAAAATACAAAATATTGTTGGCTCTTGTTTAAACCCTGTCAAGAGTCACTTAACTCTAGTAAGTTTGAGACCAGTCCTGCCCCAGGGAGGACTACAGTCTGGCCACAATTGGATTGCATCCTTAGGACAGACCTTGAGCCAGAAGCAATCAGATAGGCTCTGTTCCCATTAATACTCTAAAGACCAGAATGTAACAAAAAGTTTCTGCTTAAAAATTGCATTTTAGGACATGTGCTATACAGACATAGATGACTAGTCAGCATAGCTCCAGTGGCAATATTTTAGAGTTTGATTGCAGAATATAGACTGGAGGACCCCACACATGGGATCTCACTCAGCATAGTTCTGTAGCCATCACTGGACAAAACCTTTGGTGGGAGTTTGGGTTTTAGGTAGGAGATTGTACAAAGCTAATAGAGCCCACAACTGAGGAGAACCATTTTTTAAAGGGCAGAATCACACTTGGGTATGGACTTGCTGACTCTAGTTCAGTCTCCCTAACTGTTAATGGACTTGTGAATCCATCCATTGTTCCTACACAGTCTACATCCTGCTACCAAGAGGAATCACTTGTTTGTATGTTGAGTATTAGTCCCGTTAGCCTTGGTGCCAGCTGAGGATCCTGAACTGGCCATATAAATAAATCCAGCCACTTAGCTTGTTCTGTTTATAAAGGGAATCAGAGGGATACATACTTGCCAACATTGATTCCATGGCATATGAAACGGCCGTATAATCCAGTTTCATAATGGTCACTCAGATATCCAGATCCAAATCTGTTCCTGGCCTTTAGGAAGACCCACTGACCTCATTGTTCTGAGAATCTTGAAATGACCCTGTTTTAAAGCTTCAGCATCTCTCAACTGTGCACTGAGAGAAGTTCTGCCTATTTGGAGACTTTGAAAGAGACACACCTATCTATGTCTCTAGAGACAGGCCATGGACCTCAGCTTTAGCTAGGAACCTTGAAATAGCTCTTTCATTTACAGTCTTCAGAGAGTATTGCTTGCTTGGGATCATAACCTGTATAATTCATAGCTCCCAGAAGAAAAAAATCCAAATTTATATTAAAAGTTCTACAAAGTTGACAAACCAATTACAATATGTGACTATGAAAGTTAGGAGGTTCAAATCTGGAGACAAATTATTTTATGTCATCTTTACCTCCTCAATAGTCATTCATCATTCCTTCTGTGCCTGACCTAATATCCTTGCTACTACTAGGAAAATCCTGTTTGTACTAAAAGATCACTGGCTTCCACCCACTGAGGAATGCCATCAGACAGTATATAAGGCCCAGTACAGGAATTCTCTGCTTTCCTGTTAACCAGTCTACCTGATGCTTCTACCAAAATATTTGAACATGTGCCTTGATGAATAACTTTCTTTGTTCTATAACTATGAAAACTTTGTGAAAGAATTGCCACATTGGATCATGATGTGGGAATAACTTGAATCCATGCTCCTGGCTATTATCACTCAAATCCAAAGTCAGCTGTCTTTTATTCACTTTGAGATGAGAGTTGTTTTTGTAATGATACTTGTGATGTAACAAGAGCCTTCTCAGGGACCTAGATAAAATGACTCATGTTATACATGAAAACAGGCCTGCCCTCTATAAATCTTGATTGGAGCCTTATATAGTACTAGCTCTACCAGTTCAGGCCCTGCAAGCAATCTAGCCTGTCAGGCCCCAAACAGGACCCACATCAGTCTGCTTACAAACCATGACTCCATTGTGGATCCAGCAGTTCTAGTCCTGGGCTCCACTCATCTCCTCTCCTGACCTAGAGGCAGTTGGTCCATGAGTCTGAATAGAAGATAATTAGCGGTCAAAATGAGCTGTAAAGATGGACCATGTCAAGGCCTCTTCAAGTAAATAGTGACCAATGGAAGCCCATGTGGATATAAAACAGACAAGCATAGCCGGGTGGTGGTGGCGCACGCCTTTAATCCCAGCACTCGGGAGGCAGAGCCAGGCGGATCTCTGTGAGTTCGAGGCCAGCCTGGGCTACCAAGTGAGTTCCAGGAAAAGGCGCAAAGCTACACAGAGAAACCCTGTCTCGAAAAACCAAAAAAAAAAAAAAAACATACAAGCATGACAGGAGGACCCAAACTGGTAGCATCAGGCCAGGCCATAATAATATTACTTCCAACTGCACAAAGCATTTTCAGGCTGTACCTTGCCCTGAGACACTCCCTTTTACAAAATGACTCCATTTTGAGTATAAATGTCACAGCAGCATGAGTCTGTCCATATGCACAAAAGTCTCTGTCCAGCATGACCTGTGAGGCACAGTTGATAAATTATAACTGAAAGTAAAAGAGTTTCACCCTATAAACTACCCAAAGTAAACTGGGACCATACAATCATATGGGTCTACTAAAATCAAATAAGGAAAATGAAGCCTGAAAACTTAACAGAAATTCTTACTGATGAAAGGATGTAACAGTGTGCTGGCTAGTTTTATGTCACCTTGACTCAGGCTAGAGTTATCTGAGAGGAGGGAACCTCAATTGTGTCCCATAAGATCAGGCTATAGTCAAGCCTATAGGGCATTTTTAAAATTAGTTATTGATGGCACATGATGCCACCCTGGGCTGGTGTTTCTGGATTCTATAAGAAAGCAGAATGAGTAAGCCACAAGGAGCAAGTGAGTAAGCAGCACTCTTCCATGACCTGTACATCAGCTCTTGCCTCCAGCTTCCTGTCCTGACTTCCTTCAATAATGGACTATAATATGGAAATGTAAGCTGAATAAAGTCCTTTCTTCCCCAAGTTGCTTTGATCAAAATGTTTCATCACAGCAATAGAAACCTAACTAAGACAAAGAGTCTCTCCTGAACCCCATTAACAAGAAGACACTCAGTATTGGAATGATAAGTGTAGATGTAACCAACCGTCTTATTAAATAAGAAACACAGAACCAATGCAAAGAAGAAAGCCAAGAGATCAGAGCTAAGAGCCTTACCCGTCTGCTGCAGCTAGTCTCTTCAGCCAAGAGAGAACTACTTCCTGAGTGTTTGTCTTTATATAGACTTTCTGTTCTGCCTTCTCATTGGTTGTAAAACCAACCACATGACCACCTTGTCACTGCCTGTTTGTACAGACCTCCAGATCGTCTATGGTTGGTATTGAGATTAAAGGCGTATGTCTCCAATGCTGACTAAATCCTTGACCACACAGAGATCTACCTAGCTCTGCCTACCAAGTGCTGGGATTAAAGGTGTGCACCATGAATGCCCAGCTCTGCTATGGCTTGCTATTAGCTCCGACCCCCAGGCAACTTTATTTATTAACATACAAATAAAATCATATTTCAGTACAAATAAAATACCACCATATTTCCCCTTTTCTATTTTAATAAAAAGAAAAAAGGAAAAAGGTTATAACTAACATAAGAAAAACTATATACAAAAGTACAATAACTATATACAATATATACAAGTAATAAATACCTAAAAAATGTCTAGTCCATTTGTATTTGACAAATTCAGAGAAAATAATTCCATTATCTATCCTATTTTGGTAAGTCCAAAATGTACCTAATTCACTTTCTATCCTAACTAGTCTTCAACTATAACTAATCTTCAACTCCCTCAGAGATCCAAGAAGGAAATATTACCTAACAAAAATAAAAACAGGAAGTGCATACAAGCAACTTCCAAAAAAGTTTGTGAGTTGACAGAAACAGACAGCTGCCTGGACAGTCACCTGAGGTTTCTCTGCAGTGTTGGGGCATCATCTTCAGCCTATAGGCTTAGCGTATTTGACAGACTCATTTGTGAAGTAGGATGTACACAAGGTCAACAGTTCAACCTCACATTGGGTGAGAGCAGTCCATGTACCAGAAACACCTGAATTCCACTAGTGTCATGTCATGATTCAGGATTTTAAATTCTGGAAATTGTTGATGGTTTTTTAATTCAGCTCTCCATTCTTCTTGGCTGTGTATATATGCCTTCATCTCAGCATCCCGTTCTTCTCCACATCCCTCTATTAAATGCCAGTCTACTATTGAGAGGCGTGAGCTTAGTTACTCTTCAAGAATAACTGTTTCAGCTGCTGTTCCATTGCACATCAGAAGCCATCGGCCCACTGCCTGTTCAGCTGCCTTCAAAGAAAAGGGCACTGTACCTTTTCCGAATTGCGAAGGCCACTGCGGGGATAGTGCCATATTGTCCTGGCCTCAGAAGATGCCTTTTGATAAAGCCATAACTACACTTGTTTTGGCAAGATTCGGTAGTCCTTTGTTTCATGTCCTGTCTGTCCTGTTTGTCAGCAGTTGATTCGAGGATACTTTGTTGTCCAGTGGCTAACTTTTGCCACGATGAAAGTTAACACCATATGCAGTTTCTTCAATGCCATATTTTCTCTGAAGTAGATTGTTACTGCCAGGAGCTGACATGTCTCATAGTCATAACAAAAAAGAAAAATTTTCTAAGTTATTAAAACATTTTAAATGCCATATTCTGTAGATCTCTGAAGGGTTTGAAGATGACCTGTCTATCTAACATATATCTGCTCAATTCTTAAAACACATCTAATATGACTACAAGTTCTATTGTAATGTCTAACTACTAACTTTCATTTCTTTATATCCTAACAGTTGGTAATAATAACATTCAAGGATCAGAAAATTTGCATTACATTGTTAAATGAACAGTATAAGTACAATTAGAAATATACATATAACATTTTCTAACAATATCAATTTCAATATGTATAATTTGTATACAATATAAAACAATCCAATCCAAAGTAAAGTATTTAAAACTAGTAATTGTCTTTTTCTTTTCTTTTTTTTTAACAAGAACCTTAAATCTGATCTCCTTTGCTTAGCCTTTTTCCTAACCCTTGACAACAACTTGTAACCAAACCTCCTAAACAATGAAAATTATCCCAGACCCAAAACCCATTAAAAAGACCAAAAATCCACCCGCCCCACACCACCTTTTTGAGAATGTGGGCGTCGTATTCTTAAAATTGCTTCCTGCTGGGTATGGGCAAAGTAATCTTTATCCTGAAAGAAAAATTTTAGGTTAATTGTCAAATTCTAGGAAAGGTAACTATATCCTTCGCTATCCAGTCTGTGTATAACGCCAAAGTTCAGGGTTTACTCAAGTCCTTATTCAAGTAGTCTTTGAGACTAGATCATCTCAGCTAGTCCTCTCAAAATTGCTCTGAGCACTTTGTAGTTCAAAGCTGATCTGTAGATGATGTTTGTCAGTTTAGTGATATTATTATTGTCCACGTGGAATTGTTGTTGTTGTGGGGCCCCATCTTCTTCCTGGAGACTTCAGTTGATGTTAGGCCTGGCCGTTATTTCCTGCAGAAAACTGATAAGAGACTTGAACACAAAGACATATATATGCAGCTAATTGAAGCCTTTTTTCTAGAATTAGTTAGTACTCTATATGACCATTCATATCTTAACAAAGTTTAAATTGTATATATATATATATATTAATCTTGTAAATTTTGATATAAAATTTATACTTTAAGAAAAGTTTAAAGAATCAGAATAGAATCAAAGAGTTGAGATTAGTAATAGAATAGTCCCTTAATTAATTTGGCTTTTCTCCTGTCCCATAGCAGAAGATGGCCCTTTTCTTCTGGCATGATACAGGGAGTTTGCATTTTCCTTTTAACAACATGCTTGAGTTTAAAGAAGGAGAGAGCCATTCTCCAACTCCAAAGTCAGCTTTAAATTTTAATTGAACTGGGACTATTAGAAGACCAATAGTGTTATATCTTTAGAAAAGAGCAGAAACTAACATTTAGGAAGACATAAAATTTTTTAGATGATGTATCCATACGCCATTTCACTCTGTTTCCTGGGATAGATGATTTGTCCCTTTTCTTCAGATGTCTCATTTGCCCAGTGTTCTTCAGATTCCTTAACCTTCATTCTCCTAAAAGACAAAATCAAAAACCTTTCTGATAAGGGCCCCACAAATATATCATCCAATCACTCTGTATCTAAGTCAAAAGACAGACAGGCAGAGGATTCCTAATTATCCCAGGAGCTTCAGCTCAGCTTGGTCCCCACTATTAAAGTAGCTCAGATCAATCACCATGCATCATCCATCTGATCATCCATCTACATGAACTCAGTCCTTCATTTCACCTCCGTATCTTCTAGAGTTCTACACCTTGGCTGGGCAACTAGATTTTACCTTAACTCTCACCTCAGCTCTCACCCTGTAGCTGAACTATGTAGCAGGGCCTACAGTAGACCTCTAATGGTATTCATTATGTAGTACCCAGAGACTTGCTGTTTCTCCATCAGTTCTCTGCCTCTGCCTTTCAGTAGGCCTCCTTAAACTCACTGAACTCTTTCATGTACTGGTTAGCCATTGTTTAGCATTTTATACATATTTATAAGGAGAGGTGATCATAATGATGATGATAGATAGATAGATAGATAGATAGATAGATAGATAGATAGATAGACAGAGTTATTTTGTAATGTGTGTTCTGAGAGTTAACATTAGTAGTTAAGATTAGAATAAAATGTTATTGGCCAGTGATTTAGTTAGGGATTCTATTGTTGTTTAGAGACACCATGACAGCAGCAATTCTTATAAAGGAAAACATTTAATTGAGGTGGCTGCTTACAGTTTCAGAGGTTCAGTCCATTATCATTTTGGTAGGACATGACAGCATACAGGCAGACATGATTCAGGAGAAGTAGCTGAGAGTCCTACATTTGTCAGGCAACAGGAGTGGTCTGTCTCTCTGAGCATGACTTGAGCACAAAGCCCACCTCTATAGTGGTACACTTCCTCTAACAAGGCCACACCTACTCCAACAAGGTCATGATTCCTAATAGTGCCACTCTCTTTGGGGGCCATCTTTCAAACCTCCATGGCCAGCTACAAAACTAAATCAGGCTGGTTGTCATATTCCAGCATGTGAAACTGTGATAACCAATGAATTAAATGGTATCAATAACTTATAAGATTATGAGAAGACAAAAGCATTTTTGTCTGTGTTCCTAATATAGTGTACTCACAAAACTAATAAAAATTCAAAAACCAGCCCTAAATTTACAATATAAAAATCATCACAAACTAAACATATGCACACACACACAGTACACATATACATTTTTCTCCAATACAGAGTAATTCATACAGGGCTTGTAGTTTTATAGCCCCTGTAACTTCTGTATAGCTCCAACAGTAAAGGTTGGCTCTTATTCCATTGTTTTCAATGTTGTATATTAATGCAGATGCCAGTGAAGAACAGTTGCATGGGATCTCCTGGATCTGAAGTTACAGGAAGTTGTAAGCCACCTAATATGAGTATTGAGACTCAAACTCTGGTCCTCTGGGGGAATGGTACTTGCTTTTAACTGCTGGGCCATCTCTTCATTCCTTGAAGGTGATTCTTAAGACAATTTCAGAACACTAAAGGGCAGAATATAATCTTTTGTTATTTACATGCTCTTTCAAGCACTTCTGTGCTTATGTTAATGAAGTAATTTTTTCATGTCCCCAGATAACCAAGGATAGAAGGTTCTTTGCCAGGATAATCAACCATGTACTTGTATACTTGCTACTTTCAGCCCCACTCACCAACCTCAAGGGGTAAAAAAGCTGAAGGTTAAAAGCTAATTGCCAATGACTGATGATTTAACCAATCAAGCCTGTCTAATGAAATTTCTGTAAAATTCCCCAAAAGACTTGCCTTGGGGAGCTTACAGATCCTAAACACATTGAAGTTCCTGGAAGACAGCATTCATACTCAGAGGGGCCATGGAAGCTCTAACTCCTCATATGATCTCACCCTCTGCATCACTCCATCTAGCCTTTATAATAAACCAGGAAATGTGTGTGTGATGTTTTCCTGAATTATATGAGCTATAGCAAATTAATCTAACTAAGGTGAGAGTTCTGGAACTCTGATGTATTACTGGCACAGACACATATAAGCTTTCTTTGATGAAAGTCACTGATTTATCATTTGGGTTCACAAGGCAGCTAACAGCAGGATGCAAGTCTGACATCCGTAGCTTCATTTTGTGTCTGTCTTCTTTGTGTAAAGGCACAGAGATATTGTCATTGACCTTTCCTTTTGAATCACTGTGGAGTTCTAAAATTTTGTAGGACAATCAGCTCCTAGTAGAGGCTAGTTATCCATAAAGGTGAGTCTGTATGTTGGAGCAGAGGCAATCTTCTTCTGACAGCCACCATATCCCATTCAAACCATAAGAACATCTTTGGACCACCTTGCAGAACTAGAATTGAGACAATAATCTGCCAGATCCCATGTTGACTCAGGGATACTTAATTCATATTTTTTGCTCTCTGTCCCATTATTGCTCTATTTAGACCCTAAGGTCATGTTGGTACCCCAAAAACAGATGTGGGGTCACATGGCCCCTTTATTTACTCATCTTTTCAGTGCAATCACATTGAAACCACTCTCTCTCTCTCTCTCTCTCTCTCTCTCTCTCTCTCTCTCTCTCTCTCTCTCTCTCTCTCTCTCTCTTTTTGGTTTTTCGAGACAGGGTTTCTCTGTGTAGCTTTGCACCTTTCCTGGATCTCACTCTGTAGACCAGGCTGGCCTCGAATTCACCTGCCTCTGCCTCCTGAGTGCTGGGATTAAAGGCGTGTGCCACCACTGCCCGGCCACTCTCTTAAACTGTTTCTCATCTAGATTGTTCCTGGAGCTGCATGTCCCAGGTTCCTTTCTTGAGGATGTTCTAGTTTGCTGAGTGCCTTAAATTGCAACATCCAAAACTCTGGGAAATGACTGAGATGACTGACTCCATATTCACTAATTAAATACTTACAACACTCCTTTCCTTAGGCTGATGTCAGCAGCTACCTGCAGCATTCACTCTACATTTATCTTAAAGTGTGCTCAAAGGATTAATTAGAAACAATGAAAGGCAGGAAACAGATAGTTAAAGCTTTACCATTCATTAAGGAAAGTCTTTAAGTGGCCAAAAATAGCATCAAATCCAGAACTACTTGAAGAGTCAGTGGGTAAAGGTGCTTGCCACCACACCTAACAATCTGAGTTCTATACCCAGGACTCACATATCTGAAAGCTCTCTCTCTCTCTCTCTCTCTCTCTCTCTCTCTCTCTCTCTCTCTCTCTCTCTCTCTCTCTCTCTCTCTCACACACACACACACACACACACACACACACACACACACACACGCACACAGACAAAATGGAAAAAAAAACCTGTACTAAATTTTTTAAAAAGGGAACCTATTGCTGAATTAAACAACAGATTAACTTTTGTAGCAAGTTATAAGGAACAATGTCAGGGACGAGGAATTTCTCCCTTTCAGCTCCCTTGGTATCATAGTCTAACTGGGCTATGGCACACTTATTCCCTGTACCACCCTAAGAAACAGTGACCTCAAGCCAGAGGAGCTCAGCAGATTAAACCGCTCTCCTCTTGTGCAGCAGTTCCTGGTGGGATGAGGTGCACTGAGTCAAGGATATTGAAAAACCTCAAGGATTCCTTACTCTACAGCTTCTAAAAGCTTTTCCTTCTGAAGCCCCAGTTATTGCCAGGAAAGCTCTTAGAAATGGTCTTATAGCTAGCCAGGCTCCTAGCTTCTTTTTTGCTTTAAGATTTTTCTTTGTTCTGACTATTCAGCAAGTTTCCAGACCCCATCTGTGAGTGTTGTGAATAAACTAAGCCCAGCTGTTACCTGTAGCATAAGCCCTACACTGAACAGCACTGGGACTGGGAAAGGAGGACTGGGAACTTCTCAGTAAGGGGTTGAAACTGGAAAGCAATAAAATTTAGTTTTTTTGTTTGGAAAAATCATTAGATGTCAGAATGTGCCTCCTACTGACAGTTTGGAGTATCCCAGAAGTGACCCAGGTAAAACTGTTTGGCCAGACTGCCCCCTAGACCCATACTCTCTTTCGATATTCTCTTTGCCTGTAGAAGTGTAGAAAGCACGGCTTAGATAAAGAGTTGGAGAAACCAGTATTGTTAGACACACTGGCCATCTTTCTTCAACGGACAAAATGAATGAGGCCTGGTCACCTGGAACACTGGAATAAAGTGATCAAATAACCTGGCGATCCTTTGCTATCCTAATCCAATCTATTTGGTGTTCTAGAAGCTTCTTGTACCTTTATAGGCATATCTTTCTTTAGGTCAGGGAAAATTTCTTCCATAGTTTTATTTAATGTATTTTCTGGGGTTTTGTGATGAGATTCTACTTCTTCTATTCTTATTATTCTTAGCTTTGGTCTTTCCATAGTATCCCTGATTTCCTGGATGTTTTGTGTTAGGAGTTTTTTAGATTTAATATTTTCTTTACTTGATGAATCTATTTCTTCTGTTTTACCTTCAATGCCTGAGATTCTCTCCTCTATCTCTTATATTCTGTTGGTGATGCTTGCATCTCTAGTTCCTGTTCACTTACTTGGATTTTCTATTTCATGATTTCCTTCAGTTAGTGCTTTCTTTATTGCTTTTATTTCAATTTTTGTGTCATGAATAGTTCGCTATACCTGTCTGTTTTTTCTTGGGTTTTTTTTTTTGGCATTCTTTAAACAATTTGCTGATTTCCTCTATTTTTTATTGTCTTTTCCTTAGTTTCTTAAGGGAGTTTTTCATTTCCTCTTTAAGGGCCTCTATCATCTTCATAAAGTTGTTTTTAAGATAATTTTCTTGTGCTTCTGCTGCTTTAGAATATTCAGATCTTGCTGTAGTAGGATAGCTGGGCTCTGGTGCTGCCACATCACCCTGGCTGTTGTATTTTTACACTGACATTTAGGCACCTGGGTGTGGGATGATTAATTCAAGTCCCTGATGTCTGAGTTTGTTTTTGTCGAATGAGTGTTTTTTTCCTTAGTTTCTATTTCCTCTTTGGTTTTCTAGTCTTTGTGTCCTGATTTCTGGCAGCTGCCATGACCTCTGGTCTAGTTGGGAGTCTCTGTCCAAGTTAGGAGTTGGCCTTCTGATGGTTAGCTTGGCCTTTGACGCAACAGGGGTTCTCTGTTCTTCTGATGGGTGTGGCCTACACCTGATCAGCTAGAGTCTTGTCAAGCTGTTGGGGCTTGTGCCTGACTGGTGGAAGTCAACAGGGGTTGGGGGCCCAGCAGCAGAACTAGGATGTCCTAGGTGGGGGAAAGAGTCCTGGGGGACAGAAGTGATCTTTTGCTATTCTCTTAAAAGCTAGACTCCACCTGAATTTCCCTCAAATCCTGGTAATTATTAAGGTCCTCATCTTGCACTTTGTCTCTCAGTGAATAAAACTCATCCTTATGAAAGAGGCCCCATATACTTTGTGTGCTCCATCAATAGAATCCATCCTTATGCTTATTACGAAGCCTTCCTCCTTAGGCCTTGTCCTGAACTCTGTTTATCAGTCAATAGAACTCATTCTTATTGCAAAGGTCACAGGTGCTTTGCTACTTTGCTAGGGAGTTTCTATGTAGCTCTGCCTATAGCTGTGTTGTGAATACTGTCACATGGAACCATTTTCATAAAGCAAGTTTTACTGTGCTTAAATGTGGAAGAAAATTAAACCATGGGATCAGAGTCTCTTGAAGTTTTGATCCATTCTGACTGACAAGCCTTCATGGTTCATTTCCCTGCCAGTGGTGATACCTGCAGAAAACCCCAAACATGGAAGTACTTCAGACTACCAGGGCTTGCATGTGCCACCTGAGCAACTTTTCTTCCCAGGTTATTCATCCACCTCCAGTTCATTTTCAAATTCTGGCACTCTACTTCTTTCTAGAGACTCCCACCAACATGCAAACTAAGCTCATCTGTGCCTGCTTAACATGAGGCCACATAATATACCGGAGAGGTGGCTTTCGCACTTTTATTTTTAAACTATACCCCATGAACCTATTTCACCCTAGGATACAGACTTATGTCCACATATACAAGTTCAACACGGGGATGGAGAGACAACTCCCCAGTTAAGACAGCATACTGCTTTTGCAGAAGTCTCAAGCAGTACCCATGGCAGGTGCCGACAACTACTTTAACTCCAGGTCCAGGAGAGCCAATGCCTCTGGCCTCTGAGAGCACCTGCACTCATGTGCACATACCCACATACAGGCACTTAATAACACTGTGGTAACACCATGTGTACTATTTTATAAATAGAAATAAATAGAAATAGTCTTTAAAAAGAAAGGAGTGAGTGCCAAGGTCTCACAATGGGATTAACACTTTCTATTTTCCTTACTTTGTCTACTCACTTCCTGATGCTGGCCATTTCTCACTGGTTTTATATCATAATTATCCACTGCAGCCTCATACCCTTTATTTGTAAAGCATGGACATAAATCACAGCTATGGTATCTATTCTGGGCCATGATAATAGATGCACACTATTCCAAATTATGCTTTTCCCTTTGTGGAAAGCAACACAGAAGATATGAAGATGAGAGAACATCCAGTACATTTTCCTCCCACCTTAGTACAGCACTTAAATCATTTTTCTCCTGCGCTTAATAACACTGTGGTAACACCATATGTACTATTTTATATTTCTTTCATCTGCTTCCTCAAATATGCATAACAAGGAAAATGAATAGCACTAATGTCATTTTGTTAAATATGTCTATTATAGAGATGCTATGGTTCAGTGCTAATGGAGGTTTCTGGTGCTTTTGAGTTCTCAATGTTGCATGCTACAGTGATTTATGGAAGGCCAGAGTGCTTTTCTGCAACAAAGGTCTGTCATGTTAAACACCCACCCGCTCCCTGCCTATTTTGTTCCACAATCCACATTAATTTTCCTGTGACTCAACCTCTACATTCAATCCATCATGAATCCTAACTCCAGAACATTGTGTGTGTGTGTGTGTGTGTGTGTGTGTGTGTGTGTGTGTGTGTGTGTATGAGGAGAGACAGAGAAAGACAGACTCTCTTTGTATACCCTACCCTATTCAAGACTCCATTTTGGCCTAAGATTACTATAATTACTTTATGTTTGGCCTTGCCCTCCTATAGTCCATTACTAATCCCCAGGTCAAGTTATTAATTTCAAATGTAAATTAAGCAAAGTCATAGCATTGCTTTAACAAAGTAGTAAGGTAACATGGTGTGTGTATGTGTGTGTGTGTGTGTGTGTGTGTGTGTGTGTGTGTTGTGTAATTGTTTGTGGATGCAAAAACAAAACTAGCTTGTCTTTGAAAGGAGGAGTTCCATTTGAAATATGCAGCTTCCCAGCTGCTGGGTGTTTAATTGTAGCTATGCACAGACAAATCTGTGAATGGTGAGCAATGAAAACAAGTGGCACATGAAGTCCACCCCCACCCTAGAGGTTATATCTTCTAGGACCCTGCTGATTCTAGCCTGCTTCCTTCTGCAAACATCACTGAGGTACTGGTCTCCATGTCCTCATGGGGCCTCACCCGGTTATTCTTCAAACACAGGAGCACTCTTACCTCACAGTGCTCCTCTTCACAGCTAGATCCTTTACATCCTTCAAGGAAGATTGCTGTGGGATGGTCCGTATGTCAAATGCTCTGATTGGTCAATAAATAAAATACTAATTGGCCAGTGGCCAGGCAGGAAGTATAGGCGGGACTAACCGAGAGGAGAATTGAGAGAACAGGAAGGTGGGAAAAGACACTGCCAGCCGCCACCATGACAAGCAGCATGTGAAGATGCCAGTAAGCCACAAGCCATGTGGCAAGGTATAGATTTATAGAAATGGATTAATTTAAGCTGTAAGAACAGTTAGCAAGAAGCCTGCCATGGCCATACAGTTTGTAAGCAATATAAGTCTCTGTGTTTACTTGGTTGGGTCTGAGCGGCTGTGGGACTACCAGGTGACAAAGATTTGTCCTGACTGTGGGAGAGGCAGGAAAACTTTAGCTATAGAAGATGAACCTTTCATCATAAAACTAGACTGAATCTTTATGTAATTTGTGAGAACCAGCTATGGATATAACAAGCACTGTTATGAGTTGTGGAGATGCTACCCAGCAAGAGCTGACACTCTGATGGAGGGAGATAGCAAGCAATTCTCAGCAAGGATGGATGTTTCAGACTGTAGTGGCAGTAAAGGAGGCAGGCTTTACAGAGACTCTCTCTAAAGTGCCCTCTGAGCGGAGACCTGAAGGACATAAAGGAGCCAGTGATGCAGAGGAGCACTACAAAGCAAGAGTGATTACAAGAAGATTGGATGAGGATATGATTACTCAGCTCAAAAAGTATTTAAGCAATTTTCCTATAGTCACATAATAGGAAAAAATCTCATCCTTTCTTGTAATTTTCAAGACTGATGCTATTTTTTTTGAAAATGTGAAACGGCAACTATTAATCTGTTTGTTATCATCAATGTTGATTCCGCAAATGATTTTGCCAGGGTAAAGGATTGAAGAAAGTTCACCTTAGACTTTTTTTTTTTGCTTGGTAGAAACCAGCACTCCTTTAAGGTCACTAGTGTAACTGCATGAATATTCTTAGGTAATATTATTTGAAGGGCAAATAGTCGCAAATGAAAGCAGATTGTCATTGCACCAAGACACAGCCTTCATAATCTTTCTGGGTGATCAAGCTCCTCATCAGTGAATAAGATGTCTGTCAGACAAGAGTCTATCTGGACTACTGTCTCTCTTTCTTGTGGAAAGGATATCAACTTAGGACTTTTCTTGGTACCACAACAGCCCTGGGTTAAAAAGGCACAGGCACACCCAGGAACTAGAATTCTTTATCTAATCTCAGAATCTTGAAACTTCAAATGTTTCTGTACATCATTAAAGGTAACATATTGCGTGAATATGTGTAATTATTTAATACTGTTCTTTTAAATTTCTTTGGAGCCTCATTGCTGAATGAATCAACATATATTTTCCAGCAACAGTATTTTAGGGTTTCTTTTTCACATATCCTTGCCAACATTTGCCACCCCTTGCCTTTTTTATAACAGTTATACCCAGGTGTGTATGTTAATATCAAAAGTGGTTTTAAATTGCACTTCCCTAGGGATTCAGAATGGGGAGCATCTCTCAAGCAGATGTTGGCCATTTTTCAGTTCTTCTTTGAAACAATGTCTGTCTTGATATAATTTTTAAGTTGGTAATTCTTCGTAAATTTTAGATACTGACTCCTTATTGGACATGTGTTTTGAAAGCATTTGTCCAATCTGTAGACTGCTTTTTCATTATGTTCATTGTGCTGAAGCTTATTTTTTTTAATGGATTCCCTCATTCATTTACTTTGACCTACATACCCTTAGCTTTTGGAATAATACCAAAAGTGTCACCTGTAAGGTCAGTGCCTAAGGGACTCTCACTTCCTCCTTTCAGAGGAGTTTTGCTGTGCTAAGGTCTTAAAAATAAGGATTTTATTCAATTTGAATTAGTTTTATGTGTGCTGCAAGAGAAGAGTCCTGTTTCATCTACATGCATGCAGAAACTGAGCTGCTCAACACCAGTTATTAGAGAGACTGTTCTCTTCCCCAGTTGTATCATCTGGGTTCATTTATTGAAAGTGGGTGAGCTGATAAGTTTGGATTTTCTTTGGGGATTTCCTTTTTGTCCACTGACCTACATTCATGTTTTTCTGCCAGTAGCATGTCAGTTTGACTGCTGCAGATTTATAGTATAGTTTTAAGATGAAGGGAATTATGATGCCTCCAGCATTGATTTATTTCTCAGTACTATTTTGGCCACCTGTATTATCATAAGTATTTTAGAACTGTTTCTTCAAAATAAATATTGTGGGAATTTTGACAGGAATTGCACTGTGTACCTATAATATTTTAGCTTAAGTGTGTTTATGTGTGTGCATGTGCATGCATGTGTGTTACGTTGTAGGATAGCCATTTCAAAGATGATCTAGAAAACCTTCTTTTAGGTATATATGCAGAAGAAATTAAACCTTCACCTTTTAATGATGTCTGCATGCCTATGTTCACTGCAACATTGTTTATAATAGTCAATATACAGAAACAACAATGTTTGTTGACAGGTAACAGATATATAAATGTTGTTCTGTGTTTAAACAGGAGCTCTTGCTATTTACTGAAACATGGAAAGACATGAAGTGTACTGTGGTTAGTTAAAAAAAAAACAAATCAGAATGCTCAGTATGTCTCATTTAACTATGGAATCACAGCTGAATAGGTGGCATATGCCTATAACCTAAGACATTAGGGAAACAGAGACTAGAATATCATGAGTTTTGGCCTAGACTAAAAATTTATAGTAAAAAAATTTTTCAAAAGGGTATTTTTTAAAAGAGAAAATCATTTTGAGACAGGTAAGAGAAGGAGGAGCAAGAGGAGGTCGGGAGAGAGAACATTAGATTATCAGGGGAAAGATGGGTATGGATATAAAATAGTAGAAATCAGGACAAGCAAGTCTGGATGTCCAAAGTGAGGCTGTAGCTAAGGAAACTGTATTATTTTAGATGCTTGTATCAAGTAGGGTTAGTTAATCTTATCGCAAAAAGGTAAGCAGTTGAGAGAAGTTAATTTGTTCACTGCTATAATATAATGATTTAAATATACATACACACATATATATCCTAGAATACAATATTGTAAACATTGAATATATCCAATAAAATTTACTTTGCTAAAGCACAAAACAGACTAGGATACTACAGAAACAAACAAAAGCAAAACATTCTTTTCAGCTCCAAGCCTAGCAGAAGCCAGCTTAGACAGGTAAAAGTTCTGTGGTAGACTTTTTGCCCAGTGGGCACAATGCTCTGGTTTTCATTCCCACCACCACAAAAATAAAGGAATCCAGTGCAGTTGTATGCAATCAGCATTGACCACTTTTCAGTATTTGATTCCATAAAGGCTCATGCATGAATCTACTGGAATGTTCAGCACAGTCAAGCCAATTAGCTAAAATAATTGTGTATCCATACACATGACCTCCTCCTCATTGCTGACTGGACAGGTAGGATTTTAATCAGCTTTATACTCATTTTGCTTCCCAATCTTAAAAATATCGGCAGTCGACTTTAAATAAGTACAAATAGCCTGTCCTTGTGCTCATTAACGACAATTAATTCTTTTAATTAACCTTCAAAGATTATGAAAAGTCCTCTTGCCATGACCATGCTGTAGATAAGAAGACTGTGACTTAGGATACAAGTCTGGGTAGCCAGGGTCATATGGCTTGTATCCAAGGGCAGTTCTAGAAATCGTGCTCCCAGCCATTCCACTATGCTATTTCCATTCCTCATCTTATTGCTCTGAGATCATTTCAAATACCTAAGAGTCAGGCTCAGACTTACTGTGACATAGACAGAACCAAAGAAGATAGCCACTCATTTCTCTACCTTTTCAGCCTGCTCTGGCCTGTTTCTCAGATTTGTCTTGAGCAGAAAATACCAGAAGTTCCAGTTCTACCTCAGAGTAACTTGTGATCTTTTCTTACTTTCTTCATGGAGCCGGCAAAATGATACCATTTTTATAATCCTTGATTAAGAAAAACCACTTGTGTATGGAAAAAAATGTCACCCTGACACACCTGCCACTTGCCTCCCCTCACTCTTGTAGGTCCAGGCTGTCACCACAGAAGTAGACAAGTGGAATGATGTTTAAAGGTGAAACTTTTGCACATTTTTGCACTCCTATAGTCCAAAACAACTGCAAGGTCAATTTTAGACCAGCCTTAATAACTACTTGGAACAGGAAGAGAAAGGATGAGCAACCTACTTTCTTCCCCACAGATAAACAAGTGTGTAGGTTCACGACTAATTTAACATTTCGTATCTGAGTGTTGCTTTCAGCATAATGATGACAGAAATGACTGCAAATTTATGTGAGGGCTTACATGGAGGTGACATTTTAAGGTGTGATGAGTAAAATGCCTTCAGTTCTTGACCGAAGTAATTCTAATGAAATATTGTGTCCTAAAAAAATTATGTGCTAAAATACATAAAAATGTACTTACAGAGACAAGAAAACAGGCTTTGTCCAGCTTAAGCCATCCAGCTCCACAAGCATATTCTTCCCACAAAAATGTGTTCATCACAGGTTTGCAGCTACCTAACTAGGCAACTTATTAAGAACTCTATAACAAACAACTCCTAATTTTCCATTATCATATTTCACTTACAAACTTAAAAAAGAAATGCTCCTTTTGACTCCAATTTCAGAATCATTTCTCACAAATAAATGTATAGCCACTCTCACGTAAACTTGATTTGTAATAGTTCAACATCTTCAAAACATAGAAACAAATCAGCTTCATGAAGTCAAATTACTATAGGAATGATGACCTGGAAAATGTTGATGGTAACTAGACTGCTAAAAGTTGAGGGAGGCAATGAACCCTCTATTATCTACACATCACACACACACACACACACACACACACACACACACACACACACACAGATACAGACACACACACACACACACATTAAATACCTGCCATATACATGTATACATATATAAAATCTACATATTCTTAAGTCTATGTCATTTAATGATCTTTGCCATAAAGTAGTAATGCATTCACATTGGATTAAGAAATTTTTCATGTCAATCCCTAAGGACAGCTGATTATAGATCTGACCTTTTGAGACTCTGTGTATTTCCCACTTAATCAGTGCTGGAATGAGCTTTGCTAAGTGGGAGACATGGAATTCCTATGGGAAAAGTAAATCCATTTAGAAAATAATGAGTCTGCCTTTGCCCGTCCCTTTCCATTTTGAGCTCTTTGGGTCATGCTAATAGACAGGCTACACCAAAGCACAGCACCAGCACATGCTGTTTGCCCTGTGCAGGAAAAGAGTCGCCTAGGAAAGGGAGTTCCAAATGGGAGTGACACTTCACAATGGTGTCACACATGTTTTGCTTGCCCTTTTACTGAAGGAACAGATGATTGGTTACAGAAAGGTCCTCTCTGGTTTTTAAGCTCCAATGTCTCATATTTTGACAGGATAATTGGATCTTTGTTGCCTGGGCAGTCAGAATTGAGACTACCTCCATTTTGTCTTTTAATAATCATATACTTGAAAGTTCAGATAAAATACCACAAATTCTCTACTTTGGCTAATAGTACATTCTTCAGACCTACACCATTGCTATGTAAGTCTGTTACATGATCCCAGTTCCATCCCCAAAGAGCCATAATTTTCTTCTTCAATCTTCATGAAACTGAACACCATAATAAATGTAATTAGACCTTCAGTTAAAGACCAAAATGGAGCCAGCAGTGAGACTCCTTCTAGGGAAGCAATCAGTGCATTAGGTCCCCAGGCCTGAACCACTTCTAACAAGGTTTGGGTCTTAGGGAATGTCGGCCTAGGCTTCTATTGTTACCCCAAGAGGACTCTCCACCTACAATACACATCCCCATTACATTGCTGCAGAAGGGAGGAAAAGAACATTAGCTACTGTATTACATACATAATGAAGGAAAATAAGCTGCTAATATTTTGCTCAGTAGTGGCACCATTGTTCACAAATGTCCTGAAGCATAAATATACTTTTCAACAGTATTTAAGAATTACATCTTCTATTTTCATCACCAGCTTTCAGAAGAAGATAATATCAATTTCTGTCAAACAAAGGCAGCTTCCAAGAGCATGCAGAAGTGTTCCAATGGTACTAAGAATTAGTGAAATAATATCCCTAAGATGTACACACATTTCCATGAAATTTCTGTGGTCAATTTCTATAACCATAGACATTTTTGCAAATGGAATGCAGTCTGTTTGGTGCTTTTGCACTCCGTATGTATTGAAGAAAAATTCTATGAAGGAAAGTGCATGTTCTGTTAACAGAGCATAATGCATTTTAGAAAAGTTCCAGCAACAGACTATTTTAAAGAATAAAGTTCCTCATAACCAGTGGCAAACTTAAGTTTCTTCATATAAAGTACACTTAGTATACTTGAACAAATATACTTGAACAAATGTCCAACTATCTATTTTAAATTATTTCAATAATGAATTAGGTTAGATTTGGTTATGTATTGTGGGCTGTCTTGTTGAAGAGATTCCAAGATACAAAAACTAAAACTATAAAAAATTATTTGATCAAAATGGATGGGCCTTACAAACTTTGTTACATTAAATGAAAGCTCAAGAATTAAGGACCACAGACTATATTTTTCTATTTACATATAATTTATATACCTATGGAAGCAGGAACTAGCAAATCTACAGATAGAGAACCTTGGGAGTGTTGGTGTGGGATGATTAAAAGATAGAGAATTTCTACAATTTGGTTGTAATCTAACTTCCATAGTTTTAGATAACTGCAACAAGGTGCAGTTTAGAAATAACAAAATGGAAACTTTGAGAAATAAGCAACTCATGATGTTTATAATACATGCCATTCTGAATACCATGGTGGAATTCCACACCTTACTGATTCAATCAGTAAGATAGAAATTATCCTTTCATTCAGTGTCCAAATTGTCTATGTTACAGATCTGTTAGTTACTTAGTAGTCTTCTCAGTTCTCTGTTCACCTGTCACAGTAGTATACTGCTTATGCTTAAGAAATCTGTATTTTACTTAGTTTAGGTTTCCAAACTTAAAGGCAGTGAAATAGAGAAAATACCAGGGAATAAAATAGGGAAGGCCTGATTACCTGTGTAGCACTGTAGAGCTACAGAGGAAATAGAAAACTTGAGTGTACTCCAATGGAGTGTGATACTGAGCAGAGTTTCAGGCATCCACAAGGAGTCTTGGAATGTTTCCCCTACAAATAAGGGATATTGTTGTGTGTGGAATTCTATTGACCTATACATTTAAGTCAATGTATTGCCTATGTCAATAATATCTCAGTAAAATTGTTCCAAAATTAGAAAGTTTTTTTGTAGTAGGTTCTAGAAAAATTAGATGTTTTAACTCTTAGTAAAATTTTTTATACCTTGCTCCTTTCCCTCCATTTGACCAATAAATTTTTAGAATGATATTTTCTCTTTCTTAAGAGTTTGAATTTAACTGAATGACATTATTAGGGCTAATTCTAAGTCTTTCTTAATTAATTTACTTTGGGAAAAGTATTCAATAGAGAGCTTGTTGAAGCTCTTTGAGAAGACAGTACTGCCTGGTACAAATGTGACTCTGCTTTTGCAAATGTTATGATCAAAGGCAAGTCTTGAGAAGAAAGCAGGAAACTTACATATCATATTAAGGAAAATTCCAGGTGGCATAAGGGTATTCAGCTTAAATTCATGGGGAATAGGATTTCTGGATGATGCATATCTACCTATCAATCAATCAATCAATCAATCAATCAATCAATCAACCAGTCTATTTATCTATCTATCTATCTATCTATCTATCTATCTATCTATCGATCTATCAACTATATATTTCCATCTCCATTTTCCCCTCCATCTCTATCTATCTGTACATGGTAATTTCCAAGGAAGAACAAATAAACCAAGCTAGGAAAGAAAGACAAGGGTGGTTTTCAGACTGTATGAATATCAACTGTATGAAGACAAAGCAGAGCATGGTTAGAACAAACTTTTGTGATGTTCCATTTATCTCCAGCCTAGAAGGCAAAAAGGAACACAGAGAAAGAAATACAAACTGAAGGATAATAGTGTCATTTCGTAAAGGATTGAGGGAAATGTTAAAAAATAGAAAACTAATGATGTGTTTCCAATAGAGCATTGACACAATATATTTTATGTTAGACAAAGATCACTTGGTGAACATTCAGAATTGTGGATTAGAAGACAGAAATTTAGACAGCAATGACTTGGAAGTTACTAAGAAATCCATACAGTGGGGAATGATGATTTCTACCAGAATGTTACAGGTGGTTGATGGCTGCTGGGGAAGTAATAACTTTTCTTTGGAGATGTCCACTGGTAGGCTTCCCATGCTCTGGTGGACGACCCTACACCATGAGCAACACTTACTGGACTCAGGCCATAAAAAATTATAAAAATAAAGAAATCAGGGGTGGAGGAGGAGATATACTTGAAGAATCTGGAAAAGCCTATGGGAACTCAAAGCAGGAAATGGAAGGTAGACATTATTATGATACTTTGTACATATTATGAAATTGTGAAAGAATAAATTTCAAAATTTAAAATCTTTAATACCCACTTGGTGGACTTTTCCTTTCATGAGAATCAATAGTTCTTTCTCTTTGGATGCATTTCGGTTTGGAGTCTTTTTTTCAGATAATAGAATCTTAGTTACATTTCTTAGAATACCTTTTTCCTTCCTTTTACCCTAAGGTAATATCTGTTGTTGATGGTAAGGTATGTTTTTGAGAGGAAGCAAAAATTTAGGTCCTGTTTTCTAGGGCAATCTACTAGTCTGTATCTCTTTATTGTGAAGTTGAAAGTGTTAATATTATGAGTTGCTATTAAATAATGTACATTGATATTGTCATTTTATTGTTTTGTGGACTTTTTTCAGACATCTTTTGATTAATTGTTGTGGAATTGTTTATGTATTCCCAGTGTCTTCATGAATGTATTTAAATATCTTTTTAGACAAAAATATTTCTTCCAGTATCCTATGTAGAGCTAGCTTAGTAGTCATAAATTCCTTGAATATGACTTATCATGTCAAGTTTCCTTTTCCATGATTGCTACTAATATTTTTACTGAGTATCGAAGTCTGGGCTAGAATCTGTGGACTTCAGAACTTGTAGAATCATCATTCCAAATCTTCCTAGATTTCAAATCTGAATTAGAAAGATAAGGGGGTATTTTGATGGCCTATCTTTGTATGAGAGTTGAAACTTCTTTCTTGCAATTTTCAATATCTTTATTTGTACTGTACATGTAGTGTTTTGAATATTATATCATCCTTTTGGACACAAAGACTCTATATCCACCCAAAAGACTCTATATCCTACTACAGAGATACTTGTTCATCCATATTCATTACTACTCTATTCACAATAGCCAATACATGAAAACAATGGGTGTGTACATAAATTGACAAATGGATCATGAAGATGTGCAAATGTTGCTCAATGAAATATTATTCAGCTGTTAATATAAATGAAAGTTTAAAATTGCACTTAAATGGATGAAGCAATAAATAATTATTCTGATTTAGGTAAACCAGATGTAGCACGAATCTTAAAAGGTCTTATTAATAAAAACAAACCCAGAACCGGGTATTGGGGTGAACCCTGAAAGATCAGAGAAACCAAACAAGCCACATCCAACCTCACCTTGCCAACTTCTCAGCTGTTCTTGTTTCCTAGGACTGAAAGCCTCTGAGTCCTCATCTGAATGGATCTCAGCTGAAGTGCTGCTAAAAGCCTAAAAGCTTAAAGGGCCTCTAGTTCCTGGTTTTCATGCCTTATATGCCTTTCTGCTTCCTACCATTACTTCCTGAGATTAAAAGTGTGTGTCACCATGCCTGGCAGTTTCCAGTGTGACCTTGAACTCACAGAGATTCGGATGGATCTCTGCCTCCCAAGTGACAGGATTAAAGGTGCGTGTGCCACCATTTTCTGGCCTCTCTGTCTAGTGGCTGTTCTGTTATTCTGACCCCAGATAAGTTTATTAGTGTGCACAATATATTGGGGGACACAATATCACCACAACCAGATACAGAAACACAAATTTCACATTCTTTAGATATATGTGTTCAAATCAAAATAATCATAGAGATAAGTAAACTAGTAAGTGGCAGGGAGCACTTTCAAGGGAGGTATCTTAGTTAAGATTTCTATTGCTGCAACAAAACACCATGACCATAAAACAAGTTGTGGGGAAAAGAGTTTATTTGGCTTACACTTCTATATTGCTGTTCATCATTGAAGGAAGTCAGGACAGAAATGCAAACAGAGCAGGAATCTGGAGGCAAAATCTGATACAGAGGCCATAGAGGGGTGCTACTTACTGGACTGTTCCCCATCACTTGCTCAGCCTGTTTTGTTATAGAACCCAAGACCACCAGCCCAGGTATGGCACCACCTACAGTGGGCTGGGCCCTCCCTCATCAATCACTAATTAAGAAAATACCTTAAAGCTGCATCTTGTGGAGGCATTTTCTCAGTTGAATTTCCTTCCATTCAGATAACTCTAGTGTGTCAAGTTGACATAAAACCAGCTAGCACGGGAGGTAAGATAGAATAGGGTGTTATAAAGGGGAAATGGTAAATGATGGAACAAGAAGGATTAGTTGGGGTGAGAAACATATAGAGCAGGATAGAGGAAGGAATACTCAAGGACATAATTAACATTAAAGGTCTTTAAAAGCAATACCATAGAAATCTAATACTGTAGACTCTTCCTAAAATATATACAGTAAAAAAGAATATTAGTAGAGTAATCCTATTAGGGAGCAATGAGTCCCCTCTAAGGTACCATAGGCTATCCAAAAAAAAAAAAAAAAAAAAGCCCATTGCTATGTATGGCTTACCTCTTTTCCAATTGTTATTCAGTAGAGTCCCATAAACTCTAAACATTATAAGCTATTACCATTGCTTCGGATTACTCTCTAGAACTTAACATTAAGGCCCTATTGCTGAAGATACCACACCCTTAAAAATTTGGAGAAATAAATGTCTACTGACCGGGAAACTTCATCCCTACTGTCTAGCTTTTATAGAAATGAAATATTCCATGAATACTATGGAGGACGAAAGTAATCATCAGTCTTCCACAGTTGTGAACTCTACAAGCAACAACAATGACTGGCCTGGCAATAGTGGCACAAATGTTACGGGAACAACCAACCACCTTCTGATTGTATTTGACATCCACTATACAAGATGGAACCAATACCTTGCATTGTTAACAGGGTTAAAAACATGTGCCTAGAGAGGTCATATTCACTGGGGGAAAGCCTACTACTACTATTCTGCTAAATGGACATAGTTTTAAACTGATTTATTTTAACCCTCATCACAGAAACTTCTTATTTTAGTAGATAGTGATTAATACAAAGACATTCAGCTTATCAGCATGCAGAAAGTAAAAGACTGTGTGATTACCATCCCTAAATGTGACATTTATATCATATTTTCTTTCCCAGGGTTCAGGAAGCACTGCAGAAAGGGGGCAAATGAATTGTAAAATCCAGAGGTGGTGGATGCATACAAGGAAAGAGTATTTTCCAGGTACAATGGGAAAGTTGAACACATTAACTTACTGCAGTGATGGCAGCATACACAAAACCTGTGCAAGATGAAGCCAGTCAAAATCCCATCATGGAGGTGAGAGGTGGGCATAAAATCCTACTCCAAGCTGAAGAGCTGTTGGCAAATGAGTGACTTCTGGAAAGGAAGGAGACAGACTTCTTTGAGGATGCAGGAAAATAGAAGATATCCTAAACTTATACAAATACAAACAGCAAAAAGTAGACTTAGTGGGTTTATAAAACAGAGCACCTGAAGTTGGGAGGGAAAATGTTGATGAGCAATTTTAGCAGAGGTAGTAGGGTGGATTTTGTCAAAACACATTATATGTTTGTATGACCTTCTCAAATAATAAAAAAGTAAAATGTGAAAAAATAAACTGTTAATAGAATTAAAAAGAAAAGTAAATGAAAGAGGAAATTATTATTTATTGACTCCTTCAGTGGGGCTTGATGGGTGTTGATTAATGTAAGCATGAAGATGGTACTGTGTCACATCTCCGACTTACTTTTACTCATGCATTAGTATGGTGAGTATGGTATAATTAATGGAGAAATAATAATACAGTACTGTTAGCAAAAGTGAACACATTTTGCTAATGGTCACTTTTCTTTGTATGATTCTCTGTGTATTAAGAAATACATAATAACCTGTTTGGTATTACAGGTTCATATTGAATAGATTGATTAATCTTCTGCCTTCTTTGCCATTCAATTGATCTGCTTGTCTATTGTTTACACTGTGTTGATTAGTGTATCTGGGTAATAAGTTCTGAAGTTGGATAATATTAGCACTTTGACTTTTTTCTTTAGTAGTACTATATTGCCTATTCTTTGCCTTTATATATATTATCTTTATTATATTTTATATATATATGTCTTTATATATATTTTATATAAACTTTGGAATCAGTTTGTTGATGCCCACAATATTAGCCTTGTATCCTTCAATTTTTCTAAAAATGCTTGATAATTTGTATAGATATTTTTCTTGATTTTCATGGTTTTTTTGATATTTCTGTGTTTTAAATGTCATTTGTGAAAAAATACTTCAAATGTTTAATTTTTTCCTTATAATATATATCCATTTGTTTTATTTTCTTGATGCATTGCATTGGCAAGGGTTTCTAATAATATTTCAAATTAAAGTATTGAGAATGATATTGTGATATCATATCTTAGGGGGGAAAGTACCTAATTTCCCCTCAAGTTATGTTACTGTTTTCATGCAGATGCTTGCAAAATTGACAATGACCTCCTTATTCCAAGTCTGTTCATAATTTTAAAACTCATGAACAGATTTTATAAGATGATATTTCTGCATTTACTGATATGATTATATATATATATATATATATCATTTATCATGTGCATATCGTGAATTAATTTATTTATTTTCCAAAGGTGAGTTAGCTCCCACTACCTGAAATAGCTGCTATCTGATATGGTGATTGTTTTTGTTTAATGTTGTGTTCACATCATTGAATGTTTTGTTGAGAATTTTTATATCTATTGGCATCTATAGCCTACATTTCCCTTTCTTATACAGTTTTACTGCCCTTGATTATTAAGCTAGAAATCTAAAGTACAACATAAGAGAAAGACAGCCAGAAAAATAGATGAAAGAGAAATAGAGTGTCTGTATGTGTATGCATTGACTGTTCACTGATTTTCTTTGCTCTATTAACTCTTCCTATGAGCTGCCTGCAAATGGATTCACTTTCATAATTTTCTACTCTGTTTTCCTGAAATTAAAAAGACAGGCCTATTGAGATCTATTGCTTCCAACACACTATTCTTCTCATATGTAAGAATTTCTGTAGGATTTCATTTTACTCAAACAGATCTGAAAAACAGTAAAAATATTTTTTCTATTCCAATTCAAGCCATCATTCTCATTCTCTCTCTCTCTCTCTCTCTCTCTCTCTCTCTCTCTCTCTCTCTCTCTCTCACACACACACACACACACACACACACACACACACACACACACACACACGTTTCACAGCAAACATATGGTTACCTCTTACTGTATCTGTACATAAATTATTTTAGTACTATTCTATCATAATCCTAGATTAACTCCCAAAAACTGGATTTGGCAGTCATCATGAATCCTCCATTACCTTCAGCTGACCTCTTTATATCAATAGTAGGATGATTGTATGATATTTACAGATGTAGAAATACAATTCTAGTGCTTGAATGTATGTTGACATATGTTGGCTGCCACATTTTTTATTTACTCATCTTTTCTTTAATTCAAAAATAAAAGTATTTTGTACTTTCAATATCTCACAATTCATTATAGTAGAATATTAGTCCAAAAATCAGAAAATTAAAAATGATTTATATAGCCGGACGGTGGTGGCACACGCCTGTAATCCCAGCACTCGGGAGGCAGAGGCAGGTGGATCTCTGTGAGTTCAAGACCAGCCTGGTCTACAGAGCTAGTCCAGGACAGGCTCCAAAGCTACAGAGAAACCCTGTCTTGAAAAACAAAAAAATAAAAATAAAATTAAGAATAAAAATGACTTATATAATAGGGACTTGTCTAGCTCCTAAAACATGAAATATCATGATACCAAATTATATTTGATAACAAATGTAAGTGAATATCATTGAATTTTCTTTTGGACAAAGATTGGTGGGGAATTGACAGTACAAAGCATACATTTTATATCTTCAACCCCATTTCAAAATAAGATTTACAAAGATGGAGAGGCCCAGAGATGTAATCAAAATCAATGCACAAAAACAAATCATAACTCACAAAGCATGGACAGTAATGAAAAGAAAACATTCATGGTGGAGAATGGAAATCAAAACAACCAAATGAACTCTTCTAAGAACAGGTGACTAGTGTCAGCATTTCAATGCAAATCATCTGTAGCTAAAGTTTTCCTGCCTGGCCCACAGTCAGTACAAATCTCTCTCACCTGCCAGTCCCACAGCCGTCAGACCCAACCAAGTAAACACAGAGACTTATATTGGTTACAAACTGTATGGCCATGGCAGGCTTCTTGCTAACTGTTCTTACAGCTTAAATTAATCCATTTCCATTCATCTGTACCTTGCCACATGGCTCGTGGCTTACCGGCATCTTCACATGCGGCTTGGCTGGCAGTGTCTCTCTGACTCAGCCTTCCACTTCCCAGAATTCTCCTCCTTGTCCCGCCTACACTTCCTGCTAGCCAATGGCCAATCAGTGATTTATTTATTGACCAATCAGAGCAATACATTTGCCATACAGAACATCCCACAGCAATCATCTTTTAGGAATATAATGTACATTGTCATTGTCTTTTTTTAATGGGTCACTGGGGCTTTTACTTTGCACATAGAACCACTGGGGGATTTGCCTGTGTCCTCTCCAAAGTTTACACTGGAGGTAAGAGGGCTACACACAGACACTAGCCCTGAAATGAGGTGAGAGAAAGCCTGATTTGAACCAGTCACATGTGGTTCCTAGCAGGGCTCTGATTGGTCAGGTGTGTCTTTAAACTTCTAAAGAAACAGTGGAATAGAGGGATGGGCAAGCACTGGGTGGCCCCGAGCCCCCTTGATGACATCTGGAACAGAGTCTGAGCAGTGAGTGGTGACTGGGGACTCCAGGCATCTCCAGCACATGCTTTACTTTGTCAGGGGGTTTCTGAACGGACCTAATAGCAAACTTGGCCTTACTGCCTAGATCCTCCTCAATTCTGAAAATCTGGTTTTATTTGGCCAGGTATTAGGATTGGCAAGACTCACCAGAGTCCCACTACCAGGTCAACGATGAAAGTATCCTCAGTTTCTCCAGAGCAATGGTACACCAATATGCCTCAACCACTGGACTGGGCAAAGTAGTCTGCCTAGAGAGATTTGGTCACCAAGCTGATTTGGTTCACTTTGAGCAGGAGGCAGTTGCAGGATTTCTCAGCTACAGCCTTGGCAATCTGTTTAGGCTTGGTAACTATAAAATTGTCACCCAACTACCTAGATGCCTGCACTAGCTGTAAGCTTCAGCCAAGCTTCCTCATCATTCTGATCAACGGAATCTTCAATGGAGACTGCTGGATACTCTTGGATAAAGGACTTATACAAATCAGGCAGCTGGCCAGGCATCATGCACCTGATTGGTGACATCAAGAGGCTTGAAATCCAGGTCATATTTGCCTGACCTGAAGAACTCAGAAGCAGCCATATCATGCAGATGATGACCTGTTCAAAATAACCAGCCTTCCCAACTGTGCTCTTCAACAGCTCCAACGATTCTTTGTTCTCCAGGATATTAGGTGCAAACCTGTCTTCATCACCCACATTGGTGGCATCTTTCCTATATTTCTCTTTAATGACTTTCTTTGGGTTATGGTAAGCCTTCATTCTAATGTGCATGCCTTCCCAGAAACTTAATGCACCCACTGGGAGGATCACGAACTCTTGTGTGGCCAGCTTGTTGACAGTATGAGAACCCGAATTGATCACGTTGAAAGCCATAACTGGTAGGATGACTTTCAGTTTGTCAGCTAAGTCAGTGATGAGACAGTACTGGGATATGCCTTTTCCAAAATTACCAGCTTTGCAGATAACCAGGGACACTGCCAGGAATACATTTGTACCAAATTTAGATTTATTTTCAGACCCTCCATCTCAGTTATCAGTTTCTTGATCTTCTGTTCCACAACATTCAGTACCTTACTAACCAGAGCAGATGTAGTAGTTTTATTGATGTGCCTAACAGCTTTTGCGACACCCTTCCCCATGTACCTCATCTTATCATCTTCCTGATATAGCCTCATAGATACCAGCAGAGGCACTTCTGGACACAGCAACTTGAAACAGACCTTTTGAGGCACAGAGATCAACCTCAACAGTGGAATACCCATGAAAATCAAAGATCTCTCTGGCATGGATCTTAAAAATAGACATGATGAATTTCTGGCCACTGGATTGTCTGAAGTCTATGCTACCAAAATATTTAGATGACATCAGTAATGTTTTGATGAAGCACATATTCTGATCTCATTTTAAACAATAATTCCTTATTAGCAAGGCCAACTACCAAAGCCCCCTCAAAGAATACAGTTACCCATGTAGTAAAGTGAAATAAAAACTCTGGGAACCCTATGTAGTGGTCCAGAACTATAGCTTTTAAAAGACTAGAAATTCAAGGTCATCCTCAGAAACATAGTAAATTATGCCAGCCTAAACTCCATGAGACACTATCTCAAAACAAATAAATCGTCAAAAACTCTGGAAGGATGCTGGTATCTTTTCACATGATACTGAACTAACAAAAGAAAGAGTTATTCAGAAAACTTCTTTGTGGTGTTGATATCACAAGGTCAGGGTGTTTTATGAAAGTGAAAAGAAAGAAACTATAACAAAATATAAAGAATATAAAGAAGTAATGATGTCAAGAAACAGAGGAGTACTCTAGTTGTATACTAGAGTCAGGCATGACCTCAGGGTTTGAATAATCAAACAAGGGATTCAAAGTACCCATAGCTACTTTATGGAAGGATCTTACTGAAAATGGGACAGTAGCCATGAATGGATGAGGAAATTCAGAAGAGAAATGAAAACTTTGGTACAAAAAGTACTAGAAATCACCAAATTAATGCATGCATTGATAGCACCAAGAATGCCATTAGTGAGGAAAAATTAGTGAATTTGAAATTATGTTGACCCAAATTAATCATACTGAACCAAGTTTGGTGGCATTGGCCTAATCCCAACTTCATAGGGAAGCTGGCCCAGGGGAATTTCAAGTTTAGGGCTTACCCAGACTAGGAGTAAGTCCAAGATAAACCTGATCAACTTAGCAAAACTATCTTTAAAAAATCTTTTTATGTAAAAAAATGGTTGAGGATACAGCTAGTGTAGAGTGCTTGCTGGGTGCCTTAGGGTTTCTATTGCTGTAATGAAAGACCTTGACCAAAAGCAATCTGAGAATTCATTTTGCATGAATTTCTATATCACAGTCCATCATCAAAAGCAGTTAGGGCAGGAACACAAACAGGGCAGGAACCTGGAGGTAGGAGCTGAAGCAGAGGCCATAAAGGAATGCAGCCTACTGACTTGCTCCTCATGGCTTGCTCAGCCTGCTTTCTTAGAACACCCAGAACCACCAGCCCAGGGAGGGCATTATTCGCAATGAGCTGGGTCCTCCCTCATCAATCAGTAATTAAGAAAATGACCTACACACTGATCTTATGGAGGCATTTTCTCAATTGAGGTTCCATCTACTCAAAAGACTCTAGCTTGTATCATGCTGACATAAAACCTAGCCAACACATCCAGCATGAGAATCTTAGGAAAGGTAGAGAAAGGAGAGAGAAAGGAGAGAGAGAGAGAGAGAGAGAGAGAGAGAGAGAGAGAGAGAGAGAGAGAGAGAGAGAGAGAGAGATATTAAGCAATGGCCTATCCTTAAATGAATCACTAGTGCTCATTACTATTTCCCAATCAGTCTTAAAAACTTTGACTTTGGTTAGCCATTCTTTCCTAAATACTAACTCCACAAAATTAACTGTGTTCCCAAACCTAAAATGTTAATTTTACCCATCCTTGTGATTTGTTTTTTCCACTTCTAAGAAACATTCTTGCTCTGGTCACACCAACAAGCTCGCAGCCCTTCATAAAGGGGACTTTCCTCCAACATCTGTCAAAATTCTTGATCTGATTTTATTTTAGCAACACTTTCCTACTCCTCCACTCTTATGCCATCAAGACTTGAATCTTAGGCAATATTCAATCTGTGTACCATGTTAGGGATAAGCATTTCCTTTTTGGACTCTCTGTCCATGCTTCTTTTCCAGCTATACAAGACAAAATATGGTTATTAAGCTGCTCATGCCCTTGTCATGGGCTTAGTGGTCTCTGGTATTATTCTAGGTATGAATAATCCAGTCAGCAAATAATTACTAATACTAAATAGGAATAATATAGAATAAATCTTTAAATCGTGGTTCCCAAATTAATATGATAAAACCTAGTTGTCATTGTGATGGTCTGTGGAAAGGGGCTTTTTGTTTGTTGTTTATTTATTTATTTTGTTTTTACATTCTTACCTCAGTTTCCCCTCCCTCCATGTCCCTCTCTATCTACTCCTCCTCCTCTGTTTCTCTTCAAAAAAAGGGCAGGCCTCCCATGGATATCAGCCAGCCATGGTATATTAAGTTGCAGTGAGACTAGGCACCTTCTCTTCTATTGAGGCTGACTAGGCAACCTATTAGGACAAAAGGGCTCCAAAAGCAGGCAATAGAGCCATAGATAGATAGCTCCTACTCCCACTGTTATAAATCTCACAAGAAGACCAAGTTACACAGTTGTAATGTACATACAAAAGGTCTGGATCAGCACCATGCAGGCTCCCTGGTTGTCGGTTCAGTCTCTGTGAGCCTCTGTGAGCCACAGTTAGTTGGTTAAGTGGGTTTTCTTGTGTTGCCCTTGACCCCACTGGGTCCTACAGGTTTTCTTCCTCCTCTTCCAGACTTCCCTGAGCTCTGTCTAATGTTTGACTGTGAGTTTCTGCATCTGTTTCCATCAGTTGCTGGGTGAAGCTTCTCTGATGACAACTGAGCTAGGCACCAATCTATGAGTATAGCAGAATATCATTAGTAATCAATTAGGAATCATTTCATTGACTTGTTTTTGCCAGTCATGTTTACTTCTATCCTAGGTCTCTGGGCTATCCCATCCCTGGGTTCTGGCCCTCAGGCATGAGCTCCCTTTCATGGTATGGTCTCAAACTGGGCCAGTAATTGCTTGGTCACTCCCACATTTTCTGAACCACTGTTATCCCAGCACATCTTATAAGCAGAATAAATTGTAGGTTGAAGATTTTGTGGCTGGGTTGGTGTCCTAATCTCTCCACTGGAAGTCTTGCCTGGTTACAGGAGATGGCGGGTTAAGTCTCAACATCCCTCTTTACTTGGAGTCTTCTTAGCTAGAGTCACCTTCATTGATTCCCAGGTGTTTCCATTGCACTAAATCTCTATCATGTCCCAGAGATGAACCAAGATTCCAGATGTATCTCCCAGTACTCTCTCACTCCATCTTGCCCTCTCCTGATCCCTTCTGTTCCCCTCCTACGCCATCTCTCAGACCCCTCCCCTCAACCAACAGCAATGTCTATTCTATTTCCCTTCACAGTAAAGATTCATGTATCCCCCTTGAGACTGCCGTGTTACTGAGACTGCCGTGTTACTCAGCTTCTCTGCGTATGTGGATTGTAGCATGGTTATCTTCTATTTTACAGCTAATATCCACCTATAAGTGAGTATATATCATGTTTGTTTTTCTGGGTCTGGGTTACCTCATTCAGGGTGATCTTTTCTAGTCTCATCCATTTGCCATCAAATTTCATGATGACATTGTTTTCAACAGCTGAGTAATACTCCATTGTGTAAATGTACCACAATTTCATGTGAAAAAACAAAAAACACAGGGTAGCTAAAGCAATCCTGTACAATACATGAACATCCAGAGGTATCATCATCCCTGATTTCAAGCTCTACTACAGGGTATAGTAATAAAAACTGCATGGTACTGACATGAAAATCAGACAGATGGATCAATGGAATTAAATCAAAGACCCAAACATAAATTCACACATGTATAGACACCTAATTTTTGGCAAAAAAAAAAAGACAAAACTATACAATGGAAAAAAGAAAGCATCTTCAACAAATAGTACTGGTCTAACTGGATATTGATCGGCATGTAGAAGAATTCAAATAGATCCCTATCTATCGCTCTACACAAAACTCAAATCCAAGTGGATCAAAGACCTCAACATAAAACCAGATACACTGAATCTAATAGAAGAGAAAGTGGTGAACAGCCTTGAACACATTGGCACAGGAGACAGCTTCCTGAATAGCGCAGGCACTACAATCAACAGCTAACAAATGGGACTTCAGGAAACTGAAATACTTCTGTAAGGCAAAGGTCAATGTCAAAATGACAAAATGGTAGCCTCCAGAATGGGAAAATATCTTCTCCCACCCCACATTTGACAGAATTGCTATCTAAAATATATAAAGAACTCAGGAAACTAGAGACTAAAAAAATCCAGTTTAAAAAAAATGGGATACAGATCTAAACAGAGAATTCTCTGCCCTGCCATAATACTTCCTGGGATTAAAGGCATGTGTGCTTCCCAAGCAAAGACATAAGATCTCAAGTGCTGGGATTAAAGGTGTGTGCCATCACTGCTTGGCTCTGTGTCTAATATAGTGGCTGGTTCTGTCCTCTGATCCTCAGGCAAGTTTATTAGGGCACTCAATATATCACCCCAGACTTTGAGAGAGGATTAATTCATACAGTGCTCTAGGGAATAAATTTTTAGTATCTATATTGGTTGCTTTTCATCTGTCACTGGGACTAAATACCTTGACAGAACAACTTAAACTTTTATTTGAATCACTTTCGGGGGGGGGGGGTCATTACATGGTATTTGACTCCTTTTACTTGGGTAGAATATTATAATGTCAGGGGTAGGTCAAGGAACAGAGTTGTTTCTTCAAAGCTGACTACTAAGAAAACAAGAAGAGAAAGGGGAACACTGATGTTAAACTGGGCTTTTCCTCCTTTATTTTACCCAGTCTCTTAGCCCATGGAACCATGTCAAGCACATTCAAAGTGCATCTTCCCATTCTTTGGAAATGCCTTCATAAACATACACAAGTGTGTCTTAACAATGGCTGGGATTATTATATCCAACCATGTAGACAGAGAATATTAAATATCACATTGTCCTTATAGAAGTTTCTAGAAGATTATTTCTTTTCTTGTTCTATTTGAGGACACAACTAATGATACCTTTCTATGAACTGGGGAATCAGGGAGCTATTTTCATCAGACACCAAATTTGTCTTTACCAGAATCTTAGATTTCTTAGCCTCCAAATCTGTAGAAAAGAAATGTCCATTGTTTATTGGATATTATCACAAGGTATTTATAGTAGCCCAGAGCAAGGCAGAAAATACCTAAAATATACTTAATTATATGTAAGATGGCCTGGATAACTTAATGATGAGTAATGCTTCCTGTTATCATGACTGCTGATAATGACTAACATTAGACTACTTATTGATTAATCATATAACTCATTTGCTTACTTAAAAGGGACTAATGATACATATGAATAGAAACCATGGGCAAGATCACTCAAATAGCACAACAAATAAAACAAGGTAATTTTGATAATAATGCCCTTCTTTTTTTTTTTTTTTTTCGGGTCCTGTGCTCATTGCGTGAGTTGGCTGTTTGAAACCTGGGGCCTATGCAGGATCGCTTGGCTCGGCCTGGGAGGAGGGGACTGGACCTACCTGGACTGAGTCTACCAGGTTGATCTCAGTCTGCAGGGAAGGCTTTGCCCTGGAGAAGATGTGAATGGGGCGTGGGCTGGGGGGAAGGTGAGGGGGGCAGGAGGAGGGAGAACAAGGGAATCCGTGGCTGATATGTAGAACTGAATTGTATTGCAAAATAAAAATTAAAAAATAATAATAATAATAATGATGCCCTTCTTAATCAGTAAATGTCGTAGGTTTTTTGTTCCTTAGTCTGAACAACTGCCTGAGATAATTAAATACATATTTGTCTAAAGTCTTACTTTTATTGCCGTTTTCTAAACAAGCATATGGCTAAAATTCATTCCTTAACACTTTCAAAGTACATTTCTGTTATCAATCAAATATTGGACTAAGTTATAATAAGGGATGAGTTTTTGTTTTTTGTTCATTTGTTGTTGTTGGTTGCTGTTGTTGACAACTGAAAGTCTTCATGCCTCCTTCCTTATAAGCAAATTTCTAAATGGTCTTATTAAATAAAAAAGAACATCGAGCCAGAAATATGGGTTAAAGCCTTAGAGAGATCAGGGAAATAGGGAAAGCCACCAGCCAACCTTACCTCACCAACTCTGCAGCTTCCAAATTCATGTTACTTCCTGTCTACCCACACCTTTATTGCCTTGCTGTTCTGCCCTCTCATTGGCTATTTTAGCCCAACTACCTCACTTCTTCTTACACAGCTCTGTCACTTTCTGTCTGTCTGTACAGACCTCCAGGCCTCTATGGTTGGTACTGGGATTAAAGGCATGTATCACCACAATTAACTCTGTTCCCTGGTGTGGCCTTGAACACACAGAGATCCTGCCTGCTAAGGGATAGAATTAAGGGCATGTGTTACCACTGCCTGAATTCTTTTTTAACTTAAAATGGCTTGCTATTTCCTCTGATCTCCAGGCAAATTTTATTAAGCACAAATAAAATATCACCACACTTCCTTTATTATTCAATATCAGGGCACGTTGATGTTTTCAAGTCCATAAACCCCATTTCTTAGTGCCCCTGAGAAGTTTAGATTTCAAAATCTGTGGCCTGTAGGCAGAAACCTTTACATCTTATTTAATATCTGGCTCAAACCATTACTTCTTTTCTCTTACTATTGCAAATCAGGTTACACCTGTGATCTCTAAAAATTACTTTTGTGAGTAATAAATTAATTTCAAATTCTCCTGATGTGTGCAGCAGCATCTCTCCATTAATTAGAAGAGATGATATGCTCTCTCTGTGTAAGAGATAATGTAATTAAACTAGAAATACAGAAAGTATCTAAACTTATAACACTATGCAACTATATGCTGCATGTTCTAAATGTCACAAAGAAAGTTAAAAAATATTTTAACAAAATAAAAAATGCAATATATTAAAAATTGAAGATGTGGCTAAAGTGGTGCTTGAAGGAATATTTATAGCATTAAATTCTGAAATTAGGAAAGAGAAGAGTGCTCATATGAATTATCTACATGTTCTCAAAAATTAAAAGTCAAAAAACAAATTTAATCAAAAGAAAATGGGAGAAAGATTATTAAAAATAAAAGTAGAAATAGAAATCAATGGAATTTAGTACTGGACAAAGTAAAATCAGTCAATCAAACCAAAAGTTGACTCTGAAAAGTTCTGTAAAGTTGATAAATTTTAATTAGAATCAGTGCCATCAAAAGAACACACAAATTACAAATAACAAAATTTATTAGGAACATCACTGCAGATGTAGGAGATTTATTGTGAGCAAACTTAAACCCATAAATTTAATGACATAAGATGAAATGGATACTATTTCTTTAAGTTAAAATTTTTAATTAATTTTTACTTTGTTCATATGGTTATTGCACGTCTCCATGTGGGTGATGGGAACTGGACCCAGGTCCTCTGCAAGAGCAGCAAATGCTCTTTTTTTTTTTTTTTTTTTTTAATTTATTTTAATTTATTTTGCAATACAATTCAGTTCTACATATTGGTCACGGATTCCCTTGTTCTCCCCCCTCCCGTCCCCCTCACCTTCCCCCCAACGCCCCCCCCCATTTGTGTTGTTTCTTTTTTTTTTTTTTTTTTTTTTTTCCCCTTTTCTATTTTAATAAAAAGGAAAAAAAAGAAAAAGGTTATAACTAACAAAAGAAAAACTATATACAAAAGTACAATGACTATATACAATATATACAAGTAATAAATGTCTAAACAATGTCTAGTCCATTTGTATTTGACAAATTCAGAGAAAATAATTTCATTATCTATCCTATTTTGTTAAGTCCAAAATGTATCTAATTCACTTTCTATCCTAATTAATCTTCAACTATAACTAACTAACCTTCAACTATAACTAACTAATCTTCAACTCCCTCAGAGACCCAAGAAGGAAATAATATTAGCTAACAAAAATAAAAACAGAAAGTGCATGCAAGCAACTTCCAAAAAATTTGTGAGTTGACAGAAACAGCCAGCTGCCTGGACAGTCACCTGAGGTTTCTCCACAGTGTTGGGGCATCATCTTCAGCCTATAGGCTTAGCATATCTGACAGACTCATTTGTGAAGTAGCATCTTCTGAGGCCAGGACAATATGGCACCATCCCTGAAGTGGCCTTCGCAATTTGGAAAAGGTACAGTGCCCTTTTCTTCGAAGGCAGCTGAATAGGCAGTGGGCCGATGGCTTCTGATGTGCAATGGAACAGCAGCTGAAACAGTTATTCTTGAAGAGTAACTAAGCTCACGCCTCGCAATAGTAAACTGGCATTTGACAGAGGGATGTGGAGAAGAACGGGATGTTAAGATGAAGCCATATATACACAGCCAAGAATGGACAGCTGAATTAAAAAATCAACAACAATTTCCAGAATTTAAAATCCTGAATCATGACATGACACTAGTGGAATTCAGGTGTTTCTGGTACATGGACTGCTCTCACCCAATGTGAGGTTGAACTGTCGACCTTGTGTACATCCTACTTCACAAATGAGTCTGTCAGCAAATGCTCTTAATCACTGAGCCACCTCTCCAGCCTCAGGACATTATGTTTAAGATACACAACTACCCAATTTCATTCATAATGAAATTCACAGAATGCTCTATAACTTACATAGTTGTCCCAAAGATTTTAGCAAATTGGGAACATTAGTGATCACAAGAAAGACATCTGTTTCATGGAGAGTGTGTTCGGCTTTCCTTTGTGTTTAGTCCTCTGATCTTATCATTGGTAGGTTGATTATAGTTTTTGAGACACAATTCTTCAGTCAGAATGGTAAGTATCAGCATATTCCATTACTTTCTATTTAATAAAATGTATGTTCCCCTTTTAAAAAGCATACATATACTATTAAAGTAGAAAGACTTGATTTGAGGTTACTGGAGTCCCTGACCACAAGCCCTACATGTAAACACTTGTCCATGTTAAGAGAAAAATGACAAGTTTACATAACATACACATGAAAATTTGAATTTAGAGTTTTAGCCAAAAGAGGGGATAAGAAAATTCTCAGGTCGTCTTTGTATTGCTCATAGCAACATTACAGAATATAGAAAAGAATAAGTAAAACAGGAAGCTTACACATGTAGAATTAGCTGTGGGCCACATGAAGCTCGCACATATACAATTAGCTGTAGATTGAAGTTATTTAAACTAAAAGAGAATTTTTATCTGAAGGGGTGAGTCTTTCTCTTGATGCCCTGACTCTTGAAGTGGGCCATTTATTATTGGGGGATTTATTAAAGCAATTCCATGTAGTTAAAAGAGAGGTTTATTTTGGGGTATCTTACAGCAAGTAAAGGGATTGGTTACAGGATCTGGGAGAGGTGAAGTGCAGTCCAGCGGTATTCTCTGGAGAACTCTGCTCAGTCTACCATCCAGCATCCAGGATCACCAGGAACCAAGAGAGCTGGCACATCAGGATCTCGGGTCTTAAGACCTCCAGTCTCAGCCCTGCCTCAGGGGTCAGGTCATAGGTAGGAGTGACAGTTACCAGAAGCCTCACTGGGAGTAGTACTTCCAGTTCAAAGCTAGAACAGCTACCCACTACAATTTATGATCCCAGAACTTTTTTTTCAGGGATTCTAATTCCCTTACTGTATGACTGTTACAAATTACAAATTGATAATTCTTCCTTTTAGACATTCTGTTTTCATTTTTTCCCAAAATTTTAAAAAGTAAGTTAGTACTTTGTAGCACGAATCTTAAATGGTCTTATTTTAAAAAAAAAAACAAACCCAGAGCCAGATATTGGGGTGAATGCTGAAAGATCAGAGAAGCAGAACAAGCCACAGCCACCTCACCTTGCTAATTCCTCAGCTGATCCTGTTTCCTCAGACTGGAAGCCTCTGAGTCCTTATCCAAATGGATCTCAGCTGAACTGTTGCTGAAAATCCTTAAAAGCTTAACCAGCCTCTAGTTCCTCATCCTCATGCCTGAAATACCTTTCTGCTTTCTGCCATCGCTTCCTGGGATTAAAGGCATGAGTCACCATGCCTGGCTGTTTCCAGTGTGGCCTTGAACTCACAGAGATCCAGGCAGATCTCTTCCTCTGGAATGTTAGGATTAAAGGTGTGTGTGCCACTATTTTCTGGCCTCTATATCTAGTGGCTGTTCTGTTCTCTGACCCCAGATAAGTTTATTAGGGTGCACAATATTTTGGGGAACACAATACCACCACAGTACTTGAAGAATTAGAAGTCCAAAGTTGAACATGAAGGCTCATATCTATCATTGCCGCACTCAAGAGAAAGAAGCAGAGAATAACTTCAAGTATGAGGATAGCCTGAGCTAACACGGCCTCAGGGATAAAGTTGACAGGAACAGCAAGGGAATGAAGATGTAGACAAACAGATGGACAAATGGACAGAAAACTGGGGTCGGAGGAACTGGGAGCTCTCTGATGGACACATCACTGTGTCCCAGAAGCTCAGCATGTTTATTAGATAGAGTTGAACAAAGAGGCAGGATTATTTCATACAACTGAACAAGAAAGTGGTGTTATTACATACAGACCTGGAAGGTATGTTATACCACTGACAAGGCACAAGTTTAGCTAATCTCAGTAGGACTAGTTTCTGTAGGTGAGCAGTCATCAGCCCATAAAGACACTCTGGGGAAAAGCTATGGTGGACATTTTCTCCACATACTGTACAGAAATACTTGCAGTGGGTCCCCCAAGGAAAGATTTGGCATTTCCCTTAGCTTCACCCCAGGGAAAAGACTTTACCAGGTCTCCATGGCTCTGAGGCTCTGGGGTCTTTGACATGACTATGCTCATAGAAACAGCACCTATTCATTATTTCAAGGCTTTCTTCACTCCCTACATGTTTCAGAGAAGATAACAACAGCAACAAAATTGGAAGCCTCTTGGATCTCTGTGTTATCATAAAATTTCAAACAAAGTCCAGTAGAAAATGTGTGTATAGATATGGACATTTGTTCTACTTTATTTGCCTGAAAATTGGAGGGGGGAATCAGTTTTCTCAATGAAGTCTTTCATTGAGGAGGAAATTATCAGTCTGAAATATTATTGTGGCTAGAGCTTCATTTGAACAGTTGAAACTTTGTCCATAGAATTCTATTAATTGTATCACATTTTTGGCTAGTCCACCATGTCAATATTTGTCTTCTAACCTCAGTCAGAAAAATAGGAAACAATGAAAATTAAGAAATGTTCTTAATGTGTATTCTCCTACCCACTAATTCTACATATTTTTAAATCTTTGTGTATACATTTTAGAGACATCTATAGGAAGGTTTTCCAAAGGATTTGTGCCTCTATAGAAACAGCTTGAAGGCCTGGGAAGGATGTGGAGGACAAGCAAGTGTGTGAAAAGCCACACTGAACTAAGCTGACCCTGCTCTAGACAACCTTCACTGAACTTTGTTTTATGTTCAACATTTTCTTGTTTATTTAATTCAGAAGTTTTCTTCAAGAGCTGTTAGGATCTTTTTTTTTATTTATTTAAATGGCAGGCTATTATATGCCTACCTTATAAATTAATTCTTAGTTTGGGTATTTTTCATTGAAAGTTATATTGATATTGACACCAAAGACATATTCCAAACAGGTCATGGACTTTAATTAACCTTCCATCACATTTAACTCCTTTAAGTTACATGAACTTGACTCTGTCCTCTAAACATAACAATACAATTTTGTTATCTCATTAATAAACATGACAGCATTTATTAACACTGCCATGTAACTAAAGTAAAACTTCATCAATTCGAATCTCAGAGAAACAGAAGTAATCAAGCTAGAACTAAACAGGAACAAATTATCTGACATCATATTTTAGTGGCAGGGAGCTGAGAAGCTAAACAACTTGCCGTTTCTGCCGAATCATCTTGATTACTTGTCAGTGTGGAAGAAGTTGGTAGAATACTGAGAGGAAAGTTAATTTACATGCACTCTTACAACCTCTACCTCTTCTCATTGACAAGCAACCAAGATCATTAATTGAACTGTTGCAAATCAATCTTAAATCCATAATTCACAAAATCACGTACTTTAAATTACAAATAAAATTGTATTTGAGGCTCTCCGTGGCCTCAAACATCATCTCTTGAGTTATTTATTATTTTTAATCTGCAGCACCCTCCGTAAATGTTATTGATTAAAGAGTATATCTATTAGTCTTTTATCAGAAGTACTATATTAAATAGCTACTTATTCACTCCTCACTCTCTCATGAAATGTTGTCCCTTTTTCCTCTTCCTCCTGTCTTACTTTCCCTGTTCACAAAAGTACTTAGTAGATATAAGGAAACAGGTGGACATGCTTGTCTCCTGTGTGTAATTCTGTTTGCTGGAAAACAGCACAGGAGTATATTTTCTGTACTGATGGGGAATTTAGGCAGTCGTCATTGAAAGAAAAGCTGCTGTTTATTTGTATGATATGTATAATATACTGCAGACAAGCCATTATATTGAATTTTACAACTGTTTAAATGTATTTTTACTTCTGCCTCATAGAGTAGTACAAGACAGGATAAAAATCACATGGTTAATGTTAAACACCAGTGTTTTCACATGGTTTTTTTGGGCTGAAATCATGCCTCATGCCACTAGATAGTCCTCTTTCACACAGGAAAACTGGTTGGTTACATCCTTTTTATGACTGAAAAATTAATTTGTTTTGCTCTTTCTCTATGCATTAATGTTGTTATGGAATAATATGCTCCTTTTCCCTTCCTCCTGACCTCTTTTTTTTTTCCTAGTCCTTTCTTCTTTTAAGCTTATCTTTTATGTTCTATAGTCATGTGCTTTGACATCTGTCTTTACTACCTTTGGCAGCAGTTGGCTAACTCCAGGAAGAGCTAATGCCTCAAAACAGTAAACATTTTATCCTTAAGCACAAAATTCATATGGAAATCAGTCAATCCGGACCTCAAAAGAAGATCTTTGGGGAGCTCTCTCTCTTTTTCTTAAGGCCAGGATCTTCATTCCTTGCCATCACAGGAATAGCCCTATGACCCGGAACACACTAAAAATAGTCACACTGCCCTACCTGTTTCTTCCTGGGAGGTTTCACTCTTTCTCTGCTGTTCTGTAATTGCTAACCTAAACTGGTGACTTTGTTATACCTCAGTAACAGAAAAACCCATTGAAATTCTCTATGTGATCTACCCCATTTCTCCTCCCCCTCCTCCTCCTCCTCCCTTCTTCCCTCTCTTTTTCTCTGTCTCTCTCTTCCATTTTTATGGAAAAATATGTGGGAAACAATGGCTATTTAAAGGAAATGTTATGAAATTAGCAAAATATTTATTCTCCTAGCCAGACTATATGAAATAAATTTTAGCAAAAGCAGCATTATGAATTTGTGGAGTATATATGTTCTTCTGTATTTAGTAATCCTGTGTGTCAAGAAATACTTCTAAAATTTGCCTTGAGCTTTCTAAACTTTAGGTGAATGGGTCAGTCTTTAAATATCAGCAGTAGTTTTAGGAACAACAGAAAATTACTCACCAGAGCATTTGAACAACAGCATATGTGTTTCCTTCTTACTAGTTACACACAAATAGCACATTTGAATGGTTTGGCTGATAAAAATTAAAATACTTTATAAATTTATGAAATGATGTTGACATCCCTTCATTCAAATTTAGAAACTGTAATAAATGAAATTTGATGAATTTGAAGGACAGATAAACATTGATAATTTCTTCCATGAAATCTTAATAAATGTCATTTTACAATTGTATTTTTCTCAATAATTATAAGAATAATTATGTGGATTGAATTCCATCTTTTATGTGCCCATTAGGTGCTTCTTCTAGATGCTTTTCATTCTTGTTAATTTTCTTTTCTCCCTAAGTTTCAACCATGTTCTCTTTCATATTTTACTTTAAGTCTATATTGTCCTTACTTGTTCTATCATTTTTAAAATTCTCCAATCTCCTACTTTGATTTTCCTTTCCCATGAAGAAACTGTTCCCAAACCCAAACACTTTGTTCTGGACTCATTTAAAAAAATTCAGGCCTTGCCGGGCGGTGGTGGCGCATGCCTTTAATCCCAGCACTCGGGAGGCAGAGCCAGGCGGATCTCTGTGAGTTCGAGGCCAGCCTGGGCTACCAAGTGAGTTCCAGGAGAGGCGCAAAGCTACACAGAGAAACCCTGTCTCGGAAAAAAAAAAAAAAAAAAAAAATTCAGGCCACTTCTAATCTACCAGTAACAGTAAGATGCCTCAGGGGCACAAGGGTAACCAAGAAGAATCCTGGTTTTGAGAAAATAAAAACAAAATTTTAATATATCAAAACTCAATCATTAAATCAAGCAAAATGGGAGCACTGTCATAATAAAAGCAAATAGAAAATGCAATTTGACAATGATGGAAGGTGTCTACTCAGAAGAGAGGTGTCAAGATTTTCACAGAAAATCTGTGGAATCTAATGTTGTATAGGAACACTGTGATGCCAAGGGGAATGGGAAACAAGGCTCCTCGGATCGAGCTTTGCATAATGATGACAGGTTCACAGCTATAGTAATGGTGTAGAGCAAAGCTCAGGAAGGCTAGAGTCCCCATGGCGCTTATTTGTGCTCTTCTTCCATCTCACAGCCAGCCCTCTCTGACAGCTGCCTCCATGAACTGTTGTTTCCAGTATGTATTTACCATCTTGGTGTCTGTCTGAACTCAGCCATGAGTGCCTAAGGCAGAAGATGGGAGTATAAATGGAGAGAGTGAAGGTGTAGTTGTTTGTTTTCATTTATAATTCTGAAAAAGCATTTTGGAAGAATCCGTGCTATCCCATGACTGCGGTGTTCTCCCAGATGATGTTTATCCATGTATTCATCTCCCATTGAGCTCCAATATTTCCCCTCATCCTTATCTCTTTGGCCCACTGTTTCTACTACAGTGGCCTATAAACTCTTTGTTCAAACTCTAACTGTTCATTTTTAGTTGTGTCGCCAACAAATAAACTACATTTAAGACACCTGAGTTGTTTGTTCTTGCTAAGCACCCTTTACCCTTGCTAATGTTGAAGGGAAAAGTTTCCTCATGGATCATTCTTAAAATCTCAAATTATTATTATTATTATTATTATTATTATTATTATTATTATTATTATTATTATTATTGGTTTCTCTGTGTAGCTTTGAGCCTTTCCTGGAACTCACTTGGTAGTCCAGGCTGGCCTCGAACTCACAAAGATCCGACTGGCTCTGCCTCCCAAGTGCTGGGATTAAAGGCGTGCGCCACCACCGCCCGGCCTCAAAATACTTCAAAAGTCCATTTTACCCACAGAATCAACTAACCTGGGCTTATAGGGGCTCACAGAAACTAAACTGAGAAGCTGAGGACAAACTGTAATGATATAATGATGCATATGTATGAGTTTCATGATGAAACCCAACACTTTAATGATAACTTTAAAACTAATTATGAAAGAAATTTAAAGCCAGGAATGGTGATGTGTTTTTAAATTAAGAAAATCAATGTCCTTAATAGATATTTAATTCTGTCTAGTATTTACAAATGCACTTGGCTCGAGTATATACATAGTGACCAAATTATCATGATTTGACTTAAGATGGTTCAGCTTATGTAAATACAAAAATATGAAAAATAAAATAAACCAGTACATAAAAACATGCCTTGAATGTGGAATCACATTGTTCCTCAGCTAATGACATGGCTCTCTCTGGCATGGCAGCCTCCTGTCTGCCTGACCACTCCTGTGACTAGCAGCAGGGACGTGAAGTCTGCTCACTAGGTTAGGTGTGGAAAGTGAATTTTCCACTTATGATACTTCCCCCATCATAAGACAAAGGGTGTCTATAATTTGATTAGAATCCTGTTTACAATATAGGAGGCAGGTCTCGTGTTCCAACATTTCATAATGAAATGGCAATTGCACTCTTTCCTGGGAGGCTTAATTTTTAATTTTAGTAATTTTTTTTTTAGAAAAATACTAACATTTGTTACATTCAGTTAAATTGTAGATGTGCCACCTGTAAAATGTTGCTTGCTTTTGTAGTGTTCAAAGTTTAGCTCTGAATGAGTATTGTCAAAAAAATCCACCTCAAAATAATAACATGAGCCACTTAGCTTCTATCTAAAAGGTGATAACCAGCCTTGTACTCCTGTTTCCAAGAAATTAACAGGGTGACTGCTGTGAGAATTATTCTGATTACTCATTTTCCTCTTGATAGCTATATAATTCCTGGTGGCTGTGATTGGATTTGCAGCATTATGTATGTGGAGAAGCAAATATACTTACCTGAGTACAGAAATTTTCTGTACCTTACACCAAACATCACTTATAGATAAACTTTCATTCAGCAGATCTATCAACCTACAACTTTCTAAAAGCTGCCTTGACATTCAGAGGAAAAAACGTTGAAACAGAAATTGAGTAAAATATAAGAGTAGATGAATAAGTCTGACTATAACAGACTATGAATTCTTTGAGGATGTTATCATGTAAATGATGCTTAAAAATAAGGTAAAATCTTACATTTTAAGTAAACAATAAGAATGTTTATTGGTTAAAAACTATATGGAATATATATATATATATATATATATATATATATATATATATATATCCATTCTATTTTGAAAGCTGGCTCTGTGTTCCCACAAAATTACATACTACTTCCTAGTCTGACTTTTTTTAATATCCATCACTGACAGACGAGAAAAGGGAATCATGGTAAACATTCCTCTTTAGAAGGTTGCTCTGAGCACAATGTCCCAAAATATGTTACGATGAAGTATCTCAAGGGTGGAAAATTCAATTTAAATAATAAATTAAGAACATACTAGAAATTAGATTCTTAAAAGGTAGCTTTAGAACCTTATTTCTTCCCAAGCCAGTTAATGCAACCAGTGTTGTTATTCAATCATATTTAAGTTAAACTGCAAATCACTTACTGAGTATATACTTGATTTATATGCATTCTGCATCTGTCAATTCCTTGAAAAAATTAATTGCTAAAATGTTTTATTGATGACCATGCGGGTAGATGAATCAGCCTAACCACTTTAATAGCTTAACCTCTGATTAAAACTCCTATAATCAATCCTTGACATAGAAATATTCCTTAATTAAATATTTTAAATAATGAGATGATGGAACCAAGTAATTGATAAAGCTTTAGTTGCATGAATTGTTATTTTTTCAACATAATAAGCATTTAAATAAGCTATGAAGACAGTTATGCTGTGTATTTTACCCAAATTCTATGGAATGTTTGGAAAACTATAATATAAAGCTAAGCGTATGCTAGTAACTGACTTCTCACGTGCAAGTGGGGATAATAAAATGTTAAAATATAATGCCTCTGCATCTGCCCCCAATATCTGTAGGCTTAAAATCCCTTCACCCCAAAGCTCATTGTTTATACTGCATATATTTGTTAAAAGATTCCATCTTCAAGGAATTTTAGTGCAAATTTACCACATAAAGTTAAAATATGTGTTTGTCACCCTTACACTGTATTGATTTTCAGTATGATGTTCCAATTCATTCCTATCTGTCTATTTTTGAGAATGGGAGATTATGATTAGAAGCAATAAAAGCTAACTCACTGTTTCTGAAAAAAAAATCATAGAAACAGAAAACTGTCCCATTGGAAAGTAAGTACTGTCCTTTATGACAAGGTTGAGGTAAGAACAGGTGGTGAGCATAATATCCCATAAAGCTGTGGATACAAAACAGTTCAAAAGCAATTTCAGAAACAAAGAAAGCAACTCGATGTGGATGTCAGATGATCTAAGACAAGCACCACACCAGCATGTTAAGTACAAGGCAGCCCTCCTATGTGGGCTAATTAACAGAAACTCATACTAGAACACTTCTCCAAACTCAAGTCTGCTTGTGTACGGGCAGCAGAAGCCTATCCAGGTGTGCTGGTGGTTAGGAAAGCTTCTGTGCATACAAAAGGAAGAGAGCCAGCTGACCGCACTGCAGTAAGTTATAAGTGAAGGAACAGGATAGAAGTAGAGGCCCAGAACAAACCACATCCAAATTAACTATCAAAGCACAGAACGTCACTGCCACCTACCGTTGTGTGATATTTCAAAGACCCATTCAATGGTGTCATCTGTAGTTCATCTCCAAAGATAGCTGGGGACAATTAATGTGCCATGACTCACACTGCATCTTCTAGCATTCTGCAATTTCTAAGACATCTTTACCTCCCTATGGAACAGCTCTTGAAATCCATTGCCTTCTCTTGAATTCAGCTTGTGAGATAAATGGTTAGATAGCTGGGGACAATTAATGTGCCATGACTCACACTGCATCTTCTAGCATTCTGCAATTTCTAAGACATCTTTACCTCCCTATGGAACAGCTCTTGAAATCCATTGCCTTCTCTTGAATTCAGCTTGTGAGATAAATGGTTAGAATCCAAGGAAACTAACCGTATTGTACTATCTGTTTATGCTTCTCTTCCGTGGTGTACTGGGTACATTTTTGGTCTTCCTTTTTTTTTTTCCTTTGAGCTCCACATCTGCTGCAGTCTGGATAGATCTGTGTGTGAGATTGTCTGTGAGCTTCAGACGAGCTAAAGGTCCTCTGTATCAGGTTGATGTTCTCAGATGCTGCTTATGGAGTCAGGACATATGTTTGTGGGCAGCTGGGTTTTGTGTCCAAATTTGAAACACTTGCTTCATACTGATTTATTCCACCATATGGGGAAATAATTTTCAGCCAAAACATTTAATTAACAGTGAATCCGAGTAACCCCGTGTTTGCTTGTACCACATGTTAAGTGCTGAACATTGTGATAAGCAGACAAATGTACTCGCATACTAGACCAGGTTCTTGCCCCTTGCCATCTGGTAATGATAGCACCCAAGCCTCGTGTTTATCATTTTCTCTCAGTCCAATTTCTGCACTCTAGAGAGAGACAATGAATAGTTAGGGGAAAAAATACATGTCTTTGATAGCAAATAACAGAATTTTGTGGGTAATACTTGCCTCTTACAGAACTAACCTGAGACAACTCAACAGAAAAGTAAGAAATGTGAAAAACATAATCTTCCTTTAATTAAATTCAGGTATTTTGTGGGTATTTTACACACCAATCAAAGATCCCCCTCTTCCCTCCTCCTGCTCCCCGCCCAGCCTCCCCCAACCCATCCCCCACCCACACCCCCACAAGAAGGCACAACCTCCCATGGGGAGGCACATCCAGTAGAGACAAATCCAAGCCCTTCCCCCTGCCTCAAGGCTGCACGAGGTGTCCCATCATAGGTAGTGGGCATTTTATTAATGTGTCTTTAAAGATTTCTTTCATTAGTTCTGAAATTCCACCGGTTTATAAAACCATAGAAGAAGAGATGATATTGATCTAAAACCAATGATACAATTGTCTACTTCTTGACTTTGTTCTGATTATTGAGAAGACTAAAACCATGGTTAGTACAGAATACAGAGGTTATAAAACATCAAAAGAACAGAAAATCTAGTATGACAAGGTCATTTCATTGAAGAAATACCTAAAGTAATATCAAAAAAGATGAAGACTGTCTCTACAAATCACACTTAGTATCCCCCCAAATAAAAGCGAGCACCCAGCACCTAAGGCAGAACATGCTTCAGTAATGACCCCTACAATCATTCCACAAACAAAACCAACCACAAAGGACAAATACTGCTAACATTAATAAAGAAAAAAATAGCTCAGTTTAGTGAGATGGCTGAGCAAGTAAAGGTGCTTCCCACCAAGCCTCACAGCCTGGATTCCATCCCCAGAACCCACATGGACTACGGGGAGATCAAACTGCAGTAACCTTCTGACTTCCATAGGTGTGTGTACACTGACAATATAAATAAATGGAAAATATTTTTCAAAAAAATCTAAGAATGAAAAGAATGTATCTTTAAATTACCACCTTTTTTAGAATGTAAGGGAAAGGGAGCAGAGAGATCACTGAGACACTAAGAGCATGCACTGCTCTTACAGAAAACCTGTTTGCTTCCCAGCACTCACATTGGCTGGTTCACAACCACCTGTGATTCCAGCTCCACCAGGACCCAATTCCTCTGGCCCTTGGAGTCCAAGGATACTGGATTTATGTGCACATACTCCACACAGATGCACACACATTAGTAAAAATAAAATAAAATATTTTTTAAAAGAAAAAAATCTAAGACCTCAAGCACTGTCTGCCGGCTGCACATCCAACAGCACCATTTGATGCATTTCATGTTTTGTTGGCCCATTTCCTTCCCTACAGCAATCTTTGAAACCAGTAATTTCAGACACTAAACAAAGAAAAAAATTGTCTGATCTTAACATTCTTTCTGTCTACATTTGGTTACAAAGTTGAACTAAATTTGTCCCAGTCCAGGAGAGGACAACCAACGCACTGCTTGAAACAAGACATCGGGAGGTCTTGTGTCACTTACATCTGTTTAATATTTAACAGCAGTAGGAATTAAGTTTCTTATGTCATCATAATCTAATTAAAGTCTGTTAAGAGCAGTGCACTGCTTTTGATTACAGAACGTCACATAACCAGTTTTTCTCTTCTCTCTTTATCATTCTCACTAAATAGTGCTCCATTCGTGTGTGTGAGGTATACTCAGACAATGATGACAAGTTTTCCAAAAAAATTTTTGTACTCGCAAATAATCTTTTTAAATGATTTTGTTTTGAAAAAAAGTTATTGTGTATAAACAAACATTAAATACATGAAAAGACTCATGGATTTTGCAAGAGGCACATTTAACATCAGTGCTCATAAACTGTCTCGTTGCTTTTCATCCTGTTCACTGAGTAGGACTGGTACTCCTTTCAGTGGGAGCTGCCATCCTAATCCTGATGATTCTTCACAGCAGGAACTCAGTTGGATAATGCAAACCAGGATGGAAAAGAATGTAATTGTTCAAAAAGCTTCCCAAATCGGAATGATTCCAAGCTGCCATGAAAAGTCCCATGATTTATCTTCAAAGGCAAGAAGTTTGTTAACTGAACAAGTTCTAACCAGATGTTAATTGAGCATAAAATTACAAAACTTGGCCAGCAAACTGGCAGACTGTAAATCCACTGAATAGGGTGACCTCTATGTCCTACATTGTACAGAACATGATTTCAAAGGCCTATAAATACAGAGCAAATACAATTGGGAAATAACTTGGATTTCAAAAATTACTTCTGAAAAGAAAAATTACATGTTTAGTTATATTTCTTTTCTGATAATAATTAGTAATTAGTAGTAATTGTTCCAGTTTTCTACCACTACACAAAATGCTATTTAGATGTGTAGCAATACCTAGCACATGTTTCAACACCTCAACTGGGGCATGATTTTTACCTATTTTGTGGGTAAATGATATGAAATTCAACAATATTTTATCAAAATAGCATGCTATGGAGTAGCAGAGTGCTTACATGGACCGTATTCCTTACTCTGAAATCTTTAAAGAAACAACTGAGATTATCAGCTTTAGCCTAGTTTATCAATAAATTCATATATACTCCATTCAAATTTGGCTAACATTCATATGTATTAACCCAGTCATGTGCATTTTCTATTAGATTTACTGAATGGAAGTGGATGACTTTAAAGACATAGAAAGCCTTGGCCATTTTTATATCAACATGCATAAAGTCACAAAACTGTCTTAAACTGTCCTAAGTCATGTGTCACACTTGGTGCTTAACTTTTGCTACAGAGGTTGAACAAATGGCAAGGCATCTACTTGGGTTTTGACATTATCTACTGTCTCCATTTCTTCAGTTTAGACCACCTGTATGGACAGAATTGCTCAGCAATGATCAGTGACCTACACATGAAGCAGGCAGGTATCCTAGCTTAGTCTTCATCTCTCTTGTTCTTCATTCATCCTTTAAATTTTTGTTCATACTTTCTCTTTTGTTCATATGTTGGTGGCTTCCCTGTGACATGTCTCTACAGTGACTCCAACTTCTAGCACCCACTCTTGCTTCTTTGACAGTCACAATTTTAAGTGTTCCACTGATGGTGCTGATATCATTTCATAATCAGCCTGGAAGTCAATGAGCAGTACCTAAACTGCCTTGAATACTGACAAGTCATTGATCAGATTTGCTGACTTTTGAAAATAGGTGAATGTATATCTTCCCAATCATTTATAATTAAAAACTGTTTTATTCTTGTTCCAATTGCCAACAACCACCAAATTCTTCAAATGTTTCCACTACACTCATATTGGTGTCTACCCTAATTGTCATCATAGAACCTACATCCAGTGACTGATGGAAGCAGATACAGAGACCCACAACCAACCAAGACTTGGCCAAGATCCTGAAGTTCAGTTGAAGAGTGGGAGGAAGGATTATAAGAGCAAGGGGGGCACACCACAGGCATCAGATTCCCAAAAGCCTGCCCATGCACCAGGGACGGATCCCGATCCCCCTGCCTGAGTATTCTCCAAACAGTTCTGTCTTCCCATATCTTGCGCAGCCTTGGTACAGTGGAAAGGGGCTTGGACCTGCCTAGGCTCAGTGTGCCAGGCTCTGCTGACTCCCCATGGGAGACCTTGATTTGGGGGATGTGGGGATATGGGGTGGCTTGGGAGAGAGGACTGGGAGATGAGAGGAGGGAGGAGGTGGCATCTGTGGGTGGTACATAGAGTGAGTAGAAAATGTCTTAATAAAGAAAAATGGGGAAAAAAGAGCAATGGGGTTCAGAATCATGATAGGAAAAAACACACAAATTTGTTCATTTCTTAAGACAAATTTAGTTACATTTCTTTCAGATTAATTAAGATTAATTTTCTCAAACCCAAATCCCAAGCCTCTTCCCACCCTCAACCTCATTACAGCATCTTATGCTCCTGTCTACTTGCTATCTGTCACTTCCGTAGTTTGGAACATGGATTCAGCTTTCTAACTTCTCTAGACAGATTTTCTTCATGATTTCCCTTCAATCAAGATAGTTTGATTGAAATAAGAAATGTGGGTTTTTTGCCAGGCAGAGGTGGCACATGCCTTTAATCCCAAGACTCTGGAGACAGAGCCAGGAGGATGTCTGTGACTTCGAGGCCAGCCTGGTCTACAGAGCGAGATCCAGGACAGGCACCAAAACTACAGGGAGAAACCCTGTCTTGGAAAAAAAAAAAAAGAAATGTGTTTTTAGGTTCTGTGCCTATTCCATTTGGGGCTGAATTTATGACTTCCTCAATTTGAAACGCTTTATTCTCAGAGTAGGTTAGTTCGGGCTGTCTCTCGACCATTGCCAGCAGTCTATTATGGGGGTATCTTTGTGGATTTCTGTGGGCCTCTCTAGCACTTTGCTTCTTCCTCTTCTCATGTGGTCTTTATTTACCATGGTCTCCTATTCCTTGTTCTCCCTCTCTGTTGTTGATCCAGCTGGGATCTCCCGCTCTCCCAAGCTCTCTTTCCCTCGACCCTCACCCTTCATTTCCCCCACTCATGTCCAGGCTGTTCATGTAGATCTCATCCATTTCTTCATCATTTGGCAATCCCCGTGTCTTTCTTGGGGTCCTGTTTTCCAGGTAGCCTCCCTGGTGATGTGAGTAGCAGTCCAGTCATCCTTGTTCCACATCTAGTATCCTCCTATGAGTGAGTACATACCATGTTTGTCTTTCTGAGTCTGGGTTACCTCACTCAGGATGACCTACTCTGGCAATGGGATGGCCAAACACCCTAATTGTTGTGCTAGAAACCCCATCCAATGACTGAGGGATCTGGATGCAGAGATCCATGGCTAGGCCCCAGGTGGAGCTCCGTGAGTCCAATTAGCAAGAAAGAGGAGAGTTTATATGAGCAAGAATTGTTGAGACCAAGGTTGGATAAAGCACAGGGACAAATAGCCAAACAAATGGAAACACATGAACTATGAACCAATGGCTGAGGGGCCCCCAACTGGATCAGGCCCTCTGAATGGGTGAGACAGTTGATTGGCTTGATCTGTTTGGGAGGCATCCAGGCAGTGGGACTGGGTCCTGTGCTCATGGCATGAGTTGGCTGCTTGAAACCTGGGGCTTATGCAGGATTGCTTGGCTCAGCCTGGGAGGAGGGGACTGGACCTGCCTGGACTGAGTCTACCAGGCTGATCTCAGTCCTCTGGGGGAGGCTTTGCCCTGGAGGAGGTGGGAATGGGGGTTGGGCTGGGGGGGAAGGGGAGGGGAGGGGAGCGGGAGGGGGGAGAACAAGGGAATCCGTGGCTGATATGTAGAACTGAATTGTATTGTAAAATAAAATTTAAAAAAATTAAAAAGAAAAAAGAAAAGAAATGCTTTATTCTCAAGAAACTAGATTGAGACATATGGGGGGAAAACAGAAACATTCTGATTATTCCATGTGGACTTACCTGGCTTTGATTCTTTATCTCCCCAAAAGTCATTTAATATTTAGTTGACATTATTTTTGTTTCAGTACTTTAGAATATACATCTACAGATCTATATATGTGCTATTTGTTTATTTCTGTATAGCTCTATTTATCATTTAGCTATATAATTAAATAGTACTCTGTATCTTTCATTAAACTATTGACATGAGAAAACTACACACTTTTTTAATGAGGGAGATTTACATTTGTTTATATTTTGATACAATTAGCAACTTTAATAAAATAAATTTCCAACTCATTGTATAAATAATTGAAAGAAGATAATGAGATTATGTAATAATAAAGAGTAAATATGTTTATAAGAAACTTTGAAGAAGGGAAAATTAAATCTAGAAATGAAAAAAGTCTTATGGGATGGATATTGATCTAGGCCAGAACACTGTATGTGAGACACAGGCAAGATCTGGGGGACTGCAGAGAATTGTTTGATGAGGTGGTCAGGGATAATTGCCAGACTAGACCTTGCAGGAGGATGTGGAAAGTCTTGGAACTGAGAAAAATGCTGAGTGTATATTTTATCATACATACATATATATATATATATATACATATACATATACATATATATGCTAATTTACTTCTAAAAACTAAAGGTCAGGCTTCTACCAGGACTCTCCCTACCTGCTCCCACTCACTCTTCTGTGAAGCTTCTTACCACCCCACTTGGTACTCAGACTTCCGATGTCCTCCACTATACTCTAGCCTGATAAGTATCCCTGATGTCCCCATCCATGACTTTTACACAATCTGCCAGATCTATCCAGACTCACATCCCATTGGATGTGCCCCAGCATAGTCTCCCCACTCCTACCTGTGCCACATCAAACCTCTAGACTTCTACCCAGACCCACTCTACCTGCAACTACCTACAGTTCCCGTCTGCATCATGTCCAACCACTTTTCTCAGTTCCAAGACTTTCCACATCCTCCTGCAAGGTCTAGTCTGGCAATTATCCCTGACCACCTCATCAAACAATTCTCTGCAGTCCCCCAGATCTTGCCTGTGTCTCACATACAGTGTTCTGGCCTAGTCTGGTCTCCCTTGCCTGCACTACAAAGGAGCTCTAAGATTCAATCAGAACTTTTTCTAAATACTCCCAACCCACAGGATGATCCCACAGCATATCTTACCTTTCCAACCAGCAAGACCTACCCTCACACTCCAGGATTGGACCAGGAAGCACATCTGGAATACCATCCCTGTCCCTCTGTCCATCTGACTCATTCCACTTCAGTGCCTAAGCTACCCATACATCCTATTTTCTGCCCCAACTCACTTTATCCTTAACAGAGTCAGAACTAAAAAAACAAGTCCACATGCCCAATCTCATTCCAGAAATAACAACAACATGAAAGATCCCATCAGTGTCTTCTCTCTAAAACCCACTAGTTCTGTGGAAAGGTTTGCTAAATGGGAATTATCTATATGAAACCTAGGACACAGGATTTAAAGGAATAATTGTAAACTTCATAGAAACAAAGAAACAACTCAATGAAATTAAGGAGAAAAGGATTAAAGAGAATAAATACTTGAGTGACACCCAAGAGAACACAAGCACAGGCTGATGGAAATGACAAAGACAGTCCAAGACTTGAAGATAGAGTTCAATCAGAACATAGAAACACTGAAGATGACTCAAGCTGAAACGAGGATGAAATTGGAAAACCTAATAGCTAATCTAGAAAACTCAGAAAAAAACAACTCTTAAAAGCAGATTTCTTCAACCAGAAGATAGAATATAGGGACTGAGAGGTAAAGTAGAGGATCGTGACTAAATAAGCAAAGGATATTAAAAAGTAAAAAGAACAGGAAAGGAAGACACAGGAAATGTGGGACATGATGAAAAAAAAAACTAAAATTATAGGCACAGATAAGGAAGAAGTAAATGGAATACACCAGATCTTCAACAAGATCATAGATGAAAACCTTCTCAATCTAAAGAAAAACTCACCCATACAAGCTTGAGCTAAAAGTTACGGCTTTGGCCATGTGTCTTGATTGATCATTTTTACAAATAAATAAACAAAACTGATCTTAATCTTCACCAGTAAACACAGACCTTCCACTTTTGTGGGGACCCCTGCAAGTGTCAGAGAGTGAAGTGAACCCTGGAAGAGATGAGAATGAAAACCCAGTGCACATTGATTTTTGTCAACCTGCATCAGACTTCGGAGAGTCTAATGCCAGGTGGTTCATTGTCAGCATATTTAAAACACAGAACAGCTCTCTTTGCTGCCAGCCCTCCGCCATCATGGGTCGCCTGCACGCTCCTGGGAAGGGCCTGTCCCAGTCGGCGCTGCCCTGCCGTAGTGTCCCCACGTGGCTGAAACTGACGTCTGACGACGTGAAGGAACAAATTTACAAACTGGCCAAGAAAGGCCTGACTCCCTCGCAAATAGGTGTGATCCTGAGGGACTCGCATGGTGTGGCGCAGGTCCGTTTTGTGACTGGTAATAAAATCCTGAGAGTCCTTAAGTCGAAAGGCCTTGCCCCTGACCTCCCTGAGGATCTGTACCATTTGATTAAGAAAGTAGTGGCTGTGCGAAAGCATCTTGAGAGGAACAGAAAGGATAAGGATGCTAAATTCCGCCTGATTCTGGTAGAGAGCAGAATTCACCGGCTGGCTCATTACTATAAGACTAAGCGGGTCCTCCCACCCAATTGGAAATATGAGTCATCCACAGCCTCTGCTCTAGTGTCATAAACTCTTGTGTGCACAGCAATAAAATCACTTTGAATAAAAAAATTAAATAAATAAAACACAGAACAATTTGGGAAAGGGGTTCCAGACAACAATCAGTCCAATCAGTTCAATTCCAAGTGTACAATAAAGCTTAAGGTGTGAATACATAGAGGCTCTTTTACACAATACATGTGACCATGAGGATGGACTCTATAGCTAAAAGGTCTAGAATCTAGTGTGGTCTCTGACCTATAGCATAGAGGTCAGCAGACCATAAAGAACCTGTGACATTTCCACTAAGGATGAATAATGGTCTAGGGAGGGAAGAGTCTAGGATAATCATTCTGGGAATTCGGATGAGGTCTGCCTCTACAGCAAAAGGTGGGTGAGGTGTGCCTCCACAGATAGCAAAAAGGTCACTGGGACGTTAACAAAATCCACTTCCAGCCTTCTGGGCAGGGAAACAGGCATTTTATTTCCTCCATTGAGAAGAGACTCCTGTGTGTTTAACACTCTGGTTTCCCTAGTGATCTGTGGACACAAAGACCTTTGTGCTCCCAACACAGTTTCTTCCAAGAAAGTACAACTTTCCCAGGCTGCCACCTCTGATCCAAGACTTTGGAAAGAGACATTCTAATAACATTTTTGTTGCATTTCTTTTCTGTGTTCATAAGCTGTTGGGTCTGCATTCAAAGCATATTCTGGCTTTTCTGGAGTCAGCCAAATCTTTATCATAATGAGCTCCTTTCTAATCAAATAAAAATGCATGGCCTCTGACCATTGTAAGTCTTAAATTATATATTTAAAATGAGAAAAGTAGATAATTGCATTGTAGAAAGCTTCCTTGCCTGGCCTGCATTTTCTACCTTTCATTATTTTTTAATTTTAATTTTTAATATTTTTAAATTATCTTACAAAGTAAAAGCTTTCCTTATGACCTTTATATGCATCCTCAGATTTGGCTGCTTTCTCCTTCTCTTTTCCTCTCCCTACCTTCCTGCCCCATATTGACCTTCTATACTTTTTCACACCCAGGATTTCTCCTGTCCATTTCAATATCTCATGTGTTCTATCCCTTAGCTCCTTTAAAGTGTACTGGTGCACATACTTCTCATGGGCTCCTTTCTAATTTCTTAGAAACTACTCACATTTCCTCCCTCCCAAGTACATGTATTCCATAATTAGAAATAAGGATCCACGTATGAGAAAAACTTAAAGTAGTTGTTTTTCTGAGCTTTGGTCACCTTAACTAGTACAATGATTTTGGGTTCCATCCATCCTCCTACAATTTCATAATTTTATTTTTTTAGTGTTGAATAAAATTCCATTATATATGTAACATATTTTAATTTCTGTTTATCAGTTGTTGCACATCTAAGACAATTCCATTCCCTTCCTTTTGTGAAAAGAGCAGTGCTAGACATAGATAAACATGTGCCTCTGTTTATGATGTAGAGTCCTTCCAGACATGCCCCGGGTTGATATAGCTGGCTCTTACAGTAGTTCTCATTTCAGATTTTTGAGTTATGTTCACACTGACTTCCCTAGTGGCTACACCAGTTCACAACCCCAGCAACCATAGAAAAGGACTTGAACTCTTCTTTTCCTACACCCTAGCTGGTAATGATTGTCATTTGTTTTCTTGATTTCCCTTCTTGCTGCAGTGACACAGAATTTCACAGTAGGTTTAATTGGCATTTTTCTGATGGCTAGAGAGACTGAATAATTAAAACTATTTATTAGCCTATTTTATTTCTTCCTTTGAGAATTGTCTGCTTAGTTCCTTGACCCACTTATTGACCAGCAGCTTGGGTTTGAGGTGTTTTATTTTTATAACTCTTTACATATTTCAGATAGCAACCTGTTTTCTGAAGTGCAGCTGACAAAAGTACAGTTGGTAGCTTCTTTGGCTGTACAGCAGCTTTTGAATTTCATGATATCCCATTTGTCAGTTATCTGGGCTATTTCTCTGCTATTGGAATTCTATTCAGAAATAACCTTGCATGTACCTAGATATGTTTTCGAGGGGGTTTTTGTCATTTTCAGCATTTCTGATAATAAATTAAGTTCTCTGATTCAATTTTAATTAATTTTGTATGGGGTGAGAAATATAGATCAAATTTTATTTTATGTGTAGATGACCAGTTTCCTAGCACCATTTGTTGAAAAGGTTCTTCTTTGCAGTATAAATTTTTGATACTTTTGTAAAAAAAAAAAAAAAAGGCTGTTTACACTTAGATGTGTTTATCTCTTATCTTACATTGTTACTGTTTTGATGTCAGCATCATATTGTCTTTGTCACTCTGGCTTTGTAGTAGAGTTTGGGTTCATGCAATTTGCTTCCACCTGTCAGCTTTACACTTAGAATCACTTTGGCTATCTCTGGTAATTTTTGTTTCAATAAAAACTGTTAGAATTTATTTTCTAGTTCAGGGAAAATGTAATTTTTATTGGAATTTTGATTCAATTGAATCTGAACATTGATTTTTGGTTGTACAGCCATCTGTCCAATATTCATTCTGATCATCCAAGAGTATGAAAGATCTTCCCATCCTCTAGTATCTTCAATTTCTGTTTTCAATGTCTTAAAGTTTTACTTAAAGAAGTTTTTCATCATCTTAGTTAGGTTTATCCCTAAACATTTAATATTTTCGAGGCTGTTGTGAATGGTATTTTTTTCCTGAGTTTCTTCTCAGCAAACTCACTACTAGTATGTATAAAATCTATTTATATTTGCATATTGATTTTGTGTACTGTAACATTACTAAAAGTGTTAACCAAACCTGGAAATCTTCTTTTGGAAGTTCATGGGGTCTTTCAAGTTTATAATAATGTCATCAACAAATAAGGAAAATTCAACTTCTTCCTTTCTGACTTTCTCCCTTTTATATCTTGCTCGTGTATATTATTCTAAAACTTCTGTCACTATATTGACTAAGAATAGAGAGGTTGGTCACTTATGTTTCATTGTAGTTTTTAGAAGAAATGGTCTGTTTTCTCCTTCCATAGCATAATGTCTGCTGGTTTATCATATAGAAATTTGATGACATGGAGGTCTAGTCTGCCTATTTCTAGTTTCTTCAAGAAATTGATAATGAAGATGAGTTGAACTCTGTCAGATGCCTTCTCCGCATCTATCATGATTATGATTTGATGTGAACTCCTAAATCTAATATGGAGTATGAATATTAATTCATTCATATATGTTGAACCAACCTTACACATCTGAAACAAAACTAACTTGGTTAAGATTTATGATCTTAATGTGTTCTTGAACTCAGTTCATAACAACTTCATTGAGAATTTTTTTAATCTATGTTTAGGTAGATTGGTTTGTAGTTTTTGTTGTGTTTTTATCTGGCTTTAATATCAAGTTGTACTGACTTCATTGAATGAGTTTAGCAGTTAGCATTCCATTTCCATTTTGTGGAACAGTATAAACAGTGTTTGTATTAGCTCATCCTTACAAGGTTTGCTGGCTAGTTTTATGCCAACTTGACACAAGCTAGAGTCATTGGAGAGGAGGCAGCCTTACTTTAGAAAATGCCTCGGTAAGATAGGACTATAGACAAGCCTGTAGGGCATTTTCTTAATTAGTGATTAGTGGGGGATGGCCCAGCCTATTGTGGGTGTGACCACCTTTGGCAAGGTGGTCCTGGGTTCCATAATAAAACAGACTGAACAAGCCAAGGAAAACAAGCCAGTAAGAAGCACCCATCCATGGCCTCTGCATCAGCTCCTGCCTCCAGGTTCCTGCCCTGTTTGAGTTCCTGTCCTGACTTCTTTCACTAATGAACAGTGATATGGAAGTATAAGTCAAATAAACTCTTTCCTCCTCAACTTGATTTTTGGTAATGGAGTTTTGTCACAACAATAGAAACCCAAACTAAGACACAAGTCTAGTAGAATTCATTAGGCAATGTGTCCGGCCATGGGCTTTTGTAGGGAGAGTTTTCTTACTTCTTTTATCTCCCACCTCTTTGTAATGGGTTTGTTTAGGTCATTTATATATCTGGCTTTAATATTGGTAGGTCATATGCATTTAGAAGTTTGTTCATTTATCTAGATTGTCCAATTTGTTGGGATATAGCTTTTTAGTTAGGAATCTTCTGGATTACATTTGACATCTGTTGTAATAACTAATTTTTCTGGTCTAATTTTATTAATGTTTTTCATTCTCTTTTTTTATAGTATTTTTATTTTAAAATTAACTTAATTTCACATATCAGCCATGGATTCCCCCTTCCCCCCTCATCCCACCTCCCTCCCAATTCACCCCCCAATTCCCACCTCCTCCAAAGCAAGGTCTCCCCTGGGGAGTCAGCCCAGCCTGGTAGACTCAGTCAAGGCAGGTCTAGTCCCCTCCTCCCTACACCAAGGCTGAGCAAAGTGTCTCAGCATAGGCCCCAGGCTCCAAAAAGTCAGCCCATGCACCAAGGGCAGGTCCTGGCTCCACTGCCTGGGGGCCTCCCAAACAGTTCAAGCTAATCAACAGTCTCACTTATCCAGTGCTGTAGGATGTTCTGTATGGCAAATGTGTTGCTGATTGATCAATAAATAAATCACTGATTGGCCAGTGGCTAGGCAGGAAGTATAGGCGGGACAAGGAGGAGAATAAAGCTGGCAAGTGGAAGGCTGAGTCAGAGAGACACTGCCAGCCGCCATGATGAGAAACAGCATGTGAAGATGCCAGTAAGCCATGAGCCATGTGGCAAAGTATAGATTAATGGAAATGGATTAATTTAGGCTATAAGAACAGTTAGCAAGAAGCCTGCCATGGCCATACGGTTTGTAACCAATATAAGTCTCCGTGTTTACTTGGTTGGGTCTGAGCGGTTGTGGGACTGGTGGGTGATAGAGATTTGTCCTGACTGTGGGCCAGGCAGGAAAACTCTACCTACAATCCAGAGGGCCTGGTCCAGTTCCATGGGGTTTCCTCCGCCATTGGTTCACAGTTCATGCGCTTCCACTAGTTTGATTATTTGTCCCTGTGCTTCCTCCAACATGGTCTCAACATCTCTCGCTCATACAATCCATCCTCTCTCACACTGGTTGGACTCCCGAGCTCCACCTGGGGCTCCCAGAGCTCCACCTGGGGCTCCCAGAACTCCACCTGGGGCTCAGCTGTGGATCTCTGCATCCACTTCCATCAGACACTGAATGAGAGTTGTATCATGACAGCCAGGGTGTTCGGCAATCCAATTACCAGAGCAGGTCAGCTTAGGCACTCACTTGACCATTGCCAGTAGTCTACAGTGGAGGTATCTTTGTGAATTTCTGGAGACCTCTCTAGCACTCTGCTTCTTCCTATTCCCCTGGGGTCTTCATTCATCATGGTATCTTTCTCCCCATTCTCCCACACTGCTCCTGATCCAGCTGGAACCTCCCTCTCCCCTAAGCTCTCTTTCTCCTGACCCTTGCCCTCCATTATCCCCCCAACCCCCAGTTTGTTCATGTAGATCTCATCATTTATTTCTCTGTCGTTGGTCAATCCCTGTGTCATTCTTAGGGTCATCTTTACTAGGTAGCCTGGAAAGAACAATACTCAATTTCATATGGAAAAACAAAAAACCCAGGATAGCCAAAAGAATCCTGTACAATAAAACAAACTCTGGAAGCATCACAATCCCTGACTTCAAGCTCTACTATAGAGCTACAGTAATAAAAACAGCTTGGTACTGGCATAAAAACCCACATGTAGACCAATGGAACTGAACTGAAGACCCCAACATTAATCCACACACCTATGACACAACATATGATTTTCGACAAAGAAGCAAAAACTGTACAATGGAAAAAAGAAAGCATCTTCAACAAATGGTGCTGGCATAACTGGATGTCAACATGTAGAATATTGCAAATAGATTCATATCTGTCACCATACACAAAACTTAAGTCCAAGTGGATCAAAGACCTCAACATAAATCCAGTTACACTGAATCTGATAGAAGAGAAAGTAGGAAGTAGCCTTGAACACATTGGCACCGGAGATCACTTCCTAAATATAACACCAGTAGCACAGACACTGAGAGAAACCATTAATAAATGGGACCTCTTGAAACTGAGAAGCTTTTGTAGGGCAAAGGACATGATCAATAAGACAAAATGACAGCCTACAGAATGGGAAAAGATCTTCACCAACCCCACATGTGACAGAGGGCTGATATCCAGAATATATAAAGAACTCAAGAAATTAGACATCAAAATACCCAACAGTCCAATTACAAAATGGGCTATAGAGCTAAACAGAGAATTCTCAACAAAAAAGCTCAAATGGCTGAAAGACATTTAAGGAATTGTTCAACATCCTTAGTCATCAGGGAAATGCAAATCAAAATGACTCTGAGATACCATCTTATACCCATCAGAATGACTAAGATCAAAAACACTGAAGACAGCTTATGTTGGAGAGGATGTGGAGCAAGGGGAACTCTCCTCCACTGTTGGTGGGAATGCAAGCTTGTACAGCCACTTTGGAAATCAAAATGGCGCTTTCTGAGAAAATTGGGAATCAATCTCCCTCAAGACCCAGTTATTCCACTCTTGGGCATATACCCAAGGAATGCTCAGTCATACCACAAGGGCACATGCTCAGCTATGTTCATAGCAGCATTATTTGTAATATCCAGAACCTGGAAACAACCTAGATGCCCTTCAGCTGAAGAATGGATAAACAAAATGTGGTACATATACACAATGGAGCACTACTCAGCAGAGAAAAACAATGACATTGTGAGGTTTTCAGGCAAATGGATGGAACTAGAAGAAATCATCCTGAGTGAAGTAACCCAGACTGAGAAAGACAAACATGGTGTATACTCACTCATAAGTGGATACTAGATGTAAAGCAAAGGATAACCAGACTGCAATTCATTCTCTTTCTTATGATTAATTTAACTAGAGGTTAGTTGACCTTCTTAATCTTTTCAAGGAACTAATTCTTTGTCTGATTATTTGATTTGTTGTTAGTCTCTACTTATTTTTGCTTCAACATTTATTATTTCTTGCCTTCTTTGCATTAGGATTTGATTTGGCTTCATCTTGCTGCCTTGCTTCTCTCTGGTTATTGCTATGGGATGGTCTGTATGTCAAATGTGTTGCTGATTGGTCAATGAATAAATCACTGATTGGCAGTGGCCAGGCAGGAAGTATAGGCGGGACTAACAGAGAGGAGAATAGAGAGAACAAAAAGCTGGGTGGGAGAGACACTGCCAGCCGCCATCAGGATAAAGAAGATGTAAAGTACCGGTAAGCCACAAGCCACATGGCAAGGTATAGATTAATAAAAATGGATTAATTTAAGCTATAAGAACAGTTAGCAAGAAACCTGCCACAGCCATACAGTTTGTAACCAATATAAGTCTCTGTGTTTACTTGATCGGGTTTGAGCGGCTTGGGACTGGCGGGTGAGAGAGATTTGTCCTGACTGTGGGCCAGGCAGGAAAACTCCATCTACAGGTTATTTTGAAATTTTATTAAATTTAAATTTTTGTGTTTGTGTATACATGTGTGTAATAGTACATCTATGAAAGTTATAGGACAACTAGGAGTTGGTTTCTCCAGCCATTCTGCAAGTCCTGGGGATTGAACTCTGGTCATTTGATTTAACTAGAACCTCCTTTATCCACTGAGCAACCTTGTCAGACCCTCTGATTTTTTAATTGTGAACTCATAGCTATGAATTTTTCTATTAAAATTTCTTTGACTTTTATTTTCATTTGGTTCTATGAATTTTTAATTGTTCTCCTTGATCTCTTCAGTGAATTTCATTCGAAAGCCTCAAAGTATATGTATATTTTCTGCCATTATTCTGACTATAAGAGTTTTACTTTTATTCCACTGTGAACTGATAGAATGCAAGGCTAAATTTTTTGTATTTATTAAAGCTTGTTTTGAGGTCTATAGTGTGGTTAATTTTTTAGAGGGTTCCAATGTGTCGTGCAAAAAATATGTCTTCCCTCCCCATCAGTGTACTAGGTATCTGTTAACTTCATATGATCTGTGGTATAATTTAGTTCTGAGATCTGTGTACTAATATTTTGAGAGTAGGGTATTTGAGAGTAGGATCCTACTGTAACGGTTGCAAAGTCAATGTGTACTTTATGCCTTTTGGTATTTATTTGCATTATGAAGTCGAAGGTCCATGATTCTGTGAAGAATATTTGCTGTAGTTAAGTCCTCTTGATGAATTTTCCCTTTATCATTATGCAATGGCCTTCTTTATCTCTTCTGACTGATTAGCATAAAGTCTACTTTATCAGATATGAGATTTGCTGAGTCAACTTCTTTGTCCCTTCCATTTGCCTGAAAGGTTGATTTCCAAATTTTGACTCTCATTTTGTGACTACCTTCCCTTGTTATGTGAGTTTCTTAAAGTCAACAGATAGGTGGATCCCTTTTTTAAACTAGTATATGCATTCATGTCTATTAATAATGAATTAAAGCCATTTATTTACATTTACGGTTGAAAATGTTTCTCTTGTTTACAATTTTGTTATTTGCTGCTCTGGTTGATTGATTTATCATTAGCTGTTTTCTTCTTTTCCTTATAGGAAAAGAAGTGTTGGATGTTTTCTACTTTGATATAATGAACATGACTAAATTCCTTTCCAGTCCTCTGTTCATTTGTTATCTTCAAGAAACATACTCTGTCATGTGGTTTCATGTGTGAAACTTTCTTCTTCCTCTTTGATAATATTCCTTTTAAGAATTTTTCTCTAGTGCTGGCTGTGTTATCATAAACTACCTTAATTTGTCTTGGAATGTTCTTATATCTCTATATATTTTGACAGATAATTTTGCTAAGTATAGCAATATTGGTTTACAATTATCTACTTCAAAGGTTGAAATATATTCCTTGGTTTATAGGTTTGCTGATGAAAGATCCAATGTTATTTTGATAGTTCTGCTTTTGTATGAAAGTTGGCACTGTTGCTTTAAAGATTTTTGTATTGTCTCTGCTTTACATTTTTAACATTATTGTATATTGTAGTATGTTTCCTTTCCAGTTAATTCTAGTTGGGATTCTAAATGCTAAAACTGACCTGGAAGCCTACCCCCTCAGAATTAACTCTCAGTATTGAAAGTTGCTGTAAAGCTGCCAAGAGAGAAAAGTTATCAACAGTCTCACTCACCTGTAAAGCCTGCAAACTACAATAACAATTGGCAAGGCGAGATATGCCCAACAATGTAGTAGTGCCAATAAAATATTGAGGTAACCAAGAACTGCCTAATTGGAGTAAAGGCTTCATCAGTAGAAGAGAACTTATGACTGGTACTGTTAACATAGCCAAGAAGACATGATTGGAGAGTTCATAGACCTAGAGGAGAATCTACTACTACAGTTCTGCTTATTTGATGTAGTATACAACTACCTTGTAAATACTCATCCTTCCGCCCAGCTTTCATTCCTCATCAAATATGCTTTTTCTGGCAGAGGTTATTACAGAGAACAGCAAATGGTCAAATTGCAGAGATTAACTGATTCTGGGTGCTTATCTGAGGGTAAGCCAACACCTGTAGCACACCCTGTGTACCCAAACCTCACAGAATGTGGAGGAAGAGAGAGTGGAAAGATTGTAAAATCAAAAGACTGTTGTGAAATGGTGTCTTCGGGACATGACAGAAATTCTGTACTGGGAATTCTCAACAATATGGTTGCCTGCATAAGACCACACCCACACTAGTGGACATCCCAGCTCACAAAACCTTCTTCCCAGTTAAAAAGCAACAGGTAGTCAATGACTGCAGAGGGAGCATCAGTCAGTTTTCTTCAGGGATAAGTCCACTGACAGTTTGCCTATGTCCAAGTGGTCAGACCTATACCCATGTCCACACGGTCAACACTAACTGGACTCAGTAGTGTGTAAATGTCTGTGTGTGTATTTGAACTACATTATTATTGTTGTTATACATAGATATATAAAAAATAATAATTATAGAAGAAGAGGGCATGAAATTAAGAAAGGGATGTTGGAGTATGGGAAGAATTGCAGGAAGGGATGAATATAATAAAAATGTATTGTACTCATGCATGAAATTCTAAAAAAAACTAAAAAATATACAAAAATAATAGGAAATAAATTAAGAAAGAAGAAATAATGAGTCTAAAAAATTAAGATATATTCACATTAAATGGATATAATAAATATTAAAAGTTAAGTTAAAAATAAAAAATATATTGCTGCCAATAAGCAACAAAGCAAAAGAGCTATTGCGTTCTCAGTAATTGCTTCTTCGTGGGTAGAAGAGGTCCCTCCCTCTATGTTCACTTAATTCTTCCCATCAGGACACAGCACCAAGGTCTGCTGTTCCCATCTGGATACAATAACAGGTTTCACTTTCTGCTCTTCCTTGCCACCTTGTGGGCCACTGAGCCACTCCATTAGGCTGGAATCTCCCTAATGCTTGAGTTCTTTTCTTGTGGAGCTCCTCCAGTCCCCTCCACAGTTAGGCCTGTAAAATCCTACAATCTGGCAACTTATTCCTGCAGACCAAAGTTTCTATCAACAGCACCTTCTGGAGTCCTTTATAGTACTATAGTTTCTCTAGGGTAACACTTGGCTCTGGGCTCCTGGAAAAGGGCCCATCAGCTTCTCCTCTGCTTGGCAGGAGGGATTGGTGCAGCCTAAGAAGGCTGGGTTATGGTTATGTCTGCCATCTCTGCTACACACCATTGTATCTCGTGCCTGTCTTACTCCTTTTCTTTCACTTCTCAGTTTCGTCTTAGCCAGAAGTCAGAAAAGGACATAAAAATTATTACCTCTGTCAGTGGAAACGGTGCAGAATTATGGCTTCAGTGCTGGAAATACGATCCAGAATAAGGTCAACAACTCATCCAGAATTCAGTCACCAACTAAGCCACTGTACTTCCTGCTTCTTTGCAGTTGGTTTATGTAGGTGAAATACAAGTCCTATTATTGCTTTTAAAACAAAACCATTGTATGTGTCTTAGAAGGAAGCTATAGCTTAAGCATTATAGATGTCAGTCTCTAACAAACTCATGTATATGTTAATGAAATTAGGGATGCTGTCCACAGTAAGTTCTCAACCATCTTTGAGATGCCAAAAATACATAAAACTGAAAGGACAAAGGTTATTTTGCTAAGGAGAGAGCAACACATGATGGCAAGTCCTGCCACTTGGATGTTAACAACTGTCATTCCAGCCTATATGAGCAACCTCAGGTGTCAGTTAGTCCCATTGATAGGCATATTGGTAGGAAAAGGGAACCCAGAGTTGATATAATTTGACAGTAGCATGTCCTAAGATGGTGGAAATGGGGACCACTTACTGTTCTTCTTCCCAGAGATCACAAATATTGACATGCTTTTTTCAAGAGCCTTCTTCAGTCAAGCTTCAGCTCAGCACCAAGTTGCCCTCCAGTCTTTGAGTAAAACTAATAGGGAAGTGATATGCAACAAGGTTGCCCCATGATTAAGTCCCTTACCCAGTATCTTAGTTGTTCTGTTGCTGTGAAAAGACACCATGACCATGGCTACTCTTTTTTTTATTTATTTTTTTAATTACACTCATGATATTAATTACATTTGTAGTATTCATTGATTACATTTGCAGTATTAATTCAATAACTATATTTCTGATGTTCATTAATTACATTAATTGTATTGATTTATTACATTCATGATATTATGTCCTGATACTACTGTCTGTCTGTGGGGCTTTTCCATCACACAAAACAGAGATCCTGTACTTAGGAAATCATTGCTCTATATCCCTCTCTTCTCCAGTTGTACATAAAATATTTTTACATTCAAAAAAGGACAAATACTATAGAATTGTATTACATGTATACATTGTAATATATAGAATATACAAATTCATGGAGACAGAAAGATTAGATGCTATCTCAAGATAGAGAAGAAAGGAATATAGAGCAATGGCTACTCTTATGAAAGAAAATGTTTAATTGGGGACTTGCTTACAGTTTCAGAGGTTTAGTCTTATCATCATCATGATGGTGAGCCTACTGGCAGGCAGGCAGGTACTGGAGAAGTAGAGGAGAGCTACATCCTGCTCTATAGACTAAGAGAAAGCACTTGGCCTAGTATGAGTATTTGAAACCTCAGAACCCACCCTGAGTGACACACTTCCTCCAACAAGGCCACACCTACTCCAACAAGGCCACACCTACTCCAACAAGCTACACCTCCTAATCCTTATAATCCTTTCAAATAGTTCCACTCCCTGGTGACCAAACATTGAAATATACAACCTTATGGGGGCCATTCTTATTCAAACCTTCACACCTATAATAAAACTTCAAGAGCTTCTGGGAAACAAAAATGACTTCCTAGTTTCAGGATCACCTCCTTCATCCATCCGAGTCAGCTTTCTCTCCCATTTACTTTCATTCTTAATAAAGTTTGGGTTTGCAAGCTTTCCTTGCCTTTTAATTCTTTAGTAGATGAGAAAAATACAGTTTTCTGCACCCCTGGAATGTGCTTTCTAAAAAGTCTTAAAGATAATATTTAGACAATTTTGCATTTCCTGGAGTGTTTGTGCATGTATGCCTGAGAGAGACTAAAGAAAGACTTTTGACCCATCATTTAAACTAAGTGAAATACTGACTTATAATTACATTGTGAAATCTGTAGATAGAACATGTCAGAACCTATCTGTCCATTATAATCAGAGCTGCCAATAAGGGTCCTTCCAACTTCAGATCTATTTTTGAGGCTTTTTAGATTTGATTTAGATGTCTGGGGACTTTTCACTCTTGAATTACCTTGGCCCCACCCATAACTTTTTTTTTTTTTTTTTTTTTTTTTTTTTGGTTTTTCGAGACAGGGTTTCTCTGTGTAGCTTTGCGCCTTTCCTGGAACTCGCTTTGGAGACCAGGCTGGCCTCGAACTCACAGAGATCCGCCTGGGTCTCACTCTATAGCTCTTACTGACTTGAAATTCACTATTTAGACCAGGCTGGCCTCTGGAGTGCTACTATTAAAAGCATGTACCAATACATACAATGCTATTTGCTCTCCTAACATATTTAAATAGTTTATGTCATTTCACAGAAACAGTCTTATTAAAAGATTTAAAGAGTTAAATCAGAAAGTCACTACAAACATTTTAGAAGTTCAGTTGATAAGAAACACCATTATCCCTAACAAACTCAGTCCTTTTAGTTTGATAATCTTTTTTTTGATAATCTTTTTTTTTGAATCTCCAAATATTCATCATGTATCAACCATAGTGAAAGCACCATGCTAGCTGCTTGTTTAACTAAATAATGGAACATGTCAGATAGGCTTTCCTCCCAAGAAATTTAAAAGTAAAAATAATCAATCAAATGGCCTTATTGGCTGATTAATAGTCCAACCTTGGTTTTTTTTAACTATTTTGTTTCTTTTACATGAGTCAATAGCTACAGAGATATTTCAAATAGGATTAATAACCTGTGAACCTGAAAAGTTGTGAGAATTTTACTGACAAGACTATAAACTTTACTTAGAGTCAAAACAGTCTTAACTTCATTGGTAATTATGACAATACAGATATCTTTTTTTTTTTTTTTTTTTTTTAGGAATAATGTTATTTTTTTTTTTAATTTATTTTAATTTATTTTGCAATACAATTCAGTTCTACATATCGGTCACGGATTCCCTTGTTCTCCCCCCTCCCGTCCCCCTCACCTTCCCCCCAACGCCCCCCCCCCATTCCCATCTCCTCCAGGGCAAAGCCTTCCCCACAGACTGAGGTCAACCTGGTAGACTCAGTCCAGGTAGGTCTAGTCCCCTCCTCCCAGGCCAAGCCAAACAATCCTGCATAGGCCCCAGGTTTCAAACAGCCAACTCATGCAATGAGCACAAGATCTGGTCCCACTGCCTGGATGCCTCCCAAACAGATCAAGCCAATCAACTGTCTCACCCATTCGGAGGGCCTGATCCAGTGTGGACCCCTCAGCCATTGGTTCATAGTTCATGTGTTTCCATTCATTTGGCTATTTGTCCCTGTGCTTTATCCAACCTTGGTCTCAACAATTCTCGCTCATATAAACCCTCCTCATTCTCGTTGATTGGACTCCCAGAGATCCACCCAGGGCCTAGGTTTCTAGCACAACAATTAGGGTGTTTGGCCATCCCATCACCAGAGTAGGTCAGTTCGGGCTGTCTCTCGACCATTGCCGGCAGTCTGTTGTGTGGGTATCTTTGTGGATTTCTGTGGGCCTCTCTAGCACTTTGCTTCTTCCTGTTCTCATGTGGTCTTCATTTACCATGGTCTCCTATTCCTTGTTCTCCCTCTCTGTTGTTGATCCAGCTGGGATCTCCCGCTCCCCCAAGCTCTCTTTCCCTCGACCCTCGCCTTTCATTACCCCCACTCATGTCCAGGCTGTTCATGTAGATCTCATTCCATTTCTCTGTCATTGGGCGATCCCTGTGTCTTTCTTGGGGTCCTGTTTTCCGGGTAGCCTCCCTGGTGATGTGAGTAGCTGACAATTCATCCTTGTTTCATGTCTAGTATCCTGCTATGAGTGAGTACATACCATGTTTGTCTTTCTGAGTCTGGGTTACCTCACTCAGGATGATTTTTTCTAGATCCATCCATTTGTCTGCAAACCTCATGATGCCATTGTTTTTTTCTGCTGAGTAGTATTCCATTGTGTATATGTACCTCATCCAACTACTGAGGGATCTGGATGCAGAGATCCATGACTAGGCCCTGGGTGGATCTCTGGGAGTCCAATCGACAATACAGATATCTTAACCTTGGATTTTTGTCTTATCAGTCTATAATCTTACCCAATAGATGCCAGGAACCCTCTTGTGATCTCATTTATTAAAAGAACAAAAAAGCTCTATAGAAACACGTTAAACACTGTAACATCAGAGACAACCAAAATTGTACATTTTGCCATTGTTAAACCATTTTATGATTCTCTTGAAAAGCCAGCATCCATGTCTTACATGAATACTGTCCTTTTCCTAACCCTCTCTCCTTTCTACATAATATTTGTGCTTAGATATGTTAGAACATTTCTTGATAAATTCTGTTTCATACCAACTTGTCATGGAATTCTTTTCTGTCATGAAGTTGAAAATCCTAGCTTGATCACAGTGCAGGTATTAGAAATAAGTTCAGGGATGCAAAGAAAGAGACTACCATATTAATTGTAGCAGCCAGGCAAGCAAACATCCTGTTCTCACAAACACACTGAGAAGTGCATTTGATTTTCACTCTAACTTAAGTGATGGGTCTGTCTCTTCGCCATTGGATAGGGTCTGACCTCACAATCTCATTCAATTGAAAATTATTGGTGAGAAGGAATAAAGAAGGAATGAGGAAGGGTCACTGTTCCAGGACATCGAATTCCTAGAATAGAGCAGGGGCCCTTTGTGTAAACAAAGGTGTTACTGGATGGGGAGGTTTAAAATATTTTCATAAAGTCATAAAAAGTGGGAAAGATAAAAGTGTTTTAGTTCTTTGTCTTAAACATAAGTTTTATAGTATTTGATAGAAAAGGTATTTCTTTCTCTTTTTTTTTGTTTTTGTTTTTGTTTTTGTTTTTTTTGTTTTTCGAGGCAGGGTTTCTCCCTGCAGTTTTGGTGTCTGTCCTAGATCTCGCTCTGTAGACCAGGCTGGGCTTGAACTCACAGAGATCTGCCTGGCTCTGCTTATATAGGTATTGTTACAGGGAGCCCATCAGAGAAGACCACTCAGACACACTCTATAACCAATTGAAAGTCTTTATTCCAGCAGGCTTGGGACTACACTCCGGTATTAGGGATCTAAGTGTAGTTCCAAGCATTTTCAGCAAGGAGTTTTTAAAGGTATAAAATATATCCTGTTATCTTCCTAGGCAGCTGCAGGGGGAGGTTGTGCAAAAGCAAGAAGTTTAACAGAAGCTATTGTAAGTAGTTAGCTGGAGGGAAAGGTTTGCACAAGCAGGCTGTTTAACAGAAGCCGAGATAAACTAGCTAGGGCATCTTGGCCTCAGGTTCCTAGAATGGAGTTGGGCAATTTTCATCAAGTGGGTCAAGTTCCAGTCAAACATAAAATGATCTCAGCAAGAGTACAGGATGGAGGAACGTCTGCATTGTCTTGTCTGTCACAGTATGAAAAATATAACTCATCAGGCCATTACAGAAGGCAGCTTGGAGCTGGGTTTCTACCTTCTATTCATGCTGACATTCATAACATAGCAAGAAGGTTTAACAAACAAGAACATCTCACTTGTAATGGCATCATCTAAGGACATTTTCTTTTAATTTTTCAGTGTTTTCTGATGGTTATTTTTCTATGCATGTTTTACTGGAATTATTATCATGATAAGATTAGGGAGCTGGATGAAGAGATTTGAAGAGACAGCTACACGGATTGATAGTAGGTAGTTATGGATTTAGATATAACTTCATCAACACTATCTTTTTGAACTTCATTCAGAGACTTTTGAGTATTTGGGCCTACATAACCTGGCCCCTTTCAGTCTTGCTGGTCAGTATAGAGCTTTGAGTAAAATTATTTCAGAATACAAAAAACAAAATGTGTAGTGAAGTAAGCTTTGAGGCACATGCATTTCATCAGAATATGTCAAAAGCACCTGTTTTGTGGAGCTTCTGGTGACCTGGGAAACCAGTTTGGAGGAATGCTATCCAGGCTTAACATAAAATGGCCACCAAAGAAGAGCTATTCTTAGTCAGATGTTGACTTGCTCTAAAAAAGGAAAGTACATAGAGATCAGACCTCAGCTTGCTACTGTCATTTATTTAACAAAGTTTTAGAAAAGCAAAATTTTCAACTGTCTATGATTTATTGCCCAGGAGAGTTCAAGGGAACTCCCTTGTGTGAGCAATTTATTTTCTTTCTCTAAACATTTGAAATCATCTCAACAGGGGAGGATATGTGTCCCTGACCCTGGCCAATTCTTCTGGTTTATGTTTTCATTTGCTAAGTAGGTCACTGTGCCTTGTCTTTTCTCATCCACAGCCTCAGTCACATGTGGAAATCCCTTGCCTTGGATTGCCCTCCGCTCTTTTCTTCCTCCTATCCTACCCTCCAAGGACCTACAAATACACTCAAATAATTTAAATTGTCCTGCTGTCTACCTGAACAACTAGTTCCACTGTTTCAACTAAATGAGTAAATGAATAAATAAAAGGAAGATACCATGACTACTCCTAAAGTATAGAGATTTTTATTGTAGATATAAGGAAGAAGCAGGCAGAGGGAGCAGTCCTGGCTGAACATGACCAGCAGACTAAACTGGACCATGAGAGGAGAGAGAGGGAGGGAAAGCAAGAGAAGATCCTCCAACCAAGAGAGACAGCTTCAGTCAAGAGACTGGCACAGCCAAAATGGGTGGGTTTTATAGAGATGGAGCTAGGAAGAAGGGACGCAGAAGCCGAGCCTCTAAAAGGGAGAAGTTTAGGACAGGGGGTAGGTATAAGTGCTGGGAGCAGCAACAGGTACTGAGTGAGGCTTGTCTTAGGTTTAAAGCCAACCATTCCAGCCTTTTATAACTACTTACTGCTGAAATTGGGGCTTCATTGTCAGGGGTGGGCAGGAAGCTGGAATGATAGTCCAAGGACAGGAAGTGACAGAGAAGTGCAAGGACATCTGTTTTGCTAGATTCCTAGGTTCTGTGAGACCACCTGGGACTAGTGAATGCAGGCAACTTTGGAGCAGTCCTTGATGTTGGACCACCTAGGGCTGACTGTTTTGGAGCAATCTAGGATGCAGGAGCTCAGGCTTGTTGGAAATTCCACAGGAAGCACCAAGAGCTGGAAGGTTTAGAGCAGTTTGGAGTCTTCAGTTGATAGAAAATCTGCTGAGACAGATATAGACCATGAACAGAAGGTAAAGTTGAGAGGCTTAGGGGAAAATTTTATCTTGGGTGTATATTTGAAACTTCCAGGCCCAAGGTCTTGGTAATTGGGTGGAAGCAGTCCAACTACCAAGGGAGAGAGATCACACCCTCAGGAATATGTAGGTGGGGAAAACTTAGGGGGACTTATCTGGATTTAGCTTGACCTGGGACAGGTAGATCAAAGTTGTGATTTCCTGAAGCTGACAAGAATTTCTCTTTTAGTTTACAAAAGGAGGTAAAAGTTTTAGACATACTAGCATTACCATTGTTTATAATCCGTACTGAAATCCAGATTGTAGAAAGAAGAGTAGACTCACACCTTTGAGTCATAATAAAATCTTAGGGACCCAAAAATGATTTGGGGTAAAAAACATTAACATTTTTCCTCTGTCCAAAGGGACCCAACGAACTTTAAAAATCTGAGATAAAGACTGCTTATACAATAGTCTTAAAAGATTTCTTGAGAGCAGAGCACAGAGAAATCATAGAGATTTTTTAAGAGTGGAAAGTTGGAAAACCTTAGAGTAAAATCATGTCTCTTAAAGATAAGATACTTTGGGATCATTTGCTAGTGCAGTGGCAAAAGTTGTTACAATCTGTAAGAATTTGGAGCTTGAGTGTGACATTTTTGGCCTTTGAGCTGTACTGTATCCAAGACTTTTGCAGGAAGATGAAAAACCTCTGAGTCCTGAGTTGGAGGAAGGAATTCAGTCAGAGGAGTGAAGGAGGAAGTGTCACATAAGGAACTCCACTACAAGGTAAGTTCCAATAAGCTCCAAGAGGGAGCTGAGAGACAGAACAGTGTAGCCAGGAGGGACAAGGAAGAACTTGCAGGATTCTAATATCATAGAGCCCATGAGGATGTTGAGAGGATGTGGGACTTCAAGGAAGGAGCCAAGAGACAGGAGGAACAACAGTAGCAGGTAGAAACTCCACTGAGGGAGGATTCCAGTATTGTAGAGACCACAGTTGTGTAAAGAAGTAATAGGACTTAGCAGGAAGCTCCTAGAGGGAGGTGAGAAAGTTTCAGGACCAGGGAACAGTGGAGATGAGGAGAAGAACAGGGTGTCTTATGCCCATATAGTGGGTACCCTGAGGGGTATAACAGGGAGAGTCCCACATGGTGGGCACCCTGAAGGGCATAGCAGGCTCCAGTGAGAGGACATATACCACATAGGCAAGGAAAGACAAATGGTTAGAGCAGATAGAGGGGAACAGTGGCTAAAGAGGTAAATTCTAGAATTTGGAGTCAAATATGGTGGGTGGAAGAAGCCAGCAGACACAAATGATCCAAATCAGCAGGTTTGTTTGGAAAGGCCAAGTTCCTTGGAAGAGATTTATGATACTCCTGTGGTTTCAGCACCAGATGAATGGGGGGAGGGGAAATAAACTAAAAGGAGGAGGCCATGACTACTCCCAAAGTATGAAAAAGATTTTGACTATAGCTGGGCGGTGGTGGCACACGTCTTTAATCCCAGCACTCGGGAGGCAGAGGCAGGTGGATCTCTGTGAGTTCGAGGCCAGCCTGGGCTACAGAGTGAGTTCCAGGACAGGCTCCAAAGCTACACAGAGAAACCCTGTCTCAGAAAAAAAAAAAAAAGATTTTGATTGTAGATGTAAAGGAGAGTGCAGGCAGAGGGAATAGTCCAGGCTGAACATGGCCTGCAGATTATACCAGACCATGAGAGAAGAGAGGAGGAGAGTAAGAGAGGAGCTTCCAACCAAGAAAGTTGGCCTGAGCCAAGAGACCAGTGTAGCCAAATGGCTGAGTTATATAGGGAAGGGAAGCAGAAGCCCAGCCCCTGGTAGGGAGAGGTTTAAGGTAGTGGGTAGGGTGAGAAGTACTGGGAGGAGCCACAGGTACTGAGACTTGTCCTGGATTTGAGACCTAACGATGATATATGGCCTGTGGTGGTCAGACTAATATAATGGACCTGAAGAAGAATCTCATTCTGATACAAGAAAAAAAAAATACTATTACATGTCAGGAACAAGGATAGACTCTCTAGTTAATGGAAAAATACATACCCCCAATAAGACAGGGAACTAGAACATCTTGTGGTCAGGTTGCCTAGCGATAGGACATTGAGTCAGAACCCTTGGCCTTTTCACCCTGTCAACATCCTGCACAAACATCCTACACAAACATCCTGCAGCTGCATTAGCTTGCCCCACCCCACGCAGATAACAGCTTCCTGCTTCCTCCACCCTGTAGGAACTATATAAACCCTCCTGGAGAAAAATAAAGTTGCACCTTGATCAGAATCTTGTCTTGGTGTATTCCTTTGTGTCTCCTGTCCCTATCATTCTGTCCTTAGGGTGGTCAAGTTCCCGTTGAGGCCCTGTTGGCCAGGGCAGTTACATTGGGCACACCTGGAAGAACTTGCCTCTGAAAAGGATTTACCACTTCTTAGATGACCTTGCAGGAGAGACTAGATTTAAGACAATGCTATGGATGGGACTATACCTTGTCTGGGGCTGTTTAACAGATTCCTGAAGGGTGAGAGTCTCTCTTCACTGTTCACTCATCCTCTCTTTGGCTACAGTGCTTCTAGACTGTTTTTCTGAAACTCAGGCCCATGTTTCTTTACCCCAGTTCCCTTAAGGAAAGCAAGAAACATAGAGGGACCCAGAGTGTGAAGAGGCTGTTTTTGCTAGCTGTGTTAGGACTCTGGCAGTGGCATTTCCTGGAGAGCAGGAATTTGCTGTGGAAACTTCTGGGTATATTCACAATGTGTATGCTTCTACTTCACTGCATGTACCTTTAGTGTCTTTCATTCACATTGGGAATCTAGTGGGTGGGATCTCTGGAAGGTTGCTGTCAGATAGCAGTTCACACTCATTCTCTAAAAAATGCTGTCAGTATTCCTTCCAAGAATGTTCTGACCAAAAGTATCTGGATCTTGGCAGTGGTTCTCAGAATTTATGTGATGTTCCAGACCCAGGCTATGGATCTTTATCCAGAAACCTCAACTTTCTTCTGTGACCAAGAAAATGCATCAGTTTTCAACTTGTACAGGTTTATCTTGTAATGAAAGGGCACTTTTTCATGGCTGGGATTCTCTATTGAGTTATTAATTTAAAATAATGCTCTTTTAAGGAATGGCAATGATAAGACACTATCTTTCTGAGTTTGGGTTTCTATTGCTGTGACAAAACACCATGACCAAAAGGCAAGTTGAGAGGAAAGTGTTTATTTGGCTTATACTTCCACAGAACAGTTCATCATCAAAGAAAGTCAGGAAAGGAACTCAAACAGGGCAGGATCTTGGAGGCAGGAGCTAATGCAGAGGCCATGTAGGGGAGCTGCTTACTGGCCTGCTTCCCACGGCTTGCTCATTCTGCTTTTATACAGAACCCAGGACTACCAGCCTAGGGATTGCACCGCTCACAATGAGCTAAGCCCTCTTGCATCAATAACTGATTTTAAAAAATGCCTTACAGCTGGATCATTGTATGGAGGCATTTTCTCAATTAAAGTTCCCTCCATTCAGACAGCTCTGGTTTGTGTGTCAAGTTGACGTAAGACCAGCCAGCACACCATCTGAAGTGCAGCTGCCCACTGTAGATCCAGGAAGATGGTATCATGGCATCTATATCTTTCCAGAAGATAAGCAATGCTCTGTGGTTAGCTTTGGTGAGAAACATGCTATGTTCAGATTTTGGAAAGACTGCAGAAAGTTTTACTAAACTTTGAATCTTCACAGCTAGGAAAAAAAAGAAAAAGAAAAAGAAACAAATAAAAAAACCCAGTGTTTGGCTCTGACTGCAGGGGTATCAATTCCACATCAACAAAAGTGAACAATCCTCTTTTAAAGTAATAGCTAGTAAGGCACTCCTGCCTAAGGCAATGTGATCTAGTGTAAAAAGAATAGGAGAGAACAAGGCATTCTGCCACTACACACAAATGGTTAACTTAGTCTAATATCTGATAAGATATTTGTGATTTTTCTACCATGACTGATGACTCTTGGTGCTTAGAAGTCAATCCACTGTCCTGTCTCCATAGGTTAAAAAAGACTGTAGCAGTTTAAACGCTGCCCATACTGTGTGTAAGATGCAAATAACACGTTATCCAAAAATAACTATGACAAGCAATCAGTGAAAGTTTACAGATTCAAAGATGGTAATTCCCATGGTCTCTTTCTGATGAAGAATAATTCTTCAATCTACTTTTTATTAAACTATCAGAAGCAGGCTTAACTCAGAGTCCATTTAAAAGGCTTGCCACCAAGGTTTATGCTGTCCAGCCAGGAGAGCTGCTGTGAGAAAATTCAGGTGATGGGCTTTTCCTCTAAGCCATCTGCCACCCCTGTCAAGTGTACAAGCCATGGTTTACCTGTAACTGATCAAAAGAAATAGACTAAAAATTTTAATACAGAGGAAACAAGACTAGATACAGTTTCCAGCATTGTTTGTGATTTACTCTGCAAAGGAGAGCATCTCTCACCTTTCTCCCAAGTACAAACCAAACTGGTTTCCTCTTTTCAGTGTAAGTGTAATCCACCTCCTTTCCTCATAGAAAAATTGTCCTCCAGTAAACAAAACAGTCTGACTTTGTCTTGCAATGATTTGACCCCCAATTCTGATTATTTTTTCAGATTATATTTTGAAACTTGGAATCTACAGTGTTGTGTGGGCAACAAAATGATAAGAAATTTTGGAAAGAGTGTGTTAATACAGACAAAACGCATACACTATGAAAATCACTAGTAAGGCCATTTCTAAGGAGAAATGTCATTTGGAAACTTGTGTGAGCAGATACCAGTTTGCTACTATGTGAATTTGTGGTTCTTGTGGGAACTGCAAACTTTCAGGGTTAATTCCAAAGGTGACTTCCAACAGTCTCAGGGCAGCTATTGCTCATCACCTTCAGTGGGAATAATTTATAGTTTAATTTTACATGCAGGCATACTAAATTAGTATTACTCATCAGAATCCTGTTATTAATAAAACAAGCCAAATTAGGCACTGGAGAATCATTTTTGGAAATTCAATGACAATTTTACATTTTTAATAAAGGCTCAGAAATAGTATTGCAGAGCATACAGTACAGAGAACTGTGGTCAAATTTGACATCCATTAATAATTGAGGTGCAGAACCTGACAGAGGTGAAAATTGATATTGATTTCTTTCCTCTAATATTTGGAGGAGTTCTAAAAGGTAAATAAAATGAGATAACAAGACATATCGAATTTTGCTTATTTCTTTGATCACCCTTCCCCAAGTGAGAGCTCAGATCCCTCCTTTGTCTACACATCTTGAATAATTCAATGCTCATAGACTTTCTAGTCCAATGCATTATAAAACAAACTCAGTATGAGTTTCAATCATATTAGACTGCAAGCTGAATTTTTCATGAAGGATTATTTAAAACAAAATGCATCTTGGTCCCACCAGTCTTTGAAACCAAATAATCCCGAGAGTTCAGTGAGAAGTGTCAACACTGTGAATTCTTCAGTTCAAAAAACTAAAGGAATCCTGTTTGATGTACATTAACCATATCAATATTAACAGCATTTTGCTGCAGTTCAGCATTGACTGGAGAGCTGTGCTAGCTTTGGTCTTGTATTTTAACTAGTTGTGAAAGCACAGAGAGAGTTGTTCTTGGATTGAACTTGACCTTCCTCTGGGAATGTTTTCTGCTCCATCCATTTTGAAAGCTTTATTCAATTGGATTTCACTGCCTCCCTCCTTCTTAGCACTTGATCCCGTGGGAAAATGAAAAATGCTCCGATGCTGACACTGACACAGCAGAGGCTTTGCTGGGAGAAGTGTCCTTCACTGTCCCATCTTCCAAAGGACACTGCTGACCCTCTGACATAGAAGTCACTCTTGATACAGAAAGACACCAACATTGATTGACAGACCAAAAGTCGTTTTAAAGCATAATTTAAATTTTAAGCCTCATCTTCATGTTGGAACATGTCTTATTTAGCAACTAGCAAATAATGAATGATGAAGCACCATGGTTTTGATGGGCTGTATACACAGTATGAAGAATGGAGCAAAAATCAGTCTTTCCATTAAGTTATAGAGAATACTGTAATTTTAATAAGAGACACTCTAAGGATACTAACTAAGCATATCTACATTAGTATTTTACCATTAGGTTGTTTTCTCTGCTAGTTGCCACTGGCCTTTAGGTCACTGAAAAGTTCATATTAGTTTTAAGACTCTCTTTCCATTGAAATGGTTATAATTTTGCAAGTAAAAACAGAAGAAAAAAAAAGAAATTCCCATTAGGAAGGCATGTAGGGAAGGAAGAAAGAGCAGGAGAGAGAATGAGCTACTAAATGGGTGTTGTGGGACAAATCTCCTTTTCAATTTTAATGAACAAGATACTGCTCAGGTTTGAATAGAGAATTCATCTTAAATGTGAGGTGAGAATATTTTAAATTCAATGAGCTTCTATATAAAGACATTTCTAGGACTCTGGAGAAATAAATAATTGTTAACTCTTCATACCAAGTCTTCAGTCCATTGAAAACTACTGTACTCAAAAATATGTCTACTGGTCCTTCCTAGCAATTTCCTAATCAAACAATGTGAAGTCAATTCAATAATGTTTGTCTTTTATTGACATTCATACTAAAACATAAAATGAAGAACTGGGATAGCATAAACAAAATAGACAACTAAGATAAAGGATCTTGATTTACTTTCTATTGCTATAATATAGAATACTTGAGACTGGGTAATTTCTTAATTAAATTTATTTATTTATTTATTTATTTATTTATTTATTTATTTATTTATTTATTTTACATTCTGATCCCAGTTTCCCTTCCCTCTTATCCTCCAAGTCCCTTCCCCCTACCACCCTATCCTCATCTGCTCCTCCTCTGTTTCTGTTCAGAAAGGGGAAAGATTCCCACATATATCAACAAAGCAAGGGTATCAACAAAGCAAGTTAAAGTAGGACTAAGCTTCTCATATATATATATCCCTTATTTTATATATATAACCCTTATATTAAGTTTGGGCAAAGCAACCCAGTATGAGAAATAGATTCTCAAAAGGCAACCAAGGTGTTAGGAACAGCCCCTGCTGCATAGTTAGGAGTCCCACAAGTAGACCAAGCTATACAACTGTCACATATATGTAGAGAGCCTAAGTTGGTCCCATGCAGGCTCCTTGGCTATCAGTTCAGACTCAGTTCAGAACCAATGAGCCCAGGTTAGTTGTTTCTGTGTGTTTTGTTGTGGTGCCTTTGACACCTATGGCTCCTGCAATCCTTTCTCCCTCTCTTCAGCAGGATTTCCTGAGCTCAGCCTAATGTTTGGCTGTGAGTCTCTGCACATGTTTCCATCAGTTACTAAATGAAGACTCACTGATGACAAATGAGGTAGTCACCAATCTATGAATGTAGAAGAATATTGTTAGGCATCATTCCTTTTTTTTTCCAATTGTGTTTGGTTCTACCCTAGGTCTCTGGCACTCTAGGCAGTGTCAGGGGTGGGCTCACTCTTGTGGTATGGGTCTGAGGCTAGACAAGTCATTGGTTGGCCACTCTCACAATCTCTGTGCTACCCTTACTACCACACACACAAACATATCCCATAGGCTGGACAGACTATAGGTCAAAGGTTATGTGGGTGGATGAGTGTCACAATCCCTCCACTGGAAGTCTTGTCTGATCACAGGAAATGGCTAGTTCAGGCTACGTATCGCTGTTGTATGGGAGTCCAGCTTCAACTTGTCAAAGGGTTCTTGTGGGGAGGAGAGAGGAATGAGGAAGAATCAGATAGAAATATAGACATAGATGGAGAGAAAGACAGAGACACAGGATAGCTTTGGAGGGCCCTGGGTCAATACCCAGCCAACCAGAGTTTTATTTTAGTGGGGTTTTTTACACTACCAAAGGGAAAAAGCAAAAGACTTCCCCCTTTCAAGATCAAAGCACAACTGTACAGCCAAGTGTAGACCCTTCAAAACATCTGGTAACCATGCCCTTGGCCAAATCATCCTATTATGCAGCACTGCTGGATAAAGCAAACTCAGATTCTCTGACCTTGAGTAAGGCCTTACTAGGGAGTCTCTTTGGACCCCCACACTATTGCTAGGAGTCTTAGCTGGGGTTATCTTTGTAGATTCATGGAACTTTCCCTTGCACCTAACCCTGAATTCTCCTCCTTCCAGTCACCTCTTTTGAGACTGGGTAATTTATAAAGCAAAGGGTTCATTTAGACTCATGGTTCTAGAAACATAGACACAGAAGTGTGGGTGACTACCTGGAACAAGAAAGAGTCTCATGCTGCATTGTGACATGGTGGAGGGCTTTAAAGAGTGGAAATATATGGGAGCTTACCAGGAGCACGTGCAATAGAGGAGACAAAAGTAGCCAATATGATTTCTAACTTATCTTCACAAGAACTGATTCAGTCTCAGGAGAAAGACTTGTGCCTGCTGATGTGCCCACTTCCCGGTGCCACTACCTTGGGAATCCAATCTCAGTATGTGTGTGGCAAAAGCATCCAGACCACAGCACAAAGAGAACCCGAGTCTGAATTCATTTCATTCTTAACCATTAGTCCAGCACACATTAAGAATAAAACTGAGGTCTGTACATTCTACTACAGAGATACTTGCTCATCCCTGTTCATTCCACTCTACTCATAATAGCCAGAAGTTGGAAACAGCCTAGATGTCCATCAGTAGATGACCAAATAATGAAAATGTGGTACATTCTTGCTCAGTCATCATCAGAGCAGCTTCCTTCTGCAGCAGATGGAAACAAATACAGAAATTCACAGCCAGACATTATACAAAGAGTGGGAGACTTTGGATCCGTCAGGCCTAAATGGGATATATGTTCCAGTTCATGGAACTCAATTAAAGAGAAGGCAGAAGGAGTGTAAAAGCCAGAAGAAAGGGATTACACCAAGAAAACAAGGTCCTCTAAATAAACATGATCAAAACTCATATGAACTCAAGGAGACTGAAGTGGCAATGCCAGGGGCCTGAATAGGTGTGCACCAGGTACTCTGTATATAGATATATAGATATATAGATATATCATATATATAGATATATATATGATATGGCTTTCAGTTTAGTGTATTTATTCCTGAGTGTGGGAATGAGCAGGTCACTGTTGTGCCCTCTCTTGAGCTCTTTTCCTTCTGCTTGTTTTGTCCAATTCCAATGTAGTAGTTTTTGTTTTATCTTACTATGTTTTATTTTATTATAATATATTTCATTACTATCTCTTAGAAGCCTTTTTGTTTTCTAATGAGAGATAGAAAGGTGTGGATCTGGATGAGTAGGGAGGAACTATGAGAATGAGAAGTAGGAAGGGAAACTATAATCTGTATACAGTGTGTGAGAAAAAAACATTTTCAATAAAAGTAAAATAAATCAAAAATAAAAAGCCATAGGGAAACCTACTATTTGTAAGCCAAATAAAATGCAAATTAAAAAATAAAAATTAGAAGAGTTATCATGCATGATTGGATCACACTACTCTTAGAAGGCATGGATTATTAAACAAAAATCTTGGTACAAGGAAGAAAGGAAGAGAGGGAGAGAGTAAAAGAATGAAGGAAGGAAAAGGGGAGGAAAGAAATATGGTACATGAAATATTATTCAGCTGTTAAAAATGAAATTATGAAATTTTCAGGTAAATGAATGGAGCTAAAAAACAAATCATCATCATCATCATCATCATCATCATCATCATTCTGAGTGAGATAACCCACACCCAAAAAGACAAATATGTTATATATTCTCTTATATGTGTATATTAGCTTTTAAACTTTTGATTTGATGATCTCCCTGCTGTGGGATGGTCTGTATGTCAAATGTGTTGCTGATTGGTCAATGAATAAATCACTGATTGGTCAGTGGCCAGGCAGGAAGTATAGGCGGGACTAACAGAGAGGAGAATTGAGAGAACAGAAGGCTGAGTGAGAGAGACACTGCCAGCCGCCATGATGACAAACAGCATGTGAAGATGCCGGTAAGCCACGAGCCATGTGGCAAGGTATAGATTAATGGAAATGGATTAATTTAAGCTGCAAGAAGCCTGACACAGCCATACAGTTTGTAAGCAATATAAGTCTCTGTGTTTACTTGGTCGGGTCTGAGTGGCTGTGGGACTGGCGGGTGACAGAGATTTGTCCTGACTGTGGGCCAGGCAGGAAAACTCAAGCTACATCTCCCAACAAAAGAAAAATATAATATATAGTTATGGAGAGACAAGAAAAGACTGGGACGGGGATAAAAGAAATGAGGTAGAAATCCAGGGAGGGACAACTAACACCAAGGGCCATTTTAGGGATCATATGGAAAACTAATACAATAGTATCTCCTTAAAATATATACATATATGAAAGAAATCTAAATAGAGTCACAAAATAATGGGGGATACAATGCCCCAACTAGACATCTTTCTCCACTAACTGAAACATCCAGTATCAGGAACAGGTTACATCTAATTGAGTCATTGGCCAAAGGGGCCTCATGGAAACCCTAAACCCCTCAGGTTATTTCCAAGGCTATCGCTTTCTCTCCACAAACCGATGGTAAGGCTCTATTGTTGAAGACACCACTTGCATATCTCACTGCATGGAGAAATCAAGCTGGTGCCTAACTAGAGCTTTTACCCCAGTGGGAGCTAAAGAAAAGAGAATGCCTGTAAATGAGAGAATTTTCTCTGGAGAGTCTGTCCTTGGGTAAATTGTTGTTTCAGAGTGGAAATAGTCAGATGAGGAAAAAACTAGGTGGTTAAAGGAAATTGTAAAAGAGTATGAAAATTGAAATTCAAAGAAAACAGAATGACTAAGTTGAGTACAATAAAGGTAGTTAAAATTTCTGATTCAATATATTGAGTTAAAACTGATGCCTTGTTCTTTTTACAACACAGTTTTCTGAAATATTGGTCTGGTCTTAATAACATTTATAGAAAACTTAAAAAAGCATTCTTATTGCTTATCCTTTAATTAAATGAGCCATTTAAAATTTGTCCCCGAAATATTGTGCACCCTAATAAACTTATCTGGGGTCAGAGACAGAACAGCCAAAATATTAAACATAGAGGATAGGCAGTGGTAGAACACGCCTTTAATCCTAGCATTCCAAGGCAGAAATCCATGTGTTCAAGGATATAGCCAAGCATGGTGACTCAAGCCTTTAATCCCAGGGAGTGAGGCAGAAAGCAGAAAGATATATAAGGCATGAGGACCAGAAACTAGACTGGTTAAGCTTTTAGGTTTTGAGCAGCACAGTTCAGCTGAGAGCCATTCGGATATGAGGACACAGAGGCTTCCAGTCTGAGGAAAAAAGATCAGCTGAGAAGTTGGCCAGGTGAGGTTAGCTGTGGTTTGTTCTGTCTCTCTGACCATCCAGCATTTCACCCCAATAACTGGCTCAGGTTTGATTTTATTAATAAGACTCTTTGAGATTTCTGCTACACAGATTCAAGAAGCTCTTTGGTGGCAAGGAAGGCAAGTTCCATGTTGTTCTCATCTATATGTACTATAGTCAGAATGGAAGAAAAATATAAAATAAACCAGAGAATAAAATACATAATATAATAATAAGGATGACAATATCTTTCCTTACAATTAAAATCCAGGCACTAGAAGAAAATATAATGAAATATTTGAGTCCTGGAAGAAAAAGTAGTAGCAACCTGATGTTCTATATACTAGTAATAATATTTTTGAAAAGTAAGAGTTGATTTTGGTCTTCTGGTTGTGATAGAATAAAACATTAATCAAGTAAATCTTCTAAAAAGCCAGGAAAATGAATGATGACTAAATAAGTTGGACAAGAGGAAAATAAATAATAAAGCCAGTCAACTAAACTCAGAATAATAATGACATTAATTATAAATGTATGAATATGAATAAAGTTGTTAAAAGGCAGAAATTATGTGCTTCAGGGAGAAAGATATCTACTGTATAAAAAAACAGTAAAATTAAAATAATGTAAAGAGATATGACATGATGACAGGCTAGCTTTAATTGTAAAAATCATGAATGCTTGTACTGATTCCAGACAAGGTATCCTTCAGAAGGAATATGGCCAGGGATAAGGAAGATGCTCATAATGACACAAAAATAAGAGCAAGAGTAAATTTAGTAGATGCTGTTACCTGATAATAGCTATTTATATTACTAAAGATAATCTATAGAATTGAAATGATAAACAGATTAGCACATAATTGCAAATGATTTTGTCAAACTTCAACTTCAAAATTATCATACATATACTAAGTCAGTGAGGACAAAGGCGGCTTGACCAGGACTCTAAAACACTTTGAGGTCATCAGAAATAACAGATGAAATTATATATCAATAGCTATACAATATCTGAATAATTATATGCAAATTTGAAAGCTAAACATTTCCCAATAACTATCTGATTAAATAGGAAGAGAAATTAGAAATCATTTTAAACTGGATATTAGTGAAAACAATGTATCAAAACTTAGGTTGAAGCTATAACAGCATAGAGGGATGTTCACTTCTTTAACTATGTTTTATTAGAAAACAAGATGTGTTAAAATTGATTTCAATTTTCATAGTAAGAATCTGTAAAAGCAAAAAATAGAGTAAATAAGAATAAAAGAAGCAATAAAATGCAGAGGTCAATAAAAGGAAACAAGGCCAAATATCAGTGAGCACCGATGACACTCCAAGCTGGTCCTTTACAAAAGTCAATAAAACACAAACTTCCAAAGTCAGAAATGATGTTTTTAAGGGAGCATAATGATGGCTATCTCTGACATTCAAATAGCTAATGAAATAATATTATATACAGAATTGTCAGTGCATTCGATAAATTAGATATGGTGTAAAAATTTTCAAAATAAACATTATGAAAATTCACATCAAAAGTAACACAATATTGACATCCTCTCTCATTAAAAAGTGTGTTTTTACTTTTTGGTGTGCATGTGTGTGTGCATGTGCACACAAGCGTACATGTTGGTGTGCATACATGGGCATGGGCATGCATGGTTTTATGCCTATACATGATATGTGAGGATGTGACATACCATTGTTCTCATGTGAAAGTTGAATGACACTTTTCTGGTGTCACCTCCCTTCTTCCTTTCCATGGATTCTGAGAAGTGAACTCAGGTCTCCAGGCTTGTGTGGCAAGTGAGTTTTTCTGTCTCCCCTGCCCAAAAGAGTATTTTTAAATAAAAGTCTGTCATCCAAGATGATTTACCAGTGGAAAAAAATCATGTATTTGAAGCATTAAATCTCATGTTAAATTTATGCAAACTACTTCAGAAAAATGTTTTAAAAATGTTACCTTATTTTTATGACACTAGCATGGCTTTAACACTAATCCCAGAGTCAGATAGATATGCTAAACAAACAAAACTACGTAGAAGTAATCCTCAGGAAATTGAGTCCAAAACCCTTTCCTCAATATCAATTTGATTGATGAATACAGAAAATAAAAGGTGTATGTACCTCAGGAATAAGCTAAGCCCACATGAAAATTTTGATAGCACCAAAAACTGTTACACCGGATGAAAAGCATCTACCAAACCTATGTTTTGATTCTAAAAGATTTTCATTCTCTTCCATTAAAAACACATGAAAGACTGTACTGCTCATTACTATGCTGCAAGTGGTCTTCATTAGTATAAACAACTGCTACCCTGCTCATATGCCAAAGTAAGTGGAGAAATACACAATGTCTGTTGTTTAGCTAACTGAATAGTGTTGAAACGAAAATCCCCAGCATTTCCATCAGACCTATCTACAGAGTCACTGAAATCCCATCTTCACTAAATGCTAGCAGAAAGGCCAAAACAATTGTATTCCCTTCATTACAAATCCTTTCAAGAGGCAGCACAAAAAAAAAATGCTATATATCCAATGGAATATTATTCAGAAATGAAAAGGAATATAACACTGATGCATGTAAAAGTTTAAAAAGTACTTGAGGAAAATTGTCCATATATTACAAACTGCATTTCTGGGAAGTGCAAGGTCAAAGTGACCAAAATAGATTCAAAGCTCCATTCAGGGAGAGGAATAGAGAAGGAAACATCCTCCTTCCTGGAAGAAAACATCCCACAGAGGCATTAGGAAAGTAGATTAATTGTGGGTATGCCAGTAATATTTATGGTGGAAATGGTTTCATGAGTATTCATGAGTTTTGTGCCTTAATTCCTATATGTTACATACATGGGGTTCATAGTATGTCCTCAATACCTTAATAAAGTTAGAAAAAAGAATATTCCCTGTATCATTTACGTGTGATTAGAGATGAATTTTAACTGACACTTGACATTATGAGTTCTGAGAGGTTTTGAGCTACTCTTTGTGATGACTGAACTACAGTAGCTGTTGCCCGTACAGACTAAGATTACAGAACCCACATGTCACCCACTCACTCCTCATCCACTCTCTAATTCTGATCTTTGAATAACTCAACAGTCTAAGTAGCAAACAAAGAAATAAAGCTTGCGTATGTAGAAAAGGAAGCAATGGTGACAGTCTTGACTGCTGGGCTTCACGGCTAGAAGGTAGGTTGGAAAACTTGACCTGTGCCACATACTGTTAAGGCTTTATAATTCCTTCCCCTAAAAGGACCCTTTTATGCTGTGCCATAGGTTTGTAAGTAATAATTATTCTTCATGAATTGAGCAAACAGCAATCATTAGCCTATCTGCTGCAACAAAAGGGAAGAGTTAGTTTCCAATGATGAGAACCTTAAAACAGTTGAAGCCACTCAGACACTGGTGGCCCAGCCAGCTACCAGCTAGATGCAGTAGAAAACATGAATCCCACCCCAGAAAGGGAAAAGAACCTTAAATTTTTGCCAACTGAGCAAACTGGACCTAGGAAAGGTATAACATTATAATACAATATTAATAATGAAAAACAAGAAACATTTGTCTTTAGGCCAGATGTTTCCCCATCTGTACCATCATAGTTTGATCTTCAATGATGTGAGCGCAACTATAGTTTCTATGAAATGGCCATGTGTTATTTGGCTACTCACCACATGCTCAGGAAAAAAAATCAGAGGACACAAACAAGGGTACCTCTTATTACATCGTCTTCTGAGATTCCAGAAACTTGGAAGTTGGTATGCTTCTAAATGTTTTGAAGAATGAATCACTTCATAACTGGAAGAACTGTTGCAGGTTTTAATTCTGTAGCCAGCAGCACAGAGGAGCTGCATGGTAGAGAGCATAGGGAGGCTCTGTCCTTAAGTCACACAGAAACCTGACTGAGCCTATGCCACGGCAAAGGACCCCTGACTTATATTCCCAACATTGCTCATAAAAACCCACAAAAGTAGAAAATAATGAAAACTAGTAGTGCTAAAAGCCAAGGTTCACATACTGTCCAGGCCAGGAAAAAACTGGGTCCTGCATATAACCAACTTCCAAGGGCTTTATTGTTTTTATTAGCCTTGCTATTGGCTTCTAAGTTTGCCTTGGTACATTGTTTACAAAGACAGCCATGAGCACTTATAACTATGCTTCTTCACACATTCTTTCAAATTAAAAACCAAGTGAGATGTTGATAATATCAACTTAACAGATCCAAAAAATGGGGTTCTAGGTATGATATGTCAGAATCTTCTGGATAACAAAAATGTTCAGGATACATTTTTAAATATTATGTCTTAGAAAAAAATACATCTTTTAATGTATTTGCTACATTTCACTTATATTGTGCTACAGACAGTTAGATTTTACAGAGGAAGGAAAAAATCATAAACAAATAGTTTTGTGTTTCAAGTTATACCCTGAACTTACATATTTTAGAAGACTGAGTATATTGCTTTAACCTCCGGTTTACTAGTCATCTGAGGCTCCTTTGAGTATGCTAGCAGACTGGATTTGGTGAGTGGACAGGCACCTCAGGGAATATAATTAGCAGCCTGCTTATCAGACTTAAAGAGTTACTGAGTGCTTAGAGACCAAGAGAGCATCCTTTGGGATGATTCAGGATCAGGCACAAGTATTTTTTACAGTGTCCCTAGGCTACAGTGTCACTTACTCTGGGTTTCATTTTGGTAGACTTTGGGGTTCTTGGCAAGAAGTATCTTCTCTGGTTTCTGCCAAATGAGTATTTATCTTTCTCCTTATGTCTATGTGATGTGGGATAATCCTTCTGTACACTGTGAATATGTATTACTCTCATTTGGTTAATAAAGAAGCTGATTGGCCTATAGCAAGTTAAGATAAAGTTAGGCGGAACAATCAAACTGGGGATACTGGGATGAAGAAGAGTGAAGTGAAAGAATCACAGGCAGAGGCAGAAAGAGCAAGATGAGGATACCATATTGAGAAAAGTTACCAAGCCATGTGGCAAAGCATAAATAAGAAATATGGGTTAATTTAAGTGTAAGAGTTAGCTGGTAACAAGCCCGAGCTATCAGCTGAGCAGTTATAATTTATATTAAGTCTCTAACTCAGTTACTTGGGAAGCAACTGCCAGTTATTTGGGAACAGGCAGTTGGGACAGGAAACATCCACCTACATCTATGCAATTTAACCATTTACCTGTCACATATAGTTGCAAACTTGGCCAGTATTTATTTGTTTTTCCCTTTAATTTGTATGCACATTTCTGAGCAGGGTGTATTTGGAGATAGTTGAGTATGTCACACTCCAGAAAGCCTGATTCTGGGTTTAGCGGCTCATACCCATAATTCCAGCACTCAAGAAGCAGAGACAAGATGATTGTGAATTTGAGACAAGTCTTGGCTACACAGTCGACTATACAAAGCCCAAATAATTATATTCTTTATGTGAAAGGGTATTCTATTGCCCCCAAATTTAATCTTTCTATAATTTCTGAATATATTCCAAAACCTTCTGGATATGACTGCATGTGTGTTGGTATATACATTATGAATGTTAGCATGTAGATCATCTGTCTCCGCTCTGTGGGATGTGCTGCCTGGAAAAAATTGGCCTTTTATGTTTGCAGATGGCTTCACTTTCATATGGTAAGGGAAGTCGAGTGCCAGGGTTTCTTTCTGCGCTACCCTTTCAGGAAGATTTCCTATGGTTTTCTCTCTGTTTGAAGGATTTGCAAATGACCTTCTAGGCTAGATTTGTCCATTAAAACACAGGCTAGCCCAAGTAAGGAAGACACTGGAGGCCTTGTGATGTGTCCCATAATCCCTGTCAGACTACCACAAATGGCTCCCTGCTGAATTATCAGTGAAATGGGAAGGTGGAATGAGTTACTGGTTATTTCTAGTTTGATTTTTTTAAATTTCTGCTCTATATTAAAAAAATCATATTCAAATAGAAGGAAAAGAAATGTCTGAGAAAGGAAATAATAAGCAGCCTATCATGTTAACAACACACGTAGAGGCACAGAATGTTATAATTGGGTGGTGGATAAATCTTGCTCACATGGCCCCACTTTATAAGAGAGCATTTTGAATGGCTAGAGAGGAAAATTCCCCTGCCAGGAGTATACAGAGAGTATGGGTACAGTCCAAGCTGCTTAGCTTCTATGCAGTAAGGTTTGGTGACAAGGCAGCAATGGAATACCTTTTCTTTAGCTTAGCCACGCAGCTTGGGTTCTTGTCTCTTCTTTTGTTTTCAATTCACTTTTGTATCTTTATGGGTGTTATGATTTGATTTGCCCTTCATAGAAATCAATGTCCAAGACATTTGTATTCCTTCCTTATTTTTCAAATGGAGGTGGAATTTGATGAAGGCAGTACAGAGAGTACTGAAGAGCAGTGAGTTAACAGAATGCTAGAAAATACTATAATAATTACAATATCAATTTCTAAGTCGTCTCTGTGCACTTTAGCAGTAAGGAATAGTATTTTCAAAATGTATAAGTGCTATGTATAGTTATTATCCACTGGCTCAAAGCATCGACTCTGCAGGAGCTAGCCTGGGTCATTTGCACAGTCTATCACTTACTAGTGATTTGACCTCAGGAGAGTCACTTAACCTCCTTGTGTCTCATTTGTCCACTGGAGGAACTGGGATAATGACTACCCAGCTTGCATGCTGTAATGTGGAAATAGTCAGTGTGGGGGACTTGCTCGATGTTATGTGCTCGCCCAAGCCTGTGTAGCTGCTCCTATTGCTCTCATTGTCATCACTCTGCTCGTGAAAAGGCTTCCCAGCAGCACCAACTGCCTTTTCTTTGTGTACTGTATTCTCTACATTCCACTTAAGATTGCTGCCAAATCCAACAAGGCTGTTTTACAGGAATTTTTATCTCTCTGTGCTGGTTTGTCCCAGTGAGCATGAAAGGAGTTCTGGTGGGTCAGAGTCAATAGGGTTCCAATTATCTCCCATGTGCCCACATTAGTAAGTGGATGTGAATGACTCCGCAGGGCTACCTTTGGAGCCCAAACATCCTGTCTTTGTGTAACTCTCATAAACACAGGTGGATCTTCTGCATCCCAAAGGAGTGCAATTACACCATTGTTATTTCAGAATTGAGCTCTGTTTTCTCTACGACTGTCTGAGGAATGTCTGGGGCAGCCTTCCCCACATCATAGAGTACTCAGAGTCCCGTGTTTGTCATTGTGTCTTACCACAGGGACTACGGTGTCCAAGTCTCTACAGTATCAGGCCTAAAATGCCTGCTTGATGACTTCAGCAGGCATAACCCTGAGCTCTTTCACCTTTTCTATTCGTTCAAGCAGAGCATTAGACACAAAGGTTAATTATTTCTAGCCAAGAACAGAGAATAACAAGCGCCAGTCAAGGTGACTCTTGTGACAGCTTCATGCTCACTCTGGGACAAGCATAGAAAGCCATGCCAGATGGACAGACCTCTGTCCTCTCTCTTCTATAAGAAGTACAGGGCGCAAGAACTGCTAACAAAGCACGATGGGGTAATAGTGAAGCTTCGTGCCAAGAAATAGAAGGGTATCGTTTGTGAAATAATTTTCCAAGAATCAATTTCCCGATAAAAAAAAAGTGCTACCTACAAGTGCTAAGGATTCCAAGCAAAATGGAGTTTAACTACAGATTGAGGAAAGGGAAGTTAAAAGCTTACATTCTGAACAAGGCACGAGGCTATACCAACTGGTTCCCAACTCTACACACACATTTTCTTATAGTGAGGTAGATATATTTATTATTCAAAAAGATTATTGAGTTGAAGTCACATTAGAAATGCTGGTTGCCTTGATAAGAGCCCAACCCTGCCAGAGATCACAGCTATCATTTTTCCCTTGTGCTGTTGGGGTCTGAATGCAGAGCTATCTACAATCCACTTCAGTGCTCTCACACCATCATTTTCAGAAGTTTTAGCTTTGGAAAACACTGGCAGACATTTCAAAGGCATGTCTAATACCGTCCCTAAAATATGGGCAAGTAAAAGCAGTGTGGCCTGTCTGCAATGTGAGCTTCATGTATCAGTCAGAAATTGGCTAGAGCTCATTAGGAGGACTGTTTTGCCAGAAGTCCAACATAGGAGGCCTTTAATTCCTATCTGTTCACCTGCAGTTGCCGTTACAGCTCTCATTTCAGAAGTTCTTGACAAACATCTGTGTTTCTTTCAATATAGTAGATGTGCAGGTGTACATCTGCCTCTGCCAGGGATGGTAACCAGAGCTGGTCTTCATGCTAACACAGACATCTCTGAATGTATGAGTCACTATGCATACTATATGAGCTCCAGTGTATGTGAGCAAAGCTTCCTCCAGCTAAAGATACTTTAAAATATCTTCTTACTTCTCCACTTTCCCCCATTGCTTACACAAAATAATTCAGTGCACTATTCCAAAAGTAAATGTGAGTCATTCAACCAATCTCTGCGTTCTTTCAGGGTTAGAGAGAAGGTCAAAAATTCAGGGGAAGGAGTCTATAACTAACAGACTTAGAGAAAAAAATCTGCCTATCTCAGCACGTCAAAATAACTGCTGCATCTTTTCCTGAAACAGACACAATTTGGGGAGACTATCCAGGCAAGAAAGAGAGAAATCTATTGTAGCTATCTTGTTTCTAAAGTCTCCTCTGAAGCCCAGAGATCCAAGCCTTTGTCAGTTTAAATTGGAAGCCTAAGTGTTACATAGTACATTTCTGGAAGAATGCCTGGGAAGCATATGTGCTTAATGCAGGGTTGATACTAACACTAATCTAATGAAAGGAAAATTGTTTGTATAGATCCTAATGGGAGGCATAGTTTCTGAGCACAGCTCTTAGATTGAGATGCAAACACCACTTCATCCCCTAAACATAGCTGGCAGTGACCCCAGCTACCAATAAGAAAAGTTAGTGCACACATGCAAAGGCCTGAGTGACTGCTGTGCCTCTTGCCTGGGGAAAACTCTTTGCAAATCTCATACAGGTGTCTGGGAGAGATGGCCTGAAAGGAAAGGAACTGATTTCTCCTTTTGGAGGCCCTGGATGACTCCTTTCTTTTAGAAGTGTGGGGTTTTCTTTCCTATTGTTCATTTCTTAAGAACAACAAAAACAAGCCCCCATTTATCATACAAGGCTAATTTGGTTAAATTTGATACATCAAATTGTGAATGGCTTTTTATCCTATTCCCAAAGCCACATCATCCTTTATCTTTTATTTATAGTGATCCTCAAATTCATTTGTCAAGTGAGGCAAGTACTACAGGGAGAGCTGCCATTGATGGCTAATCTTTCCTCCTTCCCTTTCTGTAACACATTCATTTCGACCTTAAGAACCAGCGCTGACTGGAGATTTTTTTTTTTTTTAAGAAGGAAAAATAAAAATGTGAGGTTGGAGATTCAAGCAGCTAAAGACAGAATCAGGCTTTGTCTCCCAGTAAATCACTCCTGTTTAAATACAATTATCCTCTTATATTACCTCAAGAGTATTTTCCTCCAGAAAACTAGAACCTGAAGTGACTGTCTCATGATTGGATTTGATTATTAACAGGTGGCTATCTATGAACACACACTAAATAAAAGCTCAAATGATATCAGAGGTGAGACATTAAATACTTTTTGCCAAGAACAAATGAATTCATGAGTAGATCCTAGAGTCAAAGGCAGAGCATTCTTGCATTTAAAGAATATAAATCCCACATAGCTCACCTCAGGCACAGCCGAAAGAGGTTGGGAATCAAGGTGTGCACACTTGGCTCTCTGGTTCCAATAACAGTCCTGTCTCTCCTATTGTGGTGTGTCACGAGGGGCACAGTGAAACATGCACCCAGAAAGCCCGGGGACACAGAGTCACTGTGGAGTTGAGATATCAAGACTAATGCATACCCAAGATGTACTCAAAAGATGTTAGAGATGACGATAAAATGAACTATGACTCAACTTCACTTCCATTTCCAGGCAAAGGTGTTGCTCCTTAAGACTCATTTTCTCCAAAACTTATGGTACTCTGACACAACCAGCACTTCCTTCTTGTCTTCCCAAATTTCCTGTTGGTCTCTAACAGTCTCTTTGGTTGTGTGATCCCCTGAGGAGTGTGCATAAGATCCTCTTTGATACACAAAATCAAATGTGCTCCATAAATGATATATGCCAAGCATTTCTACAGTATTGTATGTGGGTCTTTGGTTTTGACAGCAGATTGAGAAAAACCACAGGCTTTTACAGCTTCTGGTGTGGTTTCAAATAGGCATTCTTCTAAGAAATATCCCAGAGCATAAAAAAAAACCCAGAGGTCTTTTTTCTGGGAATGATTGATCTTCATTTTTTATATTATAATGTAATTATAATTCTCCCTTCCCCTTTCTTCCACTAAACCCTTCCAGATACTCCTGCTTGATTTCTTTTAAATTCATAGTCTTTTTCATTGTTATTGAATAATTATATATATATGTACATACACATATTCTTTAATATAACCTGCTAAGACCATAAAATATTAATTGTATATATGTTATCAGGAATGATCATTTGGTATTGGACTATCAATTTGTGTGCTCTTCTCTGGGGAAGGCTATTTCTCCAGTTCTTGACTTTTCTTAGTTGCCTGTAATTCTTTGGGTAGGGTTGAGGCCACTCAAAAATAAGGAAACCATTTGGGGTACCAGAAACCTAGCTCATTACTCAACGCTAATGAAGTCATGGATGGAAGAGAACTTACAACTACTACTTTACTACACCAGCTTAAACACTAACAAGCATATAAATATTTGCCCTGATACCCACAGATATGTGTGGTCTTCACCCCTCATCAAGGAAACTTCTCTTTGCAATAGATGGAGACCACTACAGAAAACCACAACTAATCAAAATGCAGTTATGAATCCCAGTCCCAGGGGATACATCTACAAAACACTCCAGCACCTAGGTCTCAGGAACATTGCAGAAGCATGGGCAGAGAATGAAAAAGTTTGCTGTAAGATCGTGTCTCCTAGTAATGTCAGAAGCTGAATTCATAAAGTCTCACAAACATGACTACTGAAGTGTAAGATGAACAAGGATGACACCAATGGACACACCAGAAAGAATGGAGGAAACCCACAATTTTAAGCACCTTTGTGATAGGCAGTAACCTAATTAAGGAGTGAACCCTGGAAATTACATCCATTAGCAGCTAGCTGCAAGAACTTCGACCGACCAATTAGCTCCCTGGTCCTTAGATTTCTCCTGTAAAACAGAGATAAGTAATCCCTGTAACTCCAGAGAGCTTCTGAGCTCTGTGACACAGGTATACAAAGGGACACCATTTCAGCAGCATTTCTGTATTGGCTCTTCCTGCTAGGACAAAGAGACATATATCATGCAACAGCTTGTTCTCTTTCAAAACCTGGACATCCAGAAGGGTGCTAGAGGCCCTTATAGAGTTAGTTTCTTTAGGCTTTTGTTTAGATTCCTCATCCACATCCTGTCCACCCTTAATATTTTACACTACAAGCCATATCATCTTTTATTTATTGTAATCCTCATATTAATTTATCAACAGCTATTGGTGCAGCAGAAGGGACACGTTCATTGATCTTCCAGTTTGTCTGCAACCCTTACATACCCTAAGGTCAGAGTGGCCTGGGGAGATTGATGGAGCACTGGCACCCACCCAAACACTGTGTCTTCCTCATACATGAACATCAACCATTGGCTTCAATACCAGTCACCTCTGCAATAAATATAACAGGGCATTCTTCAATAATTGAATGGATGTCTGGGATTCTATAATGAAAAGGTTCCTGTACGGGAGACTCAGTGGAGCTTTGCAATGGTAGGGGTGGTGTGCTTGGAGATGAGGTGAAAATGAAGGAGGCTGATTACAGATGTCAGACACGCACATGAGAAACCTGCTTTAGCATTCCCAAGCAAGTCTTGATACAGAATAAGCAATGCGCCTTCCATTTTCTATAAAGTTAAAGACTTTTCATGAAAAGTTTTCAAGCCTATAAGATAAACAATAGGCATCAAATTGTTATTGCCCAATAATATAAAAGGCAATGATCCTTTAAACCACACTACATTAGTCCCAGATACCAAGTGAACCACTGAACCATTTATTGGCTCTCCCAAGGACACACATTTAATTGATTCTTAAACAAAGTATTCAGTTTTTATCATGTGTGAGCAGGGCCCACAACAGGCTTAGTTGGGTCTCAGTTAATGTCAGTTAACCTGAACTGTGGCCTCTTCAAGTGATTGTCCTCCAACTAGCACTTCCTGTGTTAGCCCAGAGGTGCAGATTTATTTGACCATCAAACATCATTCATTTTCCCTCTCTTTATTTCTTTCTTTCTTTCTTCCTTTTTTTGTCATTATTTATTCATTCTTTTATTTTTTCTTCATGTCTTTCATTGCATCTTCATCCCTTCCTTTCATTCTTTGTCTTACACCTTTATTCCTTTATTCTTGTTTTCACTCTCTCCCTTCCTTCTCGTCTTTCTGTCATTCTTTTTTAAAAGGGGGAGGATTTATCTTGGCTCACAATAGGGAAGTTATGACAAAAGAAACTAGTAGCTACAGCAGCAGGAAAAAGGGGCTGCTTGCTCACATCTCTGCAGGCCAGGAGACAGAGAATGCCCATTACAAATGCTTTTAACATATTCTTTTATGACAAGGCTTTAGAAAGCTGAATAACCTGTGCTGCTCCAGAACTATGTCTTGAATATTAAATTTGGCACAGCTATTTTTTTAATTCCATGGAAATGGTAGTCTTAATCTCAATTTGTTCCTCAGATTTCTCTTAGCATTGGTTTCTTACCTTTTCTTTAATTTTTTCCTTTTATTATAATTTTTGTATTTTTGAAATTATAATTACATGATTATAATTTCTATTTCCTCCCTTCCATCCCTCCCATGTAACTTCCCCTTGTTTTCTCTCTCTCTTTCTCTCTCTCAAATTCATGACCTCTTTTGATCAATTTATTATTACTAAATATAAAAATGCTACATGCTCACTCTGTATTTATTTTTATTTTATTTATATCAGTGTTTTGCCTTTATGTATGTCTGTATACCATGGGCCAGCAGAGGCCAGAAAAAGGTGCCAGAACTTCTGGAACTGAAGTTACAGAAAATTGCAAGCCACAGTGTGGGTGCTAGGAATCAAACCTCTGTCCTCTGAAAAAGCAGGCAGTGCTCTTAACTACTAAGCCATTTCTCAAGGCTCTGTGATTTTTTAAAACTGTGTATGTATGCATGTAGCTAGAGTTTTCCTGTCTGGCCCACAGTCAGGACGAACCTTTGTCACCCACCAGTCCCACAGCCGCTCAGACCCAACCAAGTAAACACAGAGACTTATATTGCTTACAAACTGTATGGCCATGGCAGGCTTCTTGCTAACTATTCTTATATCTTAAATTAATCCATTTCTATAAATCTATACCTTGCCACGTGTCTCGTGGTTTACCGGCATCTTCACATGCTTCTTGTCATGGTGGCGGCTGGCAGTGTCTCTGACTCAGCCTTCCACTTCCCAGAATTCTTCTCCTCCTTGTCCCGCCTATACTTCCTCCTGCCTGGCTACTGGCCAATCAGTGTTTTATTTACTAACCAATTAGAGCAACACATTTGCCATACAGAACATCCCACAGCATATGCATCTAAGTGTGTATATGCCATGTGGTTGCACCTCCCCAAAGAGGCCAGAAGAGGGAATTAGATCCCCTGGAGCTGGAGGTGCAAGCCCTATAAATCATCTGATGTGGAGGCTAGGAACCAAACTTGTGTCTGATGCAAGAGCAGCAGGAGCCCTTAACTAATGAATCATCACTCCAGCCTCTTTTTCTACCCACAAAGAAAAGGCAAAGTTTGAATCAATAGTCAAATACAAAGTTTTTTTTCTATAGGAATTTGGAGAAGAAAATATGACATCAGCAGGCAATTACACCACCAGAAGAAAATTACATTAGACATGAAGCAAAGAGACAAGTCTACCAAAGAAATGTGAGTTAAGGGAGATGATGGGAAAACCGGCACATTGGAAAGTGAAGGCATCACTTGTGAGGTGTGCTGCCTGTACTGACCCAGGAAAGGTACAAAGGAAACAACAGAAAATCTTTTTCGGTTTTTTTCTCCCTCCTTCCCCACTTGCCTCTCCCCCAGAACCACTTCTCTGTTTCTCTTCAGAAAAGGGTTATCAACCAAACAAGGCATAACAAGTTACAATAAAACTATCCATATACCTCATATCAAGGCTGGATGAGGCAACTCAGTTGGAGGGAAGGGGTTCCAAGAGCAGGCAAAAAAGTCAGAGATAACCTTTCGCTCCCACTGTTAGAAGTCCCACAAAAGCACCAAGCTGCATATTCATAACATGTATGCAGAGGACCTAGCTCATACCCATACAGGCTCCATGACTGATGATGCTTCCATCTCTATGAGTCCCTGTGAGCCCTGGTTAGTTGATTCTGTGTTCTTGCGGTGTCTTTGACCCTGCTGGCTCCTACAATCCTCTTTTCCTGTCTTCTGCAAGGTTCCCTGGGCTCTGTCTAATGTTTGGTTGGGAGTCTCTCCATCTGCTCCCATCAGTTGCTAGATGAAACCTCTCTGATGGGAATTATGTCTTCAAGTATAGTAGAATATCATTAGGAATCACTTTATTGATTATTTTTACCAATCATATTTGGTTCTATCTTAGGTGTCTGGGCTAGCCAGCCTCTGATTCCTGGCTGTGCCAGGCATGGGTTCCCTCTTGTGGCACAGGTTGCAAATTGGATCAGTCACTGGTTGTCCACTCCCACAAGTTCTGGAACATTTGCTTAAATAGTGATTGATGGAGGAGAGCCCAGCTCATTGTGGGTGGTGCCATTCCGGAGCTGGTTGCCCTGGGTTCTATAAGAAAGAAGGCTGTTCATCCTGTTCCTCACTCTTTCTACCTCTTTCTCTGCTTCACCTGTTGTCAGTTACTCAATTTCTCTCTCCCTCTCTTTCCATTTCTTTCTCTCTCTACCACTCACTCTCCCTTTCTCTTTTCTCTGTTGTTGTTTATCTGTTGGCTTGGTAGCTGTACCTGAATCTACTGATATTTCAACTACCTTCTGTGCCCCTGGGCCCTGCAATCAGCACCTCACCACTTAGACCTCAGCCTGGTGGGATTTACTGTCCTGCTGACACCAAATTGGCTGCCGCTGCCAAATACAGCTTTTAACTAAGTATCTTTCTATTTACCAGTAAAGACTCAGGCATCAGATGTTTCAGTGAAAACCTGCTAGATCAGAGAAGCCAAGAAGCAAACAGTTGAACCTTCCTTTTTGGCTGGAGATCCAGCAAGAGAAGCCTCTCTCCACTCATCCCAAACCAAAAAAAAAAAAAAAAAAAAAAAAAAAAAGCTATGAATCTCTAAGTCCTTCCTTACTCCTTCCTATGTGTCTCTCTATCTCTATTCCTAGGTCCTACCTATTCTCTATGGCTAATTCTTATCAACTTGTCACTGGCTCCACCCCCTGATCCAAAGTTAATTTTGTTAACCCAGTCTTGGAGTTTCACAGTGCAATCAAATATCCCACAACACTCTTTCTCCCTCTTTCTCTTTCTCCAGTCTTCTTGCTCTACCCATACCATATGCCCTCTGTTTCTCTGTGTTAGCTGTTCTCTCTCCCTCTCCCTCTTTCTTTCTCTCACTCTCTCTCCCTTTCACTCTCTCCTCTCTTTTTCCTTGTCTCTTTTTCAGTCTTCCTCTCTCTCCCTCTGCCTTCCTCTCTCACCTTCTTTTGCTCTCCTACTTTCTCTGTGTGTATCTTTCTCTCCTTATCTTCCTCTCTCCCATGCTCTCCCCTTTCTCCCACTCTGACTCTCTCTTCCCTTCTCTCTTGCTCTCTGTGACTCTCTCTCCTCTCACCCTTTCTGTCTTACTCACCCACTTTACTTCTCTCTTCCTTTCTCTCTCCTCTACCTCTCTCTCTCTCCTTTCACTTTCTCTCTTTCTCACTTTTCATCTCTCTTGCTCAGCTTTCTCCCAGTCTTCCTCTTTCTCTCTCTCTCTCTCTCTCTCTCTCTCTCTCTCTCTCTCTCTCTCCTCCTCCTCTCCTTCTCTTTCTCTGATTCTTTCTGTCACTTTTTCCCTCTCTCCTCTATTCTCTCTCAACTTTTCTCTCTTTAATGTTCTTCCTTTCTCTCTTCAGCACTCTTTCCCTCTCTCACACAATTATCTCTCTCTCTATTCTCCAGCCATTTCTCTTTTCCTCCTCTGTCTCCCCTTTCCCCTATCTTCACCTTTCCCTCATCCTTCCTCTCCTCTGCCTCCCTTCTTTGCTTTCCCTCTCTCTTCTTATCTCCCTGCTTTCTCTCCCTCTCTTTCTACCTCCATGTCCCCCTTCTCTTGTATCTAACACCTTCTTACCTCAGAGGGCACAGCAAACATTTGATACAAAGGCAGATCATTCATTATTCTTCATTATGTCCTTCCCAATACCTATACCATGTAGAGTACTGCTTGCTGTGGATATCACTCTGTATAAATAAAAAGCTGATTGGCCAGTAGCCAGGCAGGAAGTATAGGCGAGACAAGCAGAGAAGAGAATTGTGGGAACAGGAAGGCTGAATCAGAGAGACACTGCCAGCCGCTGTCATGACAAGTGAGATGTAAGGTGCCGGTAAGCCACTAAATATGGCAACTTATAGACTAATAGAAATGGGTTAATTTAAAATATAAGAACAGCTAGCAAGAAGCCTGCCACGGCCATACAGTTTGTAAGCAATATAAGTCTCTGTGTGTTTACTCAGTTGGGTCTGAGCGACTGCGGGACTGGTGGGTGAGAGAGATTTGTCCTGACCATGGACCAGGCAGGACCAGGAAAATTCCAGCTACAACTGCTAATGTTTTCTCACAGCTTTCTTGTGTCTTGTATTTCACATTTAGATTTCCCATACATTGAGAGGTTGTTTTTATTCAGGGTGAGCGATACATGTTTAATTACATGCAGGTATCCAGTTTTGCCAGTACCATCTTTTGAAGGCTCTATCTTTTCTCTGATGTGTGTTTCTGGCATCTTTTCGAATATTAGATGGCTGTAGCTACATGTTGTCATGTTATTGTCTTGGATATTGTTTCTTCAGTCTGTATGTCTGAGTTTGTGCCAGTATCATAGTGCTTTGATTACTAAGGGTCTGTAATATATCTTCAAGTCTGGAATGCCATCAGAACTGTTTTGGTGAAGTAGTCTTTTGTAGTTCCATATAAATTTCAGTATTTCAGTCTTTCAGTCTTTCTTTGTCTTATATTTTTCCCTATTTCTGTAAAGGATGAGGTAGGACTTTTCATTGGGATTGCACTGACTCCAATCATGACCTTTGAATAGTCTTTTTAACACTATTGATTCTACTGATCCAAAGGCATGGTATTTCTTTCCATTTCCTGGTGTCTTTCTCTATATCTTTCTTTATAGATCTAAAGTTTTCATTATAGAGCTCTTCATTAGTAGGGCATCACCATCTAGTTTGTGGGGTACATGCAAGAGTGATAGCACTAAGGCTTTTTGTTGTTGTTTGTGATTGGTTCTGTTGTGTGTGTGCATGCCTACCTGTTTTTTTCCCTGTCTGTCTGTCTGACTGTCTGTGACCTTACTAACCAATAAACCCTAGGAAGATATCCCTGAAATATATATATATATATATATATATATATATATATATATATATATATATATATATAAATGTTTAAGCACCAAACTCTGGAAAAAGGCAATGTGCCCTTTGCATATTCTTGATAAATGGGTATCAGATCACAGCGAGCTCTAGCATTTACATATCTCTGTGTGTAACTGCATAGATTTGGCCTACAGAGGAAGTGAAAGAGGAAACAGAGGAGGAGACTTCAGTATGACAGGGTCACTTCTAGGGTCTTAAAGCATGCTAGACCAGCGTTGTATTCTTGAACATGCATCTTTTTTTTTTCCAATCAAAACTGTGACCTGACTCTTCATTGTTTCTCCCCTCCAGTCTCTGGTACAACTTCTAAGTATTATGAATGGATGACGCACATCAAACTTCTAATACATCTGCTTTCATCTCTCATTTTCTGGTCACATACAGTGGTGACTGCAAGTCCCATTTTCTCTCATTCAAATCTGAGATAATAGAATTACACATAAAAGGACTCATTTGTCCATATATTATAATGTGTGCAGTTGATGAGCCATAAAAAATTTAAAAGACCCACATTTCCATTTAAGGAGTTCCAAGTCTTGTCATCAAACAAAAATCTCAGGGATACCTCTGTAGCCCTAAGTTTCTTGGATCCTGCCCATCCACCATGGTCCTGACAAATCTCTTTCACCTGTGGTCCTGCAGCATCTCGGACCCAAGTAAACACACAGAGGCTTATATTACTTACAAACTGTATGGCCTATGGCAGGCTTCTTGCTAGCGAGCTCTTATAACTTAACCTGTTTCTATTTATCTCTAAGTTGCCATGTAGACATGGCACATCTTGCTTCTCCTGGCAGTGCTGGCGTCCCTCTAGACTCTGCCTTTCTCCTTCCTTTCTCTCTCCTTGTATTTCCCACTTGCCTCTAAGCTGCCTTGCCATAGGCCAAAGCAGCTTATTTATTAACCAATGGGAACAACATATATTCACAGCATACAGAAAGCTATCCCCCAGTATACCTCCCTAGTATTTATTAGAGAAGAAAGCCATGGATGGAGAAACACACACACAGACAGACAGACAGACAGACAAAAACAGGCACATACGAGCGTGCACGCGTGCACATACACACACACACAGGAAAAAAATAGAACCCAAAACCAACTAAAAAAAATAGGCTATTCCGATCACTCATGTTTACCTTAAACTTATAAAAAACAATTTATTGCTAAAGATATAATGCACTTTGGTGGCAGAATAAGAGAAAAATATGTTAGGGTGATATAAAATATTGCTTTTATGGTGTTCAAAATGCCATCTTAGTTGAACTCAATTTATAACATTTTTTTTTTTTTTGGTAATACCAGATGCTCCTCCTTTAGCCTGGGCACACATGGTAAAGGTGGAGGTCAGAAAGGAAGTAACTATTAGCACATCCACCATTCTATACACTGCAATAAGAGAACAGACACCAGGGCCCAATAAGAATAGAGGGAAAAGAAAGATTGTTCTGAGGTGAGAAGCATCCTCAGCCCTCATCTTGGCAGAAAGAAAAATCTGGAGAAACAGGCAATATGACCTAACAGGAGAAACAATACCTAACTTTGAACCATTTTGGTAGATCCCTAACTAGTAATTTAACAGTTTTGCATCTAATACCTTATAATAAAGCATGTCCAGTTAATGAATACTGAATCTGTAACTGTCTAAACTCTAAAATGTCTTTAGTTGTGTCACCAGGACATAAACTCTGGACAAAATCAGATCACATGGTATAACTTAAAATTAGAATGTTTGGGTAGTCATTCCTGGTACCCTTCATCAGTCTTTGACTATAGTGTACTTGTTTGTTTCAGGGCCCCACACCAGTTATACTTCAACATTTTTTGGAGACATAAAAATCAGAACTGACAAAAATGAGTGACAATAAAGACAATGAAATGCTAATTTTCAAACAACCTGTGTCCCCAGTGAAATAAGAGGGGCAAGAGACTCCAACACCCATACACTCAAGGAGAAAAGATGACCAAGAAAAAGGAAAATCAGCCAGTGAATCCGAAAGCACTCTGTGTGGCAGGTTTGGGGGGAAATGTGATTTTGTTATAAAGGCCTGCTATATATTACTAGGTGCAGTGACATGCAAACATTGATAAAACTTTTGGAGGAAAACATGTATTTATTCGTATTAGTGAAGAAAGCATCAGGAACTTGGCTGGTCTGCCCTCTCCTGGTCCTAGGTATTTGATCAGGTTCTATAGCTCTCCTTAGTTTACTCTGTCTGCATGATACTATAAGCTTAAATATTTTGTTTTGACCCCACTAGCTGTTCATCTGTCTGCGAGGTGGTTGTATACATGAAACCCAAAAGAATAGGTCAGGCTTCAACCTCAAGCAGCTGAAACTGGAAGTAAATACATGAAGAGTGAAAAAGCAATCCAAATGTTAATACAAATTTACATATGCATTCAAGTGCTGATATAGACTCAGGTATAGGTTTGAAAATTCAGTTTTAGCAGTATGGAATTGTATTAAAGACTCAAGCAGTGACTAACAAACTTTTGGCAATTAATTTATGTACAAGAAGAACCTAGAAACTTTAGAGGAAAAAATTCAAGAATTTTTATCCCCATCACCTGTTCTTAAGTGTTTCTGTGCTTTTGTATTGTGAATCCATGATTGTTAAATATACCCACCAACCAAATTAATCATTCTTTCAGCCCAAAAACAAGCACCACCTACTCCAGATGGAAGAACAAGTGATTGACTGGCCCCCCAGTTAAACTGCCCCAATCTCCAGGCCCCAAGCCCCAGGGTACATCCTGTGCCCCTCCCCCTCCCATTTCAGCTCCCAACTCTAGTGGATCTCTGCTGCTCAGGAGTAGTCCCCAGCAGCCAGCCAACAGGTGAGAGACCTGTGGGCAGGCTGCACCACCCCCACAACCACTAGACTCTATAACCTCTACAACTCACTCTGCAACATCAGCAGCCCCTATACAAGCATGACCTGCTCCAGATGGAAGAACAGCAGCCCCTAGAGGTACCAGCACCACCTATACCAGTTGGAAGAACAGGCAAGGCACAACCCATACCAGTTGAAAGAAGAGACTTTATAGGCACAAGTAAAGCCCACACAAATGGGAAGAACTGTAGGTTATGCTGCATTTATGCACCCAAACCCCCATAAACCTCAGCTGAGCCAACCCTACTGGACCTGAGGGCCAGCCAACCATCAGAACCCTTGACCATTTGTGCAAAAAGACAATAAAAGAAACAGACAATAAAGGAACAAAAGACCCATCCAACAAAGACATTATAAGAATCAACACCTGTATCTATAATTATCCAAGACCTAGATGGGTAAATGGCAGTGTAAGAATACATGCACCAACATAAAGGACAGTATAGTACCACCAGAGCCCAGTGGTCCTACAACAGCAAAACCTGAACATCCCAATGCAGATGAAGCAGAAGAAAACAACCTTAAAAATAACTTTCTGAAGACGATAGAGGCCCTTAAAGAGGGAATGAATAATTCCCTTTAAAAAAATCGAGGAAAAGGCAAGCAAAAACTTGGAAGAAATCAATAAGTCCCTTAAAGAAAGTCAAAAAAATCAAACAGTTGAAGGAAACAGTTCAAGATTTGAAAATTAAAATAGAGACAATAAAGAAAACACAAACCTAGGGAATTCTGGAAATAGAAAATCTGAGTAAATGAACAGGAACTCCAGATGCAAGCATCAACAACAGAATACAAGAGATGGAAGAAAGAATCTCAGGCATTGAAGATACAATAGAGGAAATAGAGTCATTGGTCCAAGAAAATTTAAATACAAAATACTCTTAACACAAAACTTCAGGGAAATCTGATACATCATGAAAGACCAAGCTTAAGACTAATAGGGATAGAAGAAGGAGAAGAATTCCAGCGCAAAAGCTTGAAAATATATGCAACAAAGTCATAGAAAAAAACTTCCCCAACCTAAAGAAGGAAATGCCTATGAAAGTACAAGAAACTTACAGAACACCAAATAGACTGGATGTGCACACACACACACACACACACACACACACACACACACACACACACACACAAAATCCCCTCACCACATAATAATCAAAAACTAAATATACAGAATAAAGAAAGAATATTAATAGCTGCAAAGGAAAAAGGCCAAGTAACATATAAAGGCAGAGCTATCAGAATTACACCTGACTTCTCAGTGGAAACTCTGAAAGCCAGAAGGTCCTAGACAGATGCTCCACAGACACTAAGAGACCATGGATGCCAGCCCAGGCTACTATATCCAGTAAAACTTTCAATCACCATAGATGAAAAAAAAAAACAAGATATTCCACAACAAAACCAGATTTAAACAATACCTGTCTACAAATCCAGCCCTACAGAAAATACTAGAGGGAAATTCCAACCCAAGAAAGTTAGCTGCACCCATGAAAACACAGGTAATACATAACCACACAAAACCCAAGAAAGGAAAACATACTACGACCACCACCACCAAAATGTAAAAAAATAACAGGAATTAACAATCACTGGTCATTAATATCTCTTAATGTCAATGGACTCAATTCCCCATAAAAAGACACAGGCTAACCGAATAGATACAAAAATAGGATCGATCCTTCTGCTGCATACAAGAAACACACCTCAGCTTCAAAGACAGACACTACCTCAGAGTAAAGGGTTAAGAAAGGTTTTCCAATCAAATGGACTTAAGAAGCAAACTATTGTAGCTATCTTAATATCTAACAAAATAGACTTCAAACTAAAATTAATGAAGAGATGAAGAGGGACATTTCATATTCATCACAGAAAAAATTCATCAAGATGAAGTCTCAATTCTGAACATTTATGTCCCAAATACAAGGGCACCCACATTTGTAAAAGAAACATTACTAAAGCTTAAATCACACATCAAACCCCACTTATTAATATTGGGAGACTTCAACATCCCACTCTCACCAGTAGACAGGTCTGCCAGACAGAAACTTAACAGAGAAATAAGGGAACAAACATGTTATGACGTAAATGAACTTAACAGATATCTACAGAACATTTCACTCAAATACAAAAGAATATACCTTCTCAGCACCCCATTGAACCTTCTCTAAAATTAACTACATACATACATACATACATAACAAAGCAAATCTCAACAGATAAAAAAAATTGGAATAACACCCTGAATCATATCAGATTACCATGGCTTAAAGTTAGAATTCAACAACAACAAAAACTACAGAAAGCCTACAAACTCACAAAAACTGAACAACTCTGAACTCAATTACCACTGGATCAAAGAAGAAATAAAGAAAGAAATTAAAGACTTCCCAGAATTCAATGAAGAGGAATGCACAACATACCCGAACTTATGGAACACAACGAAAGCAGTGCTAAGAGGAAAGTTTATAACACTAAGTGCCTACATAAAGAATTTGGAGAAATCTCACACTAGTAACTTAACAGCACACATGAAAGCTCTAGAACAAAAAGAAGCAAACTCACCCAGGAAGAATAGACGTCAGGAAATAATCAAATTGAGAGTTGAAATCAATAAAATAGAAACAAAGAGAACAATATAAAGAATCAATGAAACAAAGATTTGATTCTTTGAGAAAATCAACAAAATAGACAAACCCTTATCCAAACTAACAGAAAGGCAAAGAAAGAATATCCAAATTAACAAAATCACAAAAAGGAGGACATAACAACAGACACTGAGGAAATCCAGAGAATCATCAGGTTATACTTCAAAAACATGTACTCCACAAAATTGGAAAATCTAAAAGAAAAGACAATTTTCTTGATAGGTACCACATAACAACATTAAATCAAGACCAGATAAACAATTTAAATAGATCTATAGAAGGAAATACCCCTAAGGAAATAGAAGCAGTCATTAAATGTCTCTCAACCAAAAAAAAAAAAGCCCAGGGAGAGATGGTTTCAGTGCAAAATTCTACCAGAATTTCAAAGAAGAGCTAATACAAAATACTCTTTAAGTTGTTCCACACAATAGAAACAAAAGGAACATTGCCAAAGTTTTTTTATAAGGCTACAGTTACCCTGATACCAAAACCACACAAAGATGCAACAAAGAAAGAAAATTACAACCAATTTCCTGCATGAACATTGATGCAAAAATACTCAATAAAATACTGGCAAACTGAATCCAATAAGAAATTTTTTAAAATAATAATCATCCACCATTACCAAGTAGGCTCCATCTCAGAGATACAAGGATGGTTCAACTTATGAAAATCTGTCAATGTAATCCACAATATAAACAAACAGAAAGAAAAAAAAACACGTAATCATCTTGTTAGATGCTGAAAAAGCCTTTGTCAAAATCCAACACCCCTTCACAATAAAGGTCTTAAAGAGATCAGGAATGCAAGGGACATAACTAAACATAATAAAAGCAATATACAGCAAACCAACAGCCAACATCAAATTAAATGGAAGGAAGTTCAAAGTAATTTCACTAAAATCAGGAACAAGACAAGGCTTCCCACTCTCCCTATATCAATTCAATATAGTACTTGAAGTTCTAGCTAGAGCAATAAGACAACAAAAGTAGATCAAGGGCATACAAATTAGAAAGGAGGAAGCCATATACATAAGTGACCCTAAAAATTCTACAGGGGAACTCTTACTGTGATTAATACCTTCAGTAATGTGACTGGATGCAAGATTAACTCAAAAAAATCAGTAGCCCTTCTATATACAAATCATAAACCTTTCTGAGAAAGAAATCAGAGAAATACCACCCTTTACAATAGCCACAAATACTGTAAAATATCTTGGGATAACTCTAACCAAACAAGTGAAAGACCTGTATGACGAGGACTTTAAGTATTTAAAGAAAGAAATTGAAGAAGATATCAGAAAATGGAAAGATCTCCCATGCTCATGGATAGGTAGGATTAACATAGTAAATAAAAATGGTAATCTTACCAAAAGCAATCTACAGATTCAATGCAATTCCCATCAAAATCCCAATACAGTTCCTCACAGACCTCGAAAGAACAATATTCAGCTTCATATGGAAAGCAAAAAACCCAGGATAGCTTAAACAATCCTGTACAATAAAGGAACTTCTGGAGGCATCACCATTTCTGACCTCAAGCTCCACTATAGAGCTATAATAACAAAAAAACTTAGTATTTGCATAAAAGCAGACACATGGATCAATGGGATCAAATCGAAGACCCTAACATTAATCCACACACCTGTGAATACCTGACTTTTGATAAAGAAGCCAAAATTACACAATGGAAAAAAAGAAAGACTCTTCAACAAACAGTGCTGGCATAACTGGATGTAGGCATGTAGAAGAATGCAAATAGATCGTATCTATCGCTATGCACAAAACTCAAGCCCAAGTGGATCAAAGACCTCAATATAAATCCAGTTACACTGAACCTGATAGAAGAGAAAGTGGGAAGCAGCCTTGAATACATTGGCACAGGAGAAAACTTCCTGAATATAACACCAGCAGCACAGACACTGAGAGCAACAATTAATAAATGGGACCTCCTGAAACTGAAAAGCTTCTATAAGGCAAAGGACACGGTCAATAAGACAAAAATGACAGCCCACAGAATGGGAAAAGATCTTCACCAAACCACATCTGACAAAGGGTTGATCTCCAAAATATATAAAGAACTCTAAAAACTAGACCTCAAAATACCAAATAATCCAGTTTTAACATGGGGTACAGATGTAAACAGAGAATTCTCAACAGTAGAATCTCAAATGGCCAAAAGACATTTAAGGAACTGCTCAATGTCCTTAGTAATTAGGAAAATGCAAATCAAAACAACTCTGAGATAACATCTTACACCCATCAGAATGGCTAAGATCAAAAACATTGATGACAGCTTATGTTGGAGAGGATGTGGAATAAGGGGAACACCCTTCCACTGCTGATGGGAGTGTGAACTTTGGAAATCAATATGGTGGTTTCTCAGAAAATTGGAAATCAATCTACCTCAAGACCCAGCAATACCACTCTTGGGCATATACCCCAAAAGATGTTCAATCATACCCAAGGACTCTTGCTTAACTATGTACATAGCAGCATTATTCATAATAAGCCAGAATATGGAAACAACCTAGATGCCCCTCAACTGAAGAATGGAGAAGGAAAATGTGGTATATTTATACAATAGAGTATTACTCAGCTGTAAAAAAAAAAAAAATGACATCATGAAATTTGTGGGCAAATGGATGGAACTAGAAAAAATCATTCTAAGTGAGGTAACCCAGACTCAGAAAGACAAACATGGTATGTACTCACTCATAAATGCATATTAGGAATAAAGTATAGGATAACCAACCTATAATCCATGGCCCCAGAAAGGCTAGATAACAACCAGGATCCAAAGAGGGATGCATGGGTTTCCCAGGGGAGGGAAAATAGAGATCTCCTGGGTAAAATGGGGGCAGGGGAGGGGATGAAGGAATGGGAACTTAAGGATCAGTTTGGGTGGGCTGGGTGCAGGAAGTGGGTTTGGGGAGGGATGGAGGGGAAGAATAACTAAAAGGACATCTTGATGCAGGGACTATTTCAGGGTCAGGGAGAAACTTAGTGCCAGAGAAACCCTCAGAAATCCACAAAGATGACCCCAAGTAAGACTCCTAGCAATAGGGAGAGGGTGCCTGAACTGGCCATCTACTGTAATCAAATTGGTGACTACCCTAATTGTCATCAGAGATAACTCTATCCAGTAACTGATAGAAGTAGATGCAGAGATCCACAGCGAAGCACTGGGCTGAGCTCTGGGAGTCTTGCTGAAGAAAAGGAGGAAGGATTATATGAGCCGGGGGAACATGATGGGGAAAAATGCAGGGGTGAGGGGTGGATATGGAGGGACTTGGTGATGAGTGGAATTAGGGTACATGATGTGAAATTCCCAAAGAATTGATAAAGAATTGTGTGTGTGTGTGTGTGTGTGTGTGTGTGTGTGTGTGTGTGTATGTGTGTGTGTGTATGTATATACATATATATATATGATCATATACATATTTAAAGGACCATTTGCCAGTGATTGGATAAGAGGAAACACCCTCACAACTACAAAAACTAAAATGTGAGCATTTACATTTATCTAATGTAAAACAAAACAATAGGAGTTGGAAAAATGGCTTAGAGGTTAAGATGACTTGCCATTTCAGAGGATCTGGTTTTGATTCCTAGCACCCACATGACAGCTTATAGTTGTCTGTAACTCTAGTACCAGGGTATCCAATACCCATCTCTGGTCTCTGAGGGCACAAAGAATGTACATTGTACACAGAAATACATGTAGGCAAAACACCCATACATGTAAAATTAAACGGGGCCATCATGATGTGAATTGTGGCACCGGATTGTCCATTTGCCATCACAGTGTTGCTTTGGGCAATCACATTGTACCATTACATCATTACAACAATCAAATGTGACATCACATGACTCATTGCTGTGTTACAAAGGTAAATTGAGATAATTTAAGGCTCCATTGTGCCATCATGTGGCATTGTTATAACATAGGGCTCTTGTGACATCACAATGCCTCACAGACATCAGAATGTCCACTATGACAGTACAGTGCTCCATAGTATGCCATGGTAGATCGCCATTTTGCCATCAAAATAGACCACTGTGACCTCACAACACTGAATTGTGACATCATAATGCTCCTGAATTATCATATGATATGCTCAACTGAACTAATCACCGTTTTGCTATCACAGTGCTAATTTTGACATCACAGATCTCCACTGAGTCAACACATTATGTCATCACCATGAGATTATGGCACCACAATGCTGAATTATGCCACTGCAATGATGAATTGTGACATCACAGAACATACCATTGTGACACCAAACTGAATTGTGACATCATAAAGCACTGTTCTTACAGAGCAAAACTGCACTGGAATATTTGATGTTTCTTTGTAATATCACAATCCTCCAATCCTCTATCATATTGCTTCATTGTGATACCATGAAGTAAATTTAGATGATTCGGTGCTGGGCATGGCGATGCACATCTGTAGTCTTCAGGAAGCTGAGATAGGAGGATAGAGACTTTTGAGGCCAGCCAGGGATACATAGCAGACTCTGTTTCAAAACAAAAAAGGAAAAATGGGCTGAAGATTAGCTTGGCAGTGTGTTCACCCTGCATGCTTAAATCCATGGGGTTTATCCACTGTAGTACAAAAATTGGTCATTGTGGTGGTTTGAATGAAAATGGCCCCCATAGGCTCATAGGTAGTGGCATTATTTTAAAGGATTAGGACAGCAGGTATGGCATTACTGAAGTAAGTGTGTCACTTGGGGTGGGGTTTGAGGTTTCAGAAGTTAAAGCCAGGTCTAGTGGCTTTTACTCTATCTTCCTACTGCCTGCCAACTTGGATGTAGAACTCTCCAGCACTATGTCTGCCTGCATATCACCATACTTCTCACCATGATGATAATAGACTAAACTTCTGAACTGTAAACCAGCCCCAACCAAATGTTTTCCTTCATAAGAGTTGCCATGGTCATGATGTCTCTTCATAGCAATAGAAACCCTAACTAAGACAGCTGTGGTAGAGGCAGGAGGACTCAAAGTTCAAGGTCATGGTATCTATACAGTGAGTTAAGTCTGATCTGGCATATAGGAGACTTCATCAAACGATGTTGCTGGAGTTCAAAAAATTCAAAGCCAACTAAGCATCATACAGGATCCAGACGCCCTGTGTATTTCACATTGTGACTTATTCTTTTGATACTACTTTAGTCTCTCTTTTTTATTAAATATTTTGTTATTTTACATACCAACCATAGTTTCCTCTCCCTCCTCTCCTCCTGTTCCCTCCCCCCACCTCCTTTCTACCCCCTATCTACTCCTCAGAAAGGGTAAGGCCTCCCATGGGAGTCAACAAAGCATGGCATATCAAGTTGAGGCAGGACTAAGCTCTTCCCTCGTGCATCAAGGCTGAGCGAGGCATCTTACCATAGGGAATAGGTTCCAAAAAGCTAGCTCATGCACCAGGGATAGATCCTGGTCCCACTGCTAGGGGCCTCACAAACAGACCAAGCTACACAGCTGTCACCCACATACAGAGGGCCTAGGTCAGCCACATGCAGGCTCCCTAGCTGTCGGTCTAGTGTCTGTCAGCTCCCACAAGCTCAGGTCAACTGTCTCTGTGGGTTTCCCCATCATGATCTTTACACCGACCCTTGAATATATAATCCATCCTCCCTCTCTTCATCTGAATTCCCAGAGCTCAGCCCAGTGCCTGGATGTAGACTTCCACTTCCACCAGTCACTGGATGAAGATCCTATGATGACAATTAGGGTAGTCACCAATATGACCATAGGAGAAGGCCAGTTCAGGAACCCTCTTCACTTCTGCCAGGAATCCTAGCTGGGGTCATCCCTGTGGACCCCCTGGAGCCTCCCCAGAACCAGACCTCTCCCTAACCCCATACTGGCCCCCTCTATCAAGATATCTCCTTCCTCGGTCTCCTTCTCTGTCCCTCCCCCAACTCAACCATCTTGATCCCTCATGTTCCCATCCACCTCTTCCTCATACTCCTCCCTTCTCCTTGACCCAGTTTACCCAAGAGATCTCATCTATTTCCCCTTCCCAGAGCAAGCCATGCATTCCTCATAGGTTCTTCCTTGTTACCTAGTTTCTCTAGAGCTGTGGATTGTAGCCTGGTTATCCTTTGCTTTACATCTACTATCCACTTATATGAGTACATACCATGTTTGTCTTTCTGGGTCTGGGTTACCTCACTCAAGATGATTTTTTTTCTAGTTCCATCCACTTGTCTGCAAAATTTCATGATGTCATTGTATACCACAAGAACACTTGCTCAACTATGTTCACAGCAGCATTATTCATAATAGCCAGAACCTGGAAACAACCTAGATGCCCCTCAACTGAACAATGGATGAAGAAAATGTGATACATTTATACAATGGAGTATTACTTTACTCTTTTTAAATATTTTATTTTATTATTTTTAAACTATTTAATTTTTTCTATGACTGTCTATACCCATTTTCTTTTCTTTCTTCAGCATTCTAAACACATTTTCAAGCACATTGTACCTGTTAACATTTTTGGTTGATTTTGTTGTTGTTGTTGTTGTTGTTGTTGTTGTTGTTGTTGTTTTTATTGGTCTGGGTCTGGCTTTTTGCACATCTGCAGCATTTCCCTGATCATGTGGGCTGAGCTTAACCTGCTAGGCTACCCATCTCACAGCTCCATTTAGCACATGTCACTGGTGGCTGGCTTCACCCGCTTTGGGTCCACAAACAGCAGTGGGAGTCATGCCTAACTGCCCCAGCCATGCCTAACCATCCAGCCCTGGGAAGTTGTTGTATCCATGCTGTGGCAGGCATTTCTATCTAGTCTCCCACCTGAGTAGCACGCCTACCCCCAGAGACTGCAGTTGCCAGGAAGCTGCATTCAACTCTGTGTTCAAAACTTCTTTTCAGCTTTCTTGGGCCCTATGTGGATATACATGACCAGATGTTGGGCACCAGATATTGTTTTTCCATCAGCATAGAGGCTGTGTCTTAATCTACTGCTGTTTCAGGCAGGAATTGTGGCTCTGCAGTTACTGGCCTGCTTCTCTGTCAGTGGCCCTGCTGCTCAGGCCAAATGGTAGGAATTCCATTTCCACAGGCACCAGCTCTGTTGCTGCCACCAAATATAGCATTTAATTAAATCTCTATCATTCTATTTTTCGATAAGACTCAGGAGTCAGAGGTTGGGGTGAAAACCTGCTATCTCAGAGAGGTTGAGTAGCAGCTAGGTGACTTTTTTTCTCTCTTTGCCAGTGTCTCTGAAAGACAGCATCCTTCTGCTCCACCAATACAAAAGAAACCACACACAAAGTCCCTCCCTACTACTTCCTGTGCATCTCTCTATTGTCTTCCAGACACCCTCTGTCTCTCCATGATTACTTTCTGTCAACTAGTTGCTAACTCAGTCTCCTGACCCAAGGTTGATTTTATTTAATTAGCACAAATGAAAACTCGGGGTTCACAGTGTGATTGAATATCCCGCAATAGTATGAAGTGCTTTGAATTCTTGGGCTTCCATTTAACCACTCATGTTCTTGTATGATAGGAAATATGTGATAATAATTTGTAGTGTTTTAGACCAATTAATGTTTCTGCATGTCTGATACTGTTGTGAGCACTTTAAGTATATTAACTGCTTATTTTCTCTGTCTCTCTCTGTGTCTGTCTCTCTTCCCCCCCTCTCTCTCTCATGTGTGTGTGTGAGTGTGTGTGTGTGTGTGTGTGTGTGTGTGTGTGTGTGTGAGAGAGAGAGAGAGAGAGAGAGAGAGAGAGAGAGAGAGAGAGAGAGAGAGAGAGAGAGAGAGGTAGCATGAATCTTAAAATTTCTTATGAATAAAAACAAACCCAGAGCCAGGTATTGGAGTGAATGCTGGAAGATCAGAGAAGCAGAACAAGCCACGGCTACCTCACCTTGCCAATTCTTCAGCTGGTCCTGTTTCCTCAGACTGGATGCCTCTGAGTCCTCATCCAGAATGAATCACAGCTGAACTGCTGCTAGAAGCCTAAAAGCTTAACCAGCTCTAGTTCCTGGTCCTCGCGCCTTAAATACCTTTCTGCCATCACTTCCTGGGATTAAAGGTGTGAGTCACCATGTTTGGTTGTTTTCAGTGTGGCTTTGAACTCTCAGAGATCCTAATGGATCTCTGCCTCTGGAATGCTAGGATTAAAGGCATGTGTGCCACCATTTTCTGGCCTCTGTATCTAGTGGCTGTTCTGTTCGCTGACCCCAGATAAGTTTATTAGGGTGCACAATATTTTGGGGAACACAATATCACCAGAGAGAGAGAGAGAGAGAGAGAGAGAGAGAGAGAGAGAGAGAGAACAACTTTCAGGAAATGGTTCATTCCTTCCTAAGTCGTGATTGTTCTTGTTTCTGCTGTGTTGTGTATGTACTCCAGGCTAACTAGCCCACAGGCTTCTAAGTTAGATTCTCCTTTCTCTGCTTCCCATTTCACTGTGTGAGTGCTGGGGTTGCAGCTGCAAACTACTTCATACAGCTTTCTACGTAGCTTCTGGGGTCGGGGGGTGTTGAACTCAGCTCTTGAGCCTTGTAAAATGAATGCTTTTCCCTGTTGAGTCATCTCTCCAGCCCTCGATGTTACTTTTTGAGACAGTATTTCTTGCTGAGTTTGAAACTCAGCATTTCTACCAGAATGTCAAACCGGTGACTCCCGAGGAACTACCTGCCTTGACTCCAAGTTGGGTTCTCAGCCATATGCTGTCATTCCTCCTTCTTTATGTAAGTGCTGTTGATCATGTTAGTGAGGCAAGTACTCTACCTGTTGAACCATCTGCCTAGCTCCTACATTAACTGATTTAAAGAGAATAACTAGACAGATGTTATTATTCTCATCCAAAATAAGGGATAATTGGGGCCCAAGGGTATGGATAACTTGTCAGCAACACAGTGAATAATTCTCTAGTTAAACTGATTCAAACCCTTGTTTCCTTTCAATGGGACGAGCATGAGTGCTATATTATCTTTAGCAATAGAAAGTAAAATCACAAAGTCCTTGTGTGGGAACCAAAACTGGGCCGCATAACTACTTGGCAGTTACCCTGTAAGGAGGCCAAGATTTTCTATTTAATTTCTGTGCTGGCTAGTATTTATGTCAACTTGATATACATAAAACTAAAGTCTATCAGACAAGAGGAAACCTCCATTAGCCAGGCCTGCAGGGACTTTTCTTATTTAATGATTGATGTGGGAGGGGAGGACCCAGCACTTTGTGAGTGGTTCCTCTCCTGGACTCCTGGAACTAAGAAAGCAGGCTGAAGAAGCTAGTAAGCAGCACTCCCCCGTAGCCTCTGCATCAGCTCCTGCCTCCAGGTTCCTGCCATGCCTGCCTTCTATGATAGAATATGATATGTAATTGTAAGCAAAATGAATCCTTTTTCCCCCAAGTTGCTTTTGGTCCTGGTGTTTGTTTCCTCACAGGAATAGCAATCCTAAAAGAAAGAGGAAAAAAAAAATACAGGGTCTCAAGATAACAGCAATGTGCCACTAGGTGGCAATAGAGCCTAAGAAATGTAATCTCCTTTGACAGATTGATAAAAGTGCAAAATTATTAAAGGATCTATACACTGATGTTGATTTTTTTTATTTGCACAAGTTCTCTTGTATCCCAAGAAATCCCCAAATTTTCTGTGTAGCTGATGATGACTTCAATTTCTAATCTTCCTGATTCTACGTCTCCCTGAGTGCTGGGCTAGCAGGTGTGTAGTACCTCCATGCTGGTTTTGCAGTGTTCAGGATGGAACCCAGGGCTTTGTGCATGCCAGACAGGTACTCTACAAAGTGAGCCAGATTCCCAGGTTGCCAACCTCTAGGTAAAACTAAAAGTTCATTTGGAGGACACTGCCTTGCTACCATAATCCCTCTAAATACAGACTTTTATTTTAAGAATATATTTTTTGGGTGTGTATGAAAGAGAGTGGGGGAGTGGGTGCACACAGAAGCCAGAAAAAAGTGTTGGATTCCCATAAGGCTAGAATTACAGGCAGTTGTGAACCACTGGCAAGATTACTGGGAGATAAACTTGGGTCCTCTGAAAAAACAGTCAGTGTTCTTAACTAGTGAGCCATCTCTCTAGGCCCTAAACACAGTGTTGAACTCACAACGTACAGAATATTTTGACTCAATTTTATTTATTTATGAAACCTTGATTATAAGCACAATATAATCATTACTTAGAATTATGTCATTTTTCTGCTTCACTTAGTAATCTCAACAAATTCTTTCTTTGTATTTTTTGTTTATTTGTTTTTCTTTCTGGGGCTGCATGTTAACTCTCCATCACCATTCTGTAATCCAGAATGCTGGGACTACAGGCATGTGACACTACACCCAGCTGGAATTGTTTTTTTAAGTTATATATGCATGTGGCATTTCTAGCTTTTTTCCTCTCAAAAACAACTTTTTAATTCCATATGGAAAATTAGAGTGTATCTTAGATCAGGAATTAGAGCACCGTTGATCAAATTAAAGCATAATTGAGGCTACAAATGTAGTTCAGCTGCTAGAGTACTTGCCTAGCATGCATGAAGCCATGCATTCTCTCCCTGGCAGTACCCGTAAAGTATGATACTGTATGCCTGTAATGTCAGCACTGGAGAGGTGGAAGCAAGAGAAGCAGGAGTTCAATGCCATCTTTGGTTACACACTGAGCTTGAAACCAGCTTGGGGTACATAAGGACCCTGATGAGAGAGAGAGAGAGAGAGAGAGAGAGAGAGAGAGAGAGAGAGAGAGAGAGAGAGAGAGAAACAGAGACACAGAAAGAGAGAGAAACAGAGACACAGAAAGAGAGAGAATGGGAGCCAGGTGTAATGGCACATGGTTTTAATCCCAGCACTCAGTAGGCAATGTCAGGTGGATCTCTGTGAGTTTGAGGCTAGCCTGGTCTACATGGAGAATTCCAGACCAACCAGGGCTATATAGTGAGATCTCTAAAAAGGTTGTGGGTGGGCAGGGGGATAGATGACTTACTGACTTAAAATATTTGTGACTTGCAAAAAATCTAGATTCAATTCCCAATACCCACATGTTGACTCAACCATCTGTAACTCCAGTTCCCAGGAACCTGGTGCCTTTTTCTGACTTCTGAGGACACTAGGCAGGCAGGGATTCACATATATACACAACTGCAAGCAAAACATTCATACATGAAATAAATAAAAGCCAATTCTTTCAAGGCTTTGCATGTCTACCTGTAAATTTCTCTAATTTTATAATTACATTGCTCAGCAGGTATCTGGATGCCCACACTGCTTCTACTGTGCTAACGGAACAACAGGAATTTATGTCATCAGAGGCCAGATGGTACCAATTTTAGAATTTCACTGGCTATAAATAAAACTATCAACTCTCTTATGTCCAGAAAAAAGAACTCAAGACACTTGATATTTGCCAAAGGTTGTTTCTGTTCAAATGTTCAGGCATTAGCCTTGCTATCCTCCAGCCACTTCATTCACAGTTTCTTCTGTGGTCTGGCAATCTAAATGGGCATGCCTTTTGGAGCTAATGGTGGTGTGAGGAAGTAGAATCAAAGAGAAACTCCTATCCAACAGCTGGCAAGTGTTACAAAGCGACCAGCGGCGATTTTTTTCTTCTGAAGGAACATGATGTTTTTCCTTCATTTTTGCTTTGATACTTCAGTAAATGATAAGTAATATGAATGATTTTCTATTTCTTTGTTTGTTTGTTTTTGGAGACAAGGTTGTAGCCCAGGCTTGCTTAGAACTCCACCTCACTGGAGCTGTATACAGTTATAGGTCATAGCCATTCCCTGCTTGTTGCATGGTGTTGAGGACTTGAACTCAACTCCTCATGCTAACATGACAAGCACTTTACTCACTGAGACATAGGTACCCAACCCCATGCTACATGTTTTTCAATTGAGTAGGTCTGCAACAATTGCTGGGTTAAGAATGTAAAGTCTGCTCCTAACACAGAGCATTGAAAGTTATAGTGCTATAGCTGAGCTCAGGAGCAATGGTTCACAGCACAGAGGCTGCAGGGGGCCCTGGAACATAATGAAAATCATCTCAACCAACTCAGGAAGTAGGAAACTTACTCTGAGTCTTCTGGTTAGTAAGCATTACAGACTTGAAACACAGTTTCCAGAAGGAGAGCAAGCACTTTCTGAAGGCTCCAGAAGGATGTTTGGTGCTTGTTTTGTTAGTAAAATGCAAGAAAGTCCAGCATACTTCTGTCTCCCTAGTCAACCTAGGAGTGCAGTTCCACCCTCCTACACTGTAAACATGTATTGCATAGCTCAGCGTCTCTTAGTCTGGTAAACATTCCACACAGCTGCCTGGTTTTGTTGTTTTATTGTTTTGGGATGTGTGTGTGAGTGTGTGTGTGTGTGTGTGTGTGTGTGTGTGTGTGTGTGTGTGTGTGTGTGTGTGTGTGTGTTTTCAACAAATCGCTGAACAGGTATACATTAGTGAGGAATTCTCACCAAATACCAGCGACCTGTGGGTGCAGTGAGTGTAGGATTTCACTTACTTGTTCCACCCAGATGCTGCATGTGCCAGGAGGTAAGAGATTTCTTTGGTGTTAAAACAATCAGGTGCTTTCTTGGCCAGATCTTTTAAACAGACACAAGGACTCTAGTGGCAAAGCTTTTCCTTATTTTCTCTTCCAAAACCCATGTTTAAAGATGGACAAGGTAGTGCATACTTATAATATCCGCAGTCAGGGGGCTGACTGTGGTGACATTTTGTTTGTGATCTCACAAATAAAGCTTGCCTGATGATCAGATGGCAGAGCTAAGCCACTAGTTAGCTGTAGAGGCCAGGCAGTGGTGGCACACACCTTTAATCCCAGCACTTGGGAGGTAGACGCATATGGATCTCTGTGAGTTCAAGGCCACCTTGGGCTACACAAGATTGATCCAGTCTAAAACAGAAACAGAGTCGGGCAGTGGTGGCACACACCTTTGATCCCAGCACTGAGGATCTCACGTCTTTAATTCCAGCACTAGGCGGGAGGAGACAGGAAGTGATATGTCTCCATCGAGAGAGGAATATAAGGTGGGAGGAGACAGGAGCTCAGGCAGAGGGTTTGCAAGAGGTAAGAGCTAGTGGCTGGCTGCTCTGCATCTCTGATCTTTCAGCTTTTACCCTGATATCTGACTCCAGGTTCTTATGATTAATACCAGTTAGGATTCGTGCTACAGTTGAAGCACGAGAATTGCTGCAAATCTGGCACACCAGCCCAGGATACACACATACACACACACTGTCTAAAAAAAGTAATAATAATACACAGGTTTGAGGAGATGGCTCAGACAGTAAAGCACTGGCCATGTACACATTAAGATCAGAGTTCTGCTTTCCAGAACCCACATAAATACTGAGTAGGTATGATGGCATGCCTGTAATCCCAACAACAGGGCGCAGAGACAGGAGATCTCTAAGTGCAAACCGGCTACCTATAAACTAGCCAGACACATGACCTCTGGGTTCAAGTGAGAGACCCTGCCTCAGTATATAAGGTAGGGAGTGACCAAAGAAGGTAATTAATGCCAATTTTTGGCCTCCATATGTGTACATGCATAGGTATGCACAGCTGCATATATACATGTGTCCCAATACATACATACATACACAAGATTCAACAAATAAATTGCTGAGGATTTAATTAAGTTGGTGAAGTGATTGTCTAGCATGCATGAAGCCGTGGGTTCAGGCCTCAGTACTGCATAAACTGGGAGTGGTGGTGCATGCCTGCAATAACAGCTCTTGGAATGTAGGGAAAATGGATCAGGCTATACTTGACTCCTGTAAAAGTCGGGGTTCTCCCAAGAAACAAAAGCAATAGAATGGATATATATCACAAAGTGGGGGATGTTAAATTGGCTTACACAATACAGGCTGGGTTGTCTAACAGTGGCACTTCTCACACTGGAAAAGCTGAGAATCCAGTAGCTTCTTGGTCAACAAAAGAAAGCAGCTATGGCAAAAGCCTCTGTGACAGTGACACAGTAAATGAACTCACCAGCTATGCATGAGAGCAAGCAAGTCAACAGCAAGAACTTTTCCTTTTGCCGGTACCAATACCCTGTTTCTTTAGACTTCCAATATATATTGCATCCTACAGGCCTACAGGCCTACAGGCCTACAGGGACTAGGAGATTGGGACTGCTGGGCACCAGCCTTGTTGACCAAGAAGCTACATAGTGAGTTTGAGGCCAGCCTGGGCTACATGAAACCTTGTCTCAAAAAACAAAACAGGACCCAGAGATAGGGCTCAGCAGTTAAGAGCACTGTCTGCTCTTCCAGCAGACCCTGGTTCAGTTCTTAGCACCCACATGATGCCTCAAAACCCTCTGTAACTGCAGATCCAGAGTATCATTGCCTTCTGCCTTCTGCAGGCACCAGACACAAATGTGGAACACAGACACACGTGTAGGAAAACATTCATACACATAGTTTTTAAAAAATTTTTAAACCAAAACGTAAATAAATAAATAAATAAATAAATAAATAAATAAATAAATAAATAAATAAAGCAATTTTAATGCTACTTTACATGTGGAATTGCTGCTGGGGGAATCATAACATTAAAAACTGCACACTAAGAATGAAGAGCAGCTTTTGCAGACTCATCACATATATGGGCCACTGAAACATATATGTAAGTGCTGGGGTATAACTCTGTACTATAGATATATTTCACATGCTAGAGGCCCTGGGTCCTGTGCTTCCAACGTGCAGCTACTAGTTTTATTGTTAATATATGTGTGTCATATAAAAAAACTGGGGCTCAAACACACTATGCAAGTGAACAAGGTTAAAGAGCTGGGATATAGGTGCCTTCTGGACTAAAATCCTCCCTTCTGTGTAATTCCTGCTACTGTGTCAGGAAGGTAGGGATATGAAAAGAGAGGTACCAACACTAACATATGAGAGGTTGGCACAATAGCTCAGCTGGAAGAGTGCTTGTCTTACCTGAGTACCTGCATGCAATCCCTGAACCTACAGGGTGGAAGAAGAGGACAAATTCCTACAGGTTATATTCTGACTTCCACAGGTGTGCTGTGGCACAAACACACACATAGAGGGATACACACACACACACACACACACACACACACACACACACACACGAGAGAGAGAGAGAGAGAGACAGAGACAGAGACAGAGACAGAGACAGAGACATAGAGAGACAGAAACAGAGAGACAGACAGAGACAGAGAGAGACAGAGACAGAGAGAGAGATGTTGAAGTTAATACATGGAAATAGGCATCCCTTTAATCACATTATTCAAAAGGAGAGGAATGCAGAGTTCTGTGAGTTTGAGGCCAACCTGGCTTATTTAATAAGTTCCAGGCCATAGAGCTATAGTAATAAAAACAGCTTGGTATTGGCATTAAAAACAGACACATGGATCAATAGAATCGAACTGAAGACCTTGACATTAATCCACACACCGATAAACACCTGATTTTTGACAATGAAGCCAAAATTATACAATTTAAAAAAGAAAGTATCTTCAACAAATGGTGCTGGCTTAAATTGATGTGGACATGTGGAAGAATACAAATAAATCCATATCTATCACCATGCACAAAACTTAAATCCAAGTGGATCAAAGACCTTCATATAAATCCAGTTACACTGAACCAGATAAAACAGAAAGTGGGAAGTAGCCTTGAACACATTGGCATAGGAGACCACTTCCTAAATATAACACCAGTAGCACAGACACTGAGATCAACAATGAACAAATGGGACTTCCTGAAATTGAGAAGGTTCTGTAAGGCAAAGGACATTGTCAATAAGACAAAACAGCAGCCTACAGAATGGGAAAAGATCTTCAACAACCCTACATCTGACAGAGGACTGATCAACAAAATAAAGAATTCAAGAAACTAGACATCAAAATATCAAATAATCCAATTAAAAAATGGAATACAGAAATAAACAGAGAATTTTTAACAGAAGAATCTCAAATGGTCTAATGACACTTAAAGAATTGCTCAACATCCTTAGCCATCAGGGAAATGCAAATAAATCAAAACAACTCTGAGATAGCATCTTACACTTGTCAGAATGGCTAAGATCAAAAACACTGATGACAACCTATTCTGGAGAAGATGTGGAGTAAGGGGAACACTCCTCCATTGCTGATGGGAGTGCAAACTTGTACACCACTCTGGAAATCAGTATGGCAGTTTCTCAGAAAACTGGGAATTAATCTACCCCATGATCCAGCAATACTACTTTTGGGTATATACCCAAGGGATGCTCAGTCATACAACAAGGACTCTTGCTCAACTATGTTCATAGCAGTATTATTTGTAATAGCCAGAACCTGGAAACAACCTAGATGCCCCTCAACCAAAAAATGGATAAAGAAAATGTGGTATATATATACAATGGAGTATTACTCAGCTGAAAAAAAAATGAATGACCTCATGAAATTTGCAAGCAAATGGAATGGAACTAGAAAAAAACATCCTGGGTGAGGTAACCCAGACCGAGAAAGACAAACACAGTATGTACTCACTCATAAGTAGATATTAGACATAAGGCAAAGGGTAACCAAGCTACAATCCACAACCCCCGAGAAGCTAGGTAACAAGGAGGACCCTTAGAGAGAAATGCAAAGATCCTCCTAGAAAGGGAAAATAGATAAGATCTCCTAGAAAACTGGGAGCATGTGGGTGAGGTAGCAAGAGAACATGAGGGAATAGTGGAGTTGGAGGAGGGATAGAGAGGGAGAACAAGGAAAGTGATATCTTGATAGAGGGAGCCATTATGGGGTTTGGGAGAAACCTGGTACTAGGGAAATTCCCAAGACCCCACAAGGATGACCCCAGCTAAGACTTCAAGCAATAGTGGAGAGGGTCCCTGAATTGGCCTTCCCTTATAATCAGATCTATGAGTACCCTAATTATCATCAACAAACCTTCATCCAGTAACTGATGGAAGAAGATGCAGAGATCCACAGCTAAGCACTGGATGGAGCTCTTGGAGTCTAGTCAAAGATGGAGAGGACGGACTGTATAAGCAAAGGGGTCAAGATTGTGATGGGGAAACCCACAAAGACAACTGACTCAAGCTAGTTAGAGCTCACTGACTCTGGACTGCAGCTTATGAACCTGCATGGGACCAAACTAGGCCCTCTGAATGTGGGTGACAGCTGTGTGGCTTGGGCAGTTTGTGGGGACCACTGGCTGTGGAACCAAGATTTATCCCTAGTGCATGAACTTGCTTTTCGGAGCCCATTCCCTGTGGAGGGTTATCTTGCTCAGCCCCTATGTAGGGGGGAGAGGCTTGGTTCTGCCTCAACTTGCTATGCCAGACTTTATTGGCTCCCCATGGGTGGCCTTACCCCCTCTAGAAGTAGATGGGGGGGAGGGTCCTCTGCAAAAGCAAGAAATGCTTTTAAGCACTGAGCCATCTGTTGCTCCAGCTCTTTTCTCTTTCTTTTCTTTTCTTTTTTTTTTTAATGGTGCAGGATGAGATAGGGTCTCCCCGTGTAGCCCTGGCTGGCCTAGAACTGACTACATAGATCTCGTAGAGATCTACCTGCCTTAGCTTCCTGAGTTTGGGAAGTAATTATGTGTGGCACCATGTCCATCCCACCCCTAGCTTCCCTTTTTTACTTTCTTAGAAAAATGTTTGTCTCTATTTCTGCTTAGTAAAATGTCTTACCTGTATTTCTATCTCTAACCATGTATCCCTAGTACAATTCTTTCTCCTGGGTCACAAGAAATTCCAGTAGGTGTCCTTTGGACTCTGATCCAGGTCTATCATACCACCCTCTCAGACTTAAATGAAGAAATGTCAGTATTTTCAATTTAAATGTGGAACAAAACTGTAAATTTCCTCCCTTAGTATTTTGAATGTACTTACTGATTTTTTTCTTTCATAAAAAAGGCAGCTTTATTGATATACATCTTACATGAATGAATTTTCATTTAGTTTCACAATTTGAAGTGCACTATTGAATGAGTATGGGCAATGCAAGTGTGGAGGTAATGAGCATTGCAATCAAAATACAGAACAAGCAGGAGTGGTGGCACATGCCTTTGTTCCCCAGCTGTCAGAAGGCAAACCTGATCTATATACTGAGTTTTAGGCCAGCCAAGGCTGTATGGGAGACCCTGTCTACAAATAAACAAATATATATATAAACTGAAAACCAAAACATTTCCATCATTCACAAAATTCCCTCAAGCTCTGTTGTGTCCAGTCTCCTCCTTTCTACTAGCAACCACTTATCTCATTTCTGATTCCACAATATCCCTTGTCCTCTGCCCTCCCCTGTCCCCACCCTCTGCCCCCTGTTCTCACGGGCCTGAAGCTCACTATGTCATCAAACAGCAGCAACTTTCACACTAAGCCTATGACATCCCCAGCCACAGGTTGTCCAAGTTTACAATAGAAAATAGGGGTTATTTTCTGTAGTTCCACAAGGTGTGGTATGAAAATGCACTAGTACCTCAGGAGCCTTCAAAACACCAGCAGCTGTTTGTATTTATAAGCACAGACTATAACCGTGTTAGGTATAATACACATTTTACTTGACTATAATAAGCTCCAATGTACCTAGACCTTGTACTCTGTGTAGAACGATCATCCATCCTCATTCCTGGGGGTGCACCTGTAGATCCTATGGATGCTTTCTAAATCTGTGAGTAATTCAGAAGTGAGCACTGATGTGTGTGTTATTCCAGTACAAATAGAGGCACTAAGAAAGTAACCTACTGTGTGAGTGGATTCAATGAAAGCACACTGCTATCATTCCAGGTTAAGAATTAGTCCTGGGATCCAAGAGCTAAAGGAATGTGGGAAAAAAGCTTTAGTAGGAACCAACATAGCATGAGAAGATTCATCACTTATATTAACTATTCTGTAAATATTGAATACAGGGACATGGAGGGAAAATTAAATAAAAAAATTTCAATCATTCCCTAGAAACCATCTGGATTATCTTTTGTTGTTTTGATTTTGGGGTGTGTGTGTGTGTGTGTGTGTGTGTGTGTGTGTGTGTGTGTGTGTGTTTGACAGGGTGTAGACAAATTTCTAAAATGGTCTTATTAAATAAAAAACATAGAGTCAAATATAGGGGTGAAAGCCTTAGATCAGGGAAATAGGGAAAGCCACCAGCCAACCTTACCTCACCAACTCTGCAGCTTCCAAATGCAAGTTACTTCCTGTCTACCCACACCTGTATTGCCTTGCTATTCTGCCCTTTCATTGGCTCTATTAGCCCAGCTACCTCATTTCCTCTTCCTACACAGCTCTGTCACTTTCTGTCTGTCTGTATAGACCTCCAGGCCTCCATGGTTGGTACTGGGATTAAAGGCATGTGTCACCATGCTTGGCTCTGTTCCCTAGTGTGGCCTTGAACACACAGAGTTCCTGCACGCTATGTGGCAGGATTAAGGGTGTGTGTCATGCCTGACTTCTTTGTTTACTTAAAATGACTGGCCTTCCTCCCCCCATCTCCAGGCAAGCTTAATTTATTAATGCACAAATAAAATATCACCACATTTCAGCACAAATAAAATATCATCACAACAAGGTCTCATTATGTAGCCACACCTGGCCTGGAAATAACTATGTAAAATAGACTAGGTTGGAACTCATGTGTGTGTGTGTGTGTGTGTGTGTGTATGTGTGTGTAAATAAACACAATTTTAAAATAGTAATAGCAACATTGATGTATCCAGCAAGATGGCTCAGTGGGTAAAGAAGCTTACTGCCAAGGATGATGACTGGAGTTCAGTCCCTAGGAGCCACATAGTGAAAAGGAAAAAAAATGACTCCTACAAGTTGCTCATTGACCACACACATGCACCATGGTACCTACCACCACCACAAGTTAATGAGTAAGTGTAACAAAAATTATTTAAAATTCCTTTAATGTTTTTTGTAGGAAATTTTACAGGCTCCATTTTCATCCAAACATGCCTTTATAGTTCATCTTTATAGTTCACAATATCAGGTGAAACTCCAACATGCTATTCACATGATACCACCTCCATAATATTCTCTTACAGGAGAGTATACTACAAATAATCTATAAGCTGACACCCACCTCCAGAATGTTCTCTTATACTAGAGAATTATACTTCATACACTCCATCAATTAGCTCACACAGTACACTCTTGAAAGGAAATGAGGATAGTAGTCCACTCTAGGAGAAGCTTGGTTTTTCTCAACTGCACTGTTCCAGCTCCATATCCCTCTACTGATGCCCATTGCCTCTGGTGCTTCTTGATGCCATAAATGAAGGCCCACTCAACTCCAGTATCAACTAAAGCCCAGGTGTTTTGAACATTAAAAGGGGAAGAAAATCTACAATTCAGCACGGGACCTTTGACTACTTACATGGGCCTTACTTATAAGCAACTTTGGTTATCTCTTCAGAGAAGTCTTGGTTATAATTCCTACCCCAGGACTTCCCCTAATTCCAAAGCATGCCATATAGTGGGGATTATCTACATGTCCCTGTTTTCTACTCTTTTCATTCCACAGGCAAGCTGTTGTTCATGTTTTAAAGCCTTCCAAAGGCTCATAAAGATAAATTTGACCATCAATTTTCCCCCTAGGGACTATAGTACCACACAAATCTTGCCATACTTCCATTTTAGTGATCCAGGCAGGCTCCATCATCTGTCTTCCACCTTTTCTCCCTTTGTGAGTGCTGTAGCACTGTACAAACACAATGCGTGTGCTGTTTAAATCATTGAAATATGTCTTTCCTACTTCATTAAGATCTTGACCAGCCACAAGGCTTAGCAGATCCACTGAAGCTCAATACCGATACTGAGGTACTTGATGAATTAGCTCTTTTGTAAACACAGTCTTATCAGCTCAGTGTACACCAAACATGTACCTCACACATGCCTAATCTCTCTAGTCTCCAATATTCATGGGACCCTCAGCCAGCAGTAATCAAGTGTCTAATGGTCACCTAATCCTATATATTGCCCTGGATCATGTAGCCTTTCAGCAGGGGTAAGTAGTTATAGCATGTATTTTCTTCACTTCCACAGTATTCAGATGGAGACCATCTGCCATCACTTCTATAGCATCACAAGCTGGCTTCAAAGAGACCTCTTCACTTTTCCTATTCAAGGAGTTCAGATGTGGAATAATCTCCAACTACTCTATTTTTCTGTGGTGGACATTTGTTAAATCTTGTCTCACACTGAATTGTGGATTCACCTGATTTGAGGACACCTCCACACTTACACAGTGAACTCTGTCTTCAAGTAGATGGGGCCCTAGTCACCCACCACAGATACTATATTTTCAAATGAAGCATCATAACTGCACATTCTGTCACTCATAGCAGGGATGAAGCAACTGTTAATACAGTAAGAATGAATGCCCTCCCATACAACATATAGGAGAACAACCATATTGAGACAATTCCTTCAGACATTCCACACTCCGCTGGCTTAGCTTACATTTCATGGCTTATCATCCATATCAGGGGCAATAGTCCTCCAAAATTCACCTTTATACAGTCCAGTACCTTTTCTGGCACTAAAATCAAACCAGAGAGACAATTCTACTCTAACTTAGCTCAGTGGACCAATGAACTTAATTGAAGCTGCTTCCAGGATGATGAGGGGTGGGCCATTTACAGTTACATTCATAGGCAGCTGACAGACAGCTGAACCAACTAAAAGAGGTCTCTCCCCAAGCAATTGTTGTCTATGTAGGTATCTTCAAAGAGTATGGATACTTGTTAGACACATTATTTATTGCTTTCTGAGCACCCCCACTGCCTCCCATGAGGGTATGTTAGCCAGACCAAGTTGTTGAAGTCTTCTGCAGCTAATTCCAGATGCTTTGATTTCAAGATTATAACCACCATATTACACTCAGAAGACAGAGTTTGACTTGAAGGCTGCTTGAAGAGTGTATACCACAAGCTGACAGAGGTGGTGTGTGCCTATAAGCCCAGCACTTAGTAGGCAGAAAGATGAGGATTTCAACAAACTAGAGGCCAACCAGGACTAGAGAGTGAGATACTGACCAAAGAAAAGAAATGGTAGATGGATATAACACAGTTGGTACTGTTCAATTGGCATGCAAGAAGCAGAGTGTTCTGGCCCCAATAGGGAGTAAATAAACCAAGCATGGTAGTGTATGCCTACAATCCCAGAACTCAAGAGGTGGAAGTGTAAAGACAAGGAATGCATATTATCTTCAACAACATAAGAAGTTTAAGTTTGCCAGAGAGTGGTGGCACACACCTTTGATCCCAGCACTCAGGAGGCAGAGCCAGGGGGATCTATGTGAGTTCGAGGCCAGCCTGGTCTACAGAGCAAGATCCAGGAAAGGCACCAAAACAACACAGAGAAACCCTGTCTCAAAAACGAAAACAAAAAAAAAAAAAAAAAAAAAAGAAGTTTAAGTTTAAGGGCAACCTGGGATACATGAGGCCTATCTAAAACAGAGAAAGAGGGGACACAGAGAGAGTGATGGATAAGAGGAGGGAGAGAGAGGGATGGGATAAAGAGTGAGCATGATAGAAAGAAGCAGGAGAGTGAGGGAGACAGAGTAGAAGAGTGAGAAAGAGTGAGTTGGAGATGGAGAGACTCAGAGGGAAAGAGGGGGAGGCTGAGGAAGAGAAAGAAAGATGGAGAGATAGTAATAGTGAGAGACAGAGGAGGAAAAATGGAAAGAAAGAAGGAAACTAAGACAGGGAGAAAGAAGTAGACAGAGGGGGAAGAGAGAAAGGAATATAGAGAGGAGAGAGAGAAGAGGGGGTTGTGGGGAGATAGATAGTAAGGAGACAGGGGAAGACAGGAGAAACAGGCAAAAAGAGGGGGAGATTGAAAGTCAGATGAGAATGAGAGGAGAGAGAGAGAAGAGTGTGAGAGTAAGAAGGTGAAAGAGAGGGGAGAAAGACAGGGCAGAGTAAGGAGAGAAAGGGAATGAGAGGGAAAGCAGAGGAGAGAAAAGGAGATAGAGAGAGGAGAAAGATACAGAGAAGAGGAGGGGAAAGATAGGAGAGACAGGTAGAAAGGGGAAAGATCAGGAAGAGAGAGAGCAAGGTTAGAGGGGGGAAGGAGGAGAGAGAGAGTGGTGAGAGACAGGGCAGATAGAAAGATGAAAGACAAAAGCAGAGGGGGAATGAGAGAGGAGACAGGGAAAGGAGAGGGAGTACATGGGAGAATGATAGAGAGAGGCAGGGGAGAAATAGAAGGGAGATAGGAGATGGAAGAAAGAGAGGTGATGAGATTGAGTAGAGAGACGGAGGTGAGACATGGGAGATGTAGGAGAGAGATCAGGACAGAGAAAAGAGAAAGTAAAGAGAACATTTTGGGGGAAAATCAAGAGTGAGGGGTTGAGAGATAGAGGCAGAAAGAGGAGAGAAAGTGAGAAGAAAGAGTGGGGGAGACAATGAGAGAGGAGAAATAACAGAAAGAAGAAAATAGAGTTGAGAGAAAAAGAAGAGATAGAGGAGACAGGGAAAGGAGAGAGAGGAGAGATGGGGAAAGAGAGTCAGGAGAGAGGAAGGGATATGGGAAATATGTATAATACAGGAGAATGACAAGTGGAGATCATTGAGCAGGAGTAAAAGGAGAGAGAGTGCAGGGAAGAGAGAGGGAGAAAGTTAGAAAGAGTGAGAGAGTCTAAAGAGGATAAAGTGGGTGAGAATGAGAAAGGAGAGGGCAATGAGACAATGGGCAAGGAGAGAGAGTGGAGAGAGGGGAGAAAGAAGGAATGAGAGAGGAGAAAGGAGATAGAGGAGGAGACAGAGGGAGATATGGGAGAGAGGGAAAGAGAAAAGTTGGGTGGCAAGGATTTTGAGGGGGAGTTTGAAGAGCAAGAGGAGAGAGATAGAACAGACAGAAAGACAGAAAGGGGAGAGAGAATGAGATAAGAGAGAGAAAAGAGAATTGAAAGAGAAGACAGAGATGAGAGAGAAAGATAGGGAAGAAAGAACACAGAGAAAGGAGAGAGGGGAGAGATAGAAGAGGGATAGGGAAAGAAAGAAGAGAGATGGGGGGATAGAGAAAATGTAAGCGATATGGGTGATTTAGGAGAGCGCTACATAGAGACATGAGTGAGGGGAGTGGAAGGAGATTGAGAAGGGAGAGATAGAAGAGAAGTGAGTGAAATGAGGAAAGACAGGTATGTTGAACAGGAGAGGTATAGAGTGGGGAGAAAGAGAAGAGAGAGTGAAGTGAGGAGAAAGAGTGAATGGTTAGTGTGGTAGTTTGAATGTAATTGGACCCCATAATCTCATAAGGAGTGGCACTATTAAAAGGTGTGGCCTTGTTGGAGTAGCTATATCACTGTGGGGGTAGACTTTGGGGATTCCTATGCTCAGGATACTGTCCAATGTCTCAGTTGACTTCCTGTTGCCTGCAAGATGCAAGACTCTCAATTCCAGTACCACATCTGCCTACATGCCACCATGCTCCCACCATGATGATAATGGACTAAACCTCTGAAACTGTAAACAAGCTACCCTCAATTAAATGCTTTTCTTTATAAGAGTTGCCAAGGTCATGGTGTCTCTTTATAGCAATAAAAACCTAACTTAGACAGTAAGAGAAAAGGGGGATATGTTACATGGATTTATAGATTTAAAAGTATGAGATCGGCCGGGCGGTGGTGGCGCACGCCTTTAATCCCAGCACTCGGGAGGCAGAGGCAGGTGGATCTCTGTGAGTTCAAGGCCAGCCTGGGCTACCAAGTGAGTTCCAGGAAAGGCGCAAAGCTACACAGAGAAACCTTGTCTGGAAAAAACAATAAATAAATAAATAAATAAATAAATAAATAAATAAATAAATAAATAAATAAATAAATAAATAAATAAATAAATAAAAGTATGAGATCAAGGAGATGCTAAGGCAGAGCAGCTGATCTCTTAATTGTTTAGGATGCACTGGGACTGTACAGTTCACCCTTGTCTGCTTCTATCCTACTACATGACCGAGGACCATTGTGCTAGTCCATCCAGATACACTGATATATCAGTGCTGCTATAGGAGTACATTCATGTACAGCACTTTTCACAGACATCCACTTGTACTGCTGTATACATACATACATGTACAGAAACTTATACTAGTGTGCACATCTGTATTCGTGCACTAATAATTGCACATCAAGCTTCAGTGCTGCAATAACATACTCATATGCACTGCTTTCCAGTAGAGTTACAGTAAGTCCATGTGCAATTCCCTTGTGCTATAATCTTTCTTCCTGCTGAACTTACACACAGTTTGCCCTGTGTATGTGTCCATTCAGTTTCACTTCTCTACACCTATGTGTGCAGTGCCAATCAAGTTCAACCATGAGCAGAATTTTACAAGTTCTCATTTCTACTCTGTTTTCAGGAACATCTCTTTATGTAGCAGCAGTAGTACATCAGCATTGCAAAGATGAAATTCTGCAGTGTTCTCACAATAGATGTGTGAGCTCCATTCTTTTAGTCCATCCATGTGCCATGATGTACTAGTAAATGTAGCTAGAGTTTTCCTGCCTGGCCCATGGTCAGGACAAATCTCTCTCACCCACCAGTCCCCCAACCAAGTAAGCACACAGAGACTTATATTACTTACAAACTGTATGGCCATAGCAGTCTTCTTGCTAACTGTTCTATATCTTAAATTAACCCATTTCTATTAATCTACAAGTTGCCACGTGGCTCATGGCTTACCAGTGTCTTAACATGTTGCTTCTCATCATGGCATCTGGCAGCATCTCTCTGCCTCAGCCTTCCTCCTCTCAGAATTATTCTCTCTCCTTGTCCCACCTATACTTCCTGCCTGGCTACTGGCCAATCAGTGTTTTATTTATTAACCAATCAGAGCAACACATTTAACATACAGAACATCCCACAGCAAGTATATCCTTGTGTGGTCCTGTCTCATACTTCCATATATGCTATATGGAAGTATGAGACATACCCATGAGCCCTGCTGTAATAATATATCCATGTCATTTCTGTTATAGTATATCTATGCAGTACTGTATTCCTGTTCCTCCAAGTCTGCTCCTTTAGGAGACCATGCTTGGGTACTTCTGTAATGTCGAATCTCTGTGGACTCTATTACTTTATTTCCATGTGCGCTTTTGTACTATCACATCATTGTGCAGGCTCTACTCATGCATCCATATGTTGAGCTTCAGGAGAAAAAGCATAATCATCCTTGTATTATCAAATCTGTGTGTATTTCCATGTGTGCTACAGTACTAATATACTGTGTAGTGCTGTTTACAAACATCCATGAGTTATTATGTACCAGCAAATACTTGTGCACACGAACTAAGACATCAGTGTGCACTCTTTATTTCTGCATTAGTACATCTACATCCATGTGCAGTGCAGTAGTAATAAGTTTATGTGCACTTCTTTGCTATTGAATGTATTTTTACTGCTGTTTGTGTAGATCTATTTATGGTACCATAGTAGTACATCCATGCTTGCTGCTGTACATGTATATCCATATTCAGTACTGTACTAGAACATCAAGTGAACTGACTTACTACTCAAAATGTGTGCACTATTGTTCTAGCATAGGCATGTGCACTCCTGTATGAGTATACCAGTGCAGTGTGCTCTGTTGTTTTAGTTAATGCACTCTATTTACACTCCATTAATAGGATTTGGGGCTTGGCTAAGACAGTGATATGAAGTGCATTAGTAAGAGATACTTGTATGCCTTAATGCTGTTGCATTCATGTTCAGTGGTATCCTTATGTGATCTTATTAGTATTTCCATGAGTATTGGTTTACTATATAGCCTCCTGTAATAGTATATTATTATGTCCTCTGTAATACTCTATCTATGGGTAGGGTATAATAGTACATGTAAGCCCCTTGAGCTACAGGACTGTCCAGGCCCCTCCCCGAAGGACCTCTGACTGCTAGGTTCCACCCACAGAATACTCTAACTGCCATAACTGCTGGACAGAGTGAAAAGCCCAGCCTACAGAGTGAAAAGCCCAGCCTCTGGGGCATGAAATCCTACCAATCACCACCCTGGATAGCTCCACCATGAAAAGTTCCACTCCCTTCCCAAGAAACTCTATATAAGCTCTCTATCTTGTTCAGTTTGCTGCTGTTTCTTGCCCTAGCAGAGGCAGCCACCCCCCATCCTGGTTTTTTCCCTCCCAATAAATAAAGCTGTGTGACTTTGTGATATTCCTTGGCTCCCTGCTGCCAGGATACCTCTCCATCCAAGCTGTAATGCTTATAGTACATACATATATGAAGCTCTGTAAGTGCTAATCATTACTCTACCACTAAATTTGTGTCCCCTTCTTTGCCAGTACAACCATGAATATTGCTATAGTACAGAGTAAGCTCCAGGACAACATAGACAATCCATATCTTAAACAAAACAACCAAATAAATCACCTTGGGCTAGTGAGGTGAGATGGCTTAGATGGTAAAAATGCTTGTCAGTAAGCCTACGTTGAATCCCTGGGCCCCACATGTTAGAAGGAGAGAACGAGCATCGGTATTTTTCCTCTGATCTTCACATACACACTGTGGAACACCCTCTTCATCTCACACACAAAAAGTTAATTTATTTACTTATCAAGGGGCTCCAGCACAGAAATGTGTTGATCAGGGCCTTGTGTCATGTGTAAAGAAAGTTCCAAATCAGCAGTGAAAAACTAAAGATGGTGTTTGTGCGACCTCTTCTGGCAAACGGGCCTTCATGCATTTTTACCTGAGAAAATTCTGAGGTGCATAGCAGGCTGAGCATGCCCGCTACCTTCAGTCCTTTTAGTCAAATGTCATTTGTCATTTTTTAAAAAGGACAACCTAGGTTCCACTAACCTGCAAGATAGCCCCCACTGCTTCCCACTCACCTCCCTTCAGTAATTTGGACTGAGAAGACCATAAAAAATAAAAGAAAATGGTATGAGTATATTCACAACCATAGTTACATCTGGAGGGAGCCTGTTTTTAAAGGAGCCTGTTTTTAAAGCGGATAGTGTAACCCTACCTCTCATGAATGTTACATATATTCTTCTTCATGAACAGTAAACTGCAGGTGAAGTTAAAGAGGCTATGGAAAGACCTAAGTGTAGTAAAAGAGCTGTGATAAGAGATCGGGGTCGGGGTAGGGATGGGGATGGGAATAGAGGCTGGAAAGACATTGGGCAGTAAAGAGCACTGTATGTGGATCTGGTTCCCAGTACCCATAGAGGCTAACAATCACCTGTAACTTCCAGTTCCAGGATGTGCTATGCAGTTCTCTGGTATTTGCCTGCACCTGGCACTCGTGTGGTGCACCCACAGGCAATGTAGCAGGCAAAACACCAAAACATAAAAAAATAAAGTTGAGAAGAGAGGGGGAGAGGGAGGGAGGGAGGGAGAGAGGGAGAGAGGGAAGGAGGGAGGGAGGGAGAGAGGGAGAGAGGGAAGGAGGGAGGGAGGGAGAGAGGGAAGGAGGGAGAGGAGAAGTGGGAGATGGAGAGAGACCATATGCACAGATGGGGTACAGGTACAGGTCCCAGTTTCAACCATGGTGCAAAAAGTATTCCCTATGCAGAAAACCCAGGGTTTGCCTTTACTCAACTAGAGGCACAAAATGTCAGAATTACCTGTAACCTGATAACACAAAAATGCCCTCATTTACATAGCAAGAATTGCTTGCTGAGAAATACTAGGCAAAGTTGCTCACCCTAACCTAAAGAGGATTCTTTCTGTAAAGCTAATCATGGAACCATAAACTCTGATACATGTTTTCAGTTTAGTGTGCAAAGATAAGCTCCTAGCTTTAGTCAATGGCATTATGTAAGTATATCTCAAAGATAAACCCCTACTTTCAGTCAATGGTATTGGTAAATGTGTATCTTCCTAAATACTCCTCCCTATAAATATCAGTTTTCTCAAAAAGTACAAGAGTAGAGGAAGAGTATAAACAAGAGGATATTTGGTAAGGAAAAGTTATCTCTGTACAATAATACTGAAGTGAGTGTAAATAATTATGTTCTAAACCAAATACATAAGGGTTTCTAACCCACTCATTTCTCCTAACATTATTACAAATTTATTGAGTGTGGTTTACAAAATATCACATGTAAAGCTTGTTTTTTGTGGGTTTTGCATTTTTAGACTAATGTTTTATTCACTTTAGTTCTTGTCGGTGCTGCATTGGTTGCTAGGTTTCTGAATTCATCTTGGCATAATGAAGTTTGATCTTACACTCTGTACTCAGAAGTGAAAACAACACTGTTTATAATATCTGCAATGACAAGTTTGTTTTGGATGTCTCTTTACTAAAAGATGTATCTTGGAAGAAGAAGGATTTCTTACCGTTTGCTATTAGCCTGGAACTATTGGGATAGACCAGGCTGGTCTCCTACTTCCGGAGATCTGCCAGCCTCTGCCCTCCTCCTTGAGTACTGGGACTAATAGCACACACCATCATGCCAGGCAGTTTCTTCTTGGCATCTCACAACCACAAACGATTAAGTTCTGATCAGCTCACTATAAAATATGCCGTTTGTTTATGGGATTTAGGATAATGATTGAATTCTTCCATGACATTCGACATGGCTTACAAAGTGAAAACTTTTATCTGGGTATTTGGAGGTCAGTGTCCCATTGGACTAGACAGAAGACACTGCCATGGGTTGTCCAATGGCTTTCGGTGTCCTGGGGTTCCCTAGCCATACCTTGGTTCTGAAAGACCTTTGGATTTTTACCAAGCAGAGGGGTGTGGTGATATTTTATTTGTGCTGAAATGTGGTGATATTTTATTTGTATGTTAATAAATAAAGTTTGCCTGGAGATCAGAGGTCATAGCCAGTCATAAACAGAAGTCAGGCCATGGTAGCACACACCCTTAATCTGATCACATGGCAAGCAGAGTCTCTGTGCGTTCAAGGACAAAGCCAAGTGCTGTGGGATGTTCTGTATGGCAAATGTGTTGCTGATTAGTCAATAAATAAAACACTGATTGGCCATTGGCTAGGCAGGAAGTGTAGGCGGGACAAGGAGGAGAATAAAGCTGGGAAGTGGAAGGCTGAGTCAGAGAGACACTGCCAGCTGCCACGATGACAAACAGCATGTGAAGATGCCAGTAAGCCACGAGCCACGTGGCAAGGTATAGATTAATGGAAATGGTTTAATTTAAGCTGTAAGAACAGTTAGCAAGAAGCCTACCACGGCCATACAGTTTGTAAGCAATATAAGTCTCTGTGTTTACTTGGTCGGGTCTGAGCGGCTGTGGGACTGGCAGGTGAGAGAGATTTATCCTGACTGTGGGCCAGGCAGGAAAACTCTAGCTACAGCCAAGTGTCATGATACATGCCTTTAATTCCAGTACCAACCATAGAGACCTGGAGGTCTGTATAGACAGGCAGTAACAAAGGAAGTGAGGTGACTGGGCTAAAAGCCAATGAGAAGGCAGAACAGCAATGCAATAAAGGCGCAGGTTAGACAGGAAGAAGCTGGTTCTCCAGGGGAGCTACAGCAGCGTGGTGAGTAAGGTTAGCTGGTGGCTCTCACTATTTCTCTGATCTCTACGGCTTTCACCCTTATATTTGGCTCTGTGTTTCTTATTTAATAAGACTGTTTAGAAATTCTTCTACAGAGGGGTGAGCATGGATCCCATTGGAAAGCAATTGTGCCTTTCCTTGACTAGGGTTGGGTTTCTGTTAGAAGGAGGGAACATACCTGTGAGGAGGGTGACTCTGGTCTGCCCTCACTCTCAGCTCTGGAACAAACCACGGTGACTATGGCAAACACAGCTCAGGCGCACTGAATTCATACTTCCACTAGGTGGCAACCTACACCTGGTATGCACATACTCAGACTCAGGACAAGCTCAGGAAGACATTTTGCCAGCAGAAGTTGAAATAGAGACATCATCCTTCTTTTCCCTAATTGTGGAGTGTGGTTACCACGCCCAGCTAACTGGGGGCTATCTTTATACACAGCACAGATCTGTAGTCAGAATGGAAGAAGATGATACTTTAAGCATTGTCACTAGCATGAATTAGAAGTTGGCAAGGGTGAGCTCCAGGAGTCCAGTTGAAGAGAGGGAAGAAGGATTACATGAGCAAGGGAGGTCAAGATCATGATGGGGAAATCTACAGAGACAACTGAAGCAAGCTCATAGGAACTCACGAACATTAGATCAACAGCTGTGGAATCTGCATGGGACCAGACTAGACCCTCTGCATATGGGAGAGAGATGTATAACTGGGTCTGTTTGAGGGGCCCCTGACAGTGGGATCAGGATCTATCCCCAGTGTATGAGCTGGCTTTCTAAATCCCACTATTTACGGTCGTACACTTTGCTAACCCTTGATACAGAGGGGAGTAGCTTGGTCCTGCCTCATCTGAATGTACCAGGCTTAGCTGTCCCCCATGGAAGAACTTACCCTTTGAAGGTGGGGAGGGATGAGAGGGGAATCTGTGGTTAGTATGTAAAATGAATAAAAAAAATTTTTAAATAAAAATAAAAATATGGACACTTCCTAAAAAGAAAAAAAAGTTGGCAAGGGGCCCTATTATATCACACAATGTTATATTGAAGGCTGTAGCTAATACCAGAACATCTGCTGCATCCTCCTTCCTGACCTCTACCCTCATCTCCAGTGAATCACACAGATTTATTCCAAACTTGTTCCCCCACCCAACTCATCGCCTTGTCCCAGCCCCCAATTCCAGTAGGCACTCCCCGGGCACTCTGACCAAGAAAGCAAGTAAGCTAATGGCAGATCTTTACCTCTCCCTCCAATCTTCCAAGTCCAAACCCCCAGTCTCATCTGCAGCTCTGTAGCAGACCTTCTACTAGGGACCTCTCCTCACTCTCTGGCCCCATTCCCAGGGGATGAACTAAGCAGATTGTACTGAAACACCTTGCTTTCATTCCTCCTGTGAATTCCATGCTCCTCCCCAGCCCCTCCCCATTCCTGTCAGAACTCAATCCCCAGAAACGTATTCTACCTAGAACCTCATGTTACCACACCATTCAGGTACTATTCCAGAAGAATTTCCTAAGTGGCAATGCACAGCCAACACACACTCCTAAAAACCAGAGAATAAATAGAAATCAAGAAACAAAACATCCACCCAACAAAGACAAGTCCAGATATTAGGACCTAGAATTACAATTTTCCCAATGTCAGATGTCTATGCATCAGAACAAAAACAAAATAAATAACAGTCAGGACAATATGTCTCCGCTAGAGCCCAGCAACCCTGCTACAGAAAGCCCTGAATATTCCAACATAGCTAAAGCACAAAATGAAAGACCTTAAAACATCATTTATGAATATGATAAAGATCCTCAAAGGGGAAATGAATAAACCCCTTAAAGAAACCTATAAAAACACAAAAGAACAGTGGAAGGAAATGAATGAAACTATTCAAGACTTGAAAGTAGAAATAGAATTGATAAAGAAAACTCAAACTGAACAGTAACATCAGGAATTGTGGCAAATGGATGGAACTAAAAAAAAAAAATCATCCCGAGTGAGGTTACCCAGACTCAGATATACAAACATGGTATGTATTCACTCTTAAGTGGATATTTACTGTGAAGTAAAGGACAACCATGGTACAATCCACAGACCCAAAGAGTCTAGGTAACAAGGAGGGTTCAAGGCATTGGGGGACACTCAGATCTCTCTGGGAAGGGGAAATAGAAGAGATTTCTTGGGCGGACTGGAGGTAGATGAAAATGGGAACATGAGAGATCAGGCTGGAGAGGTGAGATACAGGGCAAGAATACTGAAAGAGATGACTGGGAAGGAAAAGTTAATATGATAAGTGTTCATTAATAAGGGGATATTAACCATTAAGTAAATAATGGCCAAGCTACAATCTGTAGACTCGGAGAGGTTAGGTATAGAGTAAGGGACTAGAAGGAACAGATAGATCTGCTTAGCAAAGGGAAATAGAATAGACAGATATGGATGGGTGGGAAGGATTATATATGGAAGGATCAGGTGGAGAAAGGGGTTGAGGGAAGAAATATGGGGAGAGACAACTAAAATTAAAGGACAGTTGAGTAGTAGCATGGAAACCTAACAGTAGAAACATATATGGAGGCACTCTAAATTAAATCTCCCAATGGGGAGATAGGGTCTCAACTGGCCATTTCTTGTAACCAAACAAGACTTCCAGCACTGGGACTGGATCATATATAATTGAGTTGTTGACCATAGGGGTCCCATGAGAATCCCCAAACAACCCAGTATGCTACCAAGACAATAAGTTACTATCCATAAACTGAAAGCAAGGTTGCATTGCTGAAGACAACACATTGAACATAGAAAAGTGAAGCTGGTGCCTACCTAGAGCCTGGTGCAGGAAGGTGCTCTCCACTCTACTATAGAGTAACATAAACACCAAGACAGCCAAACCCTTTGATGTACAATGTTGCATTGCCTGCAGGATATGCCTGATCAATGGTGGCACAAAACCTGTGGGAGTAACCAACCAATAACTAACTTGACATAAGGCCCACTCCAGGAGATGGAACCCATTCCTGACACTGCTTATGTGACCAAGAATCAAAGACTAGATAGCCGAGGGATCTAGAGTAAAAGCAAATACTACTGGTCTAAGGAAAAAAAGTAATAAAACAAATCCTAATAATAGTCATAGACCAGTTCCTTGGATAGCCATCATTGGAGAAGTTTCCTCTTGCAGCAGATGGGAAAAAATATATAGACCCACAGTCAGACATTACATAGAGAGTGAGAGGCCTTGGAACACTCAGCTCTAAATGGGACATCTCCATAAAATCCCTCCCCTCGGAGTTCAGGGAACCCAGTGAAAAAGGAGGAAGAAAGGGTGTAAGAGCCTAATGGGATAGAGGACACCAAGAAAACAAGGCCCTCTAAATCAACATGAGCAAATCTCATATGAACTCACAGAAACTGTAGCAGCCTGCATGGGGCCTGCATGAGTCTGCACCAGGTTCTCTGCATATACATGTAGAGGGGGTTCCAGATAGGGTTTCTTTGTGTAACAGGAACTCACTTTGTAGACCAGCCTGGCCTCAAATTCACAGAGATATGCCTACCTTTGCCTCCCAAGTGCTGGGATTAAAGATATACACCACCACACCCAGCTCAGTTTAGTATTTTTATGGGATTCCTGAGGATGCAAATGAGTGGGTTTCTGATTCTTGTACCTTCTCTTGGGCTCATTTCCTTCTATTGGCTTATCTTGTCCAGCTTTGATGTAATAGTTTTCCTTTTATCTTATTATATTTTATTCTGTTATACTCTAATATTATCTCTTAGAAGCCTGTTCTTTTCTAATGAGAGACAGAAGGGGAGTTGATCTGGATGGGAGGAAGGAACTTGGAGGAGTAAAGAGTGGGGAAACCATAATCAAGACATATTATGTGAGAAAAGAATCTACTTTCAATAGAGGGGGAGTTGTGGGTCAGTGCAATGGTCTCTTTAGCCATTGTCCACTCTCACCCTTTGAAGTTGTTTCACTTTGCTTCTTAATCAGTCCTGTCTTTTTAAAAAAAAGCTTCATATAACAGTCCTCTTATGACTGCATATTGTTTGAAAATAAATATACCTAGTCAGCTCTTCAGCTCTACATACCTGTGTTAAAGAAAATATGAAAAAAACTGTGAAGTTCATGTTGTACAGTAACCTAAAATAAGTCCCAGTGAGCAGCTAAAAAGAAAGAAAGAAAGAAAAGAAAGAAAGAAAGAAAGAAAGAAAGAAAGGAAGGAAGGAAGGAAGGAAGGAAGGAAGGAAGGAAGGAAGGAAGGAAGAAGTCACTATCAACATTAAGGAAGAGTTTCAAACTGATAGATCATTAATTATTATATATGAATTATAGGAAAAATAAAGCAAAATCATATCCTAACAAATATTGAACAAAAAGACTGGATGCATGTTGTAGAATATTATTGTAAGATATGTTACATTTGTTTATGCTATGGAACATTTGTTTTAATGATGCAAAGATGTGTTGCATTCTTTTATGTTGCATTTGTTTAACTCTGTGTTACTGTGCCTGTCTAATATACCTGATGGTATAATAAAGAGCTAAACAGCCAAAAGCTAGGCAAGAGAAAGGATAAGCAGGACTGGCAGGCAGAGAGAGCAAATAGGAGAAATCTGGGAGGAAAAGAAGAAGGAACAAGAGAACAAGGAGAGGAGGATTATAGAGGCCAGCCACAGAGTAAGAGTGAAAGTAAGCTATACAGAAGTAAGAAAAGGAAAGAGTCCTGAAGCAAACGGTAGACGGGAGAATTTAAAGTTAAGAAAAACTGGCAAGAAACAAGTCAAGCTAAGGCTGGACATTTATAATTAAAAATAAGCCTCCTCCGTGTGTGTATTCATTTGGGAGCTGGGTGGTAGTGGACCCCCTAAAAGAGCAAAAAGAGCAAAAACAACCAACAAAAGATGTATTTTTATTTTTTAATGTTATTTTATTTTTTGTTATTATTATTATTATTATTATTATTATTATTATTATTATTAGTGTGTGTGTGTGTGTCTGTGTCTGTCTGTCTGTCTGTCTGCCTAATTCTAACTTATAATTTTAAAATTATTTATTTTATTTTTTCGTGTTGGTTTCCCTGGAACTGGCATTACAGATGTCTGTAAGCTAGCATGTGGTTCCTAAGAACTGAATTCAGGTCCTCCATGCAAGCAACAAGTGCTCTTAAATCACTGACCCACCTCTCCAGCTTCCTAATTCTAGATTCTAAATCACAGAAATCATTTGCTGTAGAAATCTCTTTGCTCACCATGCCTTTCCCTTGGCACCCTTGCCTGTTCCATGCACCATTTTGGTTTCTGGCTAAGATCTGCTGCCATTATTTCACAGACCCAAGCAGAGCTGCAACCATATACACCTCAGCCTTTCTTCATGAATGACAACACCCTGCTCCTTGCTTTGTTACTGACACTGTCTCAGGACAGCCCTCTGGGCCCGCCTCTGCTGACAGTGTATGTAATGTGGATCATGGCCACGAGAGGGCAGAGAATCGCTTTCAGAGGATTAGCCTAATTATACTGGACATGGGGGATTTTTCCTTCTGACACTAGCAGCTAGCAGGACCCCATCCTGTGCCCTGGTGTGTGTAACAGCTCTTGGTTCCATGTCTGCCACCTATAACTTGGAGCAGGGTTATGTGTGGAAATGAGGAAATGAGAGCATTTACAGAGAGATAAAGTCACTGAATTGTCTTCTTAAAGTGGCCAAAGATGAAAATAATTAATTATATCAAAGTTACACAAATCCCTACCAACACTGAAGTTAGAATGGTGACTTTGAATGGGGAAAACGTACATGAAATTGTTCATGAGAAATGCTCAGATTAACCCACTGTCTAGACATGAAGATCAATGGAATTGAATGATGAAATAGAATACAACACCCACATACAAACCCAGACAGATATCAACTCCTGATTTTTGACAAAGATGAAAACAACATTGGAAAAAAGACAGCGTTTTTAACAAATGTTACTAGGAAGACTTGAAACCCACACATAGAACAAAACTAGATCCTTAACTCTCCATCTGCATAAAAAGCAAGTCACAATAATTGAAGGCCTTAATATAAAACCATAAATTCTAAAACTATTAGAGGAGAAAGAAGGAAAACAATTCAAAATGCAGGTATAGGCTAATAATATTTGGGGGTTACCTCATATTAAGCTCCTTGTCTACAGTGTTTGGGGGCTCTCCTGAAACAAGTGCAGGCTTATTAGAAGCTATCTTATCATTTAACCAGTTAGAATCAGCTGTATTAAAAGGAAGGATATATGAAAGGACAGTAACACCTTATGTATGTCCCTAAAAGGCTTCAGGTGGCCAGCCGGGCTGGTGGGACTGGCCCAGAGACTTACTCCTGCTCTCTTCTGCCTAGCTTGGTCATCTCATGCCTGGCTATAAGCCCTCATGTTTGTCTTCCTCAGCAATGCAGGTCCTGCTGTTTTAACCCTTGATCTTCCATTTAACTACAGGCGTGGTTCTCGCTGTAACAACCATGAGCAGCGTTCGGTTTCCATCCCGGGCCCTTTTACCTTAATACCTACAAACAGCTAGTTCCTGCCTTAATGTGACAGCTATACTACTCCTGGCTACAACATATTGAGAGATATGCATGAGTAGTTATTGTTGCACTATTTATAACAGCTAAGTTATGGAAACAGCCTAAGTATTCCACAGCCAAGGAAAGGAAAAAGAATAGGTGGGTTATATACATAATGAAAATTTTTCAACCATAAAGAAGACTGAACTTATATATTTGAAAGAATATGGTGCAACTGGAGATAATAATATTAGTGGAAACAAGTCAGTCTCAGAAATACAAATATCACATGTTCTTGTTTCTGTTTCTGTTTGGTTTTTTTTTTAATGTGTATAGGTGACATACCTGTAGGTCTGTGCACCACATGTGTGTCTGGTGCCTGAGGAAGCCAATGGGATCCTTTGAGACTGGAGTTGCCACCATGTAGGCTCTGGGAATCAAACCCATGTTCTCTGTAAGAGCAGCAAGTGCTTTTAACCACTGAATCATTTCTCTGACGCCAATATCACATGTTTTATGTCATACATGGTTTCTAGATTTTGTACAGATACATAAAAGCATGTATTTCTATATGATATAAAAAAGTAAAACTGTCCACATGTATAAAAAAGGAATGATAGGAGAGGGAAGAAAAGACAGCATAATAGTGTTAAAGAGGAGATTAGGCCCAGAATACAGTACACATTCCTATGAAAAGTACACACATGCACACACTTGTGGAGTAGCAGTACCATGGTTCAGCAGGTAAAAGGACTTGCTGAACAAGTCTGATGACCTGATTTCAGTCCCTGGGATCCACGGTAGAAGCTAAGACCTGGAAATTGTGGCACATATTCGCATACACATATATACACACCATGTAATAAATAAAAGTTTGATAATAAGTATTTGGAGGTGGAAGCACAAGCATCAGGAGTTGGAGCTAATCCCCACTGCTCAACATTCCTTTACCTCCAAAAGTCTCAAAGTGTACTAGGCTACCGTATCTTATTGGAGTGTGGCAGACTATAAAATTAAATTTTTTTCAAAGTGTGGGTATGTATGGCAGATGCCACAAGAAATATTAGGTTATTTCTTAATTGCTGGTTTTTTAGTTTAATAATATTTGTATATTCATTCAAACATACCTGCGTGGATGAAATTTTAAAAAAAAAACTTGTAAAGATGGGAATTTGGTCTATAATTTAAGATGGATTTCATGTTGCTTGGGGGAAAAGACACCTAGAAGGTGAGGAAGTAGGTCGCTGGGGTGTCCTTAAGGGTCTGTCTTCTCTGGATGTTTCCCATCCCTTCTCCGATCCTTTCTACCTTGGCGGGAACTGCTCTGTGCCCTGTACACCACTATGGACTAGAACTTCCAAAATTAGGAGCTCGAGTAAACGGTTGCTCTCTTACCATGTCAGGTGTCTTGATCACAGAGACAAACAAAACGGGACACCTGTGGTGGCCAGAGAGAGGGCTCAGAAGTTAAGAGCACTTATTTCTCTGGCAGAGAACCCTGATTTGGTTCCTAGCACCCATGTCAGGTGGCTCACAACAGCCTGTAACTCAAGCTTTAGGGGTAAGTGAAGCCTCTGGCCTCCTCAAGCATCTGCACACGCACACATGCACATATGCACATGCACACTCGCGCGTGCACATGTGTGCACAGATGAAAAAACAACAATAAAAAGAGAACTGTGGCCAAGAAGGAGCAGCATCAGTGGCTTGGTTGGTAGGGAGATCATTTGCCTTGCACCTCGGGCAGGCTCTCCACTGTGGGGCATAGTTTGTGCCACAGGAGGAATGCATTCTTCTCTGTTTGCCCAATCAGCAAAAAGCTGAGCTCAAAAGTTTGGACCTTTTAGGATTCTGCCTCAAATCATGTGGAGTGCTGGAAGGTATGAGGCTGCCTTTGGATCACATAGGTGGATGAGTAATTGAGGAAAGTACAGGACACTACACACACACATATGTTCGTGTGCAAACTACCATATACAATCTTTAGTTTCCACCAGTTAAAGGGCTAAGAATGTTGCCAGATAGCCTGTAAGAATTTCCTGTAGCAGAATTTCCTCCATTTTGCTATTCTCCACCTATCCTTTGTACCTACTAATGCATTTATACAAAGTCTGGGCTTCCTTCATTCTATTACTATAAAAACATCAGGAAACTGTATTCACACTGGAACGTGGCATTTGAAGTGACCTGAGCCGTGTCTTGTGGCCACAGTCATTCACAGACTCTGAGATACACTATCTGCCTTCTTCGGTGAGAACTGCATTTCTATAGCACCAACCTCCTGTGCAGCTGCAGTGGGTCCAGAGTCCACCTGCTGTCATTGTCCTCCCAGCCAAGGGGCTCCCAGAGCCTCCCTCTAACCTCATTTATGAAAAAAAGAAGAAAGAAAAAAAAGGGAGAAAATTTCTCGGTAAACCTTCAAGTTGTTAACTTAAGAGCCACAAAGTGGCATATATGGCTAGTGAAAATATACACATGTGTACACGTGAACAGAAATACACACATAAACATACACATGTACATGCACATAAAAATACACATGTTCACACACATAAATATATACATGTACACAATAAACATATACATGTATACACAAATGTACACATATATACACATAAATATTCACATGTGAATACATATAAATATACACATACACACACATATAAATATATACATGTAAATGTGTACATGTAAACATACATATATATATACATATATATCAATATACACCCAAACACTAATATGCACATGTACATATACTGACATAGATGTACAAATACACACATATAAATATACACATGCATACATATGAATATACAAAATGAACACACATAAATACACATAATTATATAAATGTGGACACATACTAATGTACACACATAATATAGCCATGACCAAAAAGCAAGTTGGTGAGGAAAGGTTTCATTTTGCTTACACTTCCATATTGTTGTTCACCACTGAAGGAAGTCAGGAACTCAAACAGGGCAGGATCCTGAAGGCAGGAGCTGATGCAGAGGCCATGGAGGGGTGCTGCCTACTGGCTTGCTCCCTATGCTTGCTGGCGATGCAGAAGTGCTTGTGGCCATAGTGAAAGATAGACACAAGCATCTTCAGCTGCCACTTCAGGCAGGACTCCATCCCAGGCTGTTGCTGCCCCTGCCTCTGCTCTGGGACTGGGAGCCTCCAGCCTCTGCTCTGGACCCCAATGTCACAATCCATACTTCCTGAAAGTGGCTAATGCAGTTCAATCCATCAGACCAAAAGAGATACTGTATGGGAGGAGTTTTGTTCAAGATGAATTCAGGTATGCTAAGGTCAAAGTTGTCACCTTGGATTGGCTGCTATGGGCCCAGTCCCTCAGCCGAGGGACTTCAGCACAAAGGGTCAAGCTTCTGGTATTAACCCAGGCACTTCTCGGGGAAGGGCAAAGCCATCACTGTATATACATGGACAGTCAGTACACATTTGACGTAGCTATAGTGCCCTCTATATATAGAGAGAGAGGGCTTCTTATCTCAGCCAGAGTAAATCAAAAACAGAAAAAAACAAAAATCAAAAACAAAAAAACCCGCCGGGCGGTGGTGGCACACGCCTTTAATCCCAGCACTCGGGAGGCAGAGCCAGGCGGATCTCTGTGAGTTCGAGGTCAGCCTGGACTACCAAGTGAGTTCCAGGAAAGGCGCAAAGCTACACAGAGAAACCCTGTCTCGAAAAACCAAAACCAAAAAAAAAAAAAACAAAAAAACAAAAAAACCCAACCCTCTGGCCCTACTAGAAGCCATATGGCTGCCAAGAGAGAAGTCCAGTGCAAAAAGCATCAAAAGGAGAATCATCAGAGGCCCAAGGGATCAGGTCAGCTGACTGGGCCACCTGGAAGGCAGCCCTAGAACTAGTGAGGCCTATCCACATCTTGGTTACCCTGCCTGAACCTGAATTTCTCAAGAGCCCACTTATACACAAGAAACCAAGCAGGCAAAAGGGAAAACGCCAAAGAGGAGGCTATGTATGGGTGGTGGCTCTTGCCAGATGAGAGATCTGTATTCCCTGCCATTATCAGAAGACAGATGATGGCCAAACTCTACCAGGCCACACATTTGGTGCAACTAAAACTAATGCGTTACTCAGACCCGGATATTCCAGATAAAAATTCCTGGAGTCTGACAATGGTCTGGCCTTGAAGGCCAAAGTTTCCCTAAATCTGGCAAATGTTGGTTGGAAATTACGTGATGCCAGAGCCCACAACCTCAGGACAGGTAAATAAAATATGTCCTTGAGATTGAAGAAAATGGAGCCAATCTTTTACCTTGTTCCTTCCTAAGGAACAGACGCACCCCATAGCAAGAAGTTCATAAGGCAGGAATTACTAACCATTCCTTCCTCAGGTCCTTACAGGCCCTGCAACAGACCCAGAGGACTGTTCATCAGACAGTTTGAGAGGCTGTGCCCTTCTCTATGTCTGAGCATGGCCATGAGTTCCAGCCTGGCAACCTTGTATTGGGAAAGAGGATCCCAACCCAGAACCGGGAGCCAACATAAAACGGCCTATACCCTGTGGTCCTCACCACCCCTACAGCAGTGAAGCTCACCAGTGTCATTCCATGGACTCACTACTCCCAGCTGAAGGAAGCTACAGTAGATAATGACAGATGGGTAGTGACCAAGTCCTCTGACCCCTAAAGATGAGGCTGAAATGGACTTTATAACCATGGTTGTGCTGTTTTGTCTTCCCATGGGAAAGGTCTAAAACCCACATAAGCCAGGACTTTGGGTGTGGGGATTTAAAAAGACTAAAATTAGAGAGCACATAGCCAATCTATCCACTGAGACACAACCCACCTTCCAAGTCAATTTCTTTAAATTTTGCATTCAGGGGCCACTGGGGGATGGTTCACTCACTCCTGTGGAGAAGCATGCCACTGGGGCTGTGAGTCCATTGTGAAGAGAAGGGCTCTGATCTATCCAGTACTATGCCTACATAGCTGATGCCTGAGTTTCCAGAAACCAGACAAATACATTGTGCTCAGTGGGGTTATAAAACTGAGTCCTTCTGAGGGCACACTGATAACCTTGATAGTCCTAGAAAGGAAACCATCAATACCTACCTGTGGTCATAGACAACACAATCCCATATCATAGGAGTTAGGGCATGGCAGGAAGCCACAGATCATTACTAGGAAACCAGGAGAACCTGGGGAGTCAGGTTATACCTAAATGATCCAGGTCCAGGCAGCAAATTTACTATACAAAAGAAACCTGCACCTAGAGTCATCTGGCCCACTGGCCCAAACTGACCCTTCTTGGTACTGAGCCCCCTTAGGCAGCAAGTCCCAAAATTCCAACTTCTCCAAGAATTCCTTTGGTAACCTCAAAGGCAAAGCTCTAGGAGGCAGTGGAAGCCAATCCCTCAGTGTTGAGGATACTAGAAAGAGTATATCAGTTCCTTAGCTATTTTCAAGTGGACAGAGGTCAGAACTGATAACTATGCCTGGACCCCAAACCCCTTTATTCTGTTTGGACTGAAACTAATTAAACAATTCCTAACCCCAACTGTTATGAGTCAGACCAACGTAAACTCACCCTGGGGGACGTCCAAAGGAAGGATGCTTGTTTAATGTCACCAAGACACTCCCCTAGAGCAGTGGTACTCAACTTTCCTAATGCTGCAATCCTTTAGTACAGTTCCTCATGCTGTGGTGACCGCCCCACATCATAAAATCATTTTGTTGCTACTTCATAACTGTACTTTGTATGTTATGAAAGATAATGCACATATCTGATATGCAACCCCTGTGAGTCATTCAACCCCAAAAGGGGTCGTGATCAACAGGTTGGGAACCACTGCCCTAAATCTTTTCCCCCAAGCAGATTCCTGTAGCTGTCTATAACAGGCTAACTCCATGAATGGTGGTTGAGTTTAATTAATTTAGTTAACTCTAGGCCCCAGACACTGTCTTACTGGCTTGTACTAATGGCTTATCCAAGTGTGCCTCTTCTGAATTGTTCACATGGGAGGAGAACCCATTCCTTTATGTTCTTGTGAATGCTTTACCACAGGTGTTCATCTACAATGGAGGACAGGGCAGGGCCCACCTAACTCTAGATTCTCCTCTTCGCCGTCCCCACCCTCATTCCCCGGTTGCAGGCATGAATGCCTCCACTGCAGTTGGAACTTCAGCCCCAGTTATGAAGGATAAAAACTTAAGGAACACAGTACTCAAGTAGACATAGACCTGGGACATCTAGAAAATCCTGCTTTCCATTTGGAAGCCAGTTAGATTCCCTAGCCGAGGTTGTTCTTCAGAATGGAAGAGGACTGGACACTCTCTTCATAAGACAAGGAGGTCTGTATGGCACTGGGAGAAACTTGTTGCTTCTATGCCAGTCATTTGGCGGGAATTAGAGAAAGTTTATCATGGTCAGAAATACCTTCAGGGCAGTGAAAAGAGACATCAAGAATATAACGATTGGTGCCAACCTTTGTTTTTTGGTCCCCCTGGGTAACTACTGCAGCTGTTACAGACTGGGCCATTAATTAATTATTTTTCTCCTAGCTCTCAGCTTACTCAACTGCCAACTTAACTATGTAAAACAGAGAATAAATTCTGTTAAAAAAAACTAGTGATATGAAGCCAATAAAATCCCCGGCCCCAGATGAGTCCATGATTTGACTCATGCCAATAGAACCACTGGGAAACATCGCAATCCCCCAAACACTAGCACAACTGGTGTCATGATGGAAATACCATTCAGACCTTGGAATCCAGCCCATAGGTGGCAACACCTGCAAAAAAAAAGAACGAAGACCTAATCCATCAAAGTCCATAGTTCTGAGAAAGTTCCCAAATGTAGCAGTCATAGTTTTTTGGCTCTGTAGTACCACTCATGGTGCTACCTGAGGTGTGCCAACCAGGGTAATACTCCATAACAAATAGACATACACATGTACACACACATAAATACATACATAGACACAAACATAAAAGAACATCTGGGTGGTGGTGGTGGTGGTGGTGGTGGTAGCTCACGCCTTTAATCCCAGCACTTGGGAGGCAGAGGCAGGCGGATCTCTGAGTTCAAGGCTAGCCTGGTCTACAGAGTGAGTTCCAGGACAGGCTCCAAAGCTACACAAAGAAACCCTGCCTTGAAAAACCAACCAAACAACCAAACAAACAAACAAAAAAAGAACATGTATATACTCACATAAATATACACATGCACATACACATAAATATATAACATGAACACACACATAAGCATTGACATATAAACACAGAAGTAAAAACGTGCAAGTACATACAAACATAAATTATACACAAGTCACACACAAACATAAATGTACACGTGTACACAGATAAATATGCATATATACAATGATACATAAACATAAAGTACAAATACAAATATTGATATACACATGTACAACATGAATATACACATAAATATATATTTACAACATGAATAAACACAGTTCTACACACATATACACCTGTAAAAACAGGAATTTTCACATATATACACACATAAATATACTCATGTACACACACATTAACATACATATACCTAAACTAAACCTACACATATATAAACTATGTACACAAACATAATATACCCAGGAACATACACATAAATACAAACAAATGCACACTCATAAATTTGAACATGAAATATATACACGTACACACTCAGAAATATACATATGTACACACATGGAAATATACATATGTACACCAACACATACACAACTACAAACGCATAGACAACATGTACACACATAAATATATGCATGTACAACAAAAATATATGTAAGTACTGTTGTACGTCTACTCACCCCACATAGGAATCCCACAACAGACCAAAGTCTGGAAACTCCCAAAGTCCAACTTGGTGAGCCACATTTTATTGGGGTTACATACAAGAATGTGGGTAATGAATCCATTACTTAAAGGAGCAGAACTGACTCAAAGACAGCGGTCATAACCAAAGCCCACCCCAGCCTGGTGACAGCTCACAAAGCCAGGAACATGGAGCACACTGCAGTCTGCAGGCATCTCAACATGCCCATGAGTGTCCTCCCAGGTGCTTCAGTGGTCTGAACCTTTTCCAGGCAGCTCGGCTGGTTTCTTCCTGTCTGGTCCCAGGCTTTGTGGCTTGTCTCCTCCGAGTCTTCTCTGCTCCTTGGTTCCCTTTTATCTAAGGACTTGCAGCTTTCATTGTCTGCTCTGGCAGAGAGGGACCTAGTGAATCTGGTCATTTCAGGGACTTCCTGAAGACCTTTTGAGTCATTTACCTTCCTTCTCTGAGGGTTCTGTTATCAACACCCCTGCCCTTCCTCCAGCTCTTCCAATCTTCTGCCCCACCTTCCACAGTGATCACTGACCCTTGGAGTGGGTGACCATATTTATATTATCATATTTCTTATGACATATTTCATACATCATATTTCTATGACTAAGGAATAGATCATCAGGCCACACACAGTAACAATCACATGCTCTCAGGAGCTTCCCCAGTGGTTATGAGCTGAAGTTGATAACAGCAGTGATCTATGATTATAAACACATTGTTTAGAAGTCAGTGTGACAGGCACATCCACATCCATCTGGAAAAAACACAGAAGTTGCTTCCCCATTTGTGGGAGCCCGTTCTCGGGTTCCTCACGGCTTTACCCAGCAGGTCTGCATAGAGGATGATTAGGACCACGGGCCTGAGTGCAGGTGTTTGAGATGGTCTGCACTTGGCTGTGCTGGGGGAGGAGGTCTTTTGCTCCACCCCTTGGTGTCTCTATAAAAACCGTGGGGCAGAGACAGTCGGGGCCCATTGGAAAAGGTTCCAGGCCCTCTCGAGGCTATCCTTTATTTTCTATCTGTTTATCTCCGCAAGATTCTCTGCAATAAATCCTTCTATCTAATATTTCCTGCTGCTCGCACTCAAGAAAACTCTGGGGAACTGTGGGGGTGGTGGGTAAATGCCCCACACCCATTGTGAACTCTGACCCACCCAGCCACAGATTCTTTTCCTGCCTTATACTGCCAGGCTTGAACTCCCTCTTGCGGAGCAAGCCTTAAATCCAACTGGAAGGCTGTTTGTGTTACCCACAATAGTCAAGTCACTACTGCACAAGTAGGTACAACCTGCCAGCATGTCAGTACTTTAGCACACAGTGTCCATAGTCAATCAGGAATGTTGGTGACAGTTCTCTACCAGCAGGCTGTGTGGCCTCTTCCAACACTATGAAAGCCAGCTGGTGTGGTGGGAGTTTCCAGTGAAGTCCCAGCTTAATTTCTCTGTGTCCTGAAGTCGAAGTGTGCACATGTGTCTCCAGCAGTAGAGTCTTACAGTCTAGTTCTGGCACACAACCAAGCAGTAGCAAAAGCCTTTATGAGTTTGTGGGACCTCACAAGGAGGTAGTCCACCCCTGGCACTGGAGTTTTCATTCAGTAACCATATGGCCTCTGGGATTGTCCTTTTCCAACCATGTAGGATACATTTTGGATTTTTCTTTCTTTCAGTTAAGCCATCCTCCACAGGGTTGTAAGGTAGGTGGAAACACCATTGCACTTGGTTGTTTCTCCAAAGGCTCTCCAAATCTGCAAAACACTCAGAGGTGAGCATTATGTCATCCATGTATTAGAACCTTTTCCAGAGTCTATCACAGCCTCAACACTGTTTGAAAGTACAAAGTTCCAAGTCTCTTCTAAGACTCATGGCAATCTCTTAACCCCGCAGAAAAATAAAAAAGCAGATCATTGTTGCGACCACCTCGACCAGCAAGGAAGACACAACACCGAGCTCTTCTTTCTGCCATTTATTCAGGAACCTTGAACAATCTTCTGACCCTGGGGAAAACCATCTTCTGACTCTCTGACTCTGGGGAAAGTCAGCCCACGCCCTTTATAGCCACTGGGCAACCAACCCCGTAGTGCCACGTGGACAATGCCGATAGGGTCAGACATACATAAGCAAGCCAGATTAGGTCCAGGTGCACGGAAGCAAGCCAGATCCTAGCCTTAACCAAATAAGGAGTTGTTTATCCCAGAGAACACCTGCCATCGGGAAGGCGGAAGCCAGACGCCGTCGCCATCTTTGAGGTGCGGCCATGCACCATGCACGACTCTCTACAGATCATATACTACCAACACACAATGCCACAGAAGGTACATTACCATTCTAAAAGGGAGAAAAGGGAACATAGTGAGGAAATACTGGAACAAAGCAAGACTGAAAACCAACTGGGCAAACTAAAAACTCTGCATCTCCACATCTGATGTCAAAGCGCTCTTTAGATCTCCAACTCCTTTAAGCTTTGTGGTCTGCAACACACTTCCCTCTCTTGGGCTGGTTCCATACCTAATCTGCAGCTCTCTTTGTAATCTGTACTCCACAACTCTGGCATCTCCAACATCTTGTGGTTTCCAGTGAAATGCCAGCTTCTTCACAACTTCATGAAATGGCTTCTTTGGGCCCCCAAGCGGGAACACCCCTGACTTGTGCCTGGCCTCAGTGGCTTTTCTTAGCCACATAGGAAGATTCCATAATCCCTTTCTTGTATCCTTAACTCTAAAGCCAGAACCATATGGTCAAAGTTGCCAAGTTCTGGTGCTTGAAGGGGATGGAACTTGGCACCCTAATTCAGTTACCTTTGCACCAGATTTCTGTTGATGCTGGTTTCCTTTACTGCTTAAGCTTTTCTTTAATTCCTTTTCACAAGTTGGAAGGAAGCTCAGCTGGGTGGGATCTTGCCCTGAGGCCAACATTCACTTTATTCAATTTAGAATTAGGTTTTTCTTTAATCTTTTTATCTCCTTGAGCACTGAACCTATCTCTATTACACTTTCTGGTGCTCCTTTTCTCCTCAAACTGTACATTTTGGATTTTTCTCTTGCTCAGCTTGCTCCTTTTCATTTTAGATCTCCATAAGAGTGGCCAACTAGCCAGGTGGTGGTGGTGAATGCCTTTAATCACAGCATTTAGGAGGCAGAGGCAGGCAGATCTCTGTGAGTTCGAGGCCAGCCAGGTCTACAAAGAGAGTTTTGGAACAGCCAGGGCTGTGATCTCGGGGAGAAGAGAGAGAGAGAGACAGAGAGACAGAGAGACCACAACCGCACAAAACAATCAATACTAGGCTGTCTTGAAATCTGCTCTGCTAATGTCATTAAGCCAAAAACTCTTCAATTTAGCCTCAGGCAGATTTTTAAGACAAAGGCAACAAGCAGCCACATTCTTGCCCAAATATTACAAGAATGGTCTCTAGACCACTTACTAATATTCCCTCTAAAACTTCTTGAGCTGGGGCCCTACAGTTCAAATCACCCTCAGCACTGTAGCACTGTCTTCCGTGCTCCTACTAGGATGGCCCATTTAAGCCCCACTTAAAGCATCCAACTACTTTTCTAGTCCAAAGACCCAAAGTCTTTTAAATCCCTCCAACAAGCAACATAGTCAAGCCTATCACAGCAATAGACACTTCCTGGTACCAATTTCTGTCTTAATCACTGTTATATTATTGTGAAGAGACATCATGACCATGACAACTCTTGTAAGAGAAAACATTTAATTGGGAGTTTGCTTACAGTTTCAGAGGCCTCGTCCATTATCATGAAGGCAGGGAACATGGGACAGGCATGGCAGGCATGGTGCTGGAGGAGTACTTGAAAGCTACATCCTGATCTGCAGGCAGAGAAAGAGAGAGGGTGGGCCTGGCATGGGCCTTTGAGACCTCAGAGCTCACCCCCAGTGACACACTTACTCCAACAATGCCACACTTCCTAATCCTAATCCTATCAGAGTTCTACTCTCTGGTGACTAAGCATTCAAATATATGAGCTTATGCGGGGGGCATTCTTATTTAAACCACTACAAGGTACTTTTGGATTTAAACCCATTTAGCTATTGGTTCAATCATGAGTGTTGGGGAGAATGCTCAGTTGTAGTAAAGGACACTGGTCATAGGACAGCCTGTATAATATTTGTGTTTGGAGCATGTACACACCACATCTCACTGCTGTAAGTGTGTATGCCACCTTTGTAAAGTGTGACTCTGTGCCATATCAGCAAACAGATTGGTCAGGAGGCCTTCAGTCTATACAGTTACCTGTTGCAATGCTTTATAAACCTCTCACACTTGCTGTACTAATGCTGTGTACATAGATTCTGCTCCTTTCCATGACTGAGACCCAAATCCTACTGGAACCATTTGCTCAGGTTGCTTAAGCCACAGCTATAGCCTTCTGAACTCCTGATGACTGCTAACAGCAAGGGACCCTGGTTGAATGGGGTACACAGCTGTTTAGCCTGTCCTACAAGGATCTTAGCCAGCTCAAAAGCCTTTTGAGATTTTCTGTCCCGATCCCATATAATGCTCTTTATCAAGTTATACAGAGGATGCAAGATATGGTATGAAAATCTGCCAGTATCCTAAGGGTCTGCCAAATGCTTGTAGCTTTACATTTACAAGCAAGAACTGTTGTGGGTTTTGTCAATAACATCAGGTATCATATAAATGTTACCCAAACCATAATACTACAAGAATTTTTACAACTGTGCCTGGCCCTTGCACCGAAAATCAGATGATTCCTCCACCACTTCTGATTCAGCTAACAAGCCTCCCCCTTATTGACCTCAATCCTCAGCTCCTTCTCTTCCTCTAACTCCTTTATTTTCCCTTTCTCCTTCTCTAGCAACAGGCCACCTGAAATCAACTCTCCCAGGTGCCCACTTTCAGCCCACCAGCAGCCCTTAGTCCTCCTGCCACTGGCTCCCAACATAGGGCTCTCTCTACCTCCCCCTACCTGGTTTAACCTGGCCATGGTGCTCCCTTTGTGGGAAGTTGCCAGGGTGGATGGCTTGGTCAGGGTGCATGTCCCTTTTTCATTAAGTGATCTTTCACAACTAGAAAAGAGGTAGAGATTTCATACCATTAATCCCTCCACCTTTATTAAAGAGTTCCAACATATCACCCAATCTTGCAACCTCACCTTCCGTGAAATTTACATAAGTCTCATCAACAACCTTCTCCCCAAGGAGCACAGACAAGTCTGGAACCAGGCTAGGACAAAGGCAGAAGAGATTCACCAAACTAACACTGCCACCAAGGTGGTGATGAGGCAGTCCCCGACTGGGACCTGAATGGAACTACAATACCTGGCAAAGGGATGGGGGGAGCATTCTAGTTAGGGTTCAGTGTATAACTTGCCTCCTTGCTAGTCTCCATAAGGCTGCTCTTAAAGCAGTAAATTGTGAAAAAAATCCAAGAGGTCATCCAGGACAAACATGAAAACTCATCTCAATTTCTAGGCTGACTTACAAAGGCTCTCTTATAGTATATACCAATCTGGATCCCAAGACCTCAATTGGGAAACAATTCCTTATGGCTGTTTCTTCTTCCAGAGCTTCCCTGACATTAGGGCCAAACTTAAATGCCTAGACAAGAGATGGTAGAAGTCTTAGTACTGGCCTTTAAAGTGTACCATGGGAGAGATGAAAACAAAATCCCAAACAAAAATACCTGATCTTGGCTGAAGCCTTTCAGCTGACCATAGTGAATGACCAAGCTCTCTCTTTTCCCAAAGCCTCTGGGTCCCTGCTCCAAATGGTGTGAGGTTGGTCGCTGGACCCAGGCCTGCCCAAGCACTCAAAAAACACTTCAACCATGCCCAAGGTGCCATCAAAAGGAACATTGGGCTGTTACTGCTTCCATGTCCCTCATGGAGTGGGGACATTAGACCCAGTTCACCCTTCAGCTGACCTAGGTCTGGTTACAGACAACTGAGGGGGACCTGGGGCTCCCTGGGCCCGACCACTCTCATCTCCAACATGGAGCCACAGGTAGTCATCATGGCATCAAGGTGACCTATCTTCTTCCTTCTGGACACTAGGGCCACTTACTCAATTCTGACAGAGTTTGGGAGACCCACCTCTCCTTCTCATTCTCCTGTTGTAGGGGTAGGGAGGCAGCCTTTTGTACCTTACCAAACCCTACTACTTATCTGTATCTTTAAGGGTATCCTGCTTTACCTTTTCCTTCTTAATGGTACCAACCTGCCCCATCCCTTTGCTGGGAAGGGACCTCCTAGCCAAAGTGGAAACCTCTATTTCCTTCACTCCCCCAATCCACTTGACCCCAGGCTCATGAACCATTCTCCTCCTCATCTCCTCCAAACCACACACTCTAACACACCTTTCCCTTTGCTGGCCTCCCAGTTGGATCCCCGAGTATGAAAAACCCTAAACCCCTCTATAGCCAAACATCATTCCCCTCTTGTCACCCAATTACACAACCCTACCAATTACATCACCCAGGATCAATACCCACTCCCTCTCCAAAGTCTCAAGGGACTTAAGCCTCTTATTTCTGACCTCTTAAGAAAAGGCCTTTTGTGCCCCACCTCCTCCCCCTTTAATACCCTCATGCTCCCAGTTTAAAAACCTAACAGAACCTACTGCTTGGTTCAGGATCTCCAACTATTGACTCTGTAGTGGTTTCTCTTCACCCCATAGTACCCAACTCCTATACTCTCCTTTCTATCATCCCCTCAGGGACCTCTCATTTCTCTGTCCTAGAACTCAAGGATGCCTTCTGTTCCGTTCCTCTTGACCCCCAGTCCCAAAATACATTTGCCTTTACTTGGACTGCCCCAGGCACCCACCTGTATACCTAACTCACCTGGACTGTCCTACCCCAGGGCTTCCGGGACAGTCCACATCTATTTGACCAGGCTATGGCCTCCGATCCACTCTCTTTGTCTCTTCCTGAATGTAAGCTCATCTACAATATGTGGATGATCTTCTCCTCTGTAGTCTAGCCCTACAAATTAGCCAGGCTGACACCTCTACAAAACTTTCTGTCTAACAGGAAATATAGGGTCTCTATCTCTAAGGTCCAGCTGTCCACCCCTCAAGCAATTACTCTAGATAGAAATCACCTAATCCAATCACTCACAGTCCCCACAAGCAAGGATAAAATTCTATCCTTCCTAGGGATGGCTGGCTTCTTATGCTCTTGGATTCCCTCTTCTTTCTTCTTGCTTGCCCCCTCTACGAGGTGGCCCTTGGCCCCTTACATGAGCCCATCCTTGTACCCATTACCAAGACTTCTGTTAAACTTCCATGAGCCCTCCCAACCCAAACCACTAATCAACAGGCTGAACTAATTGCTCTTACCCATGCCTTTCAACTAGCAAAGGGAACTCTGCACCAAGCTTCTAATCCAATCAAGCTGCTGATCTGACTTCCTAAGGTGTGTATGGACCATTTGTTTCTGCTGGCTTCTGCCACCCACCATATTTGATTCCAAAATCTAGAGTCTGCCTCTTCAGCCACTTCTTCCCTCCACCTGCTCTAACCATCCATCTCTCCTCGTCTACTCAGTAAGTGTCCTCTCTGGCTACTGGAGCTTGCTATACCCTCCAGGGAGTACAACACATGGGCATCTCCCTGCTATGCCCTATGAGGCCCAACCACGTGGGCAACTCTCCAGTTATTAAGACACTTACTCCTCTCCCTCTATTGGAACCCTCCCTGTTTCCTGGCCTCCTCCCCCTAGGAGATGCCTGCTGAGTCCTGTAGCCTCTTTAAGCTCTTCTGGGCCTCTAGAACTTTGTCCCTCCTGTCCCTCAGATTCCTCTTGGAAGTCTCACAGCTTCTCTATGCCCTCCTGGGCTTCTCTCAGTGCCCACTTGGAGCTTATAAAACTGCTTTTGGCAAAGTTCATTTTGTGACCCTTTCTTTCTCCCTTCACAGACTCAGATTTTATGAAAGCTTTGCTTTGTTACTACAAGCAGCTTGACCTCATTACAGCCCAATGATCAAAACTGGCATGCTCAATTTTAAAATTCTCTCATATGGTAACACCTTCTGACACGACACAAACAAATGATCTGAAAAAAATTTTATATCTAAATGTGCTCTCTCCTCCTTTATTTCTTCCTAGCTACACATGTCCAGGGTAGGTCTTACACATAAATGTTTAACATTCAAGAGCCTTCCCCCTCTAATCAACAACCCATCCTAATAAGGTTAAGAAATTGCTCTGTAGCAGGCTGTCAAAGGCCAATCCAGTTCCCTATAACTAACTCCTTTATCCATCTTTCCTTCACCTGGGCTTACCCCTATACCTGTTTTCTCTATGATCAAAAGGAAGATTGCTGTAAACAGTGGCCAGAAACTTACAGAGGTTGCCTATATTGGTCCTGCAAATACCATTGGAAAACTCTGGGCCATTCTAATCTTCCCTCTCTTCTTTATATACAGGAGGGATCCTCCCACCTCTACATTTTCAAGACCCATGGGCCACCAGATGGGAAGAGGGCTATCACTGGCAAACTGTATTATGACCTGTTCAGCAGGTGCGGGTCATCAAAATACAAAGAGTATAACCCCACTCTCCCAACATGTAGGTATAGAAAAAAATAAAAGATGTGATCTAACATTCATCAAAGTCTCCTCCCTAATACCTCCCCTCCTGGATGACACCTCTCTGTCCTCATGCTCACTCCGTCTCTTGTTTCAGATCTTAACCTCCACATATCAGCTACTGAATGACACTCTGCCTGGCTGCTTTGGAGATTGCTGGATTTGTGCTCCTCCCAGACCAAACCTATGACCACCAATCATGGCCTCACCCATTGGTCTGTTAGACTCTCTCACCCCACCACTTATTAACTGCTCTGAACCAAATATTATTACCACCCCTTATCTCTCCCACTCTTTTGGTATCACAGACTGTTTTGACTCTTCAAGGACACATTTATGGGCACACTGGATTCTTTAGACTGTAAATAATACCTTAACCCTCAGCATTACCACCCAGCCTTTATGCCCAAACATTCACAATGCCTCCATCCTTTGTGGCACTAATCCACTGCCTACCCACTGGGTAGGCTAGGTCTTGTGCCCTGGTGTTCCTCTTTCTTAAATTAGAGGTGGTACCCAGTAAAGAACCTTTGTTGGTTTTTCTCTTCATCTGAGACCTCCAACAGGTGTCTCAGACCGTCCTCACGCTCCAGGACCAAATAGACTCATTGGCTACTGTAGTGCTACAAAAGTCACTGAGAATTTGATCCACTAACAATGGAGAAGGGTGACCTTTGCCTCTTCCTTAGGGAGGAATGTTGCTTCAGTATCAGCCAGTTGGGTATAGTAAAGGACAAGTGTTGTGGATGATTAATTGATAAATAAAACACTGATTGGCCAGTAGCCAGGCAGGAAGTATAGGCGGGACTAACAGAGAGGAGAATTGAGAGAACAGGAAGGCAGAGGGAGACACAGCCAGCTGCCACCAGGACAAGGAAGATGTAAGGTACCGGTAAGCCACCAGCCACGCGGCAAAGTATAGATTATTAGAAATGGGTTAATTTAAGATAGAAGAAGTAGATAACAAGAAGCCTGCCATGGCCATACAGTTTGTAAGCAATATAAGTTTCTGTGTGTTTACTTGGTTGGGTCTGAGTTGCTGTGGGACTGGCAGGTTAGAGAGATTTGTCCTGACTGTGGGCCAGGCAGGACCAGAAAAACTCTAGCTACAGACAAGATCCAACAACTCCAGACAGATCTCCAAACATGTAATGAACAGCTCAATGCCTCTGGCCACTGAATCACTGATGGCCCAATATAGAACAGGACACTGCCTTTCTTAACTCCCTTTCTCCTCCTTTTCCTAATCCTACTAATTGCAATCTGACTTATCAATTTCTTGTCTAGATTTCTTCAACAGCAAATTCAAAATAATTCTAACCAGACCATTCATGGGTTGTTATTACAGGGATATCAGTCCCTGGCTACAGAACCAGAGGCCCATGACACCTGACTGTACCCTCATGGTGATGATCAAGCTTACCCCAAGGTCTTCAGTGCTCCCAAAAAACAGGAAGTAGTTCAATGATAACGTTGCCCTCTTTTCCGATCCCTGATTAGTTATCAATGGTAAACAAAAAAGGGATGAATTCATTCACATTATGTCAGCTATATAACAAAACCTTTTCCAGAGGATGGGCAGAACAAGGCAACATCCAGAACCACCATCCCATAACAAATAGTGGGATTACAAGATACCCTTGGTGAAGTACTCTGAAAGTTTGTTGTCAACTGTTTTAAGCAAGTGTCAGGTGATCCCCGGGGTTTACAACTAAGAAGATACTAAAGTCAAACAAAGCCCTGAGTTAATGCAGCATGGTAGGATTCCATCCATTCATACTAATTGCTTCCTCTACAGATCAAAGTTGGGTATGAAGCATGGATAGGAGGCACTAACTTAATTAGATTCCTGTAAATCTCAGTCATTCTCTCTGAGCCATTGTGTTTTCACATCCTGGAGCTCTTCCACAGAACCTCCACATTTCTCCACACCTGATAAACTCTGTGGGCCTGACTTAGTCTGTTCAGCCCTACTCAGGGCCAAAGGTGAATGTGGTCTCGTTCTCCCCTGCTGCACCTGCTGGCTCCCTAGGACAGAGAGACTCTGAGTTGGCACTGATCCTGCAGCTGATGTTGCCTCTCCATCCACAACACCTGGATGTTGGGAGAGTTCCTGGCTGGGCAAACCATCTCCACCCCTAGCATAACCTTTCGCTGGAAGGAATTGTACTCTCCTTAATCTGAAGGTATAATTACCCACCTACAGAACAGGCTTGATTTTCTTCATCTGTAATGTTCTATCATGGATGTGTTCTGTGAACTGCACCTCAGGCTTTAAAGCAGTGCTTCTCAACCTGTAGGTTTCAACCTCATGGGGGTTGCATACTAGATATCATGCATATCACATATTTACATTATGATTCATATCTTACAAATTTACATTTATTCATATCATAAAAACTACAGTTATGAAAGTAGTAATGAAATAACTTTATGGTTAGGGGTCACCACAACATGAGGAACTGTACTAAAGGGTCACAGCATTAGGAAGGTTGAGAACCACTGCTATAGAGCTTTCCAGCTCCTTAGCACACAATTTGGCTTTCTCTCTACTCTTCCCTTAGAAACTCCAGCTTGACATAAATCCTGCCACATTTATCATCAAGTAACCCAGACACACCTCTTCCTCTGTTTTACCTTTTGCTTATCTCCTGTAGCTTGTTCTTTTACTTTACAGACACTCTTTACATGCTGGTCTAAGTCACTGATATCTGTTAAAGCTTTTCCTACTTGATCAAGATCTTACCCCACCACAGGGCTCAGCAAAGCCGCTAAAGTTCCACACCAATCTCAAGGCCCTGCTGGATCAATCTTCTCAACTCCTCTGTGAGCACAGTTTTATCTGGTCCAGTGAACTGGGGTTCAAACACAGAGTATCTTATTCCTAATTCCTTCACTAGCCTCTGTCCCTCCTGCATGGTCCTCCAGTTTCTGATATTTATGGGAACTTCTGACGGTGATAACTAAGTGTTCCTAATGGCTTTCATAAGCCAATCCATCAGTGACTGATTTCCCTCATACTGTCTCAAGTTATGCAGCCTTTGCCTTAAGGAAGGATGGTTAGTTACATTATTCAGTTTTCTGTCTCCACAGCAGTCAGACTGATCCTATCCATCTCCATTCCTCACAGTTCCACGAGCCAGGCTGAGGCATGCTCTTCCATTGCTTGTTAAATCTTCGCTAATTTCAGTAGTTGAAGGGCTGAGTGTTTCCTAATCACACTAGTTTCTTGCACTGGCTCATGGTTACAGATTTCCTCTCTTTTTCTACTGAAGGTTGGACTTGAGAGGTATTGCTTATTGCTTTTACCTCTTTCATCCTCTTGTTTATATGATTTAGTTGCCAAATTAGAGGTTAGCACAGAGGATGATAGCCACATCTTCCTTTACTGTTGCAATTGCTCCTGTACTTGAACAAGTTCCTGCTTTACACAATCAAGTTCCTGCTTGGCCTCCCTCTCGGCTTCAGAGACATTTCTAACTCCACACACAATGGCCAGGCAAGCTCTAACACTGACTGCCAGCAGGCTAGTTACTTGTGTACTAATCTCAAAGACTGCAAAATTTATTCTAAACCTTTAACTGTTTTCAGGGCATCTCCGTGGACCCCATTCATAAAGCAGGCATGCCACCCCATACCATTACAGATGAAGACTGCCTTCCTGGTATTCCTTCCACAGATACTTCTAACACTCAGGGCTCACTGTTAGTTACATGTCTCAATACCCGTAGGAAGAACTATGCAACTGCTGCTATGGCACAAAGGCACACTAACATGCACAATATAGAGAAGGACAACTGTGTCAGAATTTCCTCCATGGATGCTCCCCCGTCAGGCTTCTCGGCCTCAGTAACATGTCTTGTCATCCATAAGGTGCGCTCACTCCTTCCCAACTCATCTTTGGTTCTGTTGGGCACCGACTATGTTATCTGACAAAACTTTTCCTGGGAAGACACAACACTCAGCCTGATAGGCATCCCATGACAGAGCAAAGTACAGATACTACCACAGTGCAACTTGGAGAACCACATATTATACTGGTGTTCCATAAAGGAGTGTGGGTGAGGGGTCACTTACAAGAGCAGAAATGACTCACAGACAGCAGCATCAACCAAGCCCACCCCAGCGTGGGAACAGGGACCACACTGCACAGCCTGCAGGCATGAAGAGTGTCCTCCAGGTGCCTCAGTCTATCTCAACCTGTTCCAGGCAGCTCGGTTGGACTCAGGGTCTCCTTTACAGCTCAGCTTCCTTTCACCTTAGAGGGACGCTCAGCTTTTGTAGGGAGGGACCAAGTGAGTCTGGTCAGTTTCAGGGACTTCCTGAAGCCATTTTGAGTCATTTGCCTTCCTGATTTAGGATGATAATGTTTCAATCACAGAGGAAACTGTTACACAACAAGTATACACACAGAAATGCACACATGTACACACACACAAACATACACATGTAAAATGCATAAATATACACACAAGCACACATTTAAATATACACATATAAACACACTTAAATATACACACATACATAGATACACACATGTACACATATATTAATATAACCATATACACACATAATCATAGATATGTATACACAGATTATGTGTGTCCATGTGTATATGAATACATTTATTTTGTGTCCATGTGTATGTTTTGTGTGGACATGTGTATTTACAAATGTATGTGTTTATGGTGGAGTGTGTACATGGTTATATCAATGTTTGTGTATTTACATGTGAATATTTATGTATGTGTTTACATGGTGCATATTTATTTGTGTGTATATGTGGACATTTATGTGTATGTACGTGTGGACACTTATGTGTGTACATGTGTATATTTATGTGTGTGTTCATGTGTATGTTTATATGTGTTTACTTGAGTGTATTTATTTGTGTGTACATGTGTGTTTATGTGTATGTGTATATTTGTATATTTATGAGTGTAAAGATGTGTATGTTTATGTTTGTGTGCACATGTTTTCACTTATGCATGTGTCTACATGTGTCTATGTGTGCATACATGTGTATTTTTATGATATATATTGTACACATGTATTTTATGTTTGTACATACATTTTATATTCATGTTTGTATATATACATTTATGTTTATGTTTCTACAAGTGTATATTAGTTATAACATTTTTTCTTTTTTCTTTTTATTAGATAAAAAGGGGAAATATGGTGATATTTTATTTGTGCTGAAATGTGATATTTTATTTGTATGTTAATAAATAAAGTTGCCTAGAGATCAGAAGTCAAATAGCCATAAAACAGAAGTCAGGCGGTGGTAGCACATGCCCTTAATCTGATCACATGACAGGCAGAGTCTCTGTGTGGTCAAGGACACAGCCAAGCATGGTGACATGAGCCTTTAATCCCAGTACCAACCATAGAGACCTGGAGGTCTGTATAAACAGGCAGTGATGAGGAAGTCATGTGGCTGGGCTTAGAGCCAATGAGAAGGCAGAACAGGAAGGCAATAAAAACATGAGTTAGACAGGAAGAAGCTCTCTCTGTAGGAGCTACTGCTGGTGGTAAGTTAAAGCTAGTCGTGGCTCTTGCTCTGATCTCTTTGGCTGTTACCTCTGTATTTGGCTCTGTGTTTCTTATTTAATAAAACTGTTTAGAAATTCATCTACATATGCTTATATGTGTTTATGTGTGTACGTGCATATATTCATATGTATACACATTTCATTTATGTGTGTATATGTTTATGTGTATATACATGTGTATAATTATACTTGTACATGTGTGTATCTATGTGTGGGTATATGTATATATTTATGTGTTTATACATGTGCATATTTATGTGTGTACATGTGTATTTATGTGTGCAAACGTGTATATTGATGTGTGTGCTTGTGAGTGTACACATTTTTGTTTATGTGTATGTACGTGTTTATATTTATTTATGTGTACAAATGTGTACATTATTCCTCCCTATGATTTCTGAAAGAACATTCAATCCTCACAGAGGCTTTCCCTGACACTGTAAAAGGATATTCCTTCAGTATTCTGTCTTCTAATTTCCCTGGTAACATTTACTATCTTGTCTAAATATCTGGGTTATTTGCCCATCCGTGTGTTCATCACTGACCCCACTTGCTTTGCCCTGAGGACCACGAATGGAAAGTCACAATTGGTTGTTTTCTAAGGGGTCTCTAGGTCAGTGCTTGTACATTTTTGGAGAATGAGTGAATGAAAGAATGAATGAATGAATGAATGAATGAATGAATGAATAAATTCTCCTGGACCAGACATTTGATGCCCATTTTGCGAGTTCCTTACAGACCCTTAAGAGAGACTGAGTTCAGCCTTATGCACCCTAGTCTGGGCCCAGAATTGTGGATTTTCCTCCCAGAACATTTTTTCTTGAAGGGAAATGGTTCTGGGCAGCAAGCACAGCTTGGCTGGATAATAGCTAAGTCCCCAAAGGGAAACCGGATGGCAGAGATTCCAGTGTTCTACCTCTTAAAGAGGTAGCGCTGCCAACATGTGGCCAAGAATTACATCCAGTTCCAAATTCCAGACTGCACTTGGGGCATCGCACACACCTGGCAAGTGCTGCTGATCATCAGAACAGTGCAGGCATTGTGTGGGAAAGGAAATGAGACCCACAGGCTTGAGAGAAGGCCCGATCTTCTAGGACCCTCTTCAGAGGTTGTTCTAATTTTGGACTGATGGAATGACAAAGCTGTTTTTACTTCCCTTGCGCAATGTGGCTGAATTGGGAAGATTCTGTCATTTCTCAGGCCACTACTGATGCCTGCAAGCAGGCGCCATTATTGTCACTAAAAATACTGCCCCCCACCTTGATATAAGCTGGCAATCAGAAGCCATCACTGTGATTCTAGAACAGCAGTTTCTGTACAGAGTACTTGGTGGCATGAAGAGAGTTCTGGATCAGAAGTCAGAAGTGGGAAGACCCATTGGCATCCAGCCCCACGAGGGCTCTCAGCTGCCTCCCATGTAAGGGGTGATTTGAGTTTGATGGTGAACTTAGGGGTTGGGGTGTTAGAATCTGACCCTGATTCGGCAGCCATTTTTCAGGGTGAAATCCTGTAAGTCTTGGTTTATCATTCATACACAATGTGTTTAGAGGGTCTGAGGCTCAAGGTCATTCTAGCTGTGTAGATTCAGTCAAGCTATTTCTTCACCAAGCCAAACTGACTATATAAACCACTGAGTCAAAAAATTCCCTGTAGTGACCTGTCCTGTTTTGACATTTGTTCTTTGTAGTCTTTCTGAGGTGAGCTCTTTCTTTAAGGCAAGGTTTGTCTATCATTCAGAAACTAGTCCTTAGAAGCTAGTATGAAATCAATACAGTTACCTATTAGGGGATTTATTAAGGCAACTCCAAGTAGTTAAAAAGGAGGTTTATTTTGGGGGGTAAGTCACAGCTAGTAAAGGGATTGGTTACAAGATCCATGAGAAGTGAGATGCAGTCCAGCTGGGTTCTCTGGAGAACTCTGCTAGGTCTACCATCCAACATCCAGGATCACCAGGAACCAAGAGAGCCGGCATCTTGGGTCTTAAGGACTCCCATCTGCATCTCAGGGGCAGGTCATAGGTAGGCGTGACAGTTACTGGAAGCCTCCCTGGAGGTAGTACTTCCAAGTCAAAGCTGGAACAGCTAGCAACCCACTACAGTTATCATGAAATAGTCAATCAGAGGACATCATCATCCCAAAGGCTTGAGTCATCTCAGCAGCACCTCCAACAGAAAGAGGAGTTAGGTGTCCCATGCCAAGTCATTCTGCAGTGCTGGTGCTGCCCTCCTGCAGGCATGGGCTGTGGTGAAGGAGATTCATCAGAAGACAGAAGGCTGAGGGCACAGGATGAAAGGAGCGTGACTTCTCTGCCAGTCTAGAAATTCTGGCAGGGAGATTCAAGGACATTGAACTCTCCTGGCCTTCACCTATGATGAAGAAAGACAGTTGAGGAAAAAGTAGCCCTCTAACATTTTTTGAATGGCCTTGATTAGTAAGGCTTTGGCTCAATGCTTTATATATTTAGTTTTGCTTGGTGATGCTTATCCTACCAAGAGGGAAACCAGGACAGTTAGCTGAAATAGCTTACCTGAACCTACACTGTTAGAATGACCAGGATTGAATCCAGGACTCTTTACTGTCAAGCGGATGTCTGTCCTAATAACAGCTGCCATAAAAAAAAATAACCAAAATGGAGCGAATGCAGTCAGCAGTGGTGGAAAACACTTTGGACCTGAGGTCTAAAGTCCTTCAGTTTATTATCTTGGTAACCTTGGGCAAATTGTTTGATGACTTTGAGTGACAAGATACTTCCTTATCACATGGGAATAATCAGTCTTTACTTCACAGCATACTGTTAAATGACTGCATAGATCAAGTGTTTCCTGTTGTGTCTGACATGTAATAAATGCTCAGTAAATGTCAGTCACCATTAGTCTTATTGCTACTGTTATTACTTCCATCTTCCTTCCAGGATTGTTACAAGGCTGACAGGAGGAAGCGCCTGGGAAAGTTCTGTTTGCTGTGTGCTTGTCAGCAATCTCTTTTGTTACAATTATAGCATTCTAAGGGAAAGAATTAGTCCAGAAGCTCAGACCCCATTCCCCGCCCCCCAGAATGGTTCAAATTCTTTGCTCTGCTGCCAACAGTGATGACGAGCAAGGGTTTGACTCAGTGCCCACTGTGAATGACGTCCTTCAACGTCTCCAAGAGCTGTGTAGCAAATGCTTTTCCTGGCTTATTTTAACATCAGAGGGACTTTGAAGCTGGGTTTCGACATTTAGTGTCATTATTTAGAGATAGTGCTTTTCAATGAATATAGGTTTGTGACTTAGAGATACCAGGGGGTAGACCAAGGGCCTGGTGGAAAGACATCTTAGATTCAAGCTGCTTCTGCTATTGATTCTTACTGATTTTGAGGACAATGTATGTACACTGTAAAAAATGCAGAAATATGTGGAGAGAAATTTAATACATCCATAGTGCAGTCACCCAGAAGCAAAGAATGCTATGGCTCAGTGTGTTTTGAATTGGTTCTTTATTCTGTATTATCATTTTACATGTATTGCATAATTGTGATCGTACCAGTCATGTAATGTATCTTTTCCATAATTTCATACAACTAGAATATGAATTCACTTTATTTTTTATTTAAAATTTATCTTTACTTATGTCTTTGTGTGCTCTCTCTGTCTAGGTCTCTTTCTCTCTCTCTCTCTCTCTCTCTCTGTGTGTGTGTGTGTGTGTGTGTGTGTGTGTGTGTACAAGAAGCTCAGAAGAAGGTGTTGGATACCTTAGAGCTGAAGTTACAGATGGCGCTAGGAACTGAACTTGGGTTATCTAGAAGAGCAGCAAATGCTCTTAACTATTGAGCCATCTCTCCAGCCCCATGAATTCATTTTCATTTTGTAGATGCTTCATATTCTAACAAAGAAACATAGACCACAACATACTTAATCCATTCCTTTTTGATTGTTTAGGTTTTTTTTTTTTTTCTAATTCTTATTAACCTTTTTCCCTCCCCAGGCAGGATTTCTAGGCTGGTCTTAACCTCTGGCTTTACCTCCCAAGTCTTGGGATCATAATCATCTACCATCATGCCAAGCACTCCATTTTTGTACACATACACACACACACATACACACACAAAAAAAAAAATTATTTACTTTCTTTGGGTAGAATTTTAAAAGTGGGAATTAAGAGTCAAAGAAAAGAAGAAAGGCTTCATTCTGTTATTTTTTACATTACTAATAACTGTGAGTGATATTCTTTGGTCAGTAGCAAGTATAACAGTTCTTAACATGTTTTGATTCCATGCAAACCAGCAGGTTTAAAAGGATAGCAATCCACCATCTTGAATTGCAAAGCCGACTACTCTAGCTACACATGCAGCATCTCATGCTTCTTAGTCCCTTGTGTTTCCTTTTCTGGGAGTTGTCCACCAGTGTTCTTTGGTGGGCAGACTTCATTAATAGTGGTCCTGCTACTCCTACAGTTGTCTGCAGAAGATGCCAAACCTTGCATTCAGCCACATCTGATAGGAGACCAGGTTCCTGAAGAATTGGTAAGAGTCTGTGGCAGCACTGTTTCAGTGAAACCAGAAGCAGCAAAGTGGTTGTGTATCATAAAGCCTCTGCTACCATATTTTTATGCTTTCTGACTTCCAGTGCCTTTTCCCTCTTGAACGCTGCTCTAGCAGAAGGGCTAAATTTGGTGCATATGTCTGACCTTTCTTCGGTATTTGCCTTTGGCCTCCTGCTGTGTGAAACACCCAGTGGCTACATTCACAGAAGCTATTATAGAGACAAGAATTAGCTTTGAAATCAGGCAGATCTTGGGCAAGTCTCAGCCTTTTAGAAGTTTAGTTTCCTCTTTCTTTCAAGCAGAGGTGACAGTCCCAACTATAGGGAATGAATGTGCTTCTGTTTTTATGGTGCCGAGGATCAAATCCAAAGTCCCATGCATGCAAGGCGATCATTCTACCCAGCTTCTGCAGAACTCCTGAACAGTGCCTACCTGCTCCATCACAAGACTCCTCTTATCTCCAGGATTCCTGAGCCGATTCTGGGGATTTCATGCTTAGCTAGTGCCTAGCACAAAGTAGAATCAGACTGGACCTTCTACAGCACTTACAGTTGCTACAGGAGATTATGGTGCTGCTCAAAAGAACTGCAAGCAGACCTTTTCCGGATCGTTGTGACCTTACCTGCCAGAGTGGGACAACACCTCTCTTCTGGGGCAACAGGAAAAGTTCCGGACCCCATCTGATACACAGTGCCAGAGCCATCACTTTTGTCTTCTCTTCTCTTCCTAACATGATATTGTGAGCATTTTCCCATTACAGTTAATGATGCCAGCCTGAATTCAGCCACTGTCACTTGCTAAGGGACCTGAGGCAAGCTGCTTAATTTCTCTGTCCCTTGGCTTCCTTATCTGTAAAATACGGATAATAAAATAGCATAGAATCACTCTGTGCCTCCCTAATACTTGTGTGTTGAAATCCTAACACTGTCCCTATATAGTATTTAGAGGCCTTTGGAAAGCACCAGGTCAGCAGGGCAAAGCCCTTGTGAATGGGTTCAGTGTCCTTATGAAAAAAGACCCCAGACAGTTCCTTTGTCCTTTCTACCACAAGAAGACAGTGAAAGGATGGAATCTGTGAACTAGGAAGAAGGCTCTTCCCAGACACTCTACAAGATGACATCTTGATCTTGGATTTCTTAGCCACCAAAAAAGTGAGAAGTAAGTTGGCATTGTTTCTAAGTATCTTAGTCTTTGCTATAGTAGTCCAAACAGTCCAGGACATAAGTACTTACTTGGTGAGATTCTGAGGGTTAAATAAAGTCACACAGATCTCTTAGTTCAGTGCCTGGCACATACAAACTCTTATCTGCTATTAATATCGGCTACACTATCTTGATAGCCACCCTGATAATTACGTTATATAATTAAATTGAAACAGATGTATTCTTTTTTTTCTAATGTTGGATATTTATGGTATTTCTCATTTTTATTTTTTTCTTTCATTTTTCTCTATTAAGAAATTTTCTACTCACTCCACATACTATCCACAGATTCCCCTCCTCCCTCCTCTCACCCCCCAGCCCTCTTTCCCAAGCCTCCCCACATCCCCACATCCCCCAAATCGAGGTCTCCCATGGTGAGTCAGCATAGCCCAGCACACTGAGCCTAGGCAGGTCCAAGCCCCTTCCCACTGCACCAAGGCTGTGCAAAGTGTCACACCACAGGCACCAGGTTCCAGAAGCCTGCCCATAGACCAGGGACAGATCCCGATACCTCTGCCTGGGTGCCCCCCAAACAGTTCGAGCCAAACAACTGTCTTCCTTATCCAGAGGGCCTAGTCCAGTCCCATGGGGGTTCCATAGCCACCAGTCCACCGTTCATGGACTTCCACTAGTGTGGCCGGTCATCTCTGCACGTCCTCCCATCATGATCTCCACGTCCCTCATTCAAAATGTTACTTATAAAATAAGTCATGTTGGGCATGATGTAATCCCAGTACTCAGGACACTAAGGTAGGAGACTATCATGAATTCTGGCCTAAACTGGGCTACACAGGGAGTTCCAGGCCAGCCAGGACTGCAGAGTAAAACTCTGTTTCAGAAAACTTAATAAAACAAGCCATCTTGTAGGTTGTGGTTTAGAGATAAAAATCAAAGCAGTGAATTAAAAAATGTGGGCTGGTGAGATGGCTCAGAGGATAAAGGTACTCATTACCATGCCTGGCAACCTGAGTTTGCTATGTGAAACCCATGTAGTGGAAGAAAAAAACAGCTCCTCCCCCAAATGTCTTCTGACTTCTAAGCATGCATGTGATCATGTGCATACACACAAACACCAACAAAATAAGTTTTAAAAAAGTAATAAAAGAGAATTAATGTTGAATGGAGTAAAATTAGTAGGTCTAAGTTATCTTACAGAGCTGGAGTGGTGGTTATATCTGGATGCCAGCACCTGGGAGGCTGAGGACAATCTAAACTACAAAGGGAGACTGTCTCAAAGTATTATCTTAAAGAAGCTCAACATTTCCTTGACATATTTCTGCTATTTCTGGATAATTGTCCCACCTGAGAAGCCCAGCATGAAACATCCTTATCTGAGGCACAGCAGGCCTGAATCACTCTACAAGGTCTTCTAGGCCTTTGCTCTGGGATCCTCCTGGCTAAAAAGTCAAATCAGCTTTTCTCCTCTAGTGGTGGAGAATCTCTGATACAGCACAGCTCAGGCCAACCCAGCAGTTTTTAGATACCATTTGGAAATGTCCAGTAGGGAAACTGTCAAGCCATGTCACCTGATCTGCAGTTTATGGGACAGAGGTTTCTGCAGACAGAGGTTTCTGTCTGTTAGTCTTTCAGCTAACAAAACTCAAGAGTTAGCAACAGCAATTGAAATGTGAACTGACATACAGAGTGCAATCTGTGTATCAGGCTGTTTAAAAAAAAAAAAAAAAGAAGTTCTGTTTGATCTGTTCAAGGAATTAATGGCCTCATTTTATAGACCAGGAAACTGAGGTTCAGAGAAGGTAAAGTTTTCCTCCAGGGAAATTTGATCATCAGAGTCTGTGGCTGGAAAGACACAAGCTTTCCCTGTGAGCACAACAGGGGTTCTTTCAGTTTAAACAGCATGGATTGGTGCTCACTGCTAGGCACTGGCATAGACAGAGCCTGAAGAAATAGAAAGAGGCAGGAGCATTAATCACAAGTTCTAGTACTAAGGATGATGAGTACCCAGAAGTAATTAAGTCATGTGGGTGGTTCATTTTATTTGTGGTACATATGTCTAAAAGCCATCATTAATCCTTTTAGGAAGAGGCAGGGGTTGATAGATCAGGGTTATAAACAAAGGGCAGTAGGGAAATGGGGGAGGGGGAGGGAATGAACTCCCACTCAGAAATTCAAGTCTCCTAGAGGATGTGGCATTTTGGTTGGGGTTAAGGAACCAAAAGAATACAGGCTGGGGGTGGGGATGCCATGTCCACTCCCTTACTAAAGACAAGTAAAACCAGAACCTTGGTCAGTGCTTACTAAATATTGGTGCTCAGAACAGTACATGGCTCTCTCATTTTGCACCCTCTTTCTTACATAAATAGGCCTAAAAAGACACACCCAGAGACAACCTCACATTCAAAAACAGAAACACAAAACACACACTGGTCCACATGCACACATTATTAATACATTAAAGATATATGAAAATTTATACAAGTTCTTATATTCACAGACTCACAGATACATACAATCTTCACAGAGAAACAAATGTGTTTATGCTTTCATACACAAGCTCGAACATATCCTCTCCCCACCCACTACTCATTCAGGCAAATAAATGCATGCTTTCGTTAACACACACGAGTTCACACACAAATCTCATCCTGCCTGTCTGGTTAGAGGCGAATGACTAATGGGAAACCATGCACAAAGGCAAGCATCCTACGAGAGGCCAGGATGGCTGCCTTTAGCAGGGAGGCAGGTCGGATGGGATTAAGCCATCAGATGACAAACTTGATCTGCCAGACTGCACCTAGAAGTTGCTCAGCTTAGGCTTCAGAGTCGGACACTGCACTGGATCCTGGGTGATGGTGCAAGTGTGCCTGCCTGATTTCCAACTTCCTCCAGAGTTTAATGTCATCCAGGGTCAAGCTCTGCTATCAGCTCCACCCCAATGCCGGCAGCAGGCTGGAATCTCTGGGGATGCAGAGGCAGTGCGGGCTGCTTTCCAACCTTAGGCTTGTCCTGACACAGTACAACCCCAAGTGGTTAGCATTAATGATAGTTTACAACGGTGGGGCCAAGCACTGGGTTAAGCCCTTCATGTACATGATTTCATTCTCACAACAGCTCTCTGAGGGGGATGGGGTGTGTCCTCTCATCTCACCATTTAAGTGGTTGAGAACACTGCTTGAGCCACAAAACCACTCTGCAAGAGAGGCAAGGAGCTGAAATTCAACCTAGTCCTATCCTATTCTTTTCGAGGTTCGGGGCATAAAGTGTGCACGCGAGTGTGTCTCCCCCACGCCAGAAGCTTGCACCTGGTGCTTATGGTGAGACTTTAGACTGACTGTCCCATCCAGTTTAGTCTAGCGCCAGATCTCTAGCAGGTGCCTGCTGGGGGTAACTGGGGTTGGCTTGCTGAAGCTGTCAGCAAGAGCTTCAGTTCCCTCATCTCTGAAATGGGGGTGGCAGTGCTGACCCCGCAGTGGGGGTGGGGGGACAGGCTCTTTTGAGCCACTGAGTGAGTGCGGAACTCCCATCTACATCACCGCTGCCACCTCCCGCGCCCCTAGCAGGGATTCAGCCCAGTCTCCGCCCGAGCCTGGATGCCGCTCGGCGTCCCCATTGTTCAGGAGGGCGGAGATGCTGCCCACAGGAGATTCCCCGCCCAGGGTCCAGCTCGCAGCCCAGTGGAACAGATGACTTGGCCGGGTGTCCGCCGCGCAGGGCGCGTCCTTTGTCTGCTCGGCGGCGCCGGGTGCCCGAGGCCCGCGCCCCGCTTTCTGGGTAGACAAAGCCGGGGCAGCCGCGAACCCGGCCGGCTCCAACGCCGCTCGCGCCTCCCCGACGTCCCGCCCCCTCCCCTCCGCGTCCTCTGATTGGTCCGCGCCGTTACAAAGAGGCCGGGAAGCGGGCGGGTCACGTGGGTGGACGCGGCTTTCTATTGGCCGAGCTTGGCTGTCTATCCAGGAGGGCGGGCCGTGCGCGCTCCGCCCCGGTCTCTCCCTCCGCTCCGAGGCCCGCCCGCGGGGCCGGCCGCCTGTCAGAGGGAGGTGGCGATGGTGCGCCCGGTGGCGGCGGCGGCAGCGGCGGCGACGGCTTCCTCGGTCGGACGGCAGGGAGGAGAAGATGACTGACCGGCCGACTGGATGAATGAATGAATGGCGGAGCCGAGCGCGCCATGAGGAGCCTGCCGAGCCTGGGCGGCCTCGCCCTGTTGTGTTGCGCGGCGGCCGCCGCCGCCGCCGCCGCCGCTTCAGCAGCCTCGGCGGGGAATGTCACCGGGGGCGGCGGGGCGGAGGGGCAGGTGGTCGTGTCGCCCACCCCGGGGCTGCGGGACCAAGCCGGCCACCCCTTCTCGAAGGCCGCGGCTCCCACGGCGCAGGCCCCGCGGAGCGGCCCCCCGCGCACCCCAGTCCGCAGAGCCGGGGCTGCGACCCCGTCAGCCGGCTCCCCGGAGACCACCCCTCTCCGCACCACCGCGCGACCCGCCGCCGCCACCTTCCCGGTTCTAGGCCCCTCGCCCGCCACCCCTTCGGAGGAGGGAGGCACTCCCGCCGCCACCCAACCGCCAGCCTCCAGACCCGCACCCAGCACCCTTGAGAGCACAGCGGGCCAGGGGCCGACCACCCCTCTAGTCACCACCGCTCAGACGCCCAGCACTCCCGGGACCCCGACCGCCCAGTCCCCGGACAGCAGCAACAGCAGCAGCAGCAGCAGCAGCAGCAGCAGCAGCGTCCCGCCCACCGCACCTGCCACCGAAGCCCCTGCTCCTCCTCCCCCAGGTGAGTCCCGGCGCTTCCTCGCCCCCTGTACCTTCCCTAGCCACTGCCCATCTTCACCCCAGCCTCTGTCACCCCCGTTCTGGCCGCTTCTTGTCCTAGCGACTCCCAAGGGACGATCCAGGCTCCAGCTACACTCAATCCCCATCCCTCCAAATCTAGAAAGTCTTTTGTCGTCCCCCCACCCACCCACCCAAGAGGGAGCGGCTACTTAGCGTCTCTTCCTAAAACAGGGTTTTCTAGCCTTTGTCAGAGTCCCAGAATGGACGCAAACTTTTGGGATCTGCCCAGAAGGCCACCCTGCCTGGGTTATTTGGGGGGAAGTTTGAAAGCTGGCATGGTGCTCTGTCAACACACAGGTAGAAACCTGAAGGGATTCTTCCAAAGCTCCAATTTCCTTGTTTGTTTCTTTTTGCTAGTGTAGTTAACAAATGCTTTTGTGAGGGGGGGGGAACGGGGGGGGGGGGAGACATACAGGGTGGATTTTGCTTACAAACAGGCCACTTCAGGCCTGAAATTAAAAAAATAAAAACAGCATTGTAATCCATATCCTCTCTGCAAATAAGTAGACTTGGTAGGCCATTTGGGACAGGTGTGTATCTAGGTTGCACGTTTATAAATTAGGTTAAATCCCTTCCTTGTACTATTTCATTTTGTCTCAATTCCAAGGTCAGTGTTTGGGCAAATGTCATTTAAGCAAGGATGTCCATTTTTGCCCTTTTAAAATTGGAGTGTTCCTTACTGCTGATGCTGACATGCCCATTTCTGTTTGAGCTCACAATAGGAAATACAGCTCTTTCGCTAGTAAAAGTCTTCAAGCAAAGTTAAGAGACAACTGCTGTTCTTTCACCTCTTTGCATCTTAAGTGGGCCAGGAACTCAACCAATAAAGCCTACCTCTTTAAGACATTCAGCAAGTTTCTGAGATCTTTTGCTTTGCATTGGGGTAGAGATTTGCCCAAAGCACTTGTCTAGCTTGATCTGATCATTGACCTAATTCTTTGGCTCAGTGGTTTACTGTGGAGTCAGGTATGGACTTTGGACTATAATTGAGTTGGTAGAGGATTTTCCCAGATGGTTAAGTCTTGAATTGTATGTTGGAGCTTGGCAAAGGCATAAATAGGAATGCAGATTATTCACCCCCAAGAAGCCACATTTGGATCTCTTTCAGTTTCAAGGAATGTATTAACTAGCTATTTTTTTAACCTATTTGATACTTTTTGGCTTTATAAAAAGAGATTGACATATTACTAAAGTTAGACTAGTAGTTAAGTGTAGACTCTGAAGTCCATTTTTAGGTTTGAATTCCAGCTTATTTCCCCCTTTTGCCTGTGTTAAGTGTGAACAGGTCACTTAGTCCTTGATTTAAGGCAACCTGGACAACATAGCAAGACTATGAAGAAAGACAAAAATAGTGGAGAGAGGTTAGGAGAGGGAAGAAAAAATTCACTAAGTTAATGCATACCTAACTAGCGCTTAGAATGGTTCCTGCTGTGTGATAAGGACCACATGTATGTCATTTCCCCTGATGACCAGCTCTTTTTTTCTAACTGGAAAACTATTAGAGAAGCTGAGTGGCAACTTGTGATTTTTATACTTTGCTTTGGTAAATAGAAAAAAGATGTTAGAATTTCTGGAGTTTTAAGCACACAATATTTAAGTAGAAAATGCTTGCTTTTGTTTGTATCTGATAAACACACAGTTGATGTTACTTCACTTTTATCATTTTGAATTCTTACTGTCAAAAGAGATAATCAGAAGCCTACAAAGAAAAAGGTAAAAGCCACTTTATCACTGCTCTCTAGTTCCAGTCCCTAGAGGTTACTCCTCTTAGCAGTTTGTTGGATCTTTAAAAAAAAATTTCTGGGCATATTTCAACACACAAATACTTTAAGATAATTTTTAAGGCTCAGAGATAGAGATTTGCTTAGTGTGCAGAATCTCTGACACCATCAAAACTTAATCAAATAGTTTATAAAATTAAAATGCAATCATTCCATACATATTGTTTCATCTTGATATATTCACTTAACTATGTAACATAAAAATTTTTTTCATATTAATACCTAGGACCTACATTATTATTTCCAATAGTTGTATTTTTTATTGTAAATGTTCACAGAATAAGCAGACTTGTTTAACCAGTTCTTTATTAATTAATTTAACCAGTTCCTAATTTATATATACATAGATTACTTTGAAAATTACAGAGAAGAATGTATTAAATCTATCATATATTTATTATATCCTCTAATATTTTGATGCCAAATCAGTACTTATAATTCAAATCAATTTAAGTGAAGCAAATCTGAGGTGATGAATATTTGCCAATTTGAACTATTTTTAGTGTTTTTCCATAGGCTAATATCTGTATGGTTGTCTTTCTGTAGCAAACACTTGGGGATATCCAACTGAGGTCATTTCATTTACCTTTGTTTAAATAGTCTGTAATTTATTCTCTTCTGTGAATTCATTCTGTTGTCTATGTTTAGTTCAAAGGCTTGACTGACTTTGTGGCTTTCTGGTAGGTAATCTTAGCTTTACAGTGATATAATCAAGTGGGACTTTTTAATTGTAGCATGGGTTCCATCTACTTTAGATAGTAAGCATAGCTGTTCAACAGAGGAAAATGTCTCTATGAATTTGAGAGAGCTAATTTGGCTTGCAAAGCTGGATTTCCTGCCATTGGGGAAGGTGGTTGTAGAATTTATTTCAACATTTCTGTGAGAACTGGGTACCATTTACTCTATCATTTGAGTGGACAGGTCTTATATGAATCAGTAAGAATTTCTCTCCAGGAGATTTAGCTGAAAGCTCTTACCTACCCATCAGTTAGGGCCCAGTTGTTTGCTGGGACACTGATCTGCAAACTGAAACTAATTACCCAGCAAACAGGCACTCTTCTCTCACAACCCTGGCACAACACTGTAGGGATTGGTTGGATGAAGGGTGGAGAGAAATTCTATGCTCTTACTAGAGAGTAATAATCAGCAGTAAGGCCCTGAGGTAATGACAAATGCTTGCTTGCTTGTTTGTTTTAAATGGACTTCTGAGGCTGGTAGGAGCTTAGAAGCCATTAAGGCCCAGCATGACTCTACATTTTAAGAAATGCTTATATAGCCTTAGGTGAAACACCTCTGCCTGTCCCTAACATCTGACTAGATGGATTGGCCTTTGGGAGTATGTACAACAAGTCTGCTTTCTCAGTGCACTTCTTTAGATTTTGCAGATGTGATCGTACTCTGAGTCTTAGCTGCATAACCTCAGCTTCTTCAATTGGTCTTTGACATGGTTTCATATTTCTTCACTTTCCTGGTCACCTCTATTCTGAATCTTTTTAGTCTTTGTGTGACTCTCCTAAAACAGAAGAGAACTTAACCTAATAGTCTAGATGTACTCCAGCATATCTCATAGCAGAGAGAGTGGTTACCTTGTTCCTTCTGGGTACAATAGTGATTATGTATTTAGTTCCCTAAGCACAGAAACTTTTTTTTTTGGCAGCCAAATTATGTTGTTAATTCATTGAGTATATCAAGATATCAGACTATTTTAACTTCTTTATATTTTTTTTTAAAAAAATATGTGTTAGATAAATCTTCTTTTATCTGGACTTAAGAAAGTTTTGTGATTTTCTAAAATATAATCTAAAGCATTTGAAAAGCTCTTAAGATTGATTATGGTAAATTCAGATGATCTTTTTCACTCCAAATTTGTCAGTGTACTCCACCCAGGTTGTTCACATGACTTACAGGGTGTTCCTCTAGACCAAGTCTAAGGACAAGTCAGGGCAGGTTATCCTTACCTCACTGGAAAAAGAAATGCATGGATGGTAAAACAGTTTGGAAGGGAAGGGATAATAGTTTAGACTAGTTCTCAAAGTTCTCTTCCAGCTCTTAAGGTCTGTGATGATTAGGTGTACATGATTCAAGGTACATGTATACCCCATAAAGAGTCTTTAATTATTTACTTATGATCCAGACTACAAGAATAGACTTTGTTTAAGCAAGCCCCAGAATCCAGTTGAAATCTCTAACTACTATGAGGTATGAATGCAATATTACAAATGGAGTCTATTTGATTTGTTTTATTTGCTTGGTTTTGTTTGAGATAGGGTCTAGCTCTATAGCTCAGACTGACCTCTAACTTGTCATCCTCTTGCTGCTATCTCCTGGATGGTTAGATGTGCCACCATGCCTGGCTCTTCACAGTCGATTTGAAAGGAACATTCTAGAAACTCAGGATCTCCTAGCTGGACCAGAAAATGCTTTCTTTATCCTAATAGTCTCTACTACTAAAGCCCAGAGTCTTATTGTATGTGGTTATTTGCGACTGTTACATTTCTTTTGTGGAAATACAAACTGTATAGGCTCCAAAGATAATAAAGATTCAGAGTCTTTTATCTAAAACCTGTGTGTTTTCATGTATTGGAGAATATTTCAGATTTTAGAAAGTGGACAAATCTGTTATGGTGAAGCTAGAAGAATACCTAGTAACCAGACTAATGAAGACATCCATATCAACATGTGCATTCAGTGGGATAAGGACCTTAAGTAGCCTTGCATTCGATCAGGTCAGGCTTTGTTGGCATGCCCATTCAGGGAAGGGCTTGCAGGACAGACAGTCTGGTTCTTTACCTGTCTTGGAATACATACATACAAGCACTTCCCTCCGCATTTAGATAAGGTCTCACTATATTGCCTGGGTTGGCCTTGTATTCATGGACTCAATCCATCCTTCTGCCTCAGCCTAAGTAACTGGAATTACAGGAGCTCACCATTATGCCTGAATTCATGATAGTTTCCTTCAACATTTGTTGGGCAGGACTTGTAGCAGCTGGCCAATACTTAAAAACCACTCTTGAGCCCTATCTCTGCTTGTGGCCATTTGACAAAAGAGGGGTAAAGCAAAGTCTTGGCTCAACCCTGCCAAATGAGGACAGAAGAATCCTGTGGTCAATATTTTTCTGCGCCTGCCTGGGAAGGGGACTAGGTTGACCTGAGGCAGACTCTTCTGTCTTGGGAGAGGGGCTCCAGAACACTGATTTTAAGAGTAGTTCAGAGCTGGGGACTTCTCTGTCAGCACTGATTAAAGCTTTATGGGTCACCCCTCATCAGAGCTGTAGTTTGGGTGCCCATCTTAAACCTTGTCCTTTCCTTGGGCTAGTTGTGGCTTGGTCCTAGAATTGGGCTGCCTGCCCTATCCTCTACACCCCAAGAACCAGTGTAGACTAGAGGGAAAACAGAGGCATTTGTTTAAAGACAGGTGGGCCCTGGAGACTGAGAATGCCCTGCACAGCCTTTTCATTTGAAGACAAGATGGGAGTCTAGTGTGTTCCGTGTCTCTCCTGCTTTAGGGCCAGACTGAAGTGGAAGGGTGTATAAACCTTAGCACCATGAAGAGATTACTGGTGGCTGGGACTTCACTATGGTTTTGTTAGAAGGGGGTCCACTTGAGGCTAATGAAGCTTAAGCCCCTTCTGGTATCTGTTCTAAATCTTGGTATCTTTTGCTACTAAGAGTTACAGAAAAAAATATTTGATTTTGGATCTTCTACTATTTAGCATTAGGTTTGAGGGTTCTGAATCACTATAATAGTAGTTGCAAACACGCTGTGCTCCTGGCACAGAATATTTTGCATATGTTAAGTATTTAATCCTTAGAACAGTGAGGTACTGAGTTATATAGTATGATCCTCATTTTTTTCTCATGCTAGGGATTCAGTCTAGGCCCTTGCACATGAGAAGCACATACTCTGCCTTTGAGCTGTAACCTCAACCTCTGTTTTATAAATAAGGAAACTGAGGCCCTGAAGCAGTGCTCTTTGGTATTTGCTTTCTTGTCTGCTGTTCATCCATCTCTAACTTTTTGTTTTATAATGATTTATGGCTGTGATAGTAAACTGTAGCTCATCTTTTTGATTGGGGTTTATCTTGCTTTGATGGATGTATTTGTTTGAGTTATCTTTAGGTCCAGACATAGAACTTCTTATATTTACTATATCTTACTCCTGGCCTTAGTGCTTAGTTTTATGTAGAAATTCCTTAGTCTGATTAGTTTGTGGAATAGCATAAACTCCATAACATTAGTTTAGAATCTTTTGAATAATGTCTCCAGGAAGCCTTCTGGCTAGTCGAAATTTTACATATTGAAATAATCTGACTAGGTCTCTTTATCTTGATTTAACTAAAGACTCATAAAATTAAATTGCATTACTTTTCATCTCAGCATTCTAAACATGTGTGCATTACCTTCCAGACATCCTGGCACTCCTATAAAAAGAATGGACTGAAGTATTACAGTGCTGTTTTTAACTGATGGGCAAATTGTGGGTAGAGAGATTACTGCTCTGGGGCACTTCATAGAGCAGAGCAAAGAGAGATAGATGATCTTGCTTAGCTGAAAGAAAATTAGATGAAATTTTTAGTTACAAATAGTTTTAATCTATGCTTTTTGCCTTGGTCTTGATTTTCTGTTTGTTTTCTTTAGATATAAAAAAATCTTTATTGTTAATTTTGGTATTATATTATAGGTACATCTGTGGCTACTTTTTTTTTTTTAGTAGAAACAGCTACACCATCTGCACTTCTAACTTTAAAAGGAGATTTTTTTTAATTGTGATGAAGTATATAAAGATTCCATATGTGTTTGAATCACAGTAAATATTTGCTCAAAAGTAGTAATCTTTTCAGTCTTTCTGCCTAAGTATGTCCAATAAATTATGTCAAAATAATCTCTTTAGTAATGCTGCTCTTCCATGGGTTACTGTCAGAGAACTCTTCCCCAACTTTCCTTCTCTACTTGCTGATGTTTTCAGTGCAAACTCCTCTGTGTGTTCCTTTTTCTCTGTCTCATTCTTGGGCCCTACCCCTCTTTCCGTGTTATTTAAGGAGCCAAATTACCCTCTCTAGTGAACAATTTACCACTTTGTCCTCCTTCAGTGCCTCCTCAAAGCCTGATTCTTCTAAGAGATCTTTCTAGATGAACAAAAAGTCCTTGAAGATGTCTTGGTATCAGGGTGCATGGGATTGAACCCTTTTCATGCAGAACAAAACCTGTCTGTTTTTTTTTTTTTTCTGTGACTTGGACTTTTTTCCTGATGATTTGGTTTTAGTCTACTTAATTTAGATTATTAAGTCTACTTGATAAGAAAATACCATTTATATAATAAACATATGTACTGTTTTTCAGTACATGGTACTGGAAAAATGGAGAAAATATTTCTCCCTAGTTTTTGTTGTTGTGTTTTGCTTTTTAGTGCTGGGAATCAAATTCAGGACCATCAGTTTGAATACTGGGAAAGCACTTTACCACTGAGCCATATGCCCAATCCTGGGGTCTTCATCATTTTTCACCTTTCCATTCCTTCTAAGTAACAATAAAGAAAAAAGAAACTTTCCTAACAACAAAATACAAAGTTATTTTAAGGAGCAGTTTCCTTTTTCTGTTTATGAATAATATGATCGACTTCTTGATACATTGATTTGGTATATGAGGCTTAATTTGGTTGAGAAACAAATGTTTTGATATTTCAAATGACAGAATTTTCCCTGTATAAATACACTTAAAGTTAGTAGTGAACAGAATGTGTCTAATAATTAACAAGTATGGTTCTCAAACTACTCTTAGAATCCTCTAGAGTTTTCCATCAACCATGGATTAATTTCTGTGTGTTATATGCATGTAAAAAGGCTTAGTTTCTGCCATCTATTTATTCTTTTATAGGTAACTTGATAAGTTTCACATTTGATCATTTTTATTTCTAGCTGTTGTCCTTGGAAATTATTTGTTGAGTTTAATTCTTTTGCTGATTTAGCTACTCATATTTAAATAGCAAGGAAATGGTGGTTAGAGACTAGGGTTGTTACATTTCTTTCCTAGAAGTAAATGGGGTTCAATATAATAAAAAGAACACAGTCATAATTGAAAATAAATGGTCTGGAGATAACAAGTTAAGCTATGGAACTTGATTGGGAAAGTCAAGTAAATTTCTCTTTTTCATCTTAAAATATTGTTTAGGAATAGGGATAATAGGAATCATTTGTGAATATCTTAATCTACTTCTTCAGTTGCGTTGTCTCAAATGAAATTGCTAGTGTAAAAGATACTTCCATTTTACCTGTTCTTTCTTGTCTGATATTTAACACTGTGGCAAGGAATATGGAGTATTTTTATGGCCGATTGCTTGTCAGGATTTAAAATATATATCACTTCTTAAGCAATAAAGAGTTAATATCTTCATCTTCATCTTATAGATGGCAAATACTGGGACTCAGGAAGCTTAAAAGGAAAGGAGACCAGTGAGATGATTCAGCTTATAAAGGTGATTGTCACCAGTCGATAACCTGGGTTCATTCCCCTGGACCCATGTGGTAGAAGGAGAGAACTGGCTCTTTCAAGTTGTCCTCTGATTTCCACATGTATATGGAAGCACACTCTGATGTATAAGCACATGTACACACCCATCCACCTCTACACTAAATAAATAAATATAGTAAGAGGGAAGGAGAGAATTAACTCCCACAGTTGTCCCACAAGTGATCTCCCACACATTCAGCATGGTACATACAAACAAAATAAATAGATGTAATTTTAAAGGAGGTTATGTACATTTATTTCACTACTGATCAGCCCCGACTAGATTTTCAATATTTAGTGATGAAATGAGAAGGAGGAGTGATTGGTAGTTAAGAGTAGGCATGCAGTATGTTCTTGAGGAAAATAATGTAATCCTGATTTTCTCTTTTAAAATAAACTTCCCTCTAGCTTTTCCCTTTTGTTAGTAATAATAGGGCATGTGGAACTCTGAGAACTCTTATATTAAATTAATTATTCATTTTATTACATGATTTTTTCCATTCTATTTTTCTTAGTTAAATGAAAAACTAAAATAGACATGAGAATCTGATGACTTTTGTGGAAAGAATAGCTAAGTTAGAAAGCTGAGTCCTTGTCTATAAGATATGGGGCTTGGGGTCCTTTTACTAATCTCATAATTTGGGCAAGTAATTTCATTTATAAAATGAAATGAGACTTTTGGCTTGTAAATTGGGCTATATGAGTACTTGTGCTTCCTCAGATGTATTTGGGGGCCAGTATTGGAATGAGAGTGGTCAGGTGGGTCTACTCATGCAATCATCAACCTCCAGTCCTCACTTTTCACTCCCATACACTACCTACCCTCCAGTTAGCTATGTTCTTATCTGGTCTGCATAATGGGTACATTCTTTCAGTAGATGTTTAAATAATAATTCTCCTACTCTATAAAGTTTATGGTAAATACATTATAGTAGTTTATGAATTATTATATAGTCATCAAAAGCCTTTCAGTGGGTAGTAAAATGCATAGGAAAGAGACCTACCAAAATAGTTATTGATGAAAGCTAAGTAGTGGGATTATGAGTAAATTTTAAGTCTCTTCTTTGTGTTTTGATGAAATTTCCAAGTTGTTTTTTGTTTACTGTATCCAATTTTAATCCTATAGTCATAAGATAAATATAAAATGAGAACAATGGACAATAATTATGATAAGCATGGTAAATCTCTATGTACATAAGATTAAGTTAGATGATATGACAGAGTCATTTACCTACAATTCTGTAATTGGCTTAGCAAGTTTGATCTACATCTGAGATATTTGCTGAGTGTCAGTGACTGATAATTCTGAAGAGAGAATCTGCAGAAGAAGAAGCTGTCTTGAGATAGGAAACCTTCTGAGGCCTGACAAACCTTAGGCATGTAGAGATGATGGATCATATACACATCCATATATATACACACACACACACACACACACACACACACACACACACACACACACATATGTATGTATGTGTTCTTTAGGAAAGATTAACTAGGTCTTCTTTTTCTCCCTTTTATTCAGTCTAAAGAATTTGAAACATGCACTTTAAAATCAATTTATCTTTCACCTTGTATAAAAATCAATTCAAAATGGTTGAAAGACCTTAATTTAAAACCAGAAACATCGCAGCTTTTAAAAGAAAACATAGGTGATACCCTTCGAGACATTAGGGTAGGCAAGAACATTTTTAGTAGAACACTAATATCACAGGAACTAGCCTCAAGTATCAATAGATGGGACTTCATGAAAATTAAGTTTCTGTACAGTGAAGGAAATAATGAAAAGAGCAAATAGCCCACATAATGGGAGAAAATCTTTACCAACTACACATCAGACAAGGGACTTAAATCCAGAATTTACAAAGAATTGCCAAAATTAAATAACAAGGAAATAGAACAGCCAATTAGCAAATGGACAAATGAATACATATACTTTTTTTAAAAAAAGAAGCACAAATGGCCAATGACTATTTTTTAAAAAGTTCAGTATCCCCAGGCATTGGGAGAATGTAAATTAAACTATTTTGAGATACCACCTCATTCTAGTCAGAATGGCTATCATAAATAAATATGACAACATATATTAGACAGAATGTGGAGAGAAAGAAGCCTTATTCACTGTTGGTGGGGGTGAAAATTAATACAACCATTGTGAAAATTGGTTTGGAGATTTCTCAAAAACTTAAAAATAGTACTAGCATATAACCCAGCTATTTCATTCCTGCGCATATACCCAGAGAATTCCACATCCTACCACAGAGATTGCAACCCCATGTTTATTGTTACTTTATTCACTATAGTAAAGAACTGAAATTAACCTAGTTGTCAATCAAAAGATGAATGGATAATGAAAATTTGTTATACATATAAATGGAATACTATTAGAATGTATAATATTATTAAGTGTGTCTAAACAATCTCAGAAAGAAAAAATATGTTCTCCCTCATATGTAGAATCTAGCCAATAATGTATGTAGATATGTAAGCGATATGCATGTGGGTACAATGTAGCATGTAGAAAAGAAGACAAAAAAGGCTAAATATTAGAGGATGAGGAGGGAGTATGTGCAAGGTAATGGACACAAGTTATGAAAGACAATATAAAGCTAGTTATTTTTCTGATTCTAATTCTGTTATGCATTTTTCAGTTTTGAAGGCAGATAAATGCATAAAAATATATTTGGTAATGACTGTAAAATTCATTCTAAAGCTCCATAGCTTCTGTTCCCAGTGCTATTCTATCTGTATTGAAGTTCATTGAGTTGTACAGTTTTGGGTTAATTTGGATGTGTGATTTTTTTTAATTTGTGATTTTCAAAATATACAATAAAATTTAAAATAAAAAAATAAAAATGATTTGTTAAAATAGACACTGTTTAAAGTGAAGAATATTTTAATTTGTGCCATTGTTCACTGTCTTTAACAATAGAAATCTATAATTTTTTCCCCTTAAAGACACAGAGACCCCCTAGAAGTTTGGTTTCAGTCTGCCCATATGTTTTGCAATTAGATCAGATGGGGTTGCTTTTATACTGGTAATAGGACAGCTGTTCTATATGATGCCTTGCCAGGGAGACAGCTAAGCTCCAAAGAAAGGAGAAATTTATTCATTTGGAAGAAGGAATGTATTCTGCCTAGTCAAAGAGAAAGTGATAAGGAGAAGGAATGTTTTCAACTTGCAAGAGGAATGTTAAATAAAATTTAGTTAGTCAACATTAGGCCCTTGAGATAACTGATTTTGAAAGCATGTCTCAGTCTTGCATGGTTCTTAGCAGTTATCATATTTCCAGGGGTTTTCTTATATTTTCATGATTTATTTTAAACCTCATTATTTTACTTCATGTATGTGGGCAGAGAGGAGAGCAGTGAGCAGGATATAATAGTTCCAAGTTCCTTTTAATTTTTATGTTCATTAGATATGATTTTTTTTGTTTCAGTATATTCTAGAAAATGTTTTTTTGGAAGAAATGGGGTAAACTGAATAGCTTTTTAGGTTTTCTTCAGTCTTGTCAGTCAGACTGTAATCCAGGTGTGGGAGGGTTATTGGGAATAATGGAGTGAAGTAGGGGTGCTCTGCATTCCAATGTGCTGCTTCTGTCTTATTTTCCTGTTGAGGCTTGGTCAAAAGAGGATATCAGGACTTTGCTGCTACACATTTCTCATCTGGCTTTATGTTCCTTACATCCCCTAGTTTTGTGTGTACAGCATTAATAGTACAAACCCCCACCCACTAACAATGTGTGGGATAATGAATAGCTAGACAGTATACCAAACACACAGAGCAATTTGGCTGTTGGGTATTATTATACTGAATTGTTGGTGTATTGCCTGCAAACCTATCCCGTTTAACTGGTTTTAATTTTTATGTTAGTTTGTTGTTTCAACTTGTCCACAAATGCAGGACTGAATAGTCCAGCTAATCAGTGGAATGGCAGTCAGAACTAAATTAGTCTTTCTTTCATTGATTTTTGTATGCTGTAGAACACACTTTCTGATGGTCTCGTGTCTTAGTTTTTCTATCTATAGAATGAAATATATTATTTCAGTCTCTCAAGTTTTTTGAGAAGTAACATATCAGTTAATTTGGGTTTTTCTCAAACAAAACGGCTTTATAGAGTTCAAATTCTTCTCTAGTATTTTTCCCAAATTATATGGTTTATATTTGTTTATGATATAATGTGAATAAGCTCGCTTTGTAAAAAAACACACACACACATACAAATTTATATATAATTTTATATGTTATGTTTTATAGTATTTTTGGATTAGCCTTTTGTATAATAAATTGTGCTGTGTTTTTTAAAAGTTTGGGATACTTTAGTGCTATTCTTTTTGATTACCTTGATGATATAAAAATAATAAATTAAGCTTTATAAATGTTTAGTATTATTTCAGTTGATTTTTTTTTTTAATTTTGAGAAGGGTCTCACTGTCTAGCCTGAAATTTCACTGAGCGAAATTAGAGTGGCATTGAGCTTAGGATCCTCCTACTCCAGCCTCTTAAGTTCTGGGATTATAGACAGGTGCCACTAGGCCTGTCTCGTGGTTGTCTTTTTTAAATGGATTCTAGTTAACCATTTTTATGCTTAAATACATAAACATATGTTCATTTTAGAAAATGTAAGCAATTATAAAGTTTAAAAGTGAACCCACAGATAATGAAAGTGACATTTTAGTGGTAACCACAGATATTTTTCTATTAACGTTTTTTCTCCCCTTCCCTGCCACTGAGATAATTCTGTATGGATATAATGCATAGAAACCATTCTTTCACTTAACTTTACACATTTCAGTGTTTTAAAATGAGATGGCTTCCAATTGAAGTTGAAAGTAGAACCTTTGCTGTTGTTGTGCTCATTTATTTAAAAAAAACGTTTGAGAGCTTGGTGTGTTCAAATTAACGTATTAGGTGCCTCCTAATATTTATAGGGAAAAAAAATCTATCTTGTAAATCTTTTTATCAGCGAGTTTAATATTTTACTGCTCCATTTCTCACAGCAATAAATGAGATCACTTATTTGTTAAGAAAACAAAAATGCAAGTTGGATTTAGCACTCTGAAGTCAAATATATGACAGATCTACATGGAAAAATTCTCCATATTTAAACAATTTATCTGCTTTCCATAAAGAGTACAAATCTACTTTAGATAGTGACCAAGACTCCCTATGATACTTTGCTTGGCGTTCTCTGGCAGAGCCAGATTGGTGACATGCTTTTTTTGTGTTTTTCCAGTACAAACTTGCTTTTTCTTGGGAGCAAGGGGGCCCATGAAGCCTGAAGCAGTCTGGAATCAATCCTGGCATGTGGTATTTTCAGTCCTGTGGTTAGACGCCAAGGTGCCCATCTGCCCAACTCATATATTGCCAAAACGCTTAGGTGCTATGCTGAGGCCATGGCTTAAATGTAGCTCTGTCCTTCCAGAAACTGTTATCTGTCCTAGACCTTGAACTGTACTTTCTCAATTTTGAACTTGGAAATCAATAGTAAATTGTAATGCTATTGAGAAAGGATTAGCTTAATGAATGTAAATCAATTTGACAGTGTTAAATAATCAGCACTTAGATTAATAGATACCACATACTAGTACTCCAAGTCAGCTATCATTATTATTAATATTGCATTATTACCTATCAATAATATTTGGGTAACATCATCAAGAACATTGTCTTTTAATTCTAGATTAATAAACTTATCTTCTTCCTTGATAGTCTGGTAAGACTGTTAGAGTCAGGAAGACATACACATTGTCACAGATCAAACTTCTCTAATAAGTGCTTCTAATACGCAGGGTAGGACCACTGTTCTTGCAAAGGTTGTGCCCTATCCTTTAGAGGAGCCCAGTTCAAGTGAGAATCATCCCATGCCATGTTGCCAGACATGCCAGTACTGGTACTGCTCAGCACTGGGCTACCTAGAAGCTATTTTCAAAATACAAGTGTAAGCACTCAGGAGTAAGAGGCAGGAGAATCAGGATGTCAATACCAGCCTGAGCTACATAAGACCCTACCTAAAAAAAAAAAAAAAAAAAAAAAAAAAAAAAAAAAAAAACAGAGAAGAAAAACCAACAGCAACAAATGCAAACATAGGACTCTAAAGAGTCTCTGGAATAGCCATTTTCCAGTCTGGTAGATGTATATGCCTCTGGGGTCTTCTGTTAGTATAAGGCCATAGTCACAAATGACCTAACAAAGTGAAAGTAAGAGTCTGTGTGTTCAATTTTGTATTGATAGCAAGTTATTATTCTTAAAGGATACGAAATACACTCTTCATGTAACAAATGCAAGTTATTCAAGCTCCCCGGGCTTCAATACTACCCTGTAACATGAGTATAATAATGCTTACTTAATAGAGTTCTTGAGTATTAGCCCTATCATTTAAACCCAGCTCTGTCTGACTCCAAAGTCTATGCACTTTTTCCTCTGACTAAATTGTGTTACATTGCCAAAGCAGATGGGAGTAGCAGAAAATGGAATAAAGCACCAAGTGGGTACAAAACTCATTTTGGCTTCTGATTTTCTCACCTTTTCTAGCCTCCTCCAGCAAGCTCATTTTTTTTTTCTTTCTCAACACTTGGTTCCAGTTGTACACAGTGATCCAATCCATGTTTACATTTGGTAGCTCCCACAAAATCAAAATTAGATCAAAGAGTCTTTCTCCAAGGCAGATATGGGTGCAGAGTAGGAGTAAAGAGAGGAGTTGGTGGTGAGAATAAGATAAGGACAAACAGGTGGATGAGCATGGAAAATGTAAAATAGAACGAGAAGTGATTGTGAGATTTTCCTTCAGCACCAGACACTTGAGGCTGACCATGTCGTGCTTATTAGAGTTTGGCAAGTGATACCACACACTGTGAAATGGAAGTATTGATTGTTCTTGACTGACAATAAGACCTTCCATAATTAACGCAAAATGGACTCCAGATCAAGATGCTGATGTATAATAACACTATACAAAAGTAATAGAAGACTCATTTGTAAATGTGAGTCAGACTTCTGCCATTCACTTCAGGTTACAATCCTCTCCCTAATTAATGAACTTCTCAGGGAAAGTTAGTTTCTCTCAGGCAAAGGAATAGTTATTATTTCAGCTATAGACCCAGCTCCATATGATCCATTCACAAAACACATTGACACATGATGTGTAAATTTTTGCAAGGTTTGTTAAGAATTGAATAGCTTCAGTGTGTAGGGAATTGATATTCAACAATAATACTATCACACCTTCAAGTGGATAAGAGCAGTGGTCAGGTCCAACTTTAGATGTAGGGAACACATATACAATGCAAAACCAAATCATGTCACTCTCCTAATTGGTAATTTAATATTTATATTGCAATATAATAATCCTGTTAAGCAGTAACTCCAGCCCATAAAGCTCAAGTTGTGTAATATGACTTTAAAGTTCTTCATATCTGTCTTTATCCTCACTTCCTCCTTGTACTTTAGACTAGTAGAATCCAAGTGCCATATTTCTCACCATATACACACTCACTGTCATCTTTAGTAGTACTGAAGCAGTCATCTGTGAAGGTCTTTCTCTGTGTCAGACACTAAGCTTTAAATGAAGTTGCATGGCCTCAGTAAATTCCCAGAAAGTGTAATAAGAAATATGCATTATTATCCCTACCCTGTTAAGCTGGAATTGAAGTTTTGAGACTTTAAATAGAATGAGCAGGTTTTCATGGGTAGTAGAATGTTGAACCTTGATTTCTATTCAGATCTTTCTAGCCTCAAAGCCTGCTCTCTTAATTATTAAGCTAACTAGACTCTTTTGCTTTCTTTATGCCATTCTTCTGCCTGGAATATCTTTCTCTTCAGTTTAAATAGGAGTCTTAATTGTAAATATCAGAAATTACATTTTGATTTAATCAGAAATGGAGTTTATTACAAGGATTTTGAGGAATTCACAAAATCGCCAGGGGGACCAAATGTAGGCCATGAAGCTGGCAGTGATGCCTGATCACACCACCAAATGGGCTACTGACAGTGCCACTGAGTGTTAGCTATAGCTTGATGAGAACACTGCTGCCTGGGTACTTAACATGATAGTAGGCACAACTGCCCATTGTCTTACTGCACCATCCCCTCCTCAGTCACTAGAAAGGGCCTCATGATCATTCCTTGAACCATTAGTTCCTGATTTCAAGACTAGGAAGGTACATTTGATTGTTTCATATTCTGTCACTATGTATTTGCTGCCTATAGGGAAGGCCAGGAAAATAAGATTCGGACTTGAATTACTTGGTGAAGAATCAGGGCTAAAAATGTGTGTAATTCCTTTATGGAGAAAGGGATTCTGAAGTGGTGGGAAACTATAATAGCAGTCTGCTGAAAAGAATTTCAGATGTCAAATACCTCTTTCGGCCACCTGACAAACTTAATTGTCCTTGAAAACACCATTCATGCTGCCTTTTACTGCTATTGTGTCTTATATGTTCTAGCATTACTGGATGTATGTTATGATTACTTGCTTTTAAAGGACTCTGGTTTTAAATATCAGTAGTCTGTGTACTGGCTCTCTGTCCTCTTACCTAAAAGTCTGTGCTTTGTTGATGTTTGCACTTTGACATCATCTCACTTTTAGCATGGAGGGTTTACATTGCACTGAAGTGCATTTCCTTCCCACCTATCACCTCTAGAATGTAATTTCTGTAAAGACAGCCCACCACCACTCAAACACAGCTCCTGGGTTAATTCCTAGTGTGTGGTAGCTCCTCAGTAACTATTGGATAGGAGAAAACTCCTGAAATACATTATTTACCTTTGTGGATGAAGCCGTAGTCAGAGAGACCTTTGAATGAATATAGCCAGTTCAGAGCATTGTGTCGTGGTTTCCAATTAGACTACAATCAGTAAGTGGGTAGAAACAGCCTCTTTATCTTTGGTTACCTCTTCCTTCTATCCAGAAGCATAACCAGAAAAGAGTAATTGGGAATTTTCCCCCACATCTGCTACTATGGTCAGTAGCAAAATGGCCTGAGGGTATTATACTTTCTCTGTACAAACCCTTTTGTCCCTTCTCCGTTATAACCAGCCTTATTCAAGATTTTTTTTACTATTAAGAAATTTTCTGTTCATTTTACATACCAACCACAGATTCCCCTCTGCTCCCTCCTCTTCCTCCCCCAGCCTTTCCCCTCAACCCAACCCTCATTCCTTCCTCCTCCAAGGTGAGGCCTCCCATGGGGAGTCAGCAGAGCCTGGTATATTCAGTTGAGGCAGGTCCAAGCCTCTCTCCCTGAACCAAGGCTGTGTAAGGTGTCCCACCATAGGCATTGGGCTCCAGAAAGCCAGCTCATGTACCAGGGATAGATCCTGATTCCACTGCCAGGGGCCCCTTAAACAGATCACATTACACAACTGTCTCACTTATGCAGAGGGCCTAGTCCAGTTCCATGCAGGCTCCACAGCTGTTGGTCTAAAGTGCATGAGTTCTCACTAGCTTGGTTCAGTTGTCTCTGTAGATTTCCCCATCGTGGTATTGATGCCCCTTGCTCATAGAATTTCTCTTCCCTCTCTTCAACTGGACTCCTGGACCTCAGCCTGGTTCTTGGCTGTGGATGTCTGCATCTGCTTCCATCAGTTAATGGATGAAGGTTCTATGATGACAATTAGGGTATTCACCAATCAATCTGATTACTGGAATAGGCCAGTTCAGGCACTCTCTCCACTACTGTCTAAGGTGAGGTCATCCTTGGGGATTCCTGGGAACTTCCCTAGCACCATTTCTCCCTGTTCCCTTGATGTCTCCCTTTATCATGGTATCTCTTTCTTTGCTCTCCTACTCTGTCCCTGTTCCAGCTCAACCATCCTTTGCTTAGGTTCTCATCCCCCATCCCCTACCCTCCATTACCACCCCCCCATCACCTCCAGTTTGCTCATGGAGATCTCATCTATTTCCCATTTCCAGGGCGATCCATGCGTCCCTCTTAGAGTTCTCTTTGTTAGCTGGCTTCTCTGGAGCTGTGGGTTATAGTCTGATTATCCTTTGATTTACATCTAGTATCCACTTATGAGTGAGTACATATTGTGTTTGTCATTCTGAGTCTGGGTTACCTCACTCGGGATGATATATTCTAGTTCCATCCATTTGCCTGTAAATTTCATGATGTCATTGTTTTTTACTGCTGAATAGTACTCCACTGTGTATATGTGCCACATTTTCTTTACCCATTCTTCAGTTGAGGGGCATCTAGGTTTTTTCTAGGTTCTAGCTATTATGAATAATGCTGCTATGAACATAGTTGAGCATGTGTCCTTGTGGTATGATTGAGCATTCCATGGGTATATGCCCAAGAGTGGTATAGCTGGATCTTAAGGAAAAATCCACCAACATGATTTTTGTTTATTCTGGGAAGAAAGGCAGTTATGCAAACTGTCTTGAATTTATGCTTTTAAAAAATAACCCTTTAAAATTTAAAAATAGAACCTGAGAGATGTCTCAGTAAAGTGATTGCTGTACAAACATGCAGACCTGAATTTGATACCCAGTACCAGTGTAAACAGCCAGGAGTGGTGTCATGGGAGGCCAATACAGGGGAGTTCCTAGGGTTCACTGAAGCCACTCCAACTGAATCATCCAATCCCATGTTCAGAGAGAGACACTCTATCTCACAATATAAGGTTGAGGATGATCAAGGAAGACACCTGACATCAACGTCTGGCCTCAACACACAGATACATGCGTGTGTACACACACATACCACCCTATAAGAACATGTGCACACACAGACACACAAAAATAAAATTAAAAACTCTATTTGAACAAATGGAGTTGAATAACTCTTAAATTAATTGTGTAAGAGCAGTGAAAGTGCAGGCTGGAATTTTGTACCTTTTTTTTGTTTTGTTTTGTTTTTTTTTTTGGTTTTTTCGAGACAGGGTTTCTCTGTGTAGCTTTGCGCCTTTTCCTGGAACTCACTTGGTAGCCCAGGCTGGCCTCGAACTCACAGAGATCCGCCTGGCTCTACCTCCCGAGTGCTGGGATTAAAGGCATGCGCCACCACCGCCCGGCTGAATTTTGTACCTTTTTGATGTTAAGTGTTTTGGCATGAACAAGAATATGATTTAGTTAGATTGAAAGAAAGCTTTCAAATTAACTTGAGAATCATTAGACAGCTAGTATCTCTGAAGCAAGGCTATCCAGTTAGGACTTTGGGTTGTGCTATCTACATAATGTCCTCATCTATAAAATTGGAATAATGGGGGTTATTATATAGATTAAACAGTAGCATATACAGCACTTAAAATTTCTGACATAAATTGGCCTTGTAAATGTTAGCTGTTCTTTTTACTGCTATATTTTGAATACCTGCTTCCTTTTACTACATCCAATTCTTAATTCTTTTGTACATCTAATCCTTCCAATTCTGGTGATTAGTAATGCACTATCTTTTACAATGGAGAACCAGAATCTAAAATGAGGTTGAGTTGCATGCACAATAATCATATGGCTGAGAAGTGCTAGTTATGGGATTCAAACCCAGATATTTTTGAAGTCCTTCTATCATAGCAAATTTACATGCTAGAAAAAGATTTAACTTAATGCTGTCTATTATACTTTCCTTCCACTTCTGTTAGTTTTAAATGCATCATTCACCCCTTCAACACCTTTGCATCTCTTTTCTCATTTTTGTAGTCATAGTTTTTTTTTCCTGTCTATACCATAAATCTGCTTAGTACTCTCTTTAGCTTTATTCATGATCCTGTGTATTTATAGTAGAAAGTTTGCACATGATCAAAGGGAACAAAGCATACTGTCCCACACTACTCTGTCCGTTTTTATTCTATTTTCTTTTGTTGTTGTTAGCCTGACTGGTCTGTATAGTGGGTTGGTTTCCAGAGGATCTGTTATTAGTCAGATGAGTAAACATACATTGTCCAGGTTGGCAATTAAGGGAAACTATCGTACATTCAAACACTGAGAGCCATTTTAGCTGGTATAAAAGATGAGAAATAAGTTGCTCAGAGCTGGACGCATTAGCAATGATGATACAGATTTACTACAGAAGTTTTACAACCTGGGCATGGACTTTTGTATGCATTAATCTATGTAAAACTTGTGCACAAGACACTTGAAAATTTTCAAGTAGATTCTAGACATTTGTAGAAAAGAAAAGGGCTTGTTAAAGCTGCTATTCCTGTTCTGGAGACTTATTTTCGATAGCATTTTTAACTGCTCCCATTTTTAACAACAAATCTTTTAATAGAATATCAGAAAGTCAACATTTCTATTTGCTGTACTTCCTTTAATTGATAATCTGTGTAACAATATAGATTTACAAATATGTACAATTAAAGTCAGTGATCTAGTTTTCAGGGGCGAAAATCACAATTGTCAGGATGTATAATTAATTTGTTTTCTTATTATTTAACCAACTTTGATGCTATTTTCCTTCTTTTAAGTTAATCATATAAATTTTCAGATCTTCTTTTCTATCTTTGTATCTATATCCACACTCAATTTTTTTCAACTACACTTCATTAACATGATTAAACTCCACATTACCTTCTTATTTATTGTCATTCTGAGGATTGAACCCGAGATCTTCAGCATGCTCAGTGAGGGTGCTCCCACTCAGTTAATCATCCAGTCCTATGTTTTTTTGTGTTTATGTCATAGGGGAAAAGGTGCACTTTTGTTAATAACTACATTTGCCTTACTCATGGTTATGATTTGCAGTTCTTTTATTCATTCATCAGGTCTTTGTTAGTTTTCCACTGGGCACTGAGTGCCCGTTAACATAGATGCTGGGGGGGGGGGTGCAAATAAGACGGATTTGTGTCCTTTAGAACACAGTTGGAGGGTAATGAAAATTAGATTATAGAATGATATTGGTAGAGAATTAGAGCAGCAAAGAAGGACCTCCCCACTAAGAGTTTTAGAAGGTGTAGGAGGAGGATGAGAAAAGCTTTCTGGAGGAAGTTTTTATGAGCTGAGTCTTAAAAATAAATAGGAAATGTCCAGTTGGTAGAGAAGGTGAATCTAGGGAAATTACTTGGGAAAGAGTACAAAACTAAGGGAGTACATGGATGGGGCATTTGGAAAGCCTTGAGTGGCTAAAACATTGTCAGGGTGGTACAGGGAATGGTGAAGTCTGAAACTGGAATGAGTTAGCAGTGTCAAATCATGAACTGCTTCCCATGTCATTTTCAGAAACTTATTCTGAAGGCCATGATGAGTTGCAGTGTAAGCCAGGAAATGACATGGTAAGGTTTGTGCTTTGAAAAGATTGTTGCGGAAACTGCATTGTTCTTCCAAAAATGTGCTGACTTCTAGCAAAAGTAATTAGAGGCCACTGGCTATTTCTTTTCTGTCACCAATTTTGGATTAAAGGGCTTATATGCTAACATAATAATAGAGGGGGCATGAATTCTCTATCCTCTCTTATTAAGAAAACATTTGAAACCTATTTGGCTTGTTGATATAATGTTTAGCCTTAGATGATTAAACTAAATCAAATAAAACCAATAAAGTTAGCAATTGATGCTGGACCTTGCAATAGACCTGGTGTTGAACTGGCCAAATACAAGTATCTCCTGTGTGCCAGGCTTTGTGTTAGGGGCTGAGGGGAGATGGTAGATGACTTGAGCATTTGCAGCTTGATAGAGGAATAGGCTTGAGCACTAATTTGAATGATCTAGGTACTTACATTCTTTTATATACATTTCACTTTCTAACCTTACTGTAAGCCTATAGGATCTGGTAAGGGAACTGAGGAGAAATAATGAAGTTTCTCAGAATCGTATGATATTTAGTAATGCATAGTTAATAAGCACAATTCAATATTTGATCTTTTTTTTTCATTTACCCCTATCATATCTCATTACTTCCTCTGACAAGGCATTATTTATGCACTTTCAGCCTGAAGTGTTCCTCCCTAAATTATTTCCAGTGCCAACCAAACCAAAACTAATATTCTGAGAAAATGTTGGCAAAGCACTCAAACAGTAAGGACTCAGAGACCCTAACAGACCTTAGTTGTTAGAATCACTGTTGGAATAGCAACTTATCTACATTTCAAATACTCAGGAAACTTGATAAAGTGCACTTAAACTGTTTTACCATATTCAAATTAATCTTGGTAAAGAGCCATTGTCTGGCACATATTTGAACTCTGGTTTCTTACTTAGGAGTTCAGAAACATTGTCATCACAAATACAGATACAAGCAAGTATGTCACGAGAGTAGAGTAGCTTAAACACAACTTTATTGTGGAAAAATTGGGGCATTTCCCAGAATTAACATAATAGGATCATTACTTCTTTTGCACCTGTTGTCCACCTGGGCAACCATTTTCTGGACTACCTGAACAAAGTATTGTCTCATGAATACCTTCATCTGTTTACCTTATTCTGAAATTATTTTGAAATAAATGCCAATCATTATATCATCTATGCATATTTCACAATATAATTTTGAAATAAATGGGTTCTCCATTCTAAATCATATTTACACAAAAATTAAAATTTTTCTTAATATAATTAAAATGGAGATTCAGAAAACTGTTTTCTTTTTTGACTAAAGGAATCTTTTTGTTTGCTTGCTTTTAGGTACAGTTAGAGGCTTGATTTTGAATACATAAAAAATGTACAATCTAGTGACCTTTCTTGTACTTGCTACCCATTTGGACTGCCATCACCCCATATTGCGCACTGCTTTATCAATACTCCCACCCATTTACTTGCTAAAGCTAAATCTAAAGGCTGAACTTGTACTTTGGGTTTTTGTTTTGTTTTGTTGTTGTTGTTGTTGAAAATTGGTAGCTTTCTGTCATTGTCTCTCACCTACTAAATATCTGGTATAGTCTAATTAAGGACAGAGATAGCAAGGAACCCTGGGGATGTTTTGGTAGTGTACAATACAGATTATTATCCACTTTTTGAATGTAAGAAAACTGATTCACGCCGGGCGGTGGTGGCACACGCCTTTAATCCCAGCACTCGGGAGGCAGAGGCAGGTGGATCTTTGTGAGTTCGAGGCCAGCCTGGTCTACAGAGCGAGATCCAGGAAAGGCACAAAGCTACACAGAGAAACCCTGTCTTGAAAAAACAAAAAAACAAAACAAAAAAAAAAAAAAAGAAAAGAAAACTGATTCAAATAGATGGTTTACCAATATTAAGGCATTAAGTACTTGTTGAAATTTGTTATTTGAACCATGTTCATCCATAAATATATATTAAATGCAAGAAACTATTTATACTTCTTTTTGAGATATAATTTTATGTGCATAAATGTTTTTGCCTGCATGTATGTAAACACACCACATATGTGCCTTGTTCCTGTGGAGGTCAGAAGACGGTATTGTATCCCCACAAACTGGAGTTACCAAAGGTTGTGAGTTGCCATGTAGATGCTGAGAATCAAACCCAGGTCCTCTACAAGAGCACCTAGTGCTCTTAACTACTGAGTCATCTCCCCAGCCCCTTATATGTCTTTTAAAATGCCTATTACCTACATAATTTTTACAATTGTGCTACTTTTGTCTTTGAATATCCAATTTCTTCTGTCCTTTGTTATATTCTTCTTTCTCTGTCTTACCCTAACTTGACTGACTTTAGAGCTAATAACAGAAGAAATTTTGGTCTCCAACAGAGTGTCAGTTGCAACTATGAAAACAACTCAAGCAAATAGTCTATTGATAGAGGAACTTTTCATTACAAAACGTTCTTTTTAAACTCCAGGATATTGGTTGCTCAGTCACTGAGGAGTCTGTACTGCCATTCACTAGCACCCTGGGTGTCTGAGCAGACCTGGATAGGAATGTACTGTTCATTTTGACTGAGAGAAAAGGATAGGGAAGCTGCCTCAAACATTGCGTCATCCAAGCCAAACATTCTATTTGTTTGATACAAGCTATTGATCTTAGAGTATATCCTCAGATACAAATAGGTTTCATTGTAAGTGGGCTTATTTTTCCTGGTGTTTGTGGGTAAGTAAAATTGTTTAATGTGTGTTAGGTCTGGTGTTGTCAGAAAATATGCACTTTGCCCACCTTCTTTATTTCTGTTGAATTTTCAAGCCCTGGGGCCTCATAATTACCCCTAACATTTGCATACTGCCCACTTAACAATTAGAATACAGTGCTGATGGAGTATGACTTTGATATTAGCTCAGTTATATATCTGGAATGTTTATTCCCCAGAGCTTTCCAACTGAGGGAGCCCAGCATGAGCTCCTACTTTGGAAAATATCTGAGTGGGCAGGCCTGTTTGCCACATTACCCTCATTGTCTGTCTTTGTTTATTCAGCTGAAAAGCAGTACTCGCCTCTTACACAGCCAGGCACGAATCTCCAGGTTTCAGGAGCTATTCAAGTGGGTAGGAAAATGGTTTGGCGAAGAGAAAGGATGAAAATTGTTATCGGAAACTGACACACTGTGCCAGGGGAAGGTGCTTTCTTATGTGAAGAGGGTAATGATTTTTGGTGATTATGCAGCCTAACTCTGGAAACATTTTTGTGGGCTGTTTTATTAGGGTCTTTGCTTTCATTTATCTGCTTACCTTCTGGATAAGAGGCTCTGCTAACTTACTGATACATTTTATTTGTTTGTACTACAGTGAAAAGCACACTAGGTTTTTAAGACACAAGCTGCCATCAGGTACAGGTGATAAAGAAATTCCTGTGTCCAGATTAGCAGGCACATATTCTTGGTGGTTTTCTCTGGCTGTCTTTGTATCTCAAGTGAATTATTTTATTCAGCTTCTAAAAATTTCTTTGCCTTCATTCTTTGCCAAACTTTTTCCACATTGCCTCCCAGTTATAGTTCTATAGAGCAGACCTATGATTCTTATGTAAAATTCTCCCATGGCTGCTCAGCCTCACAGGTCACCACCACTTCTGCCTTATCTTCTTGCCCTAGTTACAGTGAACTGTTTTCCAAACTCTAGGGTACTTTTTCTTATTCCCACATCACCTACATACTGTCTCCTTGCCTAGTCATACCTCCTCATTCCTTGTTCCTAGATTAGATGTTTGTCCTTCAGACAGCCTGGACTGGGTGTTTGCATGTGCAAACACATGTATTGTGCTTTCCTTTAACACCATGTGCATATTGTCCATTTAGAGCCTAACAGAATATACAGTTTCTTTGTTTTTCTTTCTTTCGTAAGACAGTAAGTTGTTTGAGATCAGAGACCATGTCTGCCTTCTTTGTTGTATCTCTGTCTGGCACAGTGTACTGAGTGATTGAATTAATACGCGTGTATTTTGCTGAGAATCTTTTCTTTGGTGAATGCAGAGATTTTAGCTCTCTGTTCTTGTGTTCTTGAACTTTTCCTCCGTATGTTGTGTTAATTTTCATTTGTTCACTTATTGATTGTCAGTTTGGAAGGATCTGCAATCACCTAGGAAACAAGAACCATGTGAGGGATTATCTTGATTAGGTTAATTGAGATGGAAAAACCCACCCACTTTAGGTGCCACCATTCCATAGGTTGGGGTCCTGTACTAAACAAAAAGGACAAAGTGAGCTGAGTGTCTCACTCTCTACTTCTTAATTGCAGACACAGCATGACCAGCTATCTCGAGCTCCTGTTGCTAATTCTTTCCCACCACAATGGACTGTACACTTGAACTGTGAGCCAAAATAAATCCTTCCTTCCCTAAGTTGCTTTTGCCAGGGTACTTTATCATAGCAACAGGAAAAGAAAATGAGACACCCAGTTATTGAACAAAATGTTGCTTTGAACTTTTTGAACCTCCATGCCCTTCCCAGAAGCACATGCAGAGATCTTCTAAAAGGAAAACTTTGGTTATGTAAAATTGCACTATTACAACAGGAGAGGCTCCTCCTAGGCCCCTTCCTGCACTGCTTTTCTACCTGAGCACACAACAATTTTCTAACTACTAGATGAGCGATCCTTCCTGGAGCACTGCACTTTTATTGCATTGTTTCATTTACTTCCTGCATTTTGTACAGATGAGAAAACTCAGGCTCAGGGTTAAATATTAGAACCATTTTTGGGATTCTAGACTACCTAGCCTTGGAATTGGTTTGGAAAATATGCACACTTCTTTTGGCTTCAGTAAAGCTTCAGTCAAGAGTAGAAAAAGAAGGGAGTGGTAGAGTAGGTAAGCAGATGTTTAAGTGGCAGCATTTAAGACTCCCTCAGATCTTTGGTTGGCAAAGAAATGCATGCAAGCATACTATATAATGTTAGTTTCCCCATCTAAAACTAGGCTAAAACCCATAGAATTTGCCACTTTATAGTACAATTCAGTAGTATTATGTTATCTCCAGAACTTTTTCATCTTGCAAACCTGAGACTCTATGCCCATTCAGTATCTCCCTATTCCTCCTTCCCTAATCCCTGGTAACCCCAATTCCATGGTTTGTTTTTATGTATTTAGTTGCTGCAGATGATCTCCCTATAGGCAGTTATACAATTGTTGTCTTTTTGTGTTTTGTAGTTGGCTTATTTCACTTGGTGACTGAACGTTTCAGTTACGTTATAGCATGTCACAACCATTCGTTTTTAAAGTATTCTATGGTGTGTGTGTGTGTGTGTGTGTGTGTGTGTGTGTGTGTGTGTGTCACATTTGAAAAATCCATTTACTTATCAGGTGTTTGGTCATGCTTTGGAAATGAAACATCCCCCACAGTTGCATGTGTCTGAGCACTTGGTCCCCAGCTGGTGGTGCTGTTTGGGGAAGTTGTGGAACCTTTAGGAGATGGAACCTTGTGGGTCACTGGAGTGTGAGCCTTGAGGAATATATCTAATGCCACTCCTGGCCCAAGCACTTTGCTTCCTGATCCACTGAGATATTGGGAGTAAGCCTGGCCCCATGTGCCCATTGATTCCTACTGCCATGCTACCTACTGTCATGCCTTCCCTGTCATGATAGACTGTATTTACTGAGCCATGATCCAAAATAAATCCTCTCTTCCTCAGGTTCCTTCTGTCAAACATTCTGTTAGTGACAAGGGAAATAATGCAAATTGCCTCTTCCTTGTGGCTGTTAGTAACACAGCTGTTTAAAGTTCTCTCTGGAGCCCTATTTAATGCTTCAGATACATATACTCAGAAATGTTGGGTCATATGGAAGGTCTATTTTTAATTTCTTGAGGAACTGCCATACTGTGATGGCTAATTTTGATTGTCAACTTGTTGGGATTTAGAATCACCATGGAAACATACATCTGTGTGTGTCTATGAGGGTGTTTCTATAAAGGTTTAACTGAGCCAGAAAGACCCATCCTAAATGTTGGTGGCTGGGGTGCCAGGCTGAAGGCATGTTAAGCAGAAATCATTCACAAGTCATTGCTTCCTGTTGCAAGTGCAGTGTTGGCCAATTGCTTCACCTTCCTTGCCATATTGTATTGCATCCTCTCAAACTATACACTAAAATAAATACTTCCTCCTTTACTTTGCTATTGTCAGGTGTTTGACCATAGAAATGAGAATCATAACTAATACATATACTATTTTCTTCTTCCTCCCCCTTCCTTTCCGTGGTGCTGGAAACCAAATCCAGGGCCTTGAACATGTTGGACAAGCCTTTTAATACTGAGCTTCGTCTTCCCCCACCCCTTCTATGTGGCTTCATACTTTATGCTTCTGGCTCCTAAGTTCTAGAATTATAGGACAGTGCCACCACACCCAGCCTGCTATACTATTTACTATAGTGTTGCACTGTTTTATGGTCCTACTGAGACTGTTGACACAGTCTTGTTTGTGTACAAAAGCAAATGTGAGGAATGAAAGCAGAAATAAAGTAACAAGAATAGGCAGTTTTGTTAATATGGAGGAAAACATCACTTAGCCAATTTACTTCTTTTAGATTTTTCAGCTAATGTTGCCTTTTTTTCAGGGCAATTACTTCAGGAAGAAAACCAAATTATTTTAACTTATAGTTAATCATCATTGGTCACTGAGAATTTCTAAGATTACTAACTTTGATAGTACCTTAGCAATTTTTAGGGGGAGCTTGAAGATTGTGTTTTGCATTTTTCTCTGAAGGAGTTCATTTTGGAATGATGGTGACATGAAACATTGTTAAGAGTTTTGATGTCTTCGTGCTTCCAAATTCTCATTTATTTTTGAAGTGAAGTATCTTAATCTATGTTTTAGCTGCTAAAATTTAGCACTATGACTTCTGATGTCTTAGCTTCCTCTTGAGGATTCTGTAAGTGTGTAAGTGGTGCTGAGGAAGTGGTTGAGTTACATCAATGTGTGCAAGACGAGGAGCAAGCAATGTACTAAGAAGAGGGATTCTTTTTTTAATTGAAGTGCAACCCAGATGCTTAGTCATGATTATAAAGCAATGAGCTTTGCGGTTTGCAGAGTAGAACAGTGTTACAATGATCGTACTAAGTGTTTGATAATACTGAAGGGTGGCAGGAGAGTGGGAAGCATTTGTCAACCAGTTTGGGGGATTAAGAAGATAAGATAGAGAACACAAAGTAAAGATAGCCCTCTTCAAGTTCCAAAGGGAAAAGTAGGTCCATTTAAATGTTCTTTGAAATGACTCAACGCTCAGGTGTTTTCTTACCTTAACTCCAAATAGATTAAACTTGTAACCTTCTCATCAACTATAGAGGTGTGTTTTCCTCTTTGCACTATTTATTCATTCAGAAAGCAAGCAAATAGACTTAATTTTATTGTATAACACAAAGAAAAACTCTACTAATGTGCCAAACCTGTGTATTTCAAGAAATGGTTGTTACTGATGGCTCTGCAAAACTTGGATTGTCCTTTAGACAACTACAATAATTTACTAATAAATATATTGCCACTAGTCTCATTTCTTCAATCTTTCCTTTTCCCTACTCTTGTAGATATTCTAATCCTAGCTGGACTCCATGGCCATCCGACTTTGGGAAAGTAACTTAATTTCTCTGTGCCTCTATTTCATTGTTTTATCTTTTATCCTAAAAGATAAGATTGTACTTATCTTTTAATTTCCTAGTAAATTTACAATAACTTAGGGCTTATAGAATACATAAGACAATGTCTGATGTATAATAAGGAAACAAATTAATAAAACAGTAAGTAGTAGTAGAGGTAGTTACTGTTATTTTTATTGTTATTATTATTACTGATTTTTGCATCTGAAGTAGAATTCTGGTTACCTATTTCAATTACTTTTATGTCAACTTGAGGCAAATTAAAGTCTTCTGAGAGAAGGGAGCCTCAACTGAGAAAATATCTCCATAAGATGTGACTGTAGACAAGCCTGTTGAACATTTTCTTAATTAGTGATTGATGAAGGACAGCCTAGCCCATTGTGGGTGGTTCCATTCCTGGGCTGGTAGTCTTGGGTTCTATAAGAAAGCAGGCTGAGAAAGCCATGAGGATTGATCCAGTAAGTAACAAAATTCCATGGCCTCTGCATCAGCTCCTGCCTCCAGGTTCCTGCCCTGTTTGAGTTCCTGTCCTGATTCCCTTCAATGATGGACTATGATGTGTAAACTGTAAGCCAAATAAACCCTTTCTTTCCCAACTAAGACACTACCTTATTACACTGATCAAGAATTTTGTATTTTCCTTTACTTATGGCAAACCTTTCAAGTATATTAGAGTGATTTTTCAAACTTGTAACAATGCATAATCCTGAGTAGCCCACCAGACCTGGATGAACCCCACAAGTTAGTGTATTACTGTGCTCTCTAGTTAGTGGTGCTGGAATCTTTGGTGGTGAATCATTCCAGTTGGGTCAAGTGCAAACTTATCCTAGATTCAGGGACCCAGATAACTTTTTCTCCTTCTGTTCTTCCCCATTAATTTTTGCTGCAGCCATGGTAAGTAAAATTTCTCTTTACTCAACTGTCTACTACTATAATTCCTAGAGTTTCTTAGGATAATATGGTCCAACTCTGGGATCAAATACATATATCCTCAGTAAACTATCCATTTAATAATATGTTTAACAACTGGTTACATATGAGTGTTAAAATGTAATATATAATCTTCTTTAGGTTACATCACCAGCTGCCTCAGGATAGTAGCTTCTAATTGACCTTTCCTTTGTTTTCTTTGTACTCCTCTGAATGACTTTTCCAGGCATTACAGTGAGTAAATAGTTCCAGGCTTTAAGTTGCTCAGCTGGCTTCTGTAAACAGAAAAACAAAGGCAGATTCAGTCCAATGACAAAAACAATTAGTAGTATTTGAAATTGAATTTTTTTTTCATCTTATGTTTTATGTTGGGAATAAAATTATGTTGGGAAAGACATTATTGAAATTGTTTAGACTATTTTGAATATATTCAAATATCTCTGATGATCTTTCTAGTTTACAATTCTTGCTGTCTATGGTTACACCTAAGGATACTGCTTTCCAGAAAGATTGCTTATAACAAAAATGTAGGGTGGAGAAAGAAACTACTTCTATAGATATTCTTTTGTCTTATATTTCTAATTCTCAAGACACTCTTCAGTTAGGTATCAGGTATCCTAGTTTACAAGTAGGCATGAAATTTAAAATTACAGAGCAATGAACAGTGGTTTGATGTTTAACCCCAAGTCCCTTGACCCCACAAACTGATTTCTTTTTACTGCTGTCCGGGGCCAGATTTTAGACTGTTCAAATTCCTGTACTTATTCCTCCAACCTCTTCCATCCCATTAAACTTGGGGCTACTGTGATCATGTTGTCAGAGAAAAGGCCCATATATATTCAAAAATGGTGACTCAGATAGAATAGTAATCTGCAGATAGTAAGATAGAATTGTCTTTCAGGCCTGAGGTAGTAAGTAATAGGTCAATTCTTTTAGTGCATTTTAATTTAAACTTGACAGTGACCTGGGAGAATAAAATCAGTTTTTATTAAATGAGAAAATTTTCATGTAGCCTTTTAAAATGTGTACACATAGAGAACTAACAGCACGAAGTTGAGTGTTTGTCTAGGTCTAGGTAGCACGTTGTTAGTTTAGCATAGTCCAGCTCCAGAAGTCTGGGTTTTAATTTAGCACAATTTCTTTTATAGAGATACTTGAAAACCAATTTGTGGTATTACTTTAGTAATAAGGGTGCACTTAAATAAATTTAACTGATGACAAATATTAAACCATAAATGTATGTCTTTGGCTCTATACAATATTTTAATTAAGATTCGCAAAGCAATTGCAAATTCAAGATGCTCTGTGTCACCAGTTAAGAATTAATTTTGTTTCTTGAGCAACTGTTTCCTCATACCTGCCATTTGGTAATCATTTGACTTGATGTCACATGCTTACAGAGAAAGCAAATGAAAGAGATATATTGGACAGATCGGCAAATGGCCCATCTTGTATTTGAAGGAAGAAGGTTGTGTGGTGAAGTGAAATGAACAAGGGCATCAGAGTAAAACAAGCATAAGTGTACTTGCTGCCTCAGCCACTTACTACAACTGTGGACTCAGGCAATTACTGTGCTTCTCTAAGTTTCCGTTTTCCTATTAATAGACTTGGGCTTAAAAGCTTATGAGAGCTAAATGTTAATTGAAGTAAAATGTTCAACAAAGATTGGAGCATTACTGGTAATAGTGAATGCTTATTTTTCTTACTGTAATAATAATAATAAGACTGACTATGCTAGTAAGGTTTTTATTGTTATGAAAAATCCCAGGGAGAAGTGACTTAAAAGGAAAAAGGATTTACTTTGAACCCCAGTTTCAGAGATTTCAGTCCATGGTCAATTGGCTACTGGTTTTTGGGCCTGTGGTAAGACAGAATATGGTAGTGGAAGTATATGGCAGAGGAAGCAGACAGGCCTGGATCAAGACACAGTCCCCAAGATCACACCCCCAGTGATCTACTTCCTCCAACTAGGCCCCACCTCTGAAATAGTCTATGACCCCTGTCTTAGTTTGAGGTTTTTATTGCTTTGAAGACACACCATGACCATGGCAACTCTTACAAAGAAAATCTTTAGTTGGAGTGGCTCACTTACAGTTTCAGAGGTTCAGTCCATTATCATCATGATGGGGAGCATGGTAGCATGCAGGCAGATGTGGTGCTGAAGGAATAGCTGAGAGTCCTACATCCGGCAGGAAATAGAAAGTTGACTGACAGCCATACTGAGAGGAGCTTGAGCAAAAGAGACCTCAAAGCCCACTCCCACAGTAACACACTTCCTCCAACAAGGCTGCACCTTTTAATAGTTCCACTCCCTTTGGGAGCCATTTTCTTTCAAACCACCACAACTCTCAATAATACCATAAGATGATTCATCCATCAATGGGAAATCCATTGATAAGGTCAGAACCCTAATGGCCTAATTACCATGTGTGGATCTATCAACTGAGGATCAAATCTTCAAAACCTGAGCCTTCCGAGGGACATTTTATGTCCATATCCAAACCATAATACTGACTTAGTTGTATGAAGTAGCTTATTGACAAGGCATTATGGTCACAGAAAGCTAAAATATGTTGTTAACTCAGATAAGTATAGCCTTCAGTGAATGACCTTATAATATGTAACTTAGATATAGGAGCCTTATAAAGAACCAAGGAGGGAAACCATCTGGAATAAGTTTATCAGAATGTTTCTGTGTATCTCAAAACATAGAAGTTAATAAATACTATTAACTAATGCTCATTAGAAGATAAAATGGGAAAAGATCAGTTTTAACCACTGCTGACAATAAATAAAAATCTCAGAAGTAATCTCCACATGATTTATAAAAAAACCTACATACATAAATTTTAATTATAAACTTTTACTGGGTGATATAAAAATCCTGAATAAATAAATTGTGAGGTATACCAGTACTTCTAGTTGGGAAATTCAAATATTACAAAAGCTACTCATTCTTGGTAGATTAGTTTTTAGGGTAAGTAAAATTGTTAGGAAGATTACTATAGGATTTTTTGGGAAGAAATGTGGCAAAAAAATTTAAAAATATAAATAATTTTGGAGAACTAAAGGCAGTTGTGGAGAGGAGCAAATAAGGAGCATGTTATAAAGCTGTAGTTAGTAAAACCATTTTTATTTTACTGGCATACAAATAGATCAATTTAATAAGTTAATGAGGTACAATCCTAATTAGTTTTATTAAATAAAAACTCAAAGTCAGATGTTGAGGGTGAAAGCTGAAAGATCACAGAAGCAGAGCAGCCAGCCACCAGAGACTTCTTACCTCTACAAAATCTCAGACTGAATGGAGGCGATCTTGTCTCTATGAATCCTCAGACTGAATAGGCCCGAGATCCTGTCTCCTCCTGTCTTATATTCTTGTCTCCATCTCCCTAATGCTGGGATTAAAGGCATGAATCACCACCACCTGGCTCTGTTTCATTTTTAGACTGGTTCAGGGTGGTCTTGAACTCCTCATCTTCCTGCATCCTCTTCCTAAATGCTGCGATTAAAGGTGTATATTTAGGATGATGGTCCTTTTGATAAAATTTTTGTGTAAGGTATGAGGTTAGATCAAATTTTGGTCTTTTTTCTATGGAAACTTGTGATGGTGTTAATTGTCAACAAAATTTAGAATCATCTGAGAGATGAGTCTCTGAGCATGCCTCTGAGAGATTTTTCTCACTGAGCTATTTAAAATAGGAAGACCCACTCTGTATGTAGGCGGAGAGAGCAGAGCAGTAAGCATGCATTCACTGCTTTCTTCTGACTGTGGACATAGTGTGGATATGTGCCTTACAGCCCTGCTGCTGTGCCTTCCCAACAGTGATGGACTGTAAACTAGAACTGGGAGATAAGATAAAACCTTATCTCCCTTAGGTTGCTTTTATCAGATTATTTTTATCATGGTAACTAGAAAGGAAACTAAGATAGACCCCAACTATTTAAAATCATTTATTTTGATGGAAAAAAAATATCCTTTGTACATTAACTTGGCTTTTCTTCTTCGTCAAAAGTTGGTTGATGTCTGTGAAGAATTAGTTTGGGGCTTTGGAATGGGTTGAGGTGGGGGTTGGGTGGAGGTGTGCCACATTATAGGTGTGAAGGTCAGAGGACAATTTGTGGAGGTCAGTTTTCTCCTCCACATATGAGTCCTGAGGATAGAACTCAAGTTGTCAGGTTTGGTGGCAAGCACCTTTGCCCAGTGCACTCTATCCAGCTCTTAATGGCTGTTCTGCACTGAAGAAACAGTCCCCTGGTTGCTGCTGCCTTGCAGGAAGTCTTAAAACCACCTGTTAGAGTTCTACATATTTCTTCTTGGCTCTTTGCTTCTTTACTTTTTCATATTCATTTTAAAATCCTAATGTGACTATTTTGTCCAAAAAGTTATTCTGGGACTCAGATTATGTTTTATTGACACTGTAGTGTAATTATTATGATATGTTTTCTCCAATTATTTGTCTTTTTTTTCTTTCTTTCACAAGTGCTTTGTAGCTTTAAGCATAAAGGTTTAAACATAGTGTTAAATGTATACCTAATGTTGAATATTAGGTGTTATTCTTGAGTATTTTAAAAATGAATTCCAATTGTTCATTCATAATACATGGTAATACAATTGTTTTGTTAACATGACATTATTTTTACCATTTATTTTTATTTGTGTGTGTGTGTGTGAGAGAGAAACAGAGAGAGAAACAGAGAGAGAGAGAGAGAGAGAGAGAGAGAGAGAGAGAGAGAGAGAGAGAGAGAGAAATGAATGTCTGTGTGGGTACCTGGGGAGACCATGAAAGGGCTCTGGATACCCCAGAGCTGGAGTTATAGGCGATTGTGAGGCATACAATGTGTGTGCTGGGAGCCAAACTTGGATGCACTAGAAGAACAGCAAGTGCTCTTAACTGCTGAGTCATCTCTCCAGTCTCCTACAATTGGATTTTAAATCGTGTTTACTTTGTATTGAGCACTCTTTACTGATGTTATTGGTTCATAGTAGTGGTGGTGCTTTTGTTGTTGTTGTTATTGTTTTTTAACTCACAGTGTTGCCTGCCCATGCTGGCCCTAAATTTGTGGACTCAGGTGATTCTCCTAAGTAACTTAGACAATAGGCACATGACACTATGTCCAGCATAGGGTATTGATATAAAAAGAGTTTGGTTTCTGGTATTGAATTATCTCTTGATATTACAGATAGTCCTCGATTTGATGCTTTTTAAATTTATCTTGGTATGAAAGCAGTATGCATCCATAGAAACTCTATTTTAGATTTTGAATGTTGACTTTTTCCTGAGTTAGCAATATGTGATATAACATTTTTGTGATGTGAAGGCAGTGATAATATGCACTCTCCAGTGGCCTCCACGGTTGCTAAGCTAGGTGTTTGAGAAGTTGAATGCATTTGACACAATACTTTTTTTATTTAAGAATTTTTTAATTCATTTTACATACCAACCACAGATCCCCCTCTCATCCCTCCTCCCGCTCCCCCTCCCAGCCCACCTCTGTCCTCTTCTCCAAAAGGGTAGGGGCTCCTATGGGGAGTCAGCAAAGCCTGGTATATTCAGTTGAGACAGGACCAAGCCCCTCCCCACTGCATCAAGGCTTAGCAAGACATCCCACCATAGGGAATGGGCTCCAGAAAGCCACCTCATGCACCAGAGATAGATCCTGATTCCACTGCCAGGGGCCCCCTCAAACAGACCAAGCTACACAACTCTCTCCCGTATGCAGAGGGCCTAGTCCAATCCCATGCAGATTCCACAGCTGTCGGTCTAAAGTTCGTGAGTTCCTATGAACTTGGTTCAGTTGTCTCTGTAGATTTCCCCATCATGTTCTACACACACACACACACACACACACACACACACACACACACACACACACACACACACACCGCTCCATAGAATCCCTCTTCCCTCTCTTTGACTGGACTCCTGGAGCTTGGCCTGGTTGACACAATAGTTTTAACATTAAGTATAAATAAACTCATTGTCAACTTAGGAGCATGTGTACTTTGTAATGTGTTTTCTTTGATTTAGAATTATTAAAGTTATAAGTTGTTATTTCCTGTACCTTAAAATATTATTTTGAAGCAATTCTTTTTATTTAAAACAAATAAAAAGTTAATATAAAAAATTCCCTCCTTTTGTTAATATCTTTTATAATAATGCTGTCAAAATTGTTGAGACCAGGAATTAACACTGATAATACTGTTTACCAATTATGGATCTTATTTTAATTTTACTGTTTTTCCTACCAGGTTTCTTATCTGGTCATAGACCCAAAGCAGGATCTCACATTGCATTTATATATCTCTCTTTAGACACCTCTGATCAGGGATAGTTTTATCTGGGGCAGTCTTTATTTTTTATGACCTTGGTACTTTTGAACAACACTGGTCAATAATTGTATACAATATTTGAGTTTGGTTTTGTGTGTCTGTATGAGTGTGCATGAGTGTGTATGCATTTGTGTGTGTGTGTGTGTGTGTGTGTGTGTGTGTGTGTGTGTATGTGTGTGTGTGTGTGTAGAGACTCCAAAAGTTGATACTGAGTGCCTTTATTGACTGAGTTAACACTCAGTCTTTATAGACTATAGTTTTCTTTCTTATTTTTAAACATAATTCTTTATTGATTCTTTGGGAATTTTGCATCATGCACACCAATCCCACTCCTACCTCCCAGACTCTCCATATCTGCCCCTTACTCCTGCAGCATGCCCCCCAAAATTAATTAAAAACAAAACAACAAAAATCCCACCTCATCTTCTGTCTTTCCCATGTCTCCAATGCCTCTTCATTCATCCTAGTGGCATTTGGAGCTGCAGTGTGTCACACAGTATACCCTGTTGTCCAGTCAGCCCTGTCTGCAAAATGTTCATTACAATGAGTCATTGGTCTGGATCAAGGCCTTTGGCACACCATCATCACTAGACCCTTACCAAAATTCCTCTTGGAGGGTATCCTGCTGTTGCCCAAAGTCATGGAGGTCCTGCAGCTATCTTTCTGCAGGACCAGTCCCTTCACGTACTCTAGCAGGTAATAGATGGTGCAGATTTTAGGGTGAGCAAACCTAAGGCCCAGGGTGTGGGTCTGGGTGGTAGCTGAGCTGGTCAATCTGGGCCACTGAGGGGCAAATCCAGGTCTCTTAGGCCCATGCCATCAGGGCCAGCTCTCCCACACTCATGGTGAGGGGTGGAGTCATCATTCCTAAGTATGTGCATGTGGGGAAGCTCTCCTGCTGCAGTGTCCAGTGAGGGGCAGGGCCAGTTATCCCAGAGCCAGTGAAGTATGGGGGCCAGCTCAGCAGGCCCTTGGATTTTAACAAATGTTTCCTATTACCCACTTGTGGTAACATGCGCCATGACATCATCACAGACCCCATGTGCAGCAGGAACATAGACCCAAACATATCCTCAGCAGCAGCTCTTGCAAGATGTCACCATGGCCCTGGTGGCAACACAGGCCACCCAGATCAGTATGGTCCTGGCAGCAGCAAGGCCCTCAGACACCAACATGGTCAAGGTGGCTGTGTGGACTGTATTTTTGAGACAGGGTCTCTCATTAAACTTGGAGCTCACCAATTGGCTAAGGTGAATTTTTAGTGAACCCTAGGGAAGGATCCACCCCCATCTCTGCCTCCCTGGCACCTGTGCCTAGCCATTTATTCTTCCTTCTTTTTTAAAAATGATGCTGGGAAGTGAACTCAGTTCTCCATGCTTGTGTAAGCATTTTAATGACTGAGCTGTCTCCCCAACCCAGTCTGTTCTTATTTCATGATGAATAAGGTTATTTGGTTTGGGTAAGAATACGACAGAAGTGATGCTGTAGCCTGGACACATGTTAAAGAAGGCTCATTTCTTGTGACCTAATTTTGATCATTTGACTAATGTATTGTCTGTCTGGTTTCTCTACTATATTAGAACCATGACTGTTTCCCATTAGTTACTTCTAAGTATCTAATTAAGAGAGATTTTGAGCCTATGCCTGGTTGCCAAAAGTAACTGTCACTCACTAATTTTATTTACAGTCTTGTTTCCAACCATTCATTATCCCAACACTGTGTGCCTAATGGAAATTTTCTACTTTTTTCCCTTTTATTTTTGTTTTGGAGATTGAACCTAGAGTCTATCGTGCTAGCTAGATAACTGCTCTGTCCTTGAGCTACATCCCCAGTCCCTCTGATTTTTTTTTCAAGTTGGAAAAGTTTATTTCTCAGTTGGATTTATAGAGAATTTAAAGTCATGGACAAAAGACTATTGGTATTATGCTTTAGGCATGGATATCTTCTGTGTTGTGGCCAGCTGTTCTAAGCATGCACACCTTTAGTATCTGTTTTCCTGAATTGAGGCAGAAATCTACATATATTTCTCCCAGGTCCTTGGCCCTTCTTTGGTTCCTTGAGAGGCACTCGCTGTGGCTATTGAGTTTACACATGAAGCCCCCAACCTGGGTTCCTCTTCTACATTTTCTAGTATTGTAAGAACAAATTGTACCAGTCTTGCTTCTGCTTCTGCCGGAAGAGCTTTTGGTAAACAGGGAAAGACTCCCCAGACTTAGTGCCACTAACTCAGCTGCCATGTGCCCCCGCCCCACACTTGCTGAGCCCCCTTCAGATACCAAGATCCACATCTTGCTATTTTCTATCCTCCTATACTTTTTAATTTAGAATGTTACTATAAGGAAGAGCTTTCCCTTCAGCCTATTTATCAAGTTTCAGTTATTTATTTAGGTCATTGTGGACTCATGACATTTAGTTGTTTTTAAACTGTTTGCTCTTTTAAATCTCTTTGTATTTGTTTGGGTTTTGGAGTAAAGATACAAACCAGTAAATAAATAAAATATAGTAAAGATAGAGAAGACGATGCAAATAGTGCAACTGTACTTAATGATACCTAATTCTAGACTTAAAATTGTTAAAATAGTAAATTTTGTTATATCTATTTTGCAACAATTAAAGAAAAAACTCTTAAAAAATAAAAATATCAAGGAACTAAGAAACCAATAAATAAGAGAAAAGCTCCTAGTAGCCATCTAATGACATATACCTCTTTACACACAAACCAGCTTTGTATAAATAGTTAGCCTTGCCGGGCGGTGGTGGCGCACGCCTTTAATCCCAGCACTCAGGAGGCAGAGCCAGGCGGATCTATGTGAGTTCGAGGCCAGCCTGGGCTACCAAGTGAGTCCCAGGAAAGGTGCAAAGCTACACAGAGAAACCCTGTCTCGAAAAACCAAAAAAAAAAAAAATAGTTAGCCTTGGGTATTTCTAAAAATTATTCAAATATATTTTAATTGAACTTTAATTGTATAATATATTGTTATTATAAATATTAAATATCGTGGTGACTCATTTTCTACAGTGTACTATACTAAAAAGTTTATTTTACAAAGTCATATAAGGTATCTTGTGTGTGTATGTATGTGTGTGTGTTTGTGTATTTGTGTATATGTGTGATATGTGTGTGGGTACGTGTGTCATGGTGTATGTGCATAGGTCAGAGGACAATGTTGTGGTGTCGATTCTCTCCTTCCAACTTCATATGGGTTCTGGGTATTGAACTTGGGTCTCCATCTTGCTAGCCAGTCAGGGTATAAGATGCCATTCGAGAAAACAAATATAAAAACAAACCAAGAAAGTGTAATTACAATACTTCTTGCTTTCTGTTCTCCATCACACCACACATACACACACACACACACACACACACACACACACACACACACACACACACTCCTTTTGTTTTTGAGACAGGATCCCACTATATAGCTATCCTGAAACTCACTTTATAGACCAGTCTGGCCTCAGACTCACATAGATTCTTGCTGTGGGATGTTTTGTATGTCAAATGTGTTGCTGATTAGTCAATAATTAAAACACTGATTGGCCATTGGCTAGGCAGGAAGTGTAGGCGGGACAAGGAGGAGAATAAAGCTGGGAAGTGGAAGGCTGAGTCAGAGAGACACTGCCAGCCGCCACGATGAGAAACAGCATGTGAAGATGCCGGTAAGCCACGAGCCATGTGGCAAGGTATAGATTTATAAAAATGGATTAATTTAAGCTGAAAGAACAGTTAGCAAGAAGCCTGCCATGGCCATACAGTTTGAAACCAATACAAGTCTCTGTGTTTACTTGGTCGGGTCTGACGTCTGTGGGACTGGCAGGTGAGAGAGATTTGCCCTGACTGTGGGCCAGGCAGGAAAACTCTACCTACAAATGGCGTCCAACGTGGTGGCAAGAGTTTCCACCTAAAAACCTGAGAAAAGATTCTAAAACGGAGCTAAAAACAGTTCCTAATTGTCTCTCTCAAATGAGCGGCAGCTGCTGGTTGGAGCTACTGGTGGGTTCCTAGCGTGCGTGCTCGACCTGCCTATGGCGGGAATGAGGCCTTTGCAAGTGGCTCTTTGAGCTGCATAGAGGATTTAGCCTTTGCTGGTGCAGAGCAAAAGGGGAGGTTTCTGGGCTACACGCTGCTTGGCTAAAAGCATAGACCCCCGATAGCTCCCAGAGCTGGCGGTAAACCATGGCCATGTTGGGAAGCTGAGGTGGGTGGATCCAGCAGCCACAGCTGCTGCAGTTTAAGGCAATAGATTCACAATAAGACAGATTCAGATGTAATAGTTTACAATGTGTGTAAAAAGATACGTAGGCTTGAAAGAGACAAAAAAGATGATATATAGAATTATAGAAATAAATACATAGTTTTAAAAAATAAAGTCTTTAAAGAGACAGTAAAGGTAGTATAAAAAATAAGCCACGTAAAAATGGATATTACACAGAGAATCTGCATTGTGTTGTCTTTGGGACTTTTAACTGCAGAAAAATATTTGATTGTAAAAGCTGTTGAGTTATGCCAAAATGTATATTTTAAAGGTACCTTGACTTCAAAATTTAGATATAAGGATATGTTACTTTGGAAAGGAGACTCTGCTTTTGTTTCCACAGAAAGCCAGAGGCTATGGATTTGTTCAAGATTAAGATACATCAGGTTTGACCAGCCAAGACCCCCTGAAAGGTCTCCGATGACACCATGGCCCAGATGATCCAACATCCAGAACGATTTGAAGGCAACTGGCTCAGACGATACAGCCTCATGGACTATTTCATAATCCTAAAATTTTCTTTGTTTCCCCATAAGATACAGCGCCCCCCTCCAGCAGGAAGTAGTAAGAGAAGCTACGCCCAAATTCCCAAATTATATGTAATTTTACTTTGTTAAGGTTAAAACCTTCCTTTTTGAAAAAAAAAAAGGGGGAAGTGCTGTGGGATGTTTTGTATGTCAAATGTGTTGCTGATTAGTCAATAATTAAAACACTGATTGGCCATTGGCTAGGCAGGAAGTGTAGGCGGGACAAGGAGGAGAATAAAGCTGGGAAGTGGAAGGCTGAGTCAGAGAGACACTGCCAGCCGCCACGATGAGAAACAGCATGTGAAGATGCCGGTAAGCCACGAGCCATGTGGCAAGGTATAGATTTATAAAAATGGATTAATTTAAGCTGAAAGAACAGTTAGCAAGAAGCCTGCCATGGCCATACAGTTTGAAACCAATACAAGTCTCTGTGTTTACTTGGTCGGGTCTGACGGCTGTGGGACTGGCAGGTGAGAGAGATTTGCCCTGACTGTGGGCCAGGCAGGAAAACTCTACCTACAGATTCTCCTGCCTCTGCCTCTTGAGTAGTACTGTGTAGCTAGAGTTCTTCACTCCGGGTCCCACCAAACCCCAGCAGTCCCATAGCCCACTTATAAAATAAATATACAGACGCTTATATTATTTAAACTTCTCTGCCATTAGCTCAGGCCTACCATTGTCTAGCTCTTACTCTTATACTCAGCCCATTTCTGTTCATCTATATGTCGCCACGTGTTCCATGGCTTTACCTGCTGCCTTCACATAATGTTTCCTGGACGGCAGGCTGGCGTCTCCTCCTCTCCACCTTCCTGTTCTCTCAATTCTCTTCTCTGCTAGTCCTGCCTATACTTCCTGCCTGGCTACTGGCCAATCAGTGTTTTATTTATCAATCAATCATCCACAGCAGTACTGGGATTGAAGGTGTGAGCCACCTCAACCAGTCTTCCTTCCTTCCTTCCTTCCTTCCTTCCTTCCTTCCTTCCTTCCTTCCTTCCTCTCCCGCCTCTCTCCCTTCCTCCCTCCCTCCTTTCCCTTCTTCCCCCTCTCTTTTTTCTTTCGTGGGGGATCAGGTACAGTTCTTGCCATGTAGCCCAGAATGAACTGAAACTTGTGATGTTTCTGCCTTAATCTCCTTAATGCTGATAATTCAGGAATACTGGCCTTGCTAAGCCAGCAGTGACTTAATGAATAGATGGAATCTGGTTGAGTATCTGTAACCAGAAAAAGCAATGGAATTTTAAAAATATAATTGTTGTTATTTGTGATGCTGGGAATAGAACCTATGTGTGGTAGACAAGTGCTCTACTGCTGAATTACATTCTCAGCCCTGAAGCCATTTTATGTGACTGACTGTGATGAAAGCATCTTATTTAGGCCACTGGGTGTCAGGTGTCTATTGCTGTGTGACAACAAATCACAAACTTCAGAGTTGGAAACCAATATTAATGATTTATTTCTGTTTCTGGATGATTTTGTTGGTTTTTTTCTGGGCTTACTCACTATATTAGTTTGCTTTTCTGTTGTGATAAAACACTGTCCAAAAGGAACTTGAGGGAGGAAGTAGTTTATTTGATTTTACACCTACCAGGTCACAATGACTCCCAGGTCACTGACCGAAGTCAGGACAGGAGTTCCAGCAGGAACCTGGAGGCAGGAACTGAATCAGGGACCATGGAGGAGTATGAATTACTGGTTTGCTTATATTTGCTTCAGTGACTTGCTCAGCTGCTTTTTTTTTATATAGCCTAGGCCCTCCTACCTAGGGATGATGTTGCTCATAATGGTCTAGGCCCTCCTAGATCAATTAGGAATTTAGAAATGACCCACAGGGCAGTCTGATGGAGACATTTTCTCAATTGAGGTTCTCTTTTCCCAAATGACTAATTTATGTCTAGGTACAAACCAGCATACTCACGTTGTTGCATTGGTACACTAAGTAGAGCTAGAGGATCTAAGATGGCATTATTAATGTTTGCTGTCCCAGTGGGAATGGGTGGATAGCCGACTTTTCTGTCCATAGAATTTCTTGAAAAAGTCTTTTAAATTAGATTTATTTATTTTAAATGTGTGAGTGTTTTTTCTGCATTTATGTGTGTGTATTCACAATGTGTGTGATTGGTGCCTACAGAGGTCAGAAGAGAACATCAGATCCCCAAAAACTGGAGTTAGAAATGGTTGTGAACTACCCCGTGGGTGCTATGACTTGAACCTAGCGCCTCTGCCAGAGCAACAGGTGCTTTTAACTGTTGATCCATCTCTTCAGCCCCTGTCTGTAGAATTTCTTCCTCTTCTTCTTCTTCCTCTTCCTCTTCCTCCTCCTCTTCCACCTCTTCCTCCTCTCCTTCCCTTCCTCCCCCTCCTCCTTCTTCTTGTTTTTCAAAACAGAATTTCTCTGTGTACCCTTTGTTGTCCTGGAAGTTGCTCTGCAGACCAAGCTGGCCTCAACTCACAGAGATCTCCTCCCAAGTGCTGACATTAAAGGTGTGCACCACCACAGCCTTGCAGAATTTCTTATTGTATAGTTGTTTAGCTCAGGTTTCTCAATGGCAACTGGGTCTTAACCTTATGAAGGCAGAAGATGTGAGGTGCTCTGAGACCAGGTTTGGAACTGTTACCTCACTTGTGCCACATTTATAAGGCCAGATCGGGAGTTTCCAATAGACACTATCTTTTAATTAGAAATTACAGTAACATCACAGTGCAAAGAAGGTATAGACACAGGCAAATGTGGGGAATCGTTATTATAAGTGACAAGCAAAAGGATAGAAATTAACATAGCAAGTTCTCAGTGAATACTCAAAGAATTGTTAGAGACTTAAGTGAAGAAAGGACCCAGAAAGGAAAGAGCGGGTGTGAGAGTATAGCTTAGTAATGGAGAGCACATCCTTAGCATGTGTGCGGCTCTAGGTTCAATATCTCTACCCTCCAAAAAGAAGAAATACTCAAAGGTTACAGTAGTCTATTGTGGAGGTATCTTTGTGGATTTCTGGGGGACCTCTCTAGCACTTTGCTTCTTCCTATTCCTATGGGGTCTTCATTTATCATGGTATCTCTTTCCTTGTTCTCCCTCTCTGTTCTTGATCCAGCTGGGATCTCCTGCTCCCCTAAGCTCTCTTTCCCCCGACACTTGCCCTTTATTACCCCCCCATTACCAGTTTCTCATGTAGATCTCGTCCATTTCTCTGTTGTTGTGTGATCCCTGTGTCTTTCTTAGGGTCCTCTTTACTAGGTAGCCTCTCTGGAGTTGTGAGTAGCAGTGTAGTCATCCTTTGCTTTTTTTTTTTTTTTTTTTTTTAATTTATTTTGCAATACAATTCAGTTCTACATATCAGCCACGGATTCCCTTGTTCTCCCCCCTCCCGTCCCCCTCACCTTCCCCCCAACCCCCCCCCCCCCATTCCCATCTCCTCCAGGGCAAAGCCTTCCCCACAGACTGAGGTCAACCTGGTAGACTCAGTCCAGGTAGGTCTAGTCCCCTCCTCCCAGGCTGAGCCAAACAATCCTGCATAGGCCCCAGGTTTCAAACAGCCAACTCATGCAATGAGCACAAGATCTGGTCCCACTGCCTGGATGCCTCCCAAACAGATCAAGCCAATCAACTGTCTCACCCATTCGGAGGGCCTGATCCAGTGGGGACCCCTCAGCCATTGGTTCATAGTTCATGTGTTTCCATTCATATGGCTATTTGTCCCTGTGCTTTATCCAACCTTGGTCTCAACAATTCTCGCTCATATAAACCCTCCTCATTCTCACTAATTGGACTCCCAGAGATCCACCCGGGGCCTAGTCATGGATCTCTGCATCCAGATCCCTTCGATAGCTCAGCTGGTAGAGCAGAGGACTGTAGGAGCGGTTGCAGCATTTGAGCTTTTTTGTTGAGAATTCTCTGTTTAGCTCTATAGCCCATTTTGTAATTGGACTGTTGGGCATTTTGATGTCTAATTTCTTGAGTTCTTTATATATTCTGGATATCAGCCCTCTGTCAGATGTGGGGTTGGTGAAGATCTTTTCCCATTCTGTAGGCTGTTGTTTTGTCTTGTTGACCATGTCCTTTGCTCTACAAAAGCTTCTCAGTTTCAGGAGGTCCCATTATTGTTTCTCTCAGTGTCTGTGCTACTGGTGTTATATTTAGGCATTGATCTCCAGTGCCAATGTGTTCAAGACTACTTCTTACATTCTCTTCTATAAGGTTCAGAGTAACTGGGTCTATGTTGAGGTCTTTGATCCACTTGGACTTAAGTTTTGTGCATGGTGACAGCTATGGATCTATTTGTAGTCTTCTACATGTTGACATCCAGTTATGCCAGCACCATTTGTTGAAGATGCTTTCTTTTTTCCCATTGTACTGTTTTGACTTCTTTGTCAAAAATTATATGTTCATAGGTATGCAGACTAATTTCAGGGTCTTCAGTTCGATTCCATTGGTCCACATGTCAGTTTTTATGCCAGTACCAAGCTGTTTTTATTACTGTAGCTCTATAGTAGAGCTTGAAGTCAGGGATCGTGATGCCTCCAGAGGTTGTTTTATTGTACAGGGTTCTTTTGGCTATCCTGGGTTTTTTGTTTTTCCATATGAAGTTGAGTATTATTCTTTCCAGGTCTGTGAAGAATTGTGTTGGTATTTTGATGGGGATTGCATTGAATCTGTAGATTGCTTTTGGTAAAATTGCCATTTTTACTATGTTAGTCCTGCCTATCCATGAGCATGGGAGATCTTTCCATTTTCTGACATCTTCTTCAATTCTTTTTTCAGGGACTTAAAGTTCTTGTCATATAGGTCCTTCACTTGCTTAGTTAGAGTTACCCCAAGGTATTTTATATCATTTGTGGCTATTGTAAAGGGTGATGTAGCTCTAATTTCCTTCTCAGCCTGTTTGTCAATTGTATATAGGAGGGCTACTGATTTTTTTGAGTTAATCTTGTATCCTGCTACGTTGCTGAAGGTTTTTATAAGCTGTATGAGTTCCTTGGTCAAATTTTTGGGGTCATACATGTATACTATCATGCCATCTGCAAATAGCAAAAGCTTGAAAGAAGTCAGTTTTATATTAATGAGAATAATGTCCTTCTGGAATAGGTGTTTGCATATGAAGAAGAAACTTAAGGGACCTGCAAGAAAAAAAATCTCCCTTGAAAGCCAGGGAGATTTCATCTCCTGATCTTTGGGTAGAGGGACTTTTAAAACTTGAAGAATTGTGCTGTTGGGTGTAGATTCAGTGACTCCATAAGACTTTTGCATCAAAATCATCCCATAAATTCAAATTCTGTGGGGAATTACTGTCTTTCTCTGGGCCTTTAACGTTTCTGTTCTCAAATGCTTAAAGCAGTTTGGTACCAGATTTTAGGGTTTGTTTTTTTCAGGGTTCAAATCACTGTATTACATTGTTCTTCAGTAACCAACCCATAGAAGGTTACCTAATATTGTCGTTTGTCTGCGAGTATTTGCATCACTCCTTCTAATTATGTCTCTGTAGAGTTTTTCCCTAGAATTTCAAGGTTTTGGAAGATAATCTGCTATTCAGTTGACAACCAGTATTCCATATTCACTCCTAGGAAACTGAATGAACTTTTCATACTGTCGGTGATTAGCCTCTGTTATTTCATTTCCATTAGTGTCTGCACTGGTAACTTACCATTAATCATGCCATAGCCCCTTTGTGTTACTGTGATGTCTATGATTCCACCTCATTAAAAGTCAGTACTTCCTCTGTTGCCATGGGCTACAACAGGTCCTTCCTATTACTTTATCAACTGAAATTTCTTTTTTCATTTCCATAGTTTTCCATTAAGGGGATTACACTATTTCTTCGTTAACTCCTATGGTTCCACATGAATGTCTAGAATTGTAAAGGTCTGAAATTTTTCTTACAAGTTACCAAATTACCTTGCCATAACGTAATAGATGCTCACAGTATTTCATATTTATTGCAATTGCTCATCTTTTTTTGGCATGTGCCATTTTTATTTGAGGACCATCTCTGAGATAAAGGCCAAAATTCTGAGCTACAATTTAAAAGATGCATATACCCTCTCATATTTGCTCTAGCTTCTGTTCCTTGGCTGTTTGTGGGAGATTATCATGATATTATATCATTGTCTTTTCTGTAGTTGGATTGGTCTTTTTGTCTTAAAAATTTGCCACTCACTCTGTTACTGTTAGTATGACCTAACATCATAATACCAAAGGTCTCTAATCAATATATATTCACTTTTCCTTCTCCTTAAAAACTCTGTCTTAAATTCTTCTATCCTCATCACTATATCATAGGCATATATATATATATATATATATATATATATATATATATATATATATATATATATATCAGTGCTGCATATAACCCATTATATATAGACAATTGTAACAGTACTAATTCTGTTTTCCAGACATTGTCCAAAAATAGTCTTACCCATAGGGCATAACAAATCTGTGGCCTATGAATTTAACATCTGAATTACATTTGTGCTATTTTATGTGGTATTACTTTCCACTGTTTTCTTACTCTTAAATTAGTTATAACTATTTCTGGCCCCATTTTGGAGCTGTAATACAAATGCTATTATCCTGAACTATTTACAGATGAAAAAAGGAAAGCAGAGTAACTTGCCTAAGACTATACAGTTAGTAACTAAGAAGGCAGGATTTTAAACCTTAGTTCATTGTCTCTACAGTCTTTTTGCCTTACTGTCTCTTTAAATTTCTCTCATATAAGAGTTACAGGAAGTATGTAGTATTTTGTTTCACAGTATTAAAGTAAATTTCAGCTTTTTCTTGAAATAGGAGATAGAATTTGTTTATGTGAGAAAACCTTCCAGAATGTAGCACAAAATGAACAAATATTCAGAGTTAGGCTTAATGAGTATTTTTAGGAAATAATGAAAATATTGGATTTACTCCATAGAAATAATAAATAACCATTTATCATGACTTTGAAGGTTTACCCATTAGAACTCTACTAAAAAAATACTGAGTTTTAAAAATATATAGGTTTTTAGATTAATTAGCTTTTTTAAAAATACTGTTAATGGGGGCGGGGGTTGAGCTATAACTCAATAGTTAAGAGCACTGGCTGCTTTTCCTGAAGACTGGGTTTGGTTCCTAGCACTTAAATGGAGGCTCTCACCTGTCTGTAATTCCAGTCTCAGGGGATCTAGCCTCTTTTAGCCTTAGCAGGCACCAGGAACACATGTGGTGCACAGACATACATGCAAACAAAATACACATACACATAAAATAATAAAATAATTTAACAAAAAAGATATGTCCTAAAAAATAAATAAAATACTGCTAATTATATGTAATTTGTTGAGAACACAAATTCATTTTTAATAGGAAATACTTTATTAGTAAAGAAATAATAAAACTTGCAGTATTTATTGTAGAGTTTCTTCACCTTTATTTTTCTTTAGACATTTCTGTCTAGATGAGCATGTAATGAAACTTGGTCCAGCAAGAAGTGTTGGATATATGTTGAAGTTTCCCCAAATTCCAGAAGAAAAATGTTATTTAGTTTTGGTCAATTTTGGTCCAGCAGAGAGGTCTTGCCATGACAGGTTTGCAAACTACTGAGTGTGGCTTCATTATATTCAAAAAGACTACCCACATACCCAAAGTATGTGTGTGTATTTACTGTGGTTTGCATTCAGGGCCTCACACATGCTAGGAAAATGTACCACTAGTTTACAACTCTCGGGCCAAAAATAAGAGTCCTGATTTTGAGGTAAAGCTGATTCCTTTCCCTAATCTTGGGACTAAAGATGTTAGGTTTTATAGTTCACCATCCATGCTTGAAATATACAAAAGAAAACAAATTGTCCACTAGTATACTCATTACATCTACAGATTCAAAGGAAATTGGTAGAAATGAACTGATATCTAGGCTTAGGAACTGAGAAAGCATGGGGGGGGGGGGGGGTTGGCCAAATCGGGATTCTGTGTGGACTCCTTTGTGTTTACTTATGTGGATATGCTATTTTTAAATCTTATTTGTCTTTCTAGAAAATACAGAACTAGACACCTTTATAACTTTCTATGTAAGACTCTGGATTTGCTGCTATCTGATAATTTTTTAAATAATAAAGAATAGTGTTAAGATTAGTTAACTAATACTAAGTTAAATTTGCATCATTACAATGCCATTTTATATAGTGCCTTAACTATTCACAAATATCATTTTTTTTTTTACCCAGTTTATCCCTATCTGGGAATGAACGAAGCTGGTCTGTAGAATATATACAACAATTTATTTTTTCCTGCAGTTAATTTAAAGGGCATCTTTTGTACAAGCTTGCAAAGTCCTGTGTTAATACTGTATTAAACTCTGTTTAAAATGCTTTCTTTTTGCTAAAATGAGTAGAAATACTAGCCAAACCTCCTAAATAAGTGTTTGCATTAGAAGGCTAAAACTAGGGGCTTCTAAATCATTTTCATCCAAAACACTGTTTGAAATCTCCCTAAGAAAATGTTTAGGTTCTAATATTTTAATTTAGAAAAGATGTTTGACTTGTGATTGGTTTCTTATCAGGGTGAACTAGTACTTCCTTCTCTGGGTTTATTGTTCACTTCCCTTACTTTTGAGTTTTAATTCTCTATTTCTTCCTGTTGGAACATTGAACTTCTGATTCCAACTGTGACACAGTTTTCTATGACCTCACATAGCTTACTGGAGTTAGTCACCTGAGCCTTAGGCCTTTGCTGCTCACAGTAGAGGTATTTATTATTTAACAAGTTGTCATTTCTAGCTTATTGTTCTCCAAGCCTCCTTATGGAGGCTTTAGTTCAGAAGCATGTGTACACACACACACACACACACACACACACACACACACACACTCGCTCACACATAGGGCTAGGGTAAGGAAGTAGACAATGAAGAGTACTGGAAGCAAATTGAGAATGTCAGCTTTGTAATTATGAACCATATACGTGTTTTGTACTTTGGTGTATACATTTCCCAATTTAAGTAATGTAAACAATATAGGAAGTCAAAACTAGAGTTAATTTTATCTGGCCTTACAAATTTGTCACAAATGTTTATTAACAAAAATGAAGGTTTGATAATGACTCCTTCCTTCTCTTTTCAGAGTATATATGTAACTGTTCTGAGGTTGGAAGCTTGGATGTGAAGCGCTGCAACCAGACATCAGGGCAGTGTGAGTGTCATCCAGGTTATCAGGGTCTTCACTGTGAAACCTGTGAAGAGGGCTTTTACCTGAATCACACTGTTGGTCTCTGCCTGCCATGTCACTGCAGTCCACATGGATCTCTTAGCATCCTCTGCAACAGGTAAGCAGCAGAGGGTGGAGGTGAAGTCCTTTGTATTTTAGTTAGGAAAAATGTAGGAGTCGGAGGAAGAGAGTAGGGGATGGGGACGGCTAAGATTATAGTGTGTGTATGTGTGTGTGTGTGTGATTATGTATATATAGATGTATATGTGTGTATATATATATATATACACATATATATATAAAGAATAAAAAACAAAAGTTTCTGCTATAGAGAATCAGTCATTTAATTAAAGAGGAAAGCCACTGTGTCATAGATTTATAAAATGTTTTATATACTTTAATTCTGTCACTTTGTATATAGTATTTAATGGCAGAATTACAAAGCTTTCGCTTTCTGGTTGAGTTCTTTAAGTGAACCTGGGCTTTGTAATAGTTTTTCTAAGTTTCCTGAAAAAAACTATTGATGAAGGATTCTGTTTACTGGAAGGGGTTCCCTTTCAGACATTTCTAGTGGAATATCCTTATTGTATTTATTAATATGTGGCTGGAGATTAATGAAACATATTCTTGATTTACTTTTTTCTATTACCAAAAGTCTCAAATTTGCAAATATTTTTTATTGTTGTTGTTTGTTTTTGTTTTGCTTTCTTATTGTGTGTGTGGGTGCCATTGCATTCATGTAGAGGTCAGAGAACAACTTATGGAAGTTGGATCTCTATTTGTATGGGTCCTGGAAATTGAGATTAAGTCATTAGGCTTAGTAGAAAGCACCCCTACCCATTAAGTCACCAAAGCAGTCCAACTTCTATTTTTTCTTTTCTTGGAGCAAAGCCTTTTTAATGAATATTTTACAAATACACCAGAGAATCATGCAATGCTGCCTGCATTGGATGCAATCCTGGGCCACAAGTCTGCACATTCCTTTGCGACTGGACCTGTGATAGCAGAACCTTTCATCTCGCCTTTATTGTTTACTATGACTCCTGCATTGTCTTCAAAATAAAGAAACACCCCATCTTTTCTTCGATACGACTTTCAACTTCTATTTTTTTAAGGAGTGGATAATAGATTTTATTCTTGGGTGGGGAGGAAGCGGGAAAGATACCAAATTAAACTATCTTCTATTTGGAGGTGATTTAATCTTATGGTACCATACCATGTTATCTGACATTTGCTTTGTACTACATGAAAGTAGTTATTCTTTGACCTTGTATGAGTGAATACCTGGCTTTTTTGTGGACCTCAAGCCCAAAAGCTGAAGAACCAGCCTTACGCAGTGACAAGAGCATAAACTTTAAAGTTAATGTAACCTGGGTATGGGCCCAGAGTCTGGAGCCATTTCTGAGCTGCACTGTGCTGTGAACAAGCAATTCCTCTCATTTCAGTGACTCAGTTTCTTCTTAAGGCTGCTATAAAAGCTAAATGAGTTGGTATATATAAATTGTTTAGCACACACAAATCAAGAAATTCATATTTGTCTTCATTTCATAGGAGTATTGTTGAATTAATTGAGGGAATTTTTTGAAATAATACTTTAATTCTTCAAGAATTTCATGCATGCATAAATGTATTTTTATTATATTTATACCATGTTCCTTATAATGGATTATTTTAAACGAACTTTTATAGCTCCTTGGTTTAAAATATGCCTTAGAGTTTACCAATACATATTTTAACTGCTTTATAAACCATTGTGTTATTATACAATATTATATAATATGCTTGTATTAAAATATTGAAATGAATTTGACTAAGAAGTTTATAATTTGAAATGCAACAATAATGAATGTTGCTGGAGTTATCTCCAGTCCCACCCAGGGCTGCAGCCACTTAGACCCAAATAACACACAGATGCTTATATTATTTAAACTGTTAGGTCTAATGGCTCAGGCTTCTTGATATCCAGTTCTTATATCTTATATTAACCCATTTCTATCAATCTGTAAGTTGCCACGTGGCTTGTGGCTTACCGGTACTTTCACATCATGCTTCCTCTGTCTCTGGCTGGCAACTCCTGGACTCAGCCTTCCTCTTCCCAGAATTCTCTTCTCTGCTTATCTTGCCTATACTATACTTCCTGCCTGGCTACCGGCCAATCATCGTTTTTATTTATCAGTCAATCAGAGCAACACATTCACAGCATCCCCAACAAATGAATGTTTATGATATTTAGTATCTTCAAAGTTTATATTGTCTTAATCCTCTTAACAACTCTTCATATGTAGGTTAGTAGGTCACAAAGATATTAATGGCAGAAAAGGAATTCCACATTAGGCCTTCCCAGTGTAAGTCCTGGCTTTACCACCATGCCCACATGCCACCTATAATGAGAAGATTGATGCTCTGTTTTTGAGATTGAGACTATATTCCTTTTTTTTTTTTTTAACAAGGTTTCACTATGTAGCCCTGGCTGGCTTGGAACTCTTAAACCAGGATCTCCTCAAACTCATGGAGATATATCTGCCTCTGCTGCGTCTGTTTCTGTCACTTCTGCCTCTGCCTCTCAAGTGTTGGAATTAAAAATATGCACCGCTATGCCTGGCCTCATATCATATATAACTTTCTTACCATATCCCCAAACACATGCCCATACAAGTCATATTTAGAAACTCCTCACTTTTTTTTTATTGTGGTACTTGTGACTGAACCCAGGATCCTGTGTGTGTTAGGCACTTTACCACAAAGTTATATCCTCAGGCCAACACACCTACCATTTTAAAAAACAGAATGCTAACAAGCTGATAATTTGCTGACTAGCTTAGTAATTTGATTAAATTATATGTACTTTCTGAACTTCAGTGTTTTAATTTATAAAATATGATCAATATATTTAAGATGAAGGATATCCATGAGAATTAAATTTTTGTGTGGTATGTATATATTTACATTGTGAGCAGTATACGGGTTCAGCTCAATAATTCAATAACTCTAGGAATTAAATCTGATTTGTTTGTTTTGGTTTTGTTTTAAAAATGAGAAATAGAATTAGTGTCTCACAAAGGAGAAGGATTAAGTCAGCCAAGCATGGATATGAGTAGAAAATGGAGTCCTAGCCCGACAGTGGTGGTATACTCCCAGCACTTGGGAAGTAAAGCCAGGCAGATCTCTGTGAGTTTGAGGCCAGCCTGGTCTACAGAGAGAGATCCAGGACAGGCACCAAAACTACAGAGAAACCCTGTTTCGAAAAAAAAAGGGGGGGGGCTTGTTAGCAAATTACAAGAGAACTTATTCATTATAAAAGAAAAAAAACTGCTTTTTTTTCTATTGTCATAAACCCAATTATAGCATTGAAAACTGACATCCTATATTATAGAAAAAAACTATCTAAAGTTGATTGAATAGATGCTAAACAATTATCTGTGCCCTTCACAGTTAATTCATTTAATCCACATTTTAAATATATGAAGTAGACACTAGCATTGCCATTCTTGTTAAATTGCAGCTTTGAACATTTTCCTGGGTAGTAGCTAGTAAGATAGAGTTGTTACTAGAATACCTACTTTCTAGAGCTAGAGTACATCCTCCTGTCTACTGTGTTGATACATCCTTTCTCAGAACCAGGAGAGTAAGCATTATCTCTTTGAGCTCTGATGCTTGACTACTAATGCTAGAGTATTTTTATTATGAAGAATTCCTTCCAGTTGTCTTCTGGTAATCAGATTATGACCCTGGTGAGGTAACTCATGCTAAATCATAGCTAATTCCAGTATAGGTTTAGTAGATTTAGAAGGTAAAGATAAGCCCTGTGAATAAGTCTTCTATAATGCTTATGTTGCTTTCTAATTGCATTATCACTTTAGAGTAAAAATATACTTTTGTTCTTATCAGGAAACATATAATCTGCATAAGACTAAGGACATAGACTGCTAAATAGAAAGTAACACGAAAGAATGTCTGATTGTAAGCCTGATTTATAAGCAGGGCATTTTAGCTACCAAAGTAACTGAGCTGTGCCTTTTTGGGTTCTGATTTAGGGAAGTAGAGAGATAAGACCTTATTGTGGGGAGATGACCCAGAATTCTAGAGAATTTCCTAAAATAATACAAGGTGAGAAATCTCATCCCCTTAATGCCTGCTAAAATCTTCTTTTGTCTTGACCTCTGTGTTCTCATTAACAATGAATAGAAGAGTTCTGACCTGAAGGTCTATGGAACAAACAACTGACTTTTTAAAAATTCATTTTCCCATTCTTTCTGTCCATATGTTTCAGTGGGAGTTGCTCCAGTGAGGGTAGATTTTGGCTCTAGGAGCCAGATGTGGGTTGAGCAATGTCTTTGTATGCAAACACAAAGTCCTCTATGTACTGACAGGAGGTCATGCCCTCAGGTCAGCATTGGTGTTCTAGTCTATTTAATTGGAAAAAGTTGGTATGCAACATCTGAACTTTTTTATTTTTTATATTTTGGATCCCATTTCTAGTGTTTCCCTAATTCACATTTTGGTCTTTGATAAAAAAGAGACACTGTTTTATACGAAAAAGCAGTCTGCTATTAGTGTCCTAAATCTATGACTTTATATGTAAATAATTAAATGTACCCACCATTTTTAAATGTTCGTAATAGATTATGATACATGATTTGTTATTTTAGGTGACCGTAATAAGGTAAGTTCTATGATGATATAATATATTCCTCTCCTTAAAACTATGTTTGCTGCTATATAGTATATCTTGAAATACTTATTACTTTGCTTTTTCAGTTATAGGAAGATGCTCCAGGTCATAAAGAAAATGTTAATTATGTCATAAACAAAGGCCAAAATTAATTTCAAATAGAAAAATGCCAGAACCCCTCCAAGGCTTATGTCCATATAGGGCACAGAAAATCATTTTTGTGTGTAATATTTGGAAGTCACAGCTGGTACAAAATCTCTACTTTATTATGCAGTTCTAGAACATTTAAAAAGAAAGCTATTTGATCACTAAAAACAACAATGTGGAAAGCTTTGTCATTTCATCCACCCATTGTTTCATGTAATACAGACATTACATTTGCTGGCCATGTCAAAAGATATTATCCCTGGTCTCAAGAAACTCACAAGTTAGTAGAAGGGTAGCTATGAAAATCAAATGTGAGAGCTTGCAGAGTGTGCAAGTTAATTTGGGAAGGTCTTAGGAGAGGAAGTCACATTTGAATTGAAATTTGATAAATAGAAATTTGTATGAAAAGAAAGCTTCACTATTTCTTGAAGGCAAAGATTGGTAATGGTAATGAGGAAGGGTTGAATAGAAAATAGGACTCTTGTCTGTTTATTTTCTGTTGTATCTCTAAAGCGTGGCTATAGTGGACACCCAATAAGCATTTGGTGAACAAACTGAATAGATGAATGAAGAATAAACAGAGCCAGACTATGAAGGAGCTAGTGTGCCATCACATTCACTAAATATGGTTGAATGGGAGGTAATATGAGATTTGCTTTTTTAAAAAATCCTCTGCCAGCCATCTGATGAACAGAAAGAGTATGCAGTACAAGCAAAAAGACCATTAGGAAAATCTTCTCTGGAAGAACAGCACATGTTCTTTCTGTTAAACAGAAAGCTGTTTAACAATTTAAGCAAGAGAAGATAAGGCCATATCTAAAGCACAGAGAAGGGAACTAATTTAAGGGTTAAATGGTTGCTTTGAATGTATGAAGTGAATGGGAAATGACTACCATGTGTCTTTCTGGCTTGGGCATAGAAGAAGAAGAATACTCCATTGCCAGATGAAAAAATACAGACTTAAGGTAATTGAAAGAAGGTAGTGATGTTGTTTTGTATTAATCATGTAGATATTAAAATGACTGGAAATTCAGGTAGAGATGTCTGGTTGACACGTTCCTATATGTTCTCTGACAGACTCAAGAAATATTCTAAGTTATTATTTTTAGAGAAGGTATATTTTAAAGTATATGTGTATGCACATGTGTGTTCATGTGAGTACAGGTGCCTGTGGAATTCAGAAAACAGTATTTGTACCTATAGAGTTGAACTAACAAGTGGCTGTGAACCATGTAATGTGGGTTCTGAGAACTGAATTCAGGTTTGCAAATGCAGTATGCACATAAGATACTATATACTGTTTTGTAGAAAAAATAAAACAGCACTTCATAACATTGTTCAATATGCCAATTATTATTCCTACAAGTCATCAACCTCAAGTTTAAAATATTTTTTTTATCCTTCAATATACTTTTTCTTGTAAGTAAAATTTTTAAAGATAATCATAGTGGTAAAAAGAAGGTATGTAAACTCAGCCTGTATCTCTGATTATTTGTCTCAATAAGCATTTATACATTGTGAGATAGTTTATGTTTTAGGAGATATATTAAGTTTGTTATACTAAATGGCACATTAGGTTTGTAGAAAAACAAGTTAGACTAAACTCTAACTCTTAAGTGGTCAGAAATGGGCACTGAGCACACTGATGTTGTTATGGAGACAATGCATATCTAATGTAATCTGGAAAGTGTTATCTGTTTTGTATCTAAAGACTCCATTTCATGGCAGGCACAATTTGCCCTCCTAGTCATCTAATTATTAACTAGATAGCAGCTGTAGGCAAATGGATGGAAGAAAAACATCTTCCCAGCAGCTAGTGACCTTTGTGACAGCGTGTCACAGTGAGTTGACACTGTTGTTGAACAAACATGTTACCGTTTCTAAATCTTATCACAGACTCCTCTTGTTTAACTTTAAGTCAGTTTAAGACAGTTTATTTTATGTAATAAAATACAGTAGTATTTTAATGTTGTTATTGTAATATTAAACAATCATTTATTTTGCTTCTAGTAGTCTGCTTCATCTGTATGCTAATGGTAAAATCAAGCTCATATAAATGTTGTAGTTAGTACCTAGGTACCATTTGCTTAAAGTAAAAACTGATTCATACCAGAAAATATGAAGATAAACTATTTAAAATGACCGAGAAGTTTGCAGACATCAGTTACAGCTGTGAAAACCAGAGCTCAACTGATTGAGGCAGTAGCATTTAACCTATTTTTGAAAAAGGAAATGATTTAGACATACAGAGTAAAAAAGGTGGAAAAGGCCTTTTTAGAATAGGAAACAAGATAATTAATGACACAGAGATGCACTCAATATAGATGTCAAGTAAAAAAGAAGCAGGGATAAGAGATGAATCTGATAAGTCCTTCTGGGGTCAGGTCACAGAAGACCATATAAATTGAAATTTACTCATCAAATAATTTTTAAAGATATATTTTTTAATTATATGTATGTGTCTGCATGGGTTTTTGGGCACATGTTCCATAGAAGCCAGAAGTGGGAATTGAATTCCTTGGAGTTGAAGTTAGAGGTGGTTATGAGCTGGCTAACATGGATGCTGGGAACTAAACATGAGTCTTCTGAAAAAACAGTACACACTTAACTGCTGAGCCTTCTCACCAACTCCTTAGCAAGGTATTCTCAACAGTAGGAGTAAGATCAGCACTGTATTGTAGCAATATCCAATGTGGGTATGTGTAATAGTGAGTGGTTAAATGCAGAGTGAAAATTAACAAGGGTCGAAATAAGGGTAACACGACAAGAATAAGAGAATAGTAAGAAAATGAAGAGAAGTTTGATGGATGAAGTGTTGTAATAGCCACGTTTCTGTGCATAATCTCTAGGAATTAATGCTTTGGATTAATGCAAACAAATGTAAGGGTAGTTTGTGTTCATAAACTGAATTTATAGAAGTGTGCTGCAGTCCCAGCCTCCTCAGTTCTATACCCTCTCTGTGTGCTTTCTGTTATTTTGTTGCAGACTGCAGGGGCTGAATTGCTACACCCACTACACCCCATGGGATTTTAATCTCCCCAAGCCTTGATGTTGAATATCAAACAGCTCCTCTATACCCATGTTCTTTATGTGCTGCCGAATATAAATCCAAGGGCCCTTTACCTTCAAAGAGTTTTAAGAGCTGTTATTCTTTGTAGGGAGGCCTTTGGTTTACAAACACAATAGATGTGGGAAAGTCGAAAACTTATATGGTTGACAGTTTTTCACAAAGTTTGAATAAAATCATACTTGTAATTAATTTTTCTACTTAATTACTCTGACCCTCATATGCAGTAGCAGAAAGTGCAGTGCCTTCCTTTTAAGGTCACCCATTCTCCAACAGTTAACTACTCATTGTTTAACAACTCTGGGGTCAGTCCTCCTATGACATTAAGTATAAAGGGAATGATTCCTATCAGTTCATTGATGTTTTTTGCTAATATGTGGAATTACTTGTTGCAGCTTGGTCCCTGAACAACTGGACACCTGATGCATGCTCACTATTTTTATGGTATTTTACCAGTCTGCATCCCTACAGGTAGCAGTGATCTTTTTATTTTGAGGGAGGATGAATTTAATCCCTTAATGCCAAGTTCTTGCAAGGATGCTCTAAACTGGGCTTCCTAAGTTACAGATCTTAACAATTAGCTTCTCAGTTTACACAGACTGCCATATCCTCTGTGTTCTCGCGAAGGTTAAAAACAGTTTTTAGACTCTTTACTAGCAAACTTGAGATCGTCCTCCTTCCCTAAGGGTGAGGAACCTTTCATAGACATTTGAAATGCAAAGGGTTTTGTTAAATCCTTCTCTCCAGATAATGGAACTTCACATAAATGAGGGAAACTTAAGTTAAATGATTCAGTTTAGAAGGATCAGCCTCAATGTTATTTTCAACCTCTGTCCAAATGACAAAGAAACTATAAATTTCTCTTGCTTAAGAAGAAACCACAAAAATAATCTCTAGGGAAATATCTTCCTCATAGGCAATTTCATTACACTTTAAAAGATTGCCCCCCCCCCACTTCCCCTCTCCCATCCAACCCTGCCCAACCCAATCCCTCATGGTCTCATCCACTGAACTTACCCCCCACCCCTGCCAATTTACCTAGGAGATCTCTTCTATTTCCCCTTCCCAAGGAAATCTATGTGTCCCTCTTTGGGCTCTCCTTGTTACCTAGCCTCTCTGGAGATGTGGATTGTAGCCTGGTTATCCTTTACTTTACAGCTAATATTCACTTATGAGTGAGTACATACCATGTTTGTCTTTCTGGGTCTGGGTTACCTCACTCAGGATGATTTTTTTTTCTAGTTCCATCTAGTTGCACGTAAATTTCATGATGTTATTGTTTTTTTATAGCTGAGTAATTCTCCATTATGTAAATTCACCACATTTTCTCTATCCATTCTTTGGTTGAGGGGCTTCTAGGTTGTTTCCAAGTTCTGGCTATAGTGAATAACGAGGGGCCATTTCAGAGTTAGGGAGAAACTTGGTGCTGGGAAACTCCCAGGAATCTACAAGATGACCCAAGCTAGGACTCCTAGCAATAGTTGAGAGGGTGCCTGAACTGGCCTTCTCTTGTAATCGGATTGGTAACTACCCTAATTATCATTATAGAACCTTCATCCAGTAACAGATGGAAGCAGATGCAGAGATCCACAGCCAAGCACTGGGCCCAGCTCTGGGAATCCTATTGAAGAGAAGGAGGAAGGATTGTATGAGCCAGGGGTGTCAAGGTCATCTCAAGGGAACATACAGAAACAACTAAACCTGGGCTCATAGGAGCTCACAGACTCTGGACCAACAGCTAGGGAGCCTGCATGGGACCCACCTAGTCCTTCTACATGTGTGTGAGAGTTGTATAGAGTGGGTATATTTGTGGGACTCCTAGCAGTGGGATCAGGGCCTGTCCCTAACGCTTGAACTGGCTTTTGCAAACCTATTCCCCATACTGGGTTGCCTCACTCAGCCTTAATACAAAGGAAGGAGCTTAGTTCTACTTCAACTTGATATTCCATGCTTTGTTGACACCCATGGGAGGCCTGCCTTTTCTGAACAGAAACAGTGAAGGAGTGGATGGGGAGGGCACAGGGGAGGCAGTGGGAGAGGGAACAGGAAGAGAGGAGGGAGGGGAAACTGTGGTTAAGATGTAAAATAAATGAAATTTTTAACTAATAAAAAAGGGGAAAAATAGAAGTTTTAAAGCTTTATAAACATATAGTGAGTTTTGGTCTATAGCCTGGCTTCCTTCCGAGATGAAAATACCACGTAACTTGGAAAGTGCTACTGACATGTTACTACATGCTCTATAACCCTTCTCTAAAATGCTTAAATCCAGAAGTGTTTTACATTTTGGACATTTGTATTAACTTTAACATTTGAGCAACCATAATCCAGAAATAAAAAATCTGGTGCAGAATTTCTAACCAAAGCTATTCAAAAGCTTCAGGGTCATAACTGACAAGAAAGGACATTGAAGTTACAAATTTGGAAAGACTCCTTTGAGATGTGACTAGTAAATTCTAGATGATAGCCTGAGAACCTGCAACAGAAAGACATGATTGGAAAGTTTAGGAAAATCCAAGTAAGTCTGTAGTTATCAGCAGTTATATTAGGATTCTCTAGAGGAACAGAACTCATAAAATACATACTATATTATTAGATATTATATAGAGAGATATTATATTAATATAATATTCTATAAGAAAGGATAGATATAATATTGAGATATATATATATATATATATATTTAAAGGGAATTTATTAAATGGCTTATAGTCTGTGGTCTAGACAGTCCAACAATGGCTGTTTACTAATGGAAGGTGCAAGAATCCAGTAGTTTTTCAGTCCATGAGGCTGAATGTCTTACCTGGTCTTCAGTATACACCAGAATCCTGGAGAAGTAATTTGCTGGCTGGTTTTATGTCGATTTGACACAAGCCAGAGTCACTGAGAAGAGAGAACCTCAACTGAGAAAATGCCTCCATAAGATCAGGCTGTAGGTAAACTTGTAGGACATTTTCTTAACTAGTGATTGATGTAGGAGGGCCCTTGTGGGTTGGGGCCACCCCTGGGCAGGTAGTCCTGGGTTCTATAAGAAAACAGCCTGAGCCCACCAGGTGGAGCAAGCCAATAAGCAGTACCCTTCATAGTCTCTGCATCAGCTCTTGCCTCCAGGCTTCTGCCCTATTTGAGTCCCTGTCCTGACTTTCTTCAATGATGAACAGTGATATGGAAGTATAAACCAAATAAACCCTTTTTTCCCCAAGTTGCTTAGGTCATGGTGTTTTATCAAAGCAATAATAACCTTTACTAAGAGAAAAATAGTCTCCAATGCTAGGGAAGGAATAGACTTGCTAATGAGAGTGAGGGGAAGCAGGCAAAGAGAGTGTTTCTTTCTTTCTTTTTTTTTTTTTTTTTTTTTTTTTTGGTTTTTTGAGACAGGGTTTCTCTGTGTAGCTTTGCGCCTTTCCTGGATCTCACTCTGTAGACCAGGCTGGCCTCGAACTCACAGAGATCCGCCTGGCTCTGCCTCCCGAGTGCTGGGATTAAAGGCGTGTTTCTTTCTTTTATGTCCTTTATATAGGCTGCCAACAGAAGGTGTGGCCTGGATTAAAGGTAGATCTTCCCACCTCAAAATATCTAAATTAAAAGTGGTTGTTCCTACTTCAAATGATGCAATTAAGAAAAAAAAAACAAACCCTCATATGTGTACCCAGTTGCTTGGGTTTTAGTTAATTCCAGATGTACTCAAGTTGATAACCATCACAGCAGTGTATGTTAACTTCTCAGTCTTTATCAATGTTCTGTGGTTATATATAATATTTAACTAAACATTAGGGGAAGTTGGGTATCTTAGGGTTTCTGTTGCTATGAAGAGACAACATGACCACAGCAACTCTTATAAAGGAAAACATTTAATGAGATGGATTACAGTTTCAGAGGTTTAGTCTATTATCATCATGGTGAGACATGACGGTGTGCAAGCAGACATGGTGTTAGAGAAGGAACTGAGAGTTCTACATGACCTGTAGGTAACAGGAATTGAACTGAGACACTGGGCATAGCCTGAGCAGAGGAGACCTCAAAGCCCACCTCCACAGTGATATGCTTCTCAAAAAGGCCATACCTATTCCAACAAAGCCGCACTTTCTAATAGTGCCACTCCCTATGAGTTCATGGGAGCCAGTTACATTCAAACTACCACATTGGGAAAAGCCATGTGAGAACTCTATACTTTAAAGATTCCTCTTTAAATTTCATATTTTATGATTAAAAGTCAGTAGAATCATTATTGAGATCAGTCGAGAAAGGTAACATGCATATAGCATTGTTGTCTTGCCATGAGAGCAAAGTTGGTCCAAGTGATACTTCTTTATAGGCTAAAGGAATTCATTTTGTTACATGAGCATGTACACATTTAGATATATGATGTTGTGGTAAGAATATACAGTTAAACTCACAGCCTAATTTAATGTCCTTTCTTAAGATTTTAAAAGAAGACTTTCTAGAACTATACTAGTAGACTTAGTTTGAAATAGAAGGACTTTTGTTCCTACAGAGAAAGCTTTGTCTTCCCCTGTGTCTTAAATCAGCATGATTTTTTCCTCTCTAATTTTTTTCCATAACACATTGTGGCCTTTTCAACATGTAGAGTTGGTTCAAAAATTATGTTACTCATTAGTTCTCTGATATGATACAATGCACTTTGACAATTATTTACTTAATTACATTTTTATTCATATATAAACCCAAAAGTTATAAAGTACACATATATTTTTCTATTTACATTGAACATATATGTATTTCTTCAAACATTTATTATCTCTTTATGCCAAAAAAAATTATTTGCTCAAATCATTCCATCCATTTGTGACAGTGAAAAAAACAAAATCTTTCTTATGTCCTTTTGAAATGCACAGCATATACTTGACATCTGTAGTCACCTTAGAGTGCAGTGATACACCAGAACTCCTTACTCTTAGGCCCCCCTCACCCACCCATACATCTTTCTTTCTCATTTCCTAGTCCTTCTACTCTTCCAGGACTCTGGTAACTACCACTCTATCTTCAATTTCAGTGAGATCAGCTTTCTAGTCTATATATGAATGAGGTCATGTAGTATTATTTTTCTGTGCTTGGCTTATTTCATTTAGCATAAGATCTCCTATATTGCCTCAAATGACAGAGTTTCATTATTTTCTATGTCTGAATAGGGTTCTGTTGTGCATACTTCTTTATACATTGTTTAACTGCCGGACAGTAGAGTTGTTTGCATTTCTAGATTCTTGTGAACAGTGTTCCAATAAATATGAGATTCCTCTTCAACATACTGATTAACTTTCCTTTGGCTATATACCCAGTAATGGGATTGCTGAATCATATAGTTTTTTTTTATATTGTTTTAAGGAACTTCTGTACTGTTTTTCCATAATAGCTGTACTAGGATACAATGCCACCAATGATGCTGTGCTTCCCTTTTTTCTGCTGAGTTTTTCAAGCTTCTACTTGTATTAGTAAATTCAATATGTTTTGTGGAGAATGTTTATTTGATAATATCTGTAAAGCAATTTACAATTCATAGTAATCTTATAATTTAATTCAATAGCAACTCTAAGAAATAGATAAGTGTGATTATCCAGCAAATTACAGATAAGAAATAATCAAAAGATTATATAAGCCCAAGTTTGAGTGTCTATTAACTACCAGAATGAGAAGAGTCAATTGGATGGCTTTTAACATTGCATGTTCTTTCACTACTTTAAATTCCCACGAACAGCTAGCTGTCGTAGCACACAGGAGGTGATGCAGAAAGAAATCACAAGTTCTAGGGCAGCCTGGGCTAAATAGCAAGCCCCAGTCTCAAGGAAGAACAAACAAATGATGAGAACAAAATCCTGAAGACTTCTATGGCATTCAATTCTGGAGTCACATGTGTCTCTGTGCTCTAAATCAAGAGTTCTCCACTAAGAGAGAGAGACACAAGAAATATATTAATGAATAAATACCTTTTTCAGTAGATAAGTTCCATAATATTGGATAGGTTTTCAAAGATATGCCAAGGGTTAAATTTTATTATAATTACTATACTGAAGGGGCAAAAGCATAATTTCCATGTTGTCAAAAGACTATAATGAAAAGACAGCTTCTGGTATCAATGAAAAACTTCTTCCTCTTCTGTGTCTAATTTTCAACACATACTATGACTATTTCATTAATTTTTACTTTTTTAATCTTGAAATAATCTTTTAAAGAGTTCAGAAAATGAATAGGATGTACAACACAACAGATGCTATAGCTATTTGAGGGAAAAATTACAGAGTAATATATTACTTTTCTTGATGACCTATTTGTTCAAAGAAGCAGCATAATCCAGAAAAGGTATCAGGAGGAATGAGGAGATTAATGTTAACCTCTATGTTTGATGCTTTACGTGTACATACTCTCCAACTTCTAACAACTCAATCATCATTCTCTCAGAAGCTAAATTACTTAGCAACATGTAATAACTAATCATTGGTACAGTTTCTATTTGAGATGAGGGGAAAATAAACCCAAGGACTTGCACATGTTAGACAACTGCTTTTGAACTTTGTAAATGGAATCTGAGAGTTAAAAAATAGTGAATTCAGATCTGTTTGGCCCAAAGGCTCTTTCCACTGTGCATTGAAATAGAACATGGCAAGATTATACGTGGCAGTGTGGGTATCTCATGTAAGTGCTAGGTTGGGTGTCTGTATGATTCATTGGTGTAGGGGTTGGTCATTGAAGAGATAAATTTAGAAATCACTTTGGACCACAGTAACAATAAGTATTTTATAGAAGGAAACATGAAGTAGTGGGATTATATATTGAGAATCATTTGAAAGAAAAAGACAAGAAGTAAGACATAACAAACTGATTTAAGAGTCAGAACATGTCTTGGGGTTTTAATGACAGGTATTTTACTTTTGAAGATCTGAATACAAGTGTCATGGATTTATTCATTGAAGTGGGAAGAAGGCAGGCAGGGCAACGAGGACTAATAACCAAACATTGAGGGACAGTAATTGTAATTCATTTATTGAGAAGGCTAGAGAGTAAGGTAAAAGGGACCAGGGCTTAATGACATACCCCTGGGGTCATTTGCCTGAAGTATCTTCCTCTTAGGTTGGAATTCCTATCAAGTTAATAGTATAATGCTAAGGCTAGAGATGAAAAATCTACCAGGAAGGGCTAGGACTGTAAACCTTGTGAAATATCTAGTGATGTTTTTCAAGTTAATTCCTTACAGTGATTTTTCTAGTTATGGTCCCTGATCAACAGTATGAGCATAATCTGGGTAGTAGTTAAAAACATAAATCCCAGGCTCAAGCCAGACATATTAAACTAAAATCTCTGAGATAGGGCTCAACAATGAAGGTTACAATAAGCCCTCTGATGATTTTGATGCATATTACAATTTCAGAACCATTGATAATAGTGGAAAGTAAGCAAAAAAATTGTTGCCAAAAATCCACTCAATATATGTGCATGGGCAAGAAGTGCAAGTGACAGAAAATGCTTGATAGGAATCCTCTAGTCTTTGCTTATATAAGCTAATAAAAACTGTTTGGTAGAGTCTTAATTGATTAAGCAAATTTATTAGGAAAGGTTAAGTGGGAGTGTGGGGAGCTGTTATTTGGTAAAGTGCTTGCTACATGACGACCTGACTTTGGATTTACAGTATCCATTTAAAATGCTGGGCATGGTGGCACACACTTGTAATCCAAGGACTGGGAGGGCAGATACAAGAGGATCACTGGAGCTTCCTGACCAGCTAGTTTTGTTGAATAAGTGAGCTTCAGATTCAGTAAGAAACCCTTACTCAAAAAAACACAATGGAAAGAATAGAGGAAGACACCCATCATTTCTTTTGGCCTGCACCTGTACAGACACGCACACACACACAAATATTTATGTGTATATATAACACATATGGGAATGTTTAAGCAAAATAGATTTTTCTTTGATGTACTTTTTTCCCTGTAAGTTTTTCTTAGTCTTGTTTTAAAGAACAAATCTAAGATCTCTGATGTCTTTATTGGCCCATCAAGGACATGTCATTAAAAGTTTTGTTCTAATCACCTAGAATGATGATTTATTCCCAGCATTTAAAGGGATGCACAAAATGTAACATAAAGTACCAGGACTAAGTGTGTGGGAGATACTAAATGGACTAAGGTGCAAACAGATGTAATACGTTTAGAGATTGTCATGACTTAATGAAGAAACTGCATGAATTTTGGAGCCAAATGAAGTTTGCATGGCTGTCTGCTGCTACATAACAACCTATGCACTGGAAATACAATGGACAAAGCACATAGCATTCCTTGACTTCATAGAACTGTCTTTCTAGAGGAAGAGAGAGAGTGAACAAGATAACAAGGAATCAAATAAAAAATATGTGCTTATATTAAGTAGTAAGAAAACTTAGAATTTTTAGTGTGATTAGGTAAGTCCTTACGGAAAATATAGCATTTGAATAAGGAACACAATAAATTAGGGGCATGTCATGGGGACCCCTGGAGGAAAAGTATTGCCAGTATCTCTGATAAAGGAGTGTGCTTAGGTACTGAGCAATGCAAAGTCATTGTGGCTACAGTGGTGAAGGGTTGGAAGCAGGCATTAGAGAAGTGGGATGCTCAAAAAGTATATTTCAGAGATATGCAGAGTGCTGCTCTTTTGACAGGTATACTTTTAAAAGTTCCCATAAGAGCATTGGTGGAAAATAAGATGACAGCAATTCAGACATTGTCGCCCTAGCTCAGGGACAGGCACACAGATAAAACAATGTGAACCCTAAGACTGCTTATATGCATAAAGACATGAAGATGTGCCAGAAGTACTCAGGAGTAGAGGTTAACTGATACTATGATGAAGAGAGTTTGGTTGGACCCCTAATTTATAACATATACAAAGGAAAGTTTCAAGTGGGTTAAAGAATTAAATGTGAAAGCAAACATAAAGCTGTTGGGGAGCATTGTAATGACCTTTAGGTATAGTGAGATGCTTCAACAGTAGTATAAAACTAGTGACAGCACATATAGTTTTTAATGTGTCAGACATGTTCTACATACATGCCTAACATGTTTTCTAAATTAACCTTTATGATATTTGTATGAGATACTTTCTCCATCTTACAGGCAGGAAAAGGGGTTAAGTAATTTACACAGAGATAAGAAAAGGGATTAAATTATTTACACAGGGCTAGAAAAATGGCTCAGCAGTTAAGAGAACTTGCTGTTTGTCTTAGTCATTGTTCTATTGCTGTGAAAAGATACCATGACCACAGCAACCCATTTAATTGGGGCTTACTTATAGTTTGAGAGGTTTAGTTCATTGTCATCATGGTAGGAAGCGTGGTGGCATACAGGCAGAAATGGTGCTGAGAAGTAACTGAGAGTTTTACATCAAGATCTTCAGAGAGCAGAAAGAGAGGGAGCTGCTGGGCCTTGCTTGGATTTTTGCAACTTCAAAGCTCACCCCCCAGTGACACACTTGCTCCTCCTAATCCTTTAAAATAGTACCACTCCCTGGTAACCAAGCATTCAAATCTATGAGCCTATGGGGGCCATTCTCATTCAAACCACCACATTCAACTCGTTGTAGCCACATCATAACATAAAATGCATTTAGTCCAACTTCAAAAGTCCCAGTAGTCTATCACAGTCTCAATACTGTTTAAAAGTCCACAGTCATGAGACTCAAGGAAATCTTTTAATTGTAATCCCCTGTGAAACCAAAATCAAAAAGCAAATCATATACTTCCAACATACAATGGCACAAAATGTACATTACATTCCAAAAGGGAAGAGCATAGTGAGGAAATATTAGACCAAAGCAAGTCCAAAACCCATCAGGGCAAACTCCAAATTCTGTATCTCCATGTGTAATGTCCAAATTGTTTTTAGACCTCCAACTTCTTTCAGCTTTTTTGACTGTAACACACTTTTCCCTCTTAGGCTGGTTCGACACCCAGTCTGCAGTTTTCCTCAGATGTCCCACAACTCTGGCTTCTCCAACATCTTGGGGTTTCCAGTGAAATCCAGGCTTCACCTTTGCAGCTTCACAAACTGGCTTCTCTTGGCCTCCATGCAGGGACACCTGTGACAGACATGCCTGGCTTCAGAAGCTTTCCTTAGCCATGGAAGGAGATTCCACAACCCCTTTCTTATATCCTGGAACTTGGCCCCCTTGTTCAAATACATTTCCATCAGCTTTTAGTTTCCACTGGTTTCCTTCACTGCTTAAGTTTTTCTTTAATTCTCTTTTACAAGTTGGAAGCTTAGCTGGGTGGGATCTTGCCCTGAGGTCCACTCCCTTTATCCCATTTAGCATCAGGTTTTTCTTTAAACTTTTTACCTCCTTGAGTGCTGGACTTAACTCCATTAAAGTAACTGGTTCTCCTTTCCTCCGCAAACTGTATATTTTGTATTTTTTCTTACTCAGCTTGCTCCTTTTTCATTGTAGATATCTATAGGAGTGACCACTAATAACCACATGACACAATCAATACTAGGATGTCTTGAAATCTTATCTGCTAATGCCATTAATCTAAAACTCTTCAATTTATCCTCAGGCAGATTTGTTTTTGAACAAGGGCAAAAGCAGCCATATTCTTTGCCAAAATATCACAAAAATGGTTTCTAGGTCACTTAATATTCTTCCCCTGTGAAACTCCTTGAGCTAGACTCCCATAGTTTAAATTGCCCTCAGCACTGTCTTCCATGCTCCTACTAGTATGGCCCATTAAGATCTAGTTAACGTGTTCAACTACTTTTCTAATCCAAAGTCCCAAAGTCCACATTCTGCCAACAAACAGTATGGTTGAGCCTGCCTTAGTCTTCTATTGCTGTAAAAAGATAACCTGACCACAGTAACTCTTACAAAGAAAATCATTTAATGGAGGCTTGCTTCCAGTTTCAGAGGTTTAGTCCATTGTCATCGTGGCTGGAAGTGTGGGCATACACTGGCAGACATGGTGCTGAGAAGTAACTGAGAGTTCTACATCAGGATTCACAGGCAACAAGAAGAGAGAGAGCTGCTGGGTCTGGTTTGGACTTTTGCGACTTCAAAGCCCACTCCCCAGTGACACACTTGCTCCTCCTAATCCTTTAAAATAGTACCACTCCCTGGTAACCAAGCATTCAAATCTATGAGCCTATGGGGGCCATTCTCCTTCAAACCACCACACCATTCTTCTAGAGTACCTCAGTTTAGGTCCCAATATCCATGATGGAGAGGCATGTAATCCCAGGTCAAGGGGATCCTTCACCATCTTCTGACCTCTGTGAGCATCCATGTACATGTGCATGTGGACACACAAATTAAACATAAAAATCTTCAATATTTTAGGTCAAATATATATATTTTAGGTCAAATATATATATATATATATATATATATATTGCTTGCATATATGTATGTGCACTGCATGTATGCCTGGTATCCTTGGGATTCAAAAGAGGGTGTTATATCTCATGGAATTGGAGTTACGGATGGTCGTGAGCCACAATGTGAGTTCTTGGAATTGAACCCAGGTCCTCTGCAAAAGCAACAAATGCTCCTAACTGATAAGCCATCTCTCCAGTCTCAAAAAAAAAAAAATCTTAAAAGTATGATTTACATGGAGTCATATGACTAGTGAGAGAATGAGGATTTGAATTCAGGCATTCTAATTTTCCTGAGTTTGTGTTTTTATGTTTATTTTTCACTGATTCATAAAATATAAAAAGTTGTACATCAGTGTCATACATAGAATACTTAGTGCATGTACACTTTGTATTTTGTTTAAATCTGGTTAAATATATCTGTCTCCTCAACTTTTTCCATTTCTTTATGCTGGAAGCTTTCAAAATCGTTTCAGTTTTTTTAAATTAATTAATTTTTTATTTGAATAGGTGTTTTGCTTGCAAGTATATCTAGATGTGCATCTCTTGTTATTTATTAAGTGGCACAATGTTATTTATTAAGCAGCGCTGTTTACCATGCAAGACAAGCCACGAGGCGCAATGAAGCCCACTATAAGAGTTTATTAAGGGAAGGGGATAGAAGGGATGTGCATAGGCCTATGCAAGAAGAGAGGGAAGGAATAGGTGTAACCATAGACCATGCAAGAAGAGAGGGAAGGAATAGGTGGAACCCGATTTTATAGGTACCCCCCCCCAACATGCGCATATGGGCCTATGTAGCTATGCCATGCATGCACATAGATTACATGATCATGCTACGTGCAAATTATGTGACCACATGGCACACAGATTATGTAGGACGTAAGGCCATAGGGTGACACAAGGCCCTAAGCATCTTGCCTGGCTACTGGACATTGCACACACAGTCATGTAGCTGGGGGAGTGGCTAGGAATTCTAACATCTTTTGCATGCAGTACTCTAGGAGGCCAGAAGTGGGGACATAGAGTCTCCTGGGAGTAGCATTAAAATTGTGAGCCACCATGTGGGTGCTGGGAATAGAATTTGGGTCCCCTAGAAGATCAGCCAGTACTTGTAACTGCTGATCCTCTCACCAGCCCCTTTAGTTATTTTTAAAATGCATGAAACATAATTATCTTAGTATATATGCTCTTAATTTTGCTTAACTATCCTTCAAAATATAAAGAGGAAAATCCTGATCAATTTAACTATATTAAAAGTGGAGATTTCTGTTTATGAAAAGATCTTATAAAGAAGGTAAAAAGACAAACCACGTATTGAGAAAGGACAATTACAATTGAAAGTGACAGGACTGCTTTCCCAGAAACATTTCTAGAGTTTCTAGAAATAAATGTGGAAAGTACTTGAGAGAGCCTTTACTGAAGAGCAAACTCACATGACCTGCAATTATGAAGACACCTCATTGCTTTAGTAATCACAAGAATGCCAAGTGTTGCTGAAGCACAGAGCACTTTCCTTTATTGCAAAACATGCACTGCCTAGTGAAATCAGTTGCCTAGTAATTCACTCCTTGATACATTCCTTAGGGAAAATTATACTCAGGAGCATAAGGGATATATAAGAGGTTCATAGAGTGTGGTTCACAACAGTTAAAAATTGAAAACAAACCAGGCATGGTGGCACACACCTTTGATTCTGTCACTTGGCAGGCAGATGCAGGGGAATCTCTGTGAATTCAGGGCCAGCCTGGTTTGCATAGCAAATTCAATGTCATCAAGGGCTACAAAATGAGACCCTGTCTCAATAGAGAGACAGACAGAGAGAGAGAGAGAGAGAGAGAGAGAGAGAGAGAGAGAGAGAGAGAGAGAGAGAATGAATCACTGTCCAAGTAATGGAATAATTGAGTGGGCCAAGAATTCTTAGAGCTCTGTTTCTTCTGTTAAAAAAAAAAAATGAAGGGAATGAGAAATAAGCCTCCTATCTAATTAAGCCAAGCTTCTGAGTTATAGCTCTGGGAATATGATATTTTTGATGTTTTTTTGCCTCTCTTTTGCTACTGATTTTTCAAATAATCTTTTAAATTTGGTGATGGTAAAATTAGTTTTCAGAAAATATTTTTGTACTTAAGTAATACATTTTAATTATTGGGAATTTCTGTCTGAATTTGACTTTGCTCTAACATTGTGTACTATTTGTCCTCAAAAAATACAAGGAATGTTTGGCATAATAGCCCAGTGTTTTCAACAATAAAGCTATCTTTTTTTCCTCAAGAAAAGGAGCTTTACTCATTGTATAATGATCTTTTCCATGACCAGAAAGATAGGGACAGACAGTCTCCAGCCAAAATGTCCAACTGTTGAGCATTTTTGCTAATAAGACAGGAAACTATTTTTTCATCTCCTTTACAAAACTATAGCTCAAAATGAAATGAAGTATTGTCAGTAACTTTTCATTTTATTTTCCTATATAAAAACTTTCCTCAAGAAAAGGAGCTTTACTCATTGTATAATGATCTTTTCCATGACCAGAAAGATAGGGACAGACAGTCTCCAGCCAAAATGTCCAACTGTTGAGCATTTTTGCTAATAAGACAGGAAACTATTTTTTCATCTCCTTTACAAAACTATAGCTCAAAATGAAATGAAGTATTGTCAGTAACTTTTCATTTTATTTTCCTATATAAAAACTTTTCTAGTAGCTAAATTTTCTTACTACCTCTTAAACCTTATTTTAACAGTTTAAGGGAAGTTATAATCAACAGGGCTTTTTTTTCAGACTCTATTTTAATTAGCAGTCTCAGTCTCTTGCCAAACTAAATTGTTCTTCCTTCTTAAAACAAAAAGAAAATTGATAGACTTAGTTAATATAATTTTTCTGTTTCTTGTTCTCCCTGTCAGGGTACCAACATGTAAACTATCTGAGGAAGAGAAAAGAGTAAGGCTCTTTAGTGAAAAAAAATGTGTGTGTATGTGTGAGTACAGATGTGTGTATAAGGGTGCCCATGAAGTCCAGAAGAGTGCATTGAATCCCCTTCAAACTGGAGTTATAGGCAGTTGTAATCTTCATGATATAGGTACTGGGAATCAAGAACATCAAGTGCTATTAATCACTGAACAATCCCTCCAGATCCTAGTGACCATAAATATATCAATTAATATATTTTAGTTAAAGTTAATGATATTGTATCTAAATATGTACATAAACATGTAGTTTATATCCTGCAAATCTTAAGAATCACTAGATGTTTTAATGACAAAAATGTGCCAAGATATTTGATATTTAAAAACAAATAAATGAGGAGGCCAGCCCCCAGCTCCCATCTTGCCCCGGACTTCCCTTCTGGAGATGCAGAGATCCATGACTAGGCCCTGGGTGGATCTCTGGGAGTCCAATTAGTGAGAATGAGGAGGGTTTATATGAGCAAGAATTGTTGAGACCAAGGTTGGATAAAGCACAGGGACAAATAGCCAAACGAATGGAAACACATGAACTATGAACCAATGGCTGAGGGGTCACCAACTGGATCAGGCCCTCTGAGTGGGTGAGACAGTTGATTGGCTTGATCTGTTTGGGAGGCATCCAGGCAGTGGGACTGGGTCCTGTGCTCATTGCATGAAACCTGGGGCCTATGCAGGATTGTTTGGCTCGGCCTGGGAGGAGGGGACTGGACCTACCTGGACTGAGTCTACCAGGTTGATCTCAGTCTGTGGGGAAGGCTTTGCCCTGGAGGAGATGGGAATGGGGGGCGGGCTGGGGGGAAGGTGAGGGGAGCAGGAGGGGGGAGAACAAGGGAATCCGTGGCTGAACTGAATTGTATTGCAAAATAAAAATAAAAAATTAAAAAAAAAACAAATAAATGAAATCATTAGCTCATTGATACAAATGGTGTAGCTGGTTTTGATTCTATATGATGTAGGACTTTCCAGAGTTTTCCCTTCACAACTGTAAGATTTTTTTTTTCTGGAAACTGTTTGTAACATGTATCAGAATATATTCTTTCCCTAGCTACCTGTTGCTCCAAACTAGTGAAAAAATTAAGTGCTTACATGAAAGAGATACCATGATAGAGGGAGATATCATGGGGATAGGGAGAAACCCGGTGCTACAGAAGTTCCTAGGAATCCACAAGGATGACCCCAACTTAGACTACTAGCAATAGTGGAGAGGGTGCCTGAACTGGCTTATCCCAGTAATCAGATCGGTGAATACCCTGTCATCACAGAGCCTTCATCCAGTAACTGATGGAAACAGATGCAGAGATCCACAGCCAAACACCAGGCCGAGCTCCAGAAGAGGGATTCTATGAGCAAGGGCATCAAGATCATGATGGGGAAACCTACAGAGACAACCAAACCAAGCCAAACTAGTGGGAACTCATGAAATTTAGATAAACAGCTGTGGAGCCTGCATGGGACTGGACTAGGCCCTCTGCATAGTGAGACAGTTGTGTAGCATGATCTGCTTAAGCCCCTCCCCCCCCCCCCCCCCCCCCCCCCCCCCCCCCCCCGCAGTAGGGTCAGAACCCATCCCTGGTGCCATGAGCAGGCCTTTTGGAGCCAACTTCTATGATGGGACACCTTGCATAGCTTTGAGGTGGGGGGAGGGCCTTGGACTTGCCTCTACTGAATGTACCAGGCTCTGCTGACTCCCCATGGGAGGCCTTACCTTCTTGTAGAAGGGAATGGGGTGGATTGGGAGGGGGAGGCTAGAGGAGCAGGAGGAGGGAAGAGGGGGATCTTTGGAATGTAAAATAAATTTTAAAAATTTCTTAATTAAGAAAATAAGTGCTTACCTTTAATTTCTTGCCACTTTTTAAAAAGGGGTTTTAAAAATAGAATCTAAAAAGCAAATAACTTGGAGTGTTTCCTGTATTTAGATACTGTGAATTCCAACCTATTCTAATATGTGTTGGGGGAAAAACATAATCTAAGAATATTGTCACCATCTTCACGGTTGCTTTCATGTTTGAGTTGAAGTTTGTACGGACATTGTGTATATGGTTTTTAATTCTCACAATACTCTGCTCCATAAAGGTTGTTGTGGTCATCTTCACTTCACAAAGGAGAATATCTAGGCTAAGGGAGAGTATGTGCTTTGTGTCAGCTACATACCAGGAAAGCTGGATGAGAACCAAGCTATATCTCCTCAAACTGTTTTTCCAGAAACGCTGATACCTTCTTTCCTGTCTTCCACCCCTCCCACTTAATCACTATAATTACAAAATAATGGAAATTCTGAATATTTTCTATCCATACATCTTAAGCAAAACTGAATCTTAAAAAAACAACAAATTAGTGAGTACTTATTGATGTGTGTCATATCTTGAAATGACAGATTTTTTTAACTTCCTTTTGAAAAATGAGTAACTATTCATGTTGGAAGACAACTGATTTGTTAATAGACTTTTAAGAAATACACATTTTTGGAGTAAAGATTAAACCCAGGACCTTACACATGTTCTTGTGCTCTCCAAATTGAGCTATGCCACTAGCCCTAAGAAACAAATTTTTAAAACTTTTACTGAGTTTTTTGACAATTTTCTTTATGTGTAATGTTCTTTATTATTATTAGGCCTTCCTGAAGAAATAACTTTTTAAGAATTAAAGCCTTACAATATTTATTGATACCAATGATTGTGCAAATTCTGTAACTAAGCCTTGGCACCACAAGAAAAATCTAAAACCCTATTTGGATAGTTTAAGATATGTGGGATATGAGCACAGTTTTCCTAACTAGAGTAAGCTTATTCTCTGTACAGTGTTCACAATTTGCTAGATATTAAAGTCCCTAGGAAATGACAACAGAGGAACAAATTCTACCTTAAATGTCTTGCTAGCGTATCTTGCAGATTTCTGATTTCTATTCAAAATGGAGTGCTATGCCCTTCCTCTAGAGTGATGAAGCTGTTAATCTTCAATTCTTTCATTTCTGATCTATGAATAAGCACAAACCATATTTTTACATCCCCTCCCCCATGATTATATCATTGACCTTTGCTTCCGAAAGCATTCGGCAGTCTGTAACAGGGAGCCCATGAAAGGGGGTGTTGTATGGCTCTACTCTGTAAAAGAAGTCACACAGGCAAAGCTTTATGTTTGCTAAGTGACTGAATTCTTATACATGCCAAAATTGGCTGTGGGCCATGAGTAACATGATGGAAAGGCACTTTTAGTACAGCTCTCACAAGCAAACTTCCCACTCTACTCCCTCGATTTTTTTTAAGTGAAAAGAAAGCACCTCTTTTCCTGTTATTTAAAAAATCTACCCAGGAAACATGAGGCATCATATCTAGATTCAATCATTTGCTTCGTCAGGATTCCTGAAGTTAACTCTGGTTGGTTTTAAAATACGTAACTAAGGGATAGATTCTCCAGGGAGAAAGATTTCAGCTGACATCAGTGTTTTGAGTTCCCAGAACAGAATTCTAAAGAGAAAACACCTTAGAGACCATTGGTTCTCAACCTTCCTAATGCTGCAACTCTTTAATACAATTTTCATGTTGTGGTGATCCCTAAATATACAATTATTTCATTGCTATTTCTTTTCTTTTCTTTTTTTTTTTTTTTTTTTTTTTTTTTTGAGTCAGGGTTTCTCTGTATAGCTTTGGTGCCTATTTTGGATCTCCCTCTGTAGACCAGGCTGGCCTTGAACTCACAGAGATCCACCTGGCTCTGCCTCCCAAGTGTTGGGATTAAAGGTGTGAGCCACCACCGCCTGGCTCATTGCTATTTCATAACTGTAATTTTGCTACTCTTATGAATCATAATGTAAATGTCTGATATACAGGATATCTGATATGCGACCTCCAAGGGGGTCATGACCTACAGGTTGAGAACTGCTGTTATAGAGACAACAACAACTCAAAAAACATGGCTGTATCATAGCTATGGGATGTTTGTAATTCATTGTCTCATGGTAGATCCTCAGAAATAACTCATCCATTTATATACTAAGTAATGTCTTAGATGAATAAAGAGCAAGCTTGTTTTCATAGATGCTTCAGAATGCTTGAATGGCATCTTCAGAATGCCATCTTCAGTAGGAGTGATATTTCTTTGTAGTTTTCTCACATGTAGAAGGACTTAAGTGATCCCTTTTTACTGAATCATAAGGTTTTCCTGTGTTTCAGACATGATGAATGTACATTCTCTTTGCAAAATCATTTAGTAGCTTTGGGATATATTTTTGGTAAGACTAGATATGTATTAGGGGCATCTTTTCTGTTTTTTTTTCTCTGCATGTGAAAATGAGTAAAATGAATTCAGAAATGAACAGGGCTTTCTATGGTCTGCATGATTGAAATGATTTATCCATATGATAAACTTTCATATTTTAAATGTTTTCTCTTTAATGGAGAGAGAAAGGAAGGCATGGGAAGAGAGAGGGGTGAGGAGGGAAAGAGAGAGAGGTGAATTAGAAATCTGCTTTGCTGTTTCATTATCTTTGCTCTCCCAACACCTCCCTATTATGTATTTATTTTTCTCATTTCTTTATTTTTTTAACTGATACCCCAGACTGTCCATATCCATATTTCCAGGACATCATGTGATGCTCTAGAACAAGAACACAAGAGTTCATGGGACCTTAAATAGCATCAATGCATGTTTTTTCTATGCAGGAAGTTATTATAGGTAATATGATTTGATAATCAATTCAGACAAATGAAAATGTACTAATCAGTCCTTGCAAAACAAACAACATTCCAATTATTGTTTATCCTAAAATATACTGTGTTATACACAAAATTGCATGGCTAGGTCACTGGCTGCTGGTCTCCTGACCCATTTTGTTCTGCCTTAGAAAAGTGGGTATTCCAAAGTTATTTAAGAGGCATATTTAGTAAATGCCTATTGGATTTTTTAAAAGAGCAGTGTTCACCATCTATATGAACAGTACAAAGTTTAAAACTGTCATCTAACTTGAGTATCTAAATACTTGCTATTGTAACTTCTGAGAATCTTGGGCTTTGTTACCCTACCACAGCTTTTCAAATGTCAGGATGTTCATCTTATGTTAGGGAACATTTGACTTTTACTGGAAGTGAGAGACAATGTTTATTCTAGACCAGGTAGAAAGGAAGGGCAGAACTTTAGGGGCAGTGAGATATGATGCGTGGGGTACACAGAATGATAGTGACGAATAAATCCCAACTCACTGACTATAAGCAATAGCTGACTTCTCAATAGCAAACTAAAGATTATGACTTCCACCTAGAAGAGTTACCTGGAGAACAAGGAGATTATTTATTAATATAGGTCTTCAACACAGGGGCTCATTGTTTTTATATTATTGTTATTGTTATTGTTATATTTTTCCTGCTTTTAGAATGCCTCTATTTTAATTTATTTTTTTCTGCAAATTCACTTATTTGCCAGAAAACTGCATGGCTGAATAGACTAGGTAGCTTTGAATAGAAATTTAGTTCAATACATGATTTTTTTTAAGATACAGTATTTGAGAGGTGGTAAGTACAAATATTACCACAAGACTGGCCTTCTTTCTTTCTTTTCTAGATTAGATTTATTTGACTAAAGGCATACTAACTTTCGGTGTAAAAATGAGGGTTTTTTTTCTACTTTTCTACTCCTTTTTGACAAGCAGAAGAGGAAAGCTGTCTTAGTTGCTCTTCCTGTTGTTGTAAAATACTCAGGCAAAAGCAACTTCTGGCAGAAAGGACTTATTTCAGCCCTTAGCTCCAGGCTACAATCCATAATGGTGGAAAAGTTCTGATAGCAGAAGCTTATGGCCACTGGTCATATTGCATTTCTAGTTAGGAAACAGAGGATAATGAATGCTCATCCTTAGGAGCCTTTCTCTTTTTTTTGCATTCTGGGACCCAATCCACTTTTAGAATGAATCTTTCTACCTTAAATAACCTATTCAAGATAATCCCTCATAGGTGTGCTTCAAGTCTTGCCTCCTAGATGATTCCAGATCCTGTAAAGCTGGCAATCAACAATAGCCATCACAGAACCAAAGTTCAACTCTGTTTAAAATATTTTCTTAGGGGTAGAAGGTAAAACTTACTGGTTGGACTAGGGACATAGTAAAATGAGAAAACCTTAATTAAATAAAACCCTTAGATTTGTAAACTACAGTAGAGTATCCATGGTTGAAAATTATATTACTTCTATTCAGTCCAGAATCCCAATAATCTTCAAATTTAGAACTTCTATTTTTATTACAGTAATAGAAGTGGAGAGGTGGTAGGGAAGTGCATTAACTGACATGCATAAGAGCTAGGTAAGTATTAATAGTTTTAGCTTGGCCTGCTGAATTGAATCAACAATTCCTTAGGGAATCACTATTAGCAGCTAAAGCTCTAAGAAAACTATTTTAAAATGTAGCTTTCAGTTAATTTGTCTCCTATCAAATGTGACTGCTGCCAAGATCTGCTCATACAGAGTCTAAACTTTTGAGGTCTAGAATGAACATGTAAAGAAAGGCATTTCCTCCCAAGTGTAGTGGTGCACACCTGTAGTCACAGCGTTCAGAAGGCTGAAAGAGAGTTAGAGGCCAGCCTGGACTGGATGACCTACCGAATGCCTGTCTTCAAAAAAAATCAAAAATCAAAAATCAAACAAGCAGTATCCCTATTGAAGAAAAGAGGGGACAAAGAGAAAATACTTGTTGTTTTTTTTTCCAGTGAACCCTGGTAATTAGTGTTTTTAATCTTTTCCTCCTCCAAGTGCCTAATTCCAAATTTTAGTCTGTATATTTATTGAGCATTCATCAGATATTTATTAAATATGTACAACAAACCAGGCATTTACTTGTTTTACATTTCTGAGGTTACCAAGTTGGATACATACAATCCTTGAACTGAAATGCCCATTTAACAAGGTGTACAACGTTAAAACAACCTGTTACAGAGCATGGTCCCTGTACTTGTGATAGGTCTTGAAAATAGGAAATTACATGATAAACTTTTGTTTCAGGAATTTTATAATCTAATGAGAAAACGCTTAACACATTGAAAGAATATAGAACAAATTACACTTGGGATTAAAATGTAAATATGGGGAACAACAAGATCTCTGTGGACCAGCTAGGAAAAGTTTCATTGGAAAAAGAGCCTGGAAAGCAGGGAACATTTTAGAGGTAAAAATGAACAAAGAAAGTTTACAGAAGAAATACTGTGCCAAAAGTTACTTGAGGAAAATTTTACAGAAATTAGTGACAAGTCAGACATAAATGAATGATTGTAAGAACATGGAGCAGAAAAATTAAATGCTGTCAAAGTTTTATCTGATTCAGCTATTCTAAAATGTTGTGCTCTGTGCCATGTGTTGCAGTCAGCAGTCACTTTGATTACTTCTGTGACAGTGGATAGAAATCATCAGTCAGTGATTTCCCCAGACATGCCTGGAATTGGGCTTCAGATCCCCTGGGGCTAGAATTATGGATGGTTGTGAGCCACAGCATGGGTCCTAGGAATTGAACTTGGGTCCTCTGCAAGAGCAATAAATGTTCTTAACCACTGAGCCAACTCTCCAGCACATTACTTTGTGCATTTCTGTCCCAACTAGCTGCAATTTTCCTAAATTCCATGTCATGATTTCTCCAGGAGCCATGGAAGCTCCTGCTTAACCCCCCTTCCTGCTTCTTGCCATGGGCATACCCCAGGCCCAACTTGGTTTCCCAATGCTTGTAATAGTCAGATATAAGAAGCAACCTAAATTCCATCAAGAGAATTAAATAAGAGATGGTACATTTGAATAATGCCATGGTATGTTGCTATGAAACAATTATTTGAGGGCTAGAGATGTAGTTCAGTGGTCGAGTGTTTTGCCAGGCATATATCATGCTTTGGGTTTAAATCCTCAGAACTGAAAAACAAACCTGTATACTGATATGGACCTTCTTTACTAGATATTTATGTAGATGACAACCACAAGCACATCTATCTTCCTTTTGTCCTTTCAGTTCACTGTTAGCCCTGCTCCTCCTGTGTGGTGGGAGGCTGTCTTATATGGATCACAGAAGTGAATGTCCTCCTGTGTGTAGTGGGAGGCTGTCTTATATGGATCACAGCAATGACTGTCCTCCTGTGTATGGTGGAAGGCTGTCTTATATGGATCACAGCAGTGAATGTCCTCCTGTGTGTGGTGGGAGGCTGTCTTATATAGATCACAGCAATGACTGTCCTTCTGTGTATGGTGGAAGGCTGTTTGCATGGGACACAACAATGAATGTTCTTGCCCTTTGGTTTCTGTTTTGATTCATTCAACAGGAGTCCCTAATTAAAACAAAAAATAAGCTGGGTGTGGTAGCACATGCCTTTAATCCCAGTACTTAGGAGGTAGAGGTAGGAGGATCTCTGTGTGTTTGAGGCCTGCCTGGTCTACATAGTGAATTCCAGGACAGCCAGGACAGCCAGGACTACACAGAGAGACACTGTCTCAAAACAAAAACAAAAATTAAAAACTTTTAAAAGAAAATAGCCAAAAGTTTTATGTTTTAATGATTGGGGAGAATTGTTATTATTGTTATAATCTAAGAAAAGAAAATAAATAGAAATTGATGGGATACTAAGTAAAAATTTTAAGTCTTTTATTTTTACTTTGTGGGGGTGGTTGGTTAGCAACCTAGAATTTTTGTAGTATTTAATTGCAGGAGCTGGAGAGATGGCTCTGTGCTTAAGAGTGCTTGCTGCTCTTACAGAGGACTAGAGTTCAGTTGCTAGTACCTATGTCTGGCAACTCACAATTGTCTGTAACTTTAGCTGCAGGGCATCCAGTGCCTTCTTCTGGCTTCTATGGGTACCCACAAACATGTGCATATACATATACCCAGACACACAAACACATAAATAAAAATAAAATCTTAACAATTTAGTGTGAAATGCATCAGACATCCCCATTCTAGTCATAATTACTTAATTGTGAATTCTATCCCCATTCTAGTCATAATTACTTAATTGTGAATTCTATCTTACTTATCAGAACTATGATTTAAATACATTGTAGGCTCAAAATAGAGAATTATATCAAGTTCCTAATCTAGAAATAAGTGTGAACTGATTCATTTATCAAAATCTTTGTTTGTTTTGGGGGGGGCAGTTGTATTGGTTTTCGAGACAGGATTTTCCTGTGTAACAGCCCTGGCTGTCCTGGAACTAGCTTTGTAGACCAGGCTGGTCACAGAGATCCGCCTGCTTCTACCTCACAAGTGCTGGGAATAAAGGCATGTGCCATGCCACTATGTCTGTCTCATTTATCAAGATCTTAATCTTCACATTTGTGGCCCAGAAGATAGGTAAAGGCTGGCTTATTTTCTCCAATTGGAACAGATGCCTGTAGAGCTTTGGGATAATCTTGAAATGAGATACAGCAGTGGTACAAGTTCTAAGTCCCAATGTTCAGTAGAGAAAGGTTTTACACTGGGAACTTCTATTCTCCATTCTTTTTTTTTTTTATTTCATGTACTTTAATCTAAAGCATAGAGGATGGAATTGTCATAAAGTATTGTTATCAATACTATTAGCTGGAATATATCCATCAGTTTCCTAGTTTTGGAAGCTGGGGTAAAGGGATTATAACTTGAGGCAGGCCTGAGCTACGTAGTGAGGTACAGGCCAGACTGAGCTACAAAGTGAGACCAGAGTTCCAGAAAACAAAACCAACCAAACAAACAAAAATCCTGAAAAAAAATCCCTTTTGTGCCTCTGCGAAGTAGAATCTAGTAGAAACTCTTGGCTGTGTCCAGATAATCTATGGAGCATTAGACAATATAGTTTTCTAAATCACTGAACTTTTGTTCATTTTATTTGCAGTTCTGGGAATTGCCAGTGCAGAGTGGGTGTCACTGGCTCCATGTGTGACCGATGCCAAGATGGACATTATGGCTTTAATAAGACAGGCTGCTTGCCCTGCCAGTGCAACAACCGATCCAATAGTTGTGATGTTATCACAGGTATGTAGTTTCCTTAATTGAGTATGACATTATTCTTTGTTTGATCTTGAAGTCTTTATATATTGATTCTTTTCAAACATTTTATAATACCTTCTTCTTTTAGATAGATACAATAAGGCATATGGCAAGCCAAGCTTTTATAACAACTTAAAAATATTTCATGACTTTGAAAAATCATATTGATTGAAGAGCTGTATAAGTATGGAGAACAACACAAAGTGAAGACTGGGAAAATGTGTTAAAATTCTTCCAGGCAAGCTATGATCACTTGGGAAATCCTGTGTGAAAGAACTAATGCTCCATGAGACTTGAAAAAGGGTCAAGTAGATCCAGAATTGCAGAGTGCAATTGACTGGGGTCTTACTTACACAAGCATGGTCAAGGGTGGTAGCAAGATTGGCCAGTCCTCACAACTTGGATCAGCAAGTAGAGAATTATGTGGTGTTAAGGACAAAGGTGACTTTCATTAAACCTAGAATATAGTTAGTTTAGCTCAAGCTAATATCAAAGATGCCAGGTGATATCCTGGTGATATTGAACAGGTTCTAGTAGTCAAGTTTCATTTACCATACCACTCTTTTTTTTTTTAATCTGCAGTGTACAGGGAAACTATATAAGGAAAGGGCGTACAGTTACTTAGGCATAGTCATGAAAGTTATGGCTCATGATGTCTACAGTTAAGTCAGGCTGCATCTGTACAGCACATGCTATCTTTCCAGGGAAGATTTGTCTGTTCTGAGCACAGGCTAGGAGTAAGGGTTGGCCCAAGGAAAGGATTTGTACTTGAGAAAGAGCTTTTGACAGCCATTTGGAGCCTGCAGGGTAGTTGGAAACTAGAAGAGCCCTAAACAGAAGACCAGTTTTCCCAAAGCTAACTATGAAGGAAATAGATGGCCAGGCCAGAAAATTTTTTATGCTGAGGAGACAAAATCCTTTTAGAGAGAAGAGGGCTTGTTAAAACATACAGCCAGCTCTTTCTAAATCTATTGCCAAATTCTAAAGATGCATGGAATGGGTCTGAATATTTGAACCCCCAATGGCCAGTGCTGACTCTCTCAAAGTCTTTCAGAGCTGAGGAGACAAAGGTCTCCCAGATTCCTAATCCAAAAGGTCATGCCAAGAAATAGTGAAGAACTAGAGTGGTTACGAAAATTGCAACCCATATGCAACCCACTTCCATGCCTGACTGAATTGAGATCATCATTTTCTCATATTTGCCTAATACAGGAAAAGAGGACACTCTGGTTCTTTTATATATCAGGTATAACATACACTAAATAACAGAGACTACAAAAATGGAGAAATGTGACCAGTAATAAAACTATAAGCAATGGAGTCTGCATTGCAAGTAATACTGCTATTAGAGTTAACATTGAAACTTTAAAATAATTAAAATTAGTATATTGTGGAATTAGAGGGAAAATCAGACAAAATGGGTAAAAAGAGATAAAATATTACTAGAGAATAGCACTGCACTGTACTACAGACATGCACACACATGAGTGGGATGGAGATCATGAGGACTAGGGAGACAGCTCAGTTAGTAAAGTGTTTGCTGTGCCAGCATGTGGACCTGAGTTCTACCAGAACCCATGTGGAAATGCTGTGAATGGTTTTATATGTATGGGTGCTTTGTCTGCATGCATGTCTGTGCACCACATGTGTGCAGTGTCTGTGGAAGTCAGAGGAGGGCATCTGATCCCCTATAACTGGAGTTACAAACAGTTGTGAGCTATTGCCATGTGAGTACTCAGAATTAAATGTGGGTCCTCTGGAAAAGCAGCCAGTACTCTTAAACACTGAGTCATCCATGTCTCCAGCCCCAGTGGCATGCAGTTGTAATGCTGCATGGAGACAGAGACAGGAGGATTCCTGGTACTTGCTGGTCATCCTGTCTACCCTAATTAGAGAACTGCAGGTCACTGAGAGACTCTTGTGTCAAAGAAAGTGGACAGCATTCCTAAGGATGACACTTGAGATTGTCCTCTGGCTTACACTTGTGCACACAAATATGTGTACTTGCATGCATATTGAGCCTGCTCACACATACACATGCATTAAAAAGAAGCAATCTAGAACTGAAAATTAATGATATTTTAAATTAATAACGTATGGCATAAGCTTAAGAGCAGACTTTACCCAGTGAAGGCAAAGTTAGAACTAAATAGAATCCAATAAAAACTAAACATAAACATTTTGATAAAATGTAGTAGAAGAAAAGGCAGGAGAGACAAGTAGGTCACAGCCAGAGTCTAATGTAAATGTAAGGGAGGCTCAGGGAGTTATGGCCAGGAATTTTCTAAATGATTAATAAAAAAATAAAGTCAACCTACAGGTCAGAAAGCTCAGCAAATGCCCTCCCTATAACAGAGAAAACCACACCTAAGCAAACTCAATCAAATTGTCACAAATTCCCTAAATGTAAGATTAGAGGAACTTCTTGGGAAAATTTTTAACACCAACAGAAAAAAAAAATCAGGACATATGAGGTTGATAGGTCAAGAGTTTTTAATGAGAACAGAGTATCAGAATATTTGAAACTGAGTGAATTCCGAGAAGAACCTGTGCTAGAAGCTTATACTTTATGCTAATCCTCTGCTCTCCAGTGAAGTGTTTGCAGAGAAATCTATTTAGAAGACATTGTGTTATATTTTCTATATTATCTGGCTGTACCTACTTGTGTACTATATTGCCTACTGTTCTTTTTCTTTATTGTTATATGTGGGATCCCAGCCTCTCTTCCCTGTCCCAAAGTTATCATTCGTTATCTTTCTCCTGCCAAGAATGGCCTTTCTAACCCACCTCCACCCACACTGCAGACCCCTTTGTCTTATTAAGTCATATTCTTCTTTAGACCCTGACTTCATTAGCATTTTCTGATGTTCCTCACTAAATACAAAGTCCTCTGCTATACACTAGCATGTGCATTTGTAATTTTTCAGAGCACTTGTCACAATTGATGTTTACATGTTTACTTGTGACTATTACTCACATGGCCTTACTCTCTACGTGATAAGTTCTATCAGGGCAAGAACAGCATCAGCTTCATCCCCATTGTTTATACAATCTCTAGCACACATATTGGCACATACTCATTTAATCTTTATTGGATAAATACACAAACTAATGGAAAAACATGAAAAAGAACATCAAGGTTCAACATTAGATAACAAAAAGAATGCTTCATAGTGCAGAATTATTAGTTACTCTCTGGGTCTTTTACAGTACCAGAAAGCCATGTACAAGATTCTTTTTCTTCCTAATAATGAAGCAGCTCTCACACTGACCTGCACATGCTGTAGAGATAGAGTAAAATAAATACTTTGAATAATTCTGGTGTTTGAAAGAAACAAATGATTTACCATATGAAAAATAAAATAAAGTGGAACCCAATATAAAGGAGTGAACCTGACTTAGAGCAGCCAGTTAGTTCATGTACAACTTTTGTCACAAACGAGTTTTCAGTGCTGTGATATGGTTGCCCTCTGGTGGCCACTTTGCATGTTTGCACAGTTCTTCCCACTATTTCTGGAATTTCTGTTTTAGATTGATTTAGATTTTCCAAAGTTCCATTTTTGTAGTAAAAATATATTGGTGAAAATATCATATGGAAAATTTTGAGAATAGGTATAAAAATGATCTTAAAAATATTTGACCCAGAAATCCTATACCTTCTGAGAAAATAATTTTAAATTCATAAAAAGGTTTATGTTAAAAAAAAGAAAATGCAGCTGGGTGGTGGCGGACACCTTTAATCCTGGCAGTTGGGAGGCAGAGCCAGGTAGATATCTGTGAGTTCTAGACCAGCCTGGTCTACAGAGCGAGATCCAGGACAGGCACTAAAAGCTACACAAAGAAACCCTATCTCGGGGGGGAAAAAAAAGGAAAGAAAGAAAAGAAAAAGAAAAAGCTCATCAGATGATAGTTATGATCCTGAAAAACCCCAAAAACCTAGATACCCAAATTTATAACAATAGGTAATTAATACTGTTACCTAGAGAATATATGGTTAGGAACCCAGAAAATCAAAACCACCTAGTAGGATGTTGTAAAATTAAATACATTTGTACATCTACAGTGTCTTGATCATCATAATCAGCCAAGAAATGGTACCTATTAGACTGTTTTCATTGCAGTTCTTTCATGAATGACATGTAGCTACACAACAATGTAAATAGTCGGGCTATAAAATGACAAGTACCATATAATTAGACTGTTTCAATGACAAAACCTAGATCTCTATAAATAAGGAAAGATTTCAAGGAATGTGTCTCAAATGTTAATAAAGCTGTTCAGGACACTTTCCTTGTTCTTTTACTTGTTTTCTATATTTTCTTTCCTTATCACATTTTTCTCGAAAGAAAATGTAAGAGGGTTAATTATTTTTTAACTACAAACTTTTCCTTCAGATAGTAGACTTGCTTTGAAGAACTCAAGGTTCTTGTGTGTACTTGTAGGGTCCCATGCCAGAGAGACTCCAGCAGCCTGACTCTCTGACTGCCTTGACTGCTCAGGAGCCACTTTGGTCCAGGATGCCACATCTCCTGGCTTTCTTCCTGTGGATGCTATTCCTTCTCTGTCAGCTGTGCCCCATCTCCCTTAGTCAGCCCTACATTAGTGCCTTAGAGCTGGGAACTTAGTGCATTTGTCTGCTCCACTTGTACTTTTCCTCTGAGTGATCTCACTGAGGCCCCAGACTTAGCTTAAATACCCTCAGTGTGTGTGCTGTTGTCAGATTTGCGTCTCCCTTGATCTCCATGCTCAAACATCTAGGCGCCATCCTTCAGTTTGCTTTTCAATAGTGCTGCCTTTAGGATGCTTGTTTGTGTACATAGATAGTTCATCATTTGACTACAAAATCCAAACTATGAAAGTGCCACAAATTGTTTGCTCTCTATTAACATATATTATCTTATTTTTTTTCTTTGTACAAAGTTAGTGTGTTTTAGTGTGTAGCCAGTTAACTAATAATGGCATGTTGTGACTATAATCACATTCCCAGCTTTTTTCTCATATGAGACATTGAATTCAAAGACAAGGCTAGTTAAAAAACAAATCAGGAGGGGTTGGAAAGATGGCTCAACAGTTAAAAGCACTTGTTTCTTACAGAGGCCCCAGGTTGAGCTCCCAGCACCTTCTCTGGGCAGCTCACAACCACCTGTAACTCCAGTTCAAAGCGCTCCAATTCCCTCCTCTGTACTCTGGGGGCACTTGCACATACATGGTGCACAGAAACATGGGTAGGCACACACACACATACACATAAACAACTATTTTTTTTAAGTTAGATGTATTTATTTTATTGTTTTATGTGTATGAGTATTTTGCCTGCATGTATACATGTGTGCCTAGTGCCCATGGAGGTCAGAAGAGGGTCTCCATCCTTAAATCAATCTCTCTCTCTCTCTCTCTCTCTCTCTCTCTCTCTCTCTCTCTCTCTCTCTCTCTCTCTCTCTCTCTCTTTAAATAACAAAATAGAAACCAAACACTACTCCTGATATTATTTTTTTTCTGTATAATTTTATGGTCTTCTTGTTGTGGGCAGGATTTCTGAAAGTTCCTTAACTCTGAAACAATAATTTGATTCTTTTAGGTGCTTGTTTAAACTGCCAGGAAAATAGCAAAGGGGATCACTGTGAAGAATGCAAAGAAGGATTTTATCAGAGTCCTGATGCTACTAAAGAATGCCGCCGCTGCCCTTGCTCAGCAGTGACCTCTACAGGCAATTGCACCATAGGTAAGGGCTTTTTTTCTGGGTCTTCCCTTCCTTCAGTAAAGTACACTACATTTATAAATTAGGTTCTGGAGGATGTAAGTGAAAGTGAGGTATAAAAATCACAGAAGTTTTCCTTTCTACAAATTTACAATCAAATCCTAATATATATATATGAAATGATACCTCAGATGTCCTAATAGCCAACCCTGTGTATGTGTATAGCTTCTTTCATGTAACATATTCGAAGTTCACCTATATTGTAATATATATATCAGTAATGCATACTTTTCGTTGTTGAATTATATAGATGCCACACTTTATTTATTCTTCCCTGAATTCGTGGACATTGAGCAGTTACATTTAGCTGCTATGAACATTTATGTTCATGTGTGCATAGTGCATATAAATTTTGCCAGTACACCCTCAAGTCAGTGATTGTTGGATGTTTTCTTCACTACTGGAGATTAAACCCAGGAATTCATTCATGTTTGCTGACCAAGCACTCTGCCTCTGAGCTGCTTCCCTCAGTAGTTGCATGTGCAAGTGTTTTAATTTCTCTGGGGGTATATAACTAGGAATGAAATTGCTATGTCATAAGCCAGCTCTGTTTAACTCTGTGAGGAAGTGTCAGATAACATTTTATGTTATCATTTTGTGTAGGGTGGTACAGGTGCAGTGTACATCATATGTCTTCCGTCTCACTCCACACTATTTTTTTAAGATTTATTTTTTATTTTTAATTTGTGTGTGTGTGTGTGTGTGTGTGTGTGTGTGTGTGTGTGTGTAGTATTACGTGCATGTGAGTATATTGCCTGTAGAGGCCCAAAGAGGGTGTCCAATTCCCTGGGTCCCCAGAGGTGGAGTTGCAGGCCTTTGTGAGCTGCCCTGCATGGGTGCTGAGAACTGAACTCTGTAAGATCAATGCTTGCTCTTAACACTGAGCTTTTTCTCTAACCTCCTCCCCTTTTGGGGGGGAGGTAAGATTTCTTAGCCTGAAACTCATTGATTTGGGTTGACTAACTAGCCAGCTCCAGGGATCCACCTGTCTTGACCTTCCCAACAGAGATGTGTGTATTACCAGGCCAGTGTTTTCCACATGGGTTCTGGGGCTCTGAACTCAGGGCCTCATGCTTGCACAGCAAGCACTTTACTGATTGCGCTGTTTCTCTATCCCCTACTTATAATTTTAACAAGAATATATGAGGATTCTAAATTGTCCACAGCTTCAACAACACTCAATGTCTATATTTTTTTATTCTTACAGCCATCCTAATAAATGTTAAATGGTATTGCATTGTGGTTTTAATTTGCCTGTCTCTGATGGCTAATTATATGTTTAATGATCACTTTTGTATTTCTTTTGAGCAAATACCTATTTAGGTTTTTTGTTCATCTTAAAATTGTAGTTTTTTTATCATTGTATTGATAGAGATATAGATACAAATCCCTTATCGGATACATGATTTGTAAGAAATGAGGGTATAGCTCCATGGGAGAGCTCTTGCCTAGCAAGTAGTAGGTCCTAGGTTTGCTCTCTAGCATCATAAAATATTTGAATAAAAAAAGGCTTTAAAAATAATTTGTAAATATCTTCACTTATCCCATGGATCAGTTTTTCACTTTCTTGATGTCCTTTGATTGATTGATTTCTGAGGCATTCAGTTTAATTTTCTTTCATTGTTTATGTTGGCTTGGAATTTCTCATGAGACTGCAGTCAAAATGTTAGTCAGGGCTGTAGTCAGTAGTCTGAAGGCTTAATTGGGACTGTAGAATCTGCTTTCAATATGGCTTACTCATGTGTCTTGCAAGGGGCAAAAAGATTCTGTTTGTCACCATGCAAACTTCATTAAGCTTCTTAATATCCTTGAAACATGGCAGCTGGGTCCCCTTGAAGCGAGTGATCCAAAAGAGGGCAAAATAGAAGCTGCAGTATATTCTATCATTTAGTTTCTAAAGCCATAAAGATGTTTCCAAGGCCACATTACTTACTCACACCTATTTTGTCACGTACGAACATGTGATTTCCAGGAGTAGAGAGCATTTGACTAAATCTGGAAAGTCAGTTGCTATACCTAGTAATAGGAATAGGTACTTTCCTCTTTTCATAGAAAGGTCTGAAAACTTCTTTCATGTATTTTACAAATAGTAATTAAGCACCTAGAACATGCTTGTCATTGTGATAGATAAGGAATACAAAAGTCTAAAAACTAAAATATGGTCTTTGTTCTAAAGGAGTATTCAGTGTCATAGAGAGGAAAATACACAAAGCAAATAAATTTATGGGTATGAATTTGCAGGACATGAAGAAGGTGTCATTGTCCATTGTCCCTGGGACTGGATTTATTTTCCTCTAATTTTTCCTAAAAGAGATGATACTTTTACATAGCATCCTTTGTTGTTTATCACTGTATGTGTTTGTATATTAAACATTTGGTATGTTAGGACTATCATTGAGTCAGAAAATTGTATATTAATATTGAAATTTGCATCAGCAATATCAGAATTCCAGATCATAGATATTGACATGCTGTTAGTTACAATTTAAGATATAAGACCTTTATAGGATTTGTAAATAAGAACTTCGGCTGTATAAGTTATTGGCTCATCTTGAGTAACTTTTTTTTAACATAGGGCTTTACTTAAGGTATTGCTTTTTAATTGTTTAATTGAGTGACTGAATTCACTTCCATATGATGAATTTAAAATGTAGAATTTCTCTGTGGAAAGAAAATCCCTATGAAAAGTAATGTTCTTGAAATCTGTTGTTCTTATATGTCTTTTCTAAACACTATACTCCGCAAGAGTAGAGATGATGTCTATATTTTTAGTCATTTAATACCCAGTGTATTGTTAATGCCAATAATACATGTTGAATAAGTGGAAAAGGATATATCCATAACTCAGGGTAGAGAATGGTTAGATATGTAAAACTGGAGTTAGCAGAGCTTTGGGGAGACTTTATATTTCCTACTGGGAAGTACAGAAAAGTTACTACGGAACAAGCTATGTTTAAACAGGGCCTTGAAAAGTAAGGAATGGGACACTTAGAAATTTATTTACATAAAGGTGGTAGATCACAGCCAGAGACTGAATTGGGTTGGGAGCAATCCAACTAAGCATGCATGTGCCTATAGGGGTAGCAAGTTCTAAGTCAATTAAATTTGATACTTTCAGAGAGTGTAGTTGGTTTTTCTTACTCTTTAGTCTTTCGGGGGGCCGCTACCCAGCTCCCAAATAATCACACAGAAGCTTATTCTTTCTTATGAATGCCCAGCCTTAGCTTGCCTTGTTTCTAGCCAACTTTTCTTAACTTAGATTATCCCATCTACCTTTTACCTCTGGGCTTTTATCTTTTTCAATTCTATATACCTTTCTTTACTTCTTACTCTGTGGCTTGCTGTATAGCTGGGTGGCTGGTCCCTGGAGTCCTCCTCTTCTTCTCCTTTCTCCTTGCGCCTCGATCTTCTCTTTCTCTACTTCTACTTATTCTCCCTGCCTTCCAGCCCCACCTATTTCTTGCTCCTGCCTAGCTATTGGCCATTCAGCTCTTTATTAGACCAATCAGGTGTTTTAAGCAGGCAAAGTAACACAGCTTCACAGAGTTAAACAAATGCAACATAAAAGAGTGCAACACATCTTTGCATCATTACATGAATATTCCACAGCATAAATAAATGTAACACAACTTCAACTAGGATTCCACAAGAAATTGCTGTGTCTAATCTACAAACAACATACAAATAAGTTCAGTATAGTGATTCAGTCTATATACAGTGGATGCACTAATAGGGTGTCTTAGTTAGGGTTTCTATTACTGTGATAAAACACCACTACCAAAAGCAACTTGGAGAGGAAAGGTTTGTTTCATCTCAAAATTCCAGGTAACAGTCCATCTCTGAGCAAAGTTGGGGGGCACTCAATACTCCTGCTGCTCTCAGGATGAGAAAAATCTGGGGTTTTAGGCATGCTTCAGCCCCTTCTTATTTTCAGGCCAGCCCCTCAACTGAACATACAGTATCTCTAATCCAGAGAATCAAGTACAACCTTTTGTGCTTCTGAGAAGTGATACGTGAGTTAATTTCTGCAGTTAAAATTTACAAAGTGATTAGGGGTAAGGAGACAAGAGTATTGCTGTGGGATGGTCTTTCTGTGTGCTGTGAATATGTGTTGCTACCATTGGTTAATAAAGAAGCTGCCTTGGCCTATGGAAAGACAGTTAATAGCCAGGTGGGAAATCCAAGCAAAGATACATGGAGAAGAAAGGTGGAGTTGGGAGAGATACTGCAAGCCAGGGGAGCAAGATATAATAGAACACAGATAAAGCCACGAGACATATGGCAATATGTAGATTAATAGAAATGGGTTAATTTAAGATGTAATAGCTAGTTAGTAATAATCCTGAGCAATAGGCCAAATGGTTTGTAGTTAATATTAAGCCTCTGAGTGATTATTTATAAGTGACAGTGGGACCAAGTGGGGCGCAGAAAAACCTCCGGCTACAGAGTATGTTGTGTGTTGATGAAACAGTATATATAACATTTCAGAGAGAGGAAAACAGGCAATCTTTGGGAGTACTCCTAAGCCATCTGTTAAGCTTGAAACAAAGTAGATGATGAAGTGGGAAGATAAATGATAAGAGCTAGGAAAAGTAGGCAAGGCTTAGATGCTTTTCAGCAGAAAATTCTATTAAGTTTTCACTTAGTCTGGCAGCTCATTAGAATTGAAGCAACTTCTCTAGGGTGTTAATATGTGTACTCAGATTCACTGTGAAAATTATAGAGACTGTAGGAGTGTACTTCAGTAAAGAGCCTTAGGAAGTATTGCGAGTGGTGGAGGTAAGAAATGATGACAGCCTTAACCCAGAGCCTGGCACTGGAGTAGAGTCACACTAGTATAGAATCTGCTAAAGTGTCACTGAAATGAATTGCTAACTGCTCAAAAGTGGGAATGAGATGGAGTACTGAGAGTTGGTTCTCAAGTTTGGGACCTAGGCAGGTGGATGGATGTTGGGACCGTTGACTAAGATGTTGAGGACAGTCATCTATGGTAAATTTGAAATGTTTGTAGTCGCAGGTATACAGGCAGTTTTATATCATATACAGTTTGCAATTTAAGACAGGAAAATGGAGTGGAGATACACATTTTCCATTGTTAACTGTACAAGTGAGTGAACTCACCCGTGGACAAATGGCTAGAGTGAAAGGTGAAAGAAATCAAGCATGGAAATCTAGGAGTAATGGTCCTGGGTATAGCTCACATTGTGGGAGAGGCCTTGTATTAATACCTAGTACTACACAAAACAAAAGGCTTAGGAGTATCAACATTTATGGAGGAAAGAGATAGAGAAAGTTTTTGCTTCAACCATATTTTGTAGTCTTTCATGCCACAGAAGAAAGAAAAATAAAATAAAATAAAAACCAACTATGTAAGTATCTATGAGATGGTTCAATAGGTAAATATACAGACCAGCAAAACTGACAACCTGACATTGATTCCCAGACCCACACCGTGAATGGAAAGGACTCCAGCAAGTTGTCTTCTGACATACATATGCATATTGTTGCCCACGTGCATTAATACACACACACACACACACACACACACACACACACACACACACACACACTACTTCAATGACAATGTATCACAGTTTCACATCTGGTGAAAGCATATTTCTTTTACCCTCTACTTCAATAGGCTTTTTGAACAGGCCCACCATTCCTTCAATATGCTGAAAATGTAATAAACTATCTAGAATATTACTTCTATGTATCTCTTAACGTTGAATGAGAGAAGATACCAGGGGGGAATTTATAAAAATGTTTGGAGGACAAATAATTTACTATTTTTTAATGTAGCTTGAGACTTTACTAAATTAACTGATGTTCTTTCTATTTTAGAATCTGGTGAATTGGAGCCTACATGTGTCCAGTGTAAAGATGGTTACACAGGACAGAACTGCAATCAATGTGAAAATGGCTATTACAATTCTGACAGCATCTGCACACGGTGCGAATGTCATGGCCATGTGGACCCAACTACAACTCCAAAGATTTGTAAACCTGAGAGTGGTGAGTGCATCAATTGTGTCCATAACACCACTGGGTTCCAGTGTGAGAACTGTCTAGAAGGCTATGTTCGAGACCACCAGAAAAACTGCATCAAGCAAGGTAAAACTCTTCCTAAGATTACACATTTAATGTCTTATTGCCAGCATTGAATGTTTATAGACAGCTGCCATTAGCTTTGTAAACCTTCTGGTCCCACCAGAGGAGTTTCTAGAATTAAATTTTGATAGGTATTTGGCTAAAAAGGTTTCTTTCCCTTTCTGGTTATCTCCTGAGCATCAACTCTAGAAATATGAAAACTAAGACAAGATTGGTGCGACAGTGAGACAGAGTGTGCTCATCCCTTCTGTCTGTCTGTTATACATGAAAGATCCTGTCAGTTCTTTTCCTTTGCTTCTTGATGTATCATTTCCATGATCATCAAAGGCCTTTCCAGGGAGGGACCTATAGTCTGCTTAGAAGTTGCATCTGGGAAACTGGAGTTCATTCTAGCTTCTTCACACTTTGGGCTGACATTGAGGTAGATGAAATCCTATTAATATTCCCTTTGATTTTTACAAGAAAAAGCCATTCATACAATAGAATGTTTTTTGTAAAGGAATTCAGTGAGGATTTAGAGGGGTTAAGTCAGGAATTCAGGAGGAGCTAGGGATATTTAGGGATTATTAGACCCTGTTCTTGTACAACTACTCCTTGTGGTATTCTAATGCACACTGATTACTGAGCTGAGGTAGAGTTGGTCTGTGGCCTCTGGCATTTTTCTCCCATGTTCTTGATATTCATACTACAGTGGTCCGATTGAGCCACATCACTAGCTAGAAATGCTGTAACTCTGTATTCCACCATGTGGGAGGCATACCTTGTCCAGACCAACGAGTACCAAGAGGACTGATGGTTTTTGTTAGCCATGAAGGAATCCAAACTTTGCCTGTTTTTAGGTTATTGATGTAGTAGACTGTGGTGATAAGTAATAATAGTTATTTTTTATAATAATTTTATTGAGTACCTATAATGTTCATTGAAGTCTTCCCAAGAACTCTGTGAAACAGACATTTTTACCCATGTTTAACAGATGAAAAATGTACAATTCTAAGAGATTGACTTACCTGTTGCAATACATTCCTGACCTGGTCCAAAGCTGCCATTCTTCCATTGAGTTAAGCTGTTGAGTAGAAGTCTAAAATGTAGTTCCTTGATTATAAAGCAGTCCAAATACACACAAAGTGAGAACTTGACATGTGGGATTCAAGGAAAACTCTTTTCTCTTTTGGCTGACATCAACTCTGATATCAAAAATAATTCCTTTTTTTTTTTTTGGCAGGGGGAATAGATTTTTATACTTCCTTTGAGGAGAATTTTATCTTCATGAAATGCCATCAGATATATCGGATATATTTTAGGTCAAATAATTGTCATTTTTAACCATGCAATTTAGAACTTGGTGGTGACACATTTACTGCCTTTATAGAAATGTCTGTGATTATCAGTGAATAAGGAGGGAATGAAAACTCCTATGTTAGAATTTCCTAAAGTTTCAGTATGGGTGTTATACACATTGGAGAACAAACCTAGCTGTAATAAGTGAGCTTTCCAGACCCCATATTTTATCATTATATTTATTTAAAAATTATTTTTAACTTACATTACCCTAAGCAGAATCCCATGTCAACATCCCACATCAACTTCCACTATCATGTGTATTTCTTTTATTGTTTCTCAAAACTAGATAATTTTGTCTTTTACATTTCATTCTCTGTTTTTATTTTCAGAAGTTATTGTTCCAACTCCTGAAGGTTCTACCATTTTGGTTTCCAATGCCTCTTTGACCACATCAGTGCCCACCCTTGTTATAAATAGTACATTTGCCCCCACAACCCTGCAGACTATCTTTTCAGTAAGCTCTTCTGAAAACAGCACCTCAGCTCTCGCTGATGTATCATGGACCCAGTTTAACATCATCATTTTGACAGTTATCATCATTGTGGTAGTGCTGCTAATGGGATTCGTAGGAGCTGTGTATATGTACAGAGAGTACCAAAACCGGAAACTCAATGCTCCCTTTTGGACCATCGAGCTGAAAGAAGACAATATCAGTTTCAGCAGCTACCATGACAGCATCCCCAATGCAGATGTGTCAGGATTGTTGGAGGACGATGGCAATGAAGTGGCTCCCAATGGGCAGCTGACCCTGACGACACCTATTCATAACTACAAAGCTTGAGGAGCTGAGCTGTCCTCCTGGATTGTCAGAACACAGTGCTCACTAAAATGCATCTGCCCTCCAGCCACACATAGCCTGGGTAGAGTTTGCTGAGAAAGGCCTCGTGCAAATGAACTGTTCAGGTACAAACTGCAATGCGCTTAGCCTATCTGTTGCTCTTAATTCCCCATGAAGATCTGAAGCACTCATCATCATTGAGGACATGAAGTAAAGTATATTTTTGTAGCAAACCACATGAGTGTATGGAAAGGCTTAATCCCACACAGTAGTCCAAGTCTACCCAGCCTCTCAAAGGACTGCTGGGAAAGTGTTCATCTCACCAGCCATGACAGAATGTTGATGTGGAGGGGGAAGACTGATAGAAGACTTCATCTCCATTTTGGGAACACATTTTTTGAAGGAGAGGCAGGGATTATGTTCTTTTTTTCTGTACTAAAAGATATAACTGAGGAAGAGCTGGTGTCTAGGCTATACCACACTAAACAATCTTGGCTCTGTGTAAACTATGGGCAGAAAAGTCCCAAGAGGATCTGTAGAAGGGCTTGGCTTTCCTCCCGTGAGTCTCCTTCAAGGATGGGATTGAAGCACAGGATAAGCCTCTGTGGTGAGGGCAGGCACAGCACCCAGAGAGCAGAAAGTTGATGGTCCTCCTCAGGGGTGGTTCCTGCCTCTAAAGAAACAAGGTGTACATAGTTAATGTAGCATACCTGCTCAACATTGTACTTGTATCTATTTGTAAAAAAAAAAATCATGTCCTATTTTATCATTTAGACTTTATTTGTATAGCAGTTAATCGTGTTGTAAAAAGAAGATATGGAAATTGGTGAAAATACTGTAAATTAGGTGGCAATATTGCTAGAGCTGGGACTCTGGTGAGCATCATTCATTTTTAGTCCCTATTTGGACACTTGAAATTTATAAGAGGTCAAATGTTTCTAATCTTTCCTCCCTCAACTTAGAGTCATATGCTTTTTGACCTACCATAGATTCAAGCAATAGATGTTAAATCTGTAATTGTTAAGCTGGGTCACAGGCTGCATTCTCTAGACACTCACCTAATTAGCCACTCTGTGTGTTTTACATTGCTCGGTGTAAACATCCTCAGAAAAAGACTTCTTTCCTGAATGTAAAAGACAGTCTTCCAAAGGATAGAAATTTTAAATTAAAAAAGAAAAGCCATCACATTACTTGGGGCCCCTCATTTTTATGCCCATGAAATATTTATGTACTTCCCATAACTTCCAAAATAAAGACCTCTGACATTTGAACATAACCTATCACCCGTGAATCATGAGGTGTGTTTGACTCCTTCAGTGCTAGAATTCATCCATCTTCTTGTCTGGGCAGGGATTACTCTGATTGAGTGTGCATTTAGTCCTTGCTTTCTGATGCCATTTTCCCCTGAGGCCAAGTACTGCTTCTTTCATCTGTTATGCATCGACAGTTTTGTGGATGAAACAAGCCAAGAAAGGTGGCCCAGACTATGAAGTGGTTAGGGAAAAACAAAACAAAGACTAGACCTAGGAAACTCAGACTTAACTTCCTCAGAGAGAAAAACATACAGTTTGTTCATCCTCTGTAGGAGACCCCCACCTTTTTCTCAGGGTTTGGAAATGACTGTAGACTAGAGGATCCGTAGGAAACCTGAGGGTGCTCTGCATATGTGGCTGTCTTTATTAAAGTAAACATTGCATCTCATTGTACTGAAACAGTTTACAAGTGGCTGATTGCTTGCCTACCATAGGAATCTATCGGTTTAATCCTCAGAATTACAGAATAGACCAGTGTTTTTATTGTCCTTTGTCATTTACAAAACACTTTTCTGTGTGTGTTCTTTGATCCTCACCATAGCCTCCTAAGGAAGCAGTCTTGTACCCATTTTATACATGAAGAAACTGAGGCATAAAGAAGCTAAATCATTCAGGGATATACAATGCACATCATTTTTATGCTTGGAATCAATTCTCACGTCTACAGCATAGTCATTTGGCTATATGATAACATATAAAACTACTAGCCATGGGCCCTAGAAGGCTGGAATGAAGATTCACATTTGTGGATGCTTCTAATAGAACCCTTGTGTGCTCCCAAGTGTGCTTCCCCATCCCGTGTGCATGTGTGTGTGTGTGTGTGTGTGTGTGTGTGTGTGTGTGTGTGTGTGTGTGTGTGAGAGAGAGAGAGAGAGAGAGAGAGAGAGAGAGAGAGAGAGAGAGAGAGAGAGAGAGAGAGAGAGAGAGAGAGAGAGAGATGTATGTGATTTGCAGGCACAATTCAGGGCTACATAGCTACAAATGACTTTGTGGAAAGAACACATGAGAATTTCTATGTAAAGTCAGAATTAATGATGAAAAGGCAAAACTGCCAGTTAGAGTTCATTAAAATGAATAAATTCCTGTAGTAGGGGGTGCGTTCCCTAGCAGTTGCAGCACAGGTGTGTGGTGACTGTGCACCACACAATTCCAAGCATTGTGCACAGTGATTGCCTCCCTGATACCCTATCTCCTGCCAAAAATAAAAGGTAAGGAGATAAAAAGCAAACATTTGTTAAACAAATGTTTACCCAATAAATAAATGAAGCGTGTTTGTAGGAGTCTCAAAGCCAGTCAAATAGTCAAAATTCTGGCTGAATAGAGATTCCTTGAAACAGATCTTCAAAGATAACACAGAAATTAAATCACAAATTATGTTTATCAAGTATGGCTCCTAGGTCATACTAATTTTTCACAATGATGAAAAAGTATAGCCTTAAAATGTGTTTTAAATAACATTAGTGACCACAGAACTCTGCTTATAGAAATAATTTTGCTCTAAAGATCAACCATGAGGCAATCTCCTTTTGAAATTAGAGTAGAAAACCATTGTAAAACACAATGCAGGGTTTTCAGTCTCTGGAGGCATCACCATCCAGCGCCAGGCATTTCTGAAAAGTCTAATGTATGAACAATTTTTGTCTAATTATTGATAACATGTTCTTTTTAAAATTCAATACCTATGTGAATCTTACTGAGAAGTAGTCATCACTTGCTATGAATAAACTGATGCTTGCTCACATCTTCATTAACTCACCTTAGTAAGCCCTATGCATTTCTGATGATGGATGTTATAGTCAGTGTCCAGCAGGTCTTTGATTACTACCAACCTCCACACTGCTTCTCCGGGCTCTCTTATCTACAGTCTTTCCCGTTATAGAAAAGGCAAAAGGATAGTATAATCTCTTATTTATTTCAACATCCTGAGTGCATTTTTTTCCAGGAATACTTGGATTTTAAGAGAGGACAACAGGGCAGACATGGGCTGGGAGGATAGGGGTTTTGTCTTGTTTTTTGTTTTGTTTTGTTTTTCTTAACAAGATTATCTAAGTCTCAAGTGATATCGCTATACTCTAGTTCCAATATTCCCAGAACCATTAATCATCAAAGCAATACTCACTGACCTCCCAGTTAATCTGGGTTATTTGATCATCAAGATGTGTTTTGGAAGATGAGAGACAATTGGAGCTTGATTATTGATCTTTCACCATGGTCCTGTACTTTTTAATTTTTTTTATGCTTGTAAACATAAGGTTGGTTCTAATGACTGTCCCTGGCTTCTTATATTTTGAAGTAGTATGTGGGCAGGAGTTGAATTTCTGTATTTCTCAAGGAAAACTCTCTGACAAAATATTCAGAATAAGTTCAAAGAACCCATGCAATCATTAGGGCAACAGAAGTCTTTGTGACCTCATCCATACACACACACACACACACACACACACACACACACACACATACACACACACACATACACACACACACACACACACACACACACACACACACACACACACACACAAAGAAAAAAACCCTTTAGTCTGTTGCTCTTTTGACAGCAAGTAGTTTTGGAGTTGAAATGGGTTTGGTGTCTATGTTCAGGGCTGTGGGAGGTGATGGAAGGTTAATTCATCTTTCTCTTTCACTCTGAGCCATTGGCTGAGCCATGGGGAGAAGCAAGAAAAATGGTTATTAATTTGTAGAAGTCAAATACTATCAAATGGCTAAAGGTTATGGATCACTAAAATGTCAGTGGTTTGAATGATAATTTTTGAAAGGCATTGGGGATCTTCTTTGTTCCTTGTGCACCTGTAGAAACTGCAGCAGCCCTGGAGTGAGCCCAGAGCTTCAGATTCAAGCTAGCCCAAAGCTAAGTGACTTCTAGTCAACTTTTAATGCTAGGCATAAGCACTCTGTACTCTTAAATTTCAGCCCAATCAATTAGGGAATGTTTCTAAAACATTAAATTTGTATTTATGTCACTAAAATCCTAACGCAAAATTTAAAAACATGTCTCATATGTGTACTGTACTAGGTTTCATGATGCATTTCTAAATTTGTGTATGATTTGAATATATGAGAGAATTTATACAAGAGTGTTATTTAAAATTATTAATAAATGTATATAATTTGTACCTATTGTAGATTTGTTTCACTTTTTTATGTAGTGAGAGATTTTAGAAGTCTTCAGGTAAGTGCTAAAGATCACTTGTCGCCAGGCGGTGGTGGCTCACGCCTTTAATCCCAGCACTCGGGAGGCAGAGGCAGGTGGATCTCTGTGAGTTCGAGGCCAGCCTGGACTGCCAAGTGAGTTCCAGGAAAGTCGCAAAGCTACACAGAGAAACCCTGTCTCCAAAAACCAAAAAAAAAAAAAAAAAAAAGATCACTTGTCAGCTCACTTCATGTACTTTGAATCCTTCATGTACTGACCAACATCTTGTTTAGGTTCATTAAAGGAGTGTCTACCCCTTGGGGAGAAGATATCACATAGGACAATTCCTTCTCATAAAATAAATTCATACTGGAGGTGAAAATATGTATTATAATATATTATTGGGGGTTGGAGAGTTGGCTCAGAGGTTAAAAGCAATGGCTGCTCTTTCAGAGGTCCTGCGTTCAACTCCCAGCAACCACATGGTGGCTCACAACCATCTGTAATGAGATCTGGTGCCCTCTTCTGGCCTGCAGGGATATATGTAGGCAGAACACTGTATACATAATGAATAAATAAATCATATATATATATATATACACATATATATATATAATTAGGGTAGGGATATGGCTTAGTTTTAGGGCTCTTGCATATCATGCACAAGGCTCCAGGTTCCATCCTCAGCACTTCAAATAAACAAAGAATAGCATGTATTTTTGTTCATACTGTTTCTGTCTGCCTTTCACTGGGATTTCTATCAAAATTGTGTTGAGACTGACGCCCTTTGAGTTTCTGACTTACACATGTGAAGATTTTCTGAACTCTGGAAGTGAACACATTCTATGTTTATTAGGTAACCCCTAACAAGAGTGCATCTTTCTATTATTTCAAGGTTCCCTTGAAGAGGCTCTGTTTTGACAGTTAAACCATGTTTAGTGAAATACTGTCTGCTTATCCCATTAAACATCCAAGGGGTGTTTTGAAAAAGAGGCTACAAGAAGTCTGTCATTTCTTTGTACTGAGAACTTTATAACCTTGAATCAATTTATTCTACCTCAGCTGCTCATGATAGCTCACATCTGTGATCCCAGCACTTGGGAGGTGAAGGCAGGAGGATCAGGAGTTCAGGGTCATCCTGCCTCTATAGTGAATTCTAGTCCAGCTTAGGCTACATGAGACCACCTTAAAAAGAAATTATATTTCAGTTGATTACACTGGAATATGAAATTATAGTTTTCTGTCCTTAACTTTACAATCAAACCTTAAGTAGTTAATGGCGTATGTCTGTGTATGTATATAAATTGAGTATTTTAAGATAATAGAATAATTATGCCAGGAAACTAAACAAATTAAGCTTCAAGAGAAAAAATGTATACAAACTCAGCACACTAGGAATAATATCACTAAAACCATAAAGTATTTTTATGCTTCTGGTGAAAGTCTATAAAGACATCTCATCTCCACTGTATTATCACTGATTGTGTTAATTTTCTGCAGGAATGTAAGACATGTTCCAAAAAATCAAATGCTCTATTGTAACTAAACTTTGAAGGCAATTGTAAATAAAACAATTATAGTTAGCTTTGTCTTACTGATTTTTCTTATGGTGCTGGACATCAGGCCCTGGGCCTCATACATGCTAGACTTGCTTAGTTAGATCTTCAAAATTAAGCTAGGACTGGTGAGATGGCTCAGCTGGTAGAGGTGCTTATTGCACAAGCCTGGAGATGTGAGTTCAGTCACAGGACCCCAGTAAAGGTGGAAGAGAGAACTGATTCCACAGAGTTGTCTTCTGACTCCAACTGCATGTTGTAGCATATATAAGCACTCACTTATAATAAAAAAAAAATGTTTAATTAAAACCAAAATTTTTTACACAGGTTGACAGTGTTAGAAACGTGAACAACAGGCTGGAAAGCAAGCCTATGTCAATGTTACAATTAGTTTTACCTGTAAGTCAATTTTTTAGTTTTAAAAGCCATTTTATGAAAAAAAATTAAATATTTTTCAGATTTTCTAAAATTTCTATTTATAATGAAAGCCATTGGACAATGTTAAAGTTTGTTATTTGAGAATGCACTTGATTGTATTAATAATTATTTTCAAGCTCATGTGCCTAAGCTAGGGCTGGGGAGATGGTTCCATAAGTGTTTGCTGTACATGCATGAGGACTTGCGTTCAGGTCCCAGAATTCACATAAAGGGCCACGTATGGCAGTATATGTCTGTAATACCAGTGTTGTGGAATCAGAGACAGGCAGATACAGCCAAATCAGTGAGCTAGAGGATCAGTGAGAGACCCCATTTCAAAGAATAAAAAAACTGGTGGGGGACATCTGATACTAACCTCTGGGCCTCCGCACACACTCCCAAATACATATATGCACATGTGTCTGCATGCATCCTCAAATGCACACACACACACACACACACACACACACGCACATGCACATGCACACACACCAAAAACACCTGTGCGCTGCTCAATTGAGCACTGCAGTTCATACAGTTACAGAAAAAAAAGGCAGAATGTTTGCTGTGTATGCAATATCAAGTTTTTGTAATAAAATATTTGGGAGGAGAATTTTTGTAGTTTTCTTTGTGCTGTCAGATCAACTGCTAAAATCATGTGTCTTGATATTTTAATTTCCCAAATATGAAGTACTCTCAGCTCTTTCACATACTCATTACCATTCAGATTCTACCACTTTCCACGCATGTATAATTTCCTATATATATTCAGCTAATAGACTTTTTCCTTCACCATCCTGAGAATGTTCATTCTTCGAAGCCCTTTGGTAAAAAAAGCTTATCATTTCTTTCTTTCTTTCTTTCTTTCTTTCTTTCTTTCTTTCTTTCTTTCTTTCTTTTTCTTTCTTTCCTTCCTTCCTTCCTTCCTTCCTTCCTTCTTTCCTTTCTTCCTTCCTTCCTTCCTTCCTTCCTTCTTTCTTTCTTTTTTGGTTTTGTTGTTGTTATTTTTGAGACAGGGTTTCTCTGTGTAGCACTGGAAGTCACTCTGTATACTAGGCTAGCCCTGAACTCACAGAAATCTGCCTGCCTCTGCCTTCCTGAGTGGTGGGATTAAAGGTGGGCACCATCACCACCTGGCCTTATCATTACTTAATATTTGAAATGATATGAACACTTCTTGCTGCACATGTTACTGAAAAGGCCTTTCTGTTCCTGCCTTCCTCTGTAGACTTGTTTTCCTAACAACCAGGAACTTTTCTTCTATCTCTGGTGTCTGGCATATTGCTGATACTTCATGAACTCTTACTATGTGGTGGTTTAAAACAAATGGCACTTGATGATGCCAAGCAGAATTGGTTTATGAACTTACCAGGCAAAGTATGGTAATGTTACATGCCGTGGGTAGGATGCTAGAGTTCAGATAGGGTTTGTCTACCTAGGAATTCCTGTTCTGTCTTGACCCCCAGAATAGCAGTATGGAGGTGGTGCAATCTTTTAAGAGATGGTGCTCAGTGGGAAGTGACCAGGTTTTAAGAAGTACTGATGCTTTTGTCATGGAAGTGTGTGCTTCCTCTCACAGGGAGGTCCCAAGAGAGCACCTTGCTAGATGAGTCCTATCCTTTCTCTGTGTGTGCTGCTGGCTACTCTTGAATGTTCTCCCATCCATTTTAATGCCATCTACTGTGAGACCCTACCTAAAAGCAAGCAAATGCCAATCATGCTCTTGAGTTTCCTGAAATATGAGCTAAATAAAACATTTCTTTATAAAGGACTCTGCCTTGGGTATTTTATTACGGCAACGCAGATGGACCAAGAGAAGGACGGTATTTCTCTTTTCTCTTTTTTTAAGATTTTTTCTTTTTTATTAAATTTTTTCATTTATTTTACATACCAACCACAGTTTCCCCTCCCTCATCCCTTCCTGTTCCCTCACCTCACCTCCTGTCTACCCCCCCCCCATACACACACACCCATCCACTCCACCTCAGTTCAGAAAGGGGCAGGCCTCCCATGGGAGTCAGCAAAGCATGGCATATCAAGTTGAGGCAGGACCAAGCTCCTCTTTCTGCATCAAGGCTGAGTGAGGCATCCCAGCATCGGGAATAGGTTCCAAAAAGCCAGTTCATGCACCAAGGACAGGTCCTGATCCCACTGTTAGGGGCTTCACAAACAGACCATGCTACACAACTGTTACCCACTTGCAGAGGGCCTAGGTTGGTCCCATGCCAGCTCCCTAGCTGTCGATCCAGAGTCAATGAGCTTGAACGAGCTCAGGTCAGCTGTGGGTTCCCCCATCATGATCTTGACTCACCTTGCTTGTACAATTCCTCCTCCCTCTCTTCAAATGGACTCCCAGAGCTCAGCCCAGTGCTGGGCTTTGGATCTCTTCACTGCTTCCATCAGTTACTGGATGAAGGCTCTCTGATGACAATTAAGGTACTCACCAATCTGATTACAGGAGAAGGCCAATTCAGGCACCTTCTGTACTATTGCTAGGAGTCCTAGCTGGGATCATCCCTATGGATTCCTGGGAGTTTCCCTGGTACCAGGTTTCTCCCTAACCCCAAAATGGCTCCCTCTATCAAGACTCTCCCCCTCCATACCACCCCCAACTCAACCAACCTGATCCCTCATGTTCCCATCCCCTATCCCCTCACCTTCTCCCCCTCCCCCAGCCCCCAATTTACCCAGGAGATCTCATCTATTTCCCCTTCCCAGGGAAATCCATGCATCCCTCTTAGGGTCATCCTTGTTAGCTAGCTTCTCTGGGGCTGTGGATTGTAGTCTAGTTATCCTTTTCTTTACATCTAATATCCACCTATGAGTGAGTACATACCATGTTTTTCTGGAGAAGGACAATATTTCTTATGCAATAGAGATATCAACATACAGGCTTCAGAGTTTGAAAAAATCCTTCAAATTGTTATAGATCTAGTCTTTTGTTTGTTTGCTTTTTGGGTTTTTTCCTCATGCAAATTATGTTTAATTGTACTCTTAAAAGGATTGACAGCAGATTGTTCTATTTTTTTTAACAATAGAAATCCTCCCAAGGAATTTAAATTGGTTCAATTGGTAAATTGGTCTTGACATTAAAAATATATATATATATCTAGGACCTAAAAAAGTATTTCTTTACTTTCCAGACTTGTGTGCAAAGTTCCCCAAAATGGAAGAAAATTCTAGATGTTCAACAATAGGGAGATAGCTTAATGCATACACTTGTTGAGATAATATATATCCAGAAAAATTAATAATTATTTAAAATGAAATGAAGCTTAAGAAAAATGGGATATTTAAAGACAAGCATGAAATTCCACTCCTGGGACTAGATTAAAGAACAGCTTATGTGCATTCACCCAAAGCCACACATCAGATTCCTCATTGCAACATTATTAAAGCAAAATAATTAGAAATGGCCATATGTCTGTCAGTATAAGAATGGCTAAATTAGAGTCTATTTATATTCTCATAGAATTCTTTACAGTAGTGGAAGATGCATGAATTGTAACTATTCATCAGCTTGATTAGTGCGGAGTCCCCTAAAAACAACATTGAGAAGGGAAAGCAAGCATGTTGCAGGGAGTGTATTTATAGTATAATTTATCTTATAAAAGAGCCAAGAATTGGGAAATAAGATATGTTGTTTGGAAATATATGTATTTCACAACAATGGAATGATTAGTACAAAAATGTAAGTTTAGAGGAAAGCAGGAACTGCACAGATGGCTGGGAATGAATTGGAAATGCTTATTTCTGAAGCCACATATGAAGACATAGGTTCTCCTGCTGCTCCTGACACCCACAGGGAATTGGTTTCATGACTCCAAACATGTCAAAAGTTGCAGATGCCCATGCCCCAAATGTAAACTGGTGTCATGTTTGCATATAGTCTACACATGCTGTATAGACTTCAAGCCATTTCTGACTTCTAATAGGTACTGTAATTTACAGGTAAATAGTTGTTAATAGTTGTTTGGAGGTAGCAACAAGGACATTCTACATGTTTTTTACATCACGTTTTTTAAAGCATTCTGATCCATGGTTGCTTGAATCAATGGATGTAGAAGATAAGAATATAGAGGGCTGACTATTCTTTATACATCAGTGTATTACAGACATTGTTATATATGTAACATTGCATAATGAAAACTTTTAAAAATTACACTTATTTGTTTGGGTTGGGGGGAAAATGCCCTGGTGTGTGTGTGTGTGTGTGTGTGTGTGTGTGTGTGTGTGTGTGTGTGTTTAGGTCAGAGGACAATGTTTGGAAATCAGTTCTTTCCTTCCACCTGTGAGTCTCAGGGATTAATCTCAGGTCATCAGGCTTGGTGACAAGTGCCCTTAACCACTGAGCCAATCTCACTGGTAGGCCACATATGGTGAAAACAATAGAAGAGAGTTAGTAGATAAGCATGATTTCATCTGTGCTGGTTTGGATAAGAATAACACCGCCCTCCATAGACTCATATATTTAAATGTTTGGTTCCCAGTTAGTAGAACTGTTTGAGAAGGATTAGGAGGCCTTGTTGGAGGAGGTGTTTCAGTGGAGGCTTCAAAATCCCACACCAGTCCCAGTCTTGTTTTCTCCCTCCCACCCCTGCCACCATGTAGCAGATCAGATGCGACCTCTTAACTACTTCTCTAGCAGCATACCTGCTTGCCTGCCACCATGCTCCCTGCCATGATGATAATGGACTAACCCTCTGAAACTATAAGCAAGCCCCAAATTAAGTACTTTCTTTTAAAAGCTGCCTAGGTCATGGTGTCTCCTCACAGCAATAGAACAGTAGCTCAGACATCATCTGTGTCAAAATATATATCTATAAAGGAGATATTTGGGGGAAATACCATAACTTGATTATTTGTGCTAAAGAACAAACAAAATGAATACAATGTTTTTATTTCATAATGGTAAAAGAATAAATAAATCAAGAGACTGCAAAAATCCTGTGTGTATGTACCTAATAAGACGGGCTCAAAACAGATGAAGCAAAAACTAATAATTCTTAAAAAAAATGGACAAACTCACAATTATGATTGGAGGTTATGATACCTCTCTCAATGCAAAGAACAAGTAGACAGAAAACCAGTAATGCTATAAAAGAATGGGAAAACACTCTGACCATCTTGGCCTTCTTAACCTAGAGTACTACAAGCAACAACAGCAGCCTATACATAGAACACTTACCAAGACAGGCCATACCCTGGGCCATAAAACAAGATGAAATAAACGTACAGTATCAAATCAGGGCCAGTAATATGAATCATCAGGTAAAAACATTTGCTGCCCAAACCCAGTGACCTGAGATTTGATCCCCAGAACCCATGAAAGGTGGAAGGAAAGAACAGGCCTCTCTCCATGTGCTTGATGACACCCATGTTCACATCTCAGCAGATCGAGAAGCAGAAAAAGAGAAGTGCTGGCCCTCAGATGACTTCCTTTTGTTATTTAGTTCCAAGACCCCAGCCCAAAAGATGGTACCTTCACCAAGCTTAATTCTTCCATAGGCACCCTCACAAACACACCCAAACATGTGCCTCATTAATGCCCAAGGTGTTTTATTGTTTGTTTAAGATTTATTGATTTGTATTTTATGTGTATGGATGTTGTATCTACATGTATAGATATATATAACATGTGTGCCTGGCCTATGAAGGCTAGAAGACTACATCAGATCCTCTGAAACTGGCATTACAGATTGTTATAAGTGACCATGTTAGTGCTAAGAATTGAACCCTGATCTTCTGGAAGAGCAGTGAGTGCATTTAAACCACTGAGCTCTCCAGACTATTGTTTGTTTTCTTCTTTTTTGAGACAGGGTTTCTCTGTGTAGTGCTGGCTGTCACAGAACTTGCTCTATAGACCAGACTGGTCTCAAACTCAGAGATCGGCCTCCTTCTGTCTCTTGAGTGCTGAGATTAAAGGCATGTGCCACCACCCAAGTGTTCTCAGGTTACCAGGCACAAATGAAAAACCTTTACCACTGAGCCATCTCACAGCTCCAAGATGTATTTTAATCCAATAAAGTTATCACTCAAAATTAACTACCATTGCCTTGCATGGTAGGGCATGCCTTTAATCCTAGCACTGGGAAGACAGAGACAAGTGGATCTCTGTGAGTCCAAGGACAGACTGATCTACATAGGGAGTTCTAGGCCAGCCAGGAGGGTTACATGGTGAGATCCTATCTCAAAATGAACCAAAAAAAAAAAAGAAAGAAAGAAACCCAAATTAACCATCACACTAAGTTTTAAAGAGCCATAGAAATATCCCCTCTTATTTGAAAATCTGGGTTTTGTCTCTGGCTCGTATAATAGTACCAGAGTGGTAAAGGTAAAAGGGATTTTTTTTTTTTGTAATCCTAAGAAGCCCTTGTCTACCATACCTGAGTTAATAATTGTTAGAAAGTCCTTAAAGATGGCATAGGTTGCCAAGTAAATCAAACACACTATTTCAGAGGGTCCAGACTTTTAGTCTACCTCCTAAGGTCTGGGGAAGGGAGAAAGGCCGAGAGTGATTTTAATTAGCTGTAGCCAGTGACTTCATCAGTTAGGCCCAGGAAATGAACCTCCTTAAACCTCTAACTTGAGTTTGGGCAACTTTCAAATTGCTGACCACGTGGATATGCAGGGATGGAATATACCAAGACAGTTCCTGGAATTTCAGTTACCAGGGCTTTAACCTGTTCATCCCATCCACTTGGCATTTCTACGTTGTAGCCTCTATAATAAACAGGTAAACACAAGCAAAGGGTCCTCCTGAATTCTGCAGTCCGTTCTATCACAGTAGCAAACTAGAGGAAGAAATCATAGAAGCATTCAGTCAGAGTCAGCACAGGAGGCCAGGGCTTTGACAGACATCTGACCTGGGGCACATCTTAGTGGGACTGTATCCTGAGGCTACAGGATCTTATACCATGTCCAGGTAAACAGTGTCAGAATAGCAATAAATTGTGAGCAAGCCTGTTGGTGTCCACACAGAACTGGGGAATAGCCTGCATATACATTTAGTGTCTGTCTTAGTTGGGGTTTCTATTGCTATGAAGAGACACAATGATCATGGCAACTCTTACAAAGGAAAACATTTGACTGGGCCTGGCTCACAGGTTCAGAGGTTTAGTCCATTACTGTCATGGCAGGAAGCTTGGCAGCATGCAGGCAGACATGGTGCTGGAGATATAGCTGAGAGTTCTACATCTCGGCAGGCAGCAAGAAGAAAGAGAGACACTGGATATGGCTTGAAACCTCAAAGAATACCCCTAGTGATACACTTCCTCCAACAAGGCCACACCTACTCCAGCAAGACCACACTCTTAATATTGCTACTCCCTAGTGATCAAGCATTCAAACCTATGAGCCTATGGGGGCCATTCCTATTCCAATCACCACAGTGTCAAAAGTGGAATATGTGAGAGCATCATAATTGGCTTTTCTCCCTTTTTCTTTTCCTGCTGTGAGATGATGTGTGCCAGTTGATGACAAGGGCTGTCCTTAGTTTTGCATTTCCACTAAAATACAGGCTAGTGTCCTTCATCCTCGAGAAGCTCAAAAAATACTAATAAATGAGAAACGGAATCCTGGGCAAATGTAGTGGACACTGCCTATGCACTGCAGCCTGGGACTTTGAATTAGTGCCTGATTAAAAAACCAAACAGGCTTGTGTTTGAGTAAGCAGTAACTCCCCTGTAAGGAGAGGTGCTTGTAAGGGACCCTGGGAATAGCACAGCCTTCCCTTTAGTGGAATGATGCTGATGCAGTACATTCTTAAGGAGACCTCCTCTGTGGCCTGAGCTAAGGATCCTCACACTTCCACACACCACTCCTCATGCTGAGTGGGTAGGAAGCAAACCTCCTCTGAAGTGTGGATGCTTTGGGTGCCCTCCTCTGCCTGCCTTTATTTTCAGAAACCTGCAGAACAGATAGGCTACATTCTACCTTTTTACACACACACACGCACACACACACACACACACACACACACACACACACACACACACACACACATACACATACACACACCATTTTCTAAATGAGCCATTGTCTTTAATCACCATGGAAAAGGTATTATACAGTCTTGCTTAAAGGGGATTTTTTTTTTCTTGCCAAGAGATGAAGTTCTTCCAGATAAGGATAAAGACATTAAGGATTGTCCAAGAAGATTCTTCTTTAGTTGAGATAATACTTTGGCGATAATTAACTAAATTGTATAGACATCAATGGGCCACAAATCCCCAGAGGAATTGCCTGAGATGCAGAGGACTTTAGGTGCTGAAAGAACAGATCAGAATTAGGCAGCAGTTACTTTTTGAGTTTCCTGGCATTAAAATGAAAAGGGATATTCAGGAATGTCTGTCATTCTAGTCACTCAAGAGGATCCCAAGCTCAATGCCAGCTTGGGCAATTTAATGAAACACTATTTCAAATAAAAGATAATGCTTGAAGATGTGTAGTAGCTCAGTGGCAGAAAGCTTGCCTAGCATGGGGTCCTGAACCACAAACAGGAAGCAGAGAAAGCTAACTAGAAATGGCAAAAGTCTTTTGAAACCTTAAAGCCTACCCCCAGTGACATACTTCCTCCATAAGGCCACACTACCTAGTCCTCCCCTAACAGCCACCAACTAGTGGCCAAACATTCAAGTGCACAAGACTTATGGGGACTATCTCATTCAAACTGCCACATTCCATTCATTGGTCCCCATGGTCTTGTGGCCATTTCACAATGTAAAACGCATTTAGTCCAACTTTTCAAAAGTTCCATAGTCTTTCACAGTCTCAACAATGTTTGCAAGTCTAATGTCTCTTCTGAGAGTCAAGGAGATCTCTTAACTGTAGCCCTGTAAAATCAAAAGCAGATCACATACTTTCTACATACAATGGCACATAATATACATTACCACTCCAAACAGGAGGAATTGGAACAAAATGAGGAAATACTGGGCCAAAGCAAAGCCAAAACCTAGCAGTGCTAACTCCAAATCCTGTAGCTCCACATCTGGTATCGAATGATTTAAATGGCTCTGCTTTGTTGCCTGCAAACAAAGCATATGACCCCTCTCTTTCTTGGGTTGCTTCTAATCCGTGTGTGCAATGGTTCTTGGCAAAAGTCTCTTGGTTCTGGATCCTCTAACATCTTGAAGTCTCCAAAGCAAGTCAGGCTTCACTTTCACAGCTTCAAACAATGGCCTCTTAGGGCCTCCATGAAGGGACTTCACAGTCACACACCTGGCCTCAGTGACTCTCTGCAACCATAGAGGAAGGTTACATGACCCCTTTACTTGTGTATCCTTCCTGACTCTAAAGCTAGCACCATGTCAACAACACTACCAACTTGAGGTGAACCCTGGCCCCTTTGAATTATATTTACAACAGCTTTTATTAGTTGTTCCTTTTCTAGAATCAGAAAATTCCTTAGGCTTTTTTTCTTTCACAAGTTGGAAACTTAGGTTGGTTCTTGCCCCGAGACCCCCTTCATAATAGTGCTAATTTCCTTAACAATTTTAGCCTCTCTTCTAGCACATACTTTGGCTGTAACATTAAGCTTCCCAGTATTCTTTTCCTTTCCAAACTACAATTTGTATTTCTTTCTGCCCCATTTGCTCTTTTTCATCATAGACCTGCATAGGTGTGATTATTAATAAACAAACAACAGAGCCAATATTAGGCTGTCTTGAAATCTCCTCCATCAAAGAGATATGTCCATTACCTTTTAAATTAGCCTTAGGCAAATTCTTAGGACAAGGGAAGAAAGCAGCAACATTTTTTTTCCCCAAAATATCACAAGAATAGTCTCTAGCCTAATTGTTAATATTGTTCCCCTTGAAACTTCTTGAGCCTGGACTTCACAGCCCATGTTGCTGTCAGCACTACTGTCTTCTAAGTTTTTACTAGGATGGCCACTGAACTCTGCTTATAGCATTCAACCATTTTTCTTGTCCAATGTTCCAAAGCCTTCCACATTCTTTCAAAAATAAACATGGTCAGGTTCTTCACAGCAATAGCCCATTTCTTGGTACCAGCTTCTATACTGTCTACTTTCTATAGATGTGATCAAACACCATAGCCAAGGCAACTTATAGAGGAAAGAGTTCATTTGGAACTTACAGTTCCAGAGGCTAAGAGTCCACGATGGAGAAGAGGTAGGAGGTGGAGGGCAGCTAGAGTAGCAGCTCCATCTTAAACTGCAAACAGGAAGTATAGAGGGCACAAATCTGTTGAAATCTCAAAGCCTGCCCCTCAGTGGTGTACTTCCTCCATTAAGGCCACACCTCCTAATCCTCCCCCACAGCTACCGGCTGAGAACCAGGTATTCAAATGCCTGAGACTTATGGAAGGACATCTCATTCAACTCACCACAGAATACAAAAGAGAGAGATGAAGTATGCCAGAAAACCCACATCAAGGGGCCTGGAGAGATGGCTCAGAGGTTAAAGGCTCAGTGATTAAAGTAGTTAAAATTTATTGCTCTTCCAGAGGATACAAGTTCAACTCCCAGTACCCAAGTCAGATGGCTCACAACTATATATAATTCCACCTCCAGGAGAGTTGATGAAACCCTGCACACTCATATATACATAAAATTAATCTCTCCCCTCTTTTTTTAACGAAGAAAACTCATGCTAAAAAGGTTATATTATGAATTTACACATAACTCTATCCTGAACTACCTGGCAATCAACAGCACATGAAAGCTGAGTCCTAAAATGCCAACAGAAAATCTATTTGTCTAGGTACTAAATAACAGGCCACTCTATAAAGAGTATTTTCTTTGAAGCAGAGAAATACAGTTTCCAATGTAAGCTTTCCAGCTGCAGGATTTTAAGCCAGTCATCCTAATCTGGCTTAACCTGTGGTGTCACCTGTAAAAAGAAGAACAGGCTTGTATCCTAACATTGCAGTGAGGCTTGGTGAAGCACCTGGGAACACTCGAAGCCCATCATGCATGGTAGTTCCCTTCCTCTCTCCCTTCTACTTAAGAAGTTTTCAAGGAGAACATTACAGAACAGGAGAGTTTTTCTTTATCTAGTCAGTGAAGAGATGAATCAGGTACACTGAAGTTTGGCTTCTGATGAGAAAGCCAACACACAGCCTGAGGTTGCAGTCAGCCCATTGCTAGGTTTGGGGAACATTCGGAATAGTATGAGATATTTCCCCAGGATTAGTTGCTGCTGTTTCTGTGTTTTCCATAGGTGAGCCAAAGGGCTGACAAAGGCAATGTGATATCTTGGGGGCATCCTGTGGCATAATGGGAATCACTGTGCTCACCTGTTGGAAATGGGTGTGTGTACACATCTGTGTTTTGTGAAGTGAGAAAGATGCATGCTTAAGAGCCTGCATACTTTGAGTCTGATCCATGCCCCAAGTTTGCACTGAGCATGGGCAAACCACTGACCCCCATCTGAAAATAATTCAGTTTTCCATGGGTATATCAGGAGACTGAGTTGGTGTTCTTCATGGGGGCCTTCATATTCCTGGCTTCTGTTATGTGAGAGTAAAAGACTGTGGGGTAAGGTCATTGTTTCTGGTTAAGATTGAGTCATTCTTTCTTTCAGCAACATTCACTGAACACTCACCATCTACCAGGCACTACAGTAGACCCCAGAATGCAGAAATAAAAGATCCTCCTCTTCGCAGAAGACTAACTAAAAGGAAACATGCTGTGGAATAATCCTTCTGTTCACTGTATAAATTACACTATGATTGGTTTAATAAAGAAGCTGACTGGCCAATAGCTGGACAGGATAAGGTTAGGCAGGAAAACCAGACTAAAGACACTTGGGAAGAAGAAGGGTGGAGTTAGAGTAGTCACCAGTGAAACACAGAGAGGAAACAGGAGGTGCAAGAGGAAAGAGAGGTAACACCACATAGCAGAATGTAGATTAATATAAATGGGTTAATTTAAGCTGTAAGAGACAGTTAGTAATAAGCCTGAGCTATCAGCTGAACATTTAAAATTAATATTAAGCCTCTTTGTGGTTATTTGGGAGCAGCTGCCAAGACACAGAAAAACTCTGCCTACAAGAACACATGGTGGCGTTACAGTTACATAGATACTCAAATCGTTAACATGGAGAGAGAAAGATTTCCACTAGGTCACTGGAGAACTTTTAGAAGTGAAGGAAAAGGTTTTCTATTTATGCTGAAATAATAGTTAGTTGCCTATTATAGCTAGACTAATTAAGCAGAACATAAAACTTCAGGGCTGGGGGTGTGGCTCAGTTGGTAAAGTGCTTTCCTAACAGGCATGAAGCATTGGCTTAGAAACCCCAGCCTCATATAAACTGGACTGATGTCATAAACCTATAATCCTAGCACACAGGAAGTAGAGGCAGGATGATCAGAAGATTAAGGTTATCTTTGGCCTTATGCGTTTGAGGCTAGCCTGGGATACATTAAGACCTTGTCTCAAAAAAAAAAGTCAATAATGGTGTGACATCTCACATCAAGAAACAAGAAATCTTAGCAATACAGTGGTGGAGACAGGAGAATTTCCATGAGTTCTAGTCCAGTCATCATTATATAGTGAGTTCCAGGACAGTCTGGGCTACAATGTGAGACCTTCCCTGTCTGAAAAAAAAATTTAGTCCCTCATTCACAAAGTGACACTTGCATATTTCACTTGACATGTGTAGCCAGCTGGTGGTTACTTTATTGGACACCAGAGATTTAGATTCTGTTCCCTCAAAGTTTGGTCAGGGAATACCATGAGATATCCTATTTTGGCAATAACTACATAGATGTAAGCTTTCTGGAAATAAAATTGGTTCAAAATTAAGTCAATCTCCAGAAGCTCACAATATAACAGAAGGCTAAGGGCCAACATGAAAGTAAGCTTAAGTCAGATGTGACATTGCATGCCTAGGATCACAGCACATGAAAGCTGAGGCAGGAGGATCATGGGTTCAAGGCCAGTCTGGCTACACAGAAAGTGAGACTCCCCCAAAAGAGAACTGTCTGGCGAGATGGCTCAGCAGGTAAAGTGCTTGAAGCAAAAGCAATTGGACTTGAGTTCAGATCCATAGCACCGATGTGTAAGTCAGGCATAGAGGTGAATTTATAACCACTGCATTCAGGAGAGAGTCCATGGGGACAGGCAGATCTTGGGTCTTACTAACTAAGCTGTTTAGCTAAACCATGAGCTCCAGATTCAGTAAGAGAGGCTGTCTCAAAATATAATGGGGAGAACAATAAAGGATATCTGATGTTGACCCATAACTTCTACACGTGTGCAAGTGAGCATACATACATATACACCTAAGCAAACACATACATATCATATCACAAAACACATATTACACACAGGTACACTTATATGCATATCACACACATTCACACACAAGCTCGGAGCATTGTGGAAGTTGGGGCCTGAATGGGGCCCCCAAACGTTCTCTTCAACTGCAGCCCCAGGGCTGGGGTTTAGTTGAGAGTGAAGATATTCTTAGCATGTATGAGGCCCTAGGTTCAATCGTTAGTACCAAACACATTTCAAATCTGATTGAGAGGACGTTAGGAAATTCACAGTATAAACAATAGAAAGAGTTTCTTCCATTGACTCACTAAAGACATGCTTCCCAAGCATAGAAACCTGGCTTGTTGAATGGAGCTCTCACCAATGTTCAGTCTTCTTTTGTTTGTGGGCTCAAAGGATCTGCCAGACAGAGAGGCCAGTGTCTGAGGGAAGCAGAGAAGCCTGGTTCTCATCCCTCTGTGACAGGAAGCACTGTATCCTTCCCAGGCCAGTACTATTCTCTACTGTGACTATGTAAGAGGCAGGCAACATTTACCAACCACTTCTGCAACTCATAAGACTCTATTGATCTCCAAAATGTCCAGGCAATTTATTGACTTGATTATCCTTCTTTGCCTAGAGTCATTGTTATTTTACCTATTTAAATAAAGTGCTGGGGATGATGATTGTAAGTACTCTCTGGAATTTTGGGGTAATTTCCCAGGTAGCCTTTGGCTTTCTTACCATCTTCTGGTTTTAGATACCCTAAGATCTGCCCTTGACACTGAAGTCCATCCATTGAGGCTTGCCATATATCTGTGTCTCTCTATGTTTTAAGAAGATTACAAGGGTCAGCTTTTGAAGAACAGGGACTGAAACTCAAGTTCATGAACTCGCTCCATGATTTTGACAAAATTGGTTCGCAGGTGTGAGCCTCAGTTTTTTTTTGTTCCAATAAGAATGGTAACAAACTTGTCTTGTGGTTGTTTGGAGGAGGCATTAAGAGATGCAGAACAAAGCTGGGCCTGGTGGTGTGGGACTATATTTGGGAGGTTGAGACTGGAGGACTACAAGTTCAAGGCCTGTTAAAGCTACTCAATGAGTTCAAGGACAGCCTGGGTAAATTCTCTCTCTCATGCAAAACCAAAAATTGCCTCCCCCTGCCCCCCCCCCACCTCAGGGTTCAATACTGTAGCTCATATCTCCTGTTGTCCAAAACACACACATTGAAGAATGAGACACAGGCTTTGTAAGTAATGTTAAGTAGTTGTGCATCCAATTGGGGGTTTTATTTTCTTTCTGTGAGTCTCAAAATGTAATACTAGTGTGGTTTCAGGTTTCTCTTTGTAGGGCATAGATCTTATTTATAAAACTTTTCCCAACACTGGAGCAGAAAGATTCGATCCCTATCCTGAATTTTATTTTTTATTTTTTATTTTTTGCTTATGTCCATAAAATAATTTTTTTCTTTTGTTTGTAATTGTGTATATTTAAAAGAGCTGCTTGAGGGCAAAGATTTGAGCAGTCCACTGAAAGGAAAGGCATGGTGAGCATACACTTCACAGTGAAATCTGGGCTCAAATTCCAGCTTTCCTGTTTAGCTGCTCTCATGGGGTCTGAGAGGAAAATGTTTTTCTCTATCCTCTCAGGTTCAGTAGGTAAGAGATCAATGACTTGAACTAGCAGAAGACACATTACCAGGAACAAAGGAATGCCATGTTTTATCAACAGTCACATGCACAAGAGTTTATGCAAAAGAAGTAAAACTCAAGGAAGTGTGGGCCAGTGTGATGTTTTTAAAAAAATAAAAGGAGATTTGCCCTTCAGGGGATGGTAAGTCGTTAGGAAATGATTAGGCAATAGATGGCTGAAACTGGAAAGAGTAATACCTTCATAAAGGGATGTTTATGCTTTGATTTCAGGTGGAAAGGGAGAAGGTAAGCAATTCTTCCAGTATCTTGCTGATCTGATTTGCCTTCAGCTGCAAGCCATCCTTAAGCCAAAAGGACATATTTGATGCTGGCATGTTCAGTGGCCAGTCAAATCTGTTCCTTTTCTGAACTTGTCAACTGTAAAGTTGAGACATAATCATTCCTTCATGGGGCTATTGTGAGGGTTCAATACACTTGGAAAGTTCAGCATTTGGAGCATTCAAAAAACTCAAGCCCTCTGGCTCTTTTCAGCTATTCATGGGATTTCTCAGTTGAAGGGGCCTTGGTGCTGGCATGCAATACTTTCAGTACACCAGTAAAAATAAAACAAAATAAAATATAAGAACCCAGAAAGTTGAATTGGCAAATCATGCTAACTAGTTGAGTTTTTTGTTTACTTGTTTTGTTTTTGTTTTGTCAATTTGACACAAGCTAGAGTCATTCAAGGAGTGAGAATGTCAACCGAGGAACTGCCTCCATCAGATTGGACTGTAGGCAAGTCTGTTGAGTATTTTTTTGATAAATAATAGATGTGAGAAAGCCCAGCCCACTGTGGTGGTAGCACCCCTAGGCAGCTGCTGGCCCTGGGTTGTATAAAAAGCAGGATGAGCAAGTCAGTAAGTATCCTTCTTCTGTGGTCTTTGCTTGAGTTCCTATTCTGACTTGCTTCAATCATGGCCTGTGATATGGAAGTGTTAAGCTACATACATCTTTTCTGCCCCCAAGTTGGGTCATAGTATTTATCTCAGCAATGGAAAGCAAACCAGGAAACAAGCAAGTCTAAAGTCATATCATATTGATGCTTTCCCAACAATCTCTATCCTGTTCCTCACAATGGGGTGTTTCCCATCCCCCTTCCTACTGTTCAATTTTATTTTAAATTAACATAATAATTGTATACCTAAGTGTTGTATTTCAGTACATGTACACAAGATATACTGATCAAATCAGGACAGACAGCATTTTCAGTTCCTTGTTTCTTTAGGTTTCAAAACTTTGAGTTTCTCTCCTTTAGTTCTTTCCAAATATACTGTAAGTCAATGTGAACTATAATCACCCTGTTCTTGTCATCTTCAGAAGCCAGGATTGGAATAAATTTAACAAACCTGCACTAACAGTTACCATGTGCATAGCTTTGGGCTAGATGTTGACTTTTTTATAGTGTTGATAAACCAGCATACCATGAAGAGAAAGTGAGTGATAGTGATAACTGGGAACTATCTCTCAATAAGAACTATGGATGTTGAGGTCTAGCTAGGAAGTGTTCTTAAGAATAAGGAAGTGTTCCAGAACTACTTCTGACCTTGGGACCAAACATACTGGTTTTGGATCTTGGCATATCCAGGGGTTAGAAAAGAAGCTTGCCCAGATCTAGGGCAATTTGCAGTAAGACAGATAGTAATAGCAATTGATTTTAACACATAAAATGAAACAAATTTACATAAGGCTTTACTAATGAAAATAGGTAATTGTGACTGAATGTGACTGGCCCTCATAAACTCATAGAGAGTGGCACTATTAGGAGGTGTGTGGTTTTTTGTTCTTTTTTTTTTTTTTTGGAGTAGGTATGGCCTTAGAGGAAGTATGTCACTGTGGAAGCAGGCTTTGAGGTCTCATATATGCTCAAGCCACACCCAGTGTCTCAGTTCACTTCCTGTTGCCTTCAGATCAAGATGTAGAATTCTCAGCAACTTCTCCAGCACCATGTCTGCCAGCACACAGCCATGTCCCACTCACTATGATGATAATGTGTGGTGATATTTTATTTGTACTCTAACAAATAAAACTTATCTGGAGATCAGAGAACAGAGCCAGGCACTAAATTAGACGTAGAGGCCAGACAGGAGTGGCACACACTTTTAATCCTATCACTCGAAAGGCAGGGATCCATGTGGTTCTCTGTGAATTCAAGGACACATTGGGAACAGAGCCAGGCATGGTGGCACACACCTTTAATCTCAGCACTTGAGATCTCATGTCTTTGCTTTTGAAGGATACATGCCTTTAATCCCAGGAAGTGATGGCAGGAAGCAAAAAAGGTATATAAGGCGTGAAGACCAGGAACTATAGGCTTTTTAACAGCAGTTCAGTGGAGTCACGTTTGGGTGAGGAATCAGAGGCTTTCAGTCTGAGTAATCAGGAACTCACTCTGTTTGGCTGAGAATTTTCTAGCAGTAAGAACGTGGCTGGCTTCTTTCTGCTTCTCTGATCTCTCAGTTTTCACCCCAATATCTGGCTCTGGGTTTTTTTTTTTTTATTAATAAAACCATTTAAGATTCGTCTTACAATAATGGACGATAAACCTCTGAACTGTAAGCTACTGCAATTAAACATTTTCCTTTACAATAGTTACCATGGTCATGGTGTCTCTTTATAGCAATAAAACCCTAAGACAGTAATTGAATAAATGGTTAAGAAGGGATGAAGAGAAAGCTCTTCCTTAGCATTGAATTTCAGTTAATAAATTGAAAGAAAAGGATGGAAATACAAAATCAACAATTGGCAAAGAGCAATGTCTTGGTTGATTTTTTTTCAGAACTGTTTATATATATACATGTATGAGCATCTGAGTGTGTGTGTGTGTGTGTGTGTGTGTGTGTGTGTGTGTGTGTGTGTGTGTGTGTATTGGGGACTATAGGGGTCCAGCCCCTCAATAGTCCTCTCCTAGGGTCTGGGAAGAATCTACAACCAGCTGATAATTTAATCTTTGATGATAAGAAATGACTCTATGTATACGAAACTCTTTAGTACATACACTTTTATTACTCTGAGTCAGTTCTCTCTCTACACTGCTTCTATTCTGCTCTCATACCTAGCTTCTTTCTTGCCTGATTTCTCTCTACATTTATCTGCTGTCCTCTCTAAGTTCTATTTTAATTCTCTCATATTAGTTTTGACCATCTAGGTTCTCATCCATCTAGTTCTTTCCCACTTTAGCTCTTCTCTCATTTCCTTCTTTCTGGTGTCTGGTGTCTGTCTTTGCTTTCCATCTTGAGACAGGGGCTCTTCTTATTGTTTGATGCTTAGTTTGTCAAGCTAGCTGGCCTGTGTGACCTTGCAGGGATTCTCCTTTCTTTGCCTCCCACCTCTGCATAGGAACACTCTGATTACAGATGCTTGCTACAGCTTCAGGCTTTTACATGGATTCAAAGATCAGGTTCTCATGGTTCTGTGGCAAATGCTTTACTTATCTCCCTAGTCCTGGAGTTGCATTGGGTAAGGTTCAGCCACACATAGTAAAATCACTGTAGAAGTATAAAAACAGATTATATAATCTCAAATAGCTCCCCCACAAGATTCTTATTAATTACAAAGATAAAATAATAATTTTATCGTAGGGAACTTGGCATATGAAAACCTCATCTAGAATACCAGTTGATATCCCACTCAGTAAGACATATCAATATCATATGCCTCCTTCTCTGCAACCTGAGAAAGGCATAGCATCTCATTTTTGTAATATTCTAGCTAAACATGGATCATCTATATTAATCATGAAAAAAAATCACAGAAACATGATTGAAAAACATTCTAGAAAATACCTGGAATAAACTTTTAGGAATCATTGAAATGTGAAAAATAAAGACATCTCACTGACTGGAAGAAAAGAACGAGATGTGACAGTACATGTAATGTATCACCTTATATTTAATCAAGGACCTGTAAAAAGAAATTAATAAGAAATCTGAGTACTTTTCAATCCAACCTGAAGCATTATTCTAATTAATCTTATCAATAAAAATGAGGAGTCAGATATAGGGGTAAAAACCTGAAAGATCAGAGAAGCAGAGGAGCAGCCACAGTTGTTTCCTACCTCCTTGGTTCCTCCATCCCAAAAGGCCAAGATCCTCTCTCTACTTTGCCTTACACTTCCTGTCTCATCTCTTTACAGTCCTCCAATACTCTATGGTCAGCTAGTGGCTAGCTTTGCCCTCTGACTCCAAGCAAGATTTATTTGTCAGAACACAATTAAAATATCACACAACATTTCCCCCTTTTTGTCTAAATAAAAAGTGAAGGTTTTAACTAAAATAGTAAAACTATACACAATAAGTTCAGTAACTATATATAAATATATACAGGCAATAATTACATTAACAATGTCCAGTCCATTTGCAATTGACAAATTCAGAGAAAATACTCCATTATCTCTCCTATCTTGTTAGTCCAAATTGTTGTACCTAATTCACTTTCTATCCTAACTTGTATTACCAACTCGAAATTATCTTTTTATGTCTCTCAACCTTATACACTTATACCTCTTTTGTGAGTTTCTTTTCTGAATTTGGTAACAAGGAAAACTATAACTATCTAGTCTTCAACTCCATCAGAGACCTGGGAAGGATATAATATTACTGGAGTAAGCAGGAAGTGCAAAGCAAAGAACTTCCAAAACTAAGAAATAATAGAAACAGCTGGCTGCCTGGACAGTCACCCAAGTTTCCTCTGTGATGTTGCGGTATCCATCTTTGGCCTGCAGGCCTAGAATATCTGACAGACTTTTCTGTGAAGGAATATCCCACCTTGTCTTGGCAAAGTTCAGCAGTCACTTTTTTTGTGTGTCCTGCTTGTCCAATTTGGACAGCATACTGTCAGCAGTCAAGGCAAGGGCACTTTCTTGCCCAGTGGCTAGCTTTTGCCACAAAGAAAGTAAACTCAATATGGAGGTTCTTTGATGCTTATCATCTTCTCTGAAGTAGATTGGTGCTGCCAGAAGCAGACATATCTCATTGTCATTAAAAAAAAGAAGCTTATGTTATTAAAACATCTTTAATGCCATATTCTGTAGATCTCTGAAGTATTTGAAGACCACCTGTCTATCTAAAATATCTGTTTGACCTTGAAAATATACCTAACATGGCTACAAGTTTGATTGTAATAGGTGACTAACTAGTAACCTGTGTTTCCTTATTATCCTAAATAGTTTGAAATAATAGCTTTCAGGCACTAGAAATTTATGTTACATTTTTAAATAAGATGTATAGGTACAATACCTTGAACAAGAATAGAAACACCTGTAATTTATGTTTTAACAAAAATAACCTTAAATTTGCATCAATATACACAAATATCTTAAGCAAGAATAGAAACATATATACAGTATAACAAAAATAACCTCAAATTTTTATCCATATACAAAAACCCATATCAATGTAAAATATTTAAGACTAGGAGTTGCTTTTTTGGTTTAAAAGTAGATTCAATAATCTATCCTTTTATTCTATCATTTCTATATCCCCCTTTTTTTTTCAGAACAAGATCTCTGAATCTAATCTCTTTTGTTCAGATTTCTTTCTGACCATTATCAATAACAACTTGTAACCAACCCCCCTTAAACAATGACAAATATCTATAACCCACTGAATGAACAAAAACTGCCCATCCTACCCTTAGGAATGTGGGCATTGTGTTCTTAAAATTACTTCCTGCTATCTGGGGGTGATGGCATCTTTAGGGGGCCCTGAAAAAAATTGGGATAATTGTCAAGTCTTGGGAGCACTAGCTGTATCATTTGTTGTCCAGGCTCTGTGTAATGGGAAAGTCCAGGGCTTATTTCAAGTCCTAGCTAGAGTAGTCTATGAGGCTGGACCATTTCAGCTAGCCACCCTGAAACTGTCCTGAGTAATTTGTAGTCCAAAGCTGATTTTTGAGTGGTGTTTGTCAGCTTAGTGGCATTACCACAGTCCAGGTGGAATCATCATTGTGAGGCCCTTTCTTTCTTTTGGAGACTTCCAAGGTTACTGTTAGGCATGGTCATGGTTCACTGTAGAAAATTTAAACATTTTAATTGTCATATGCAGCAGATCTCAAATTGGTTAAAGGACCGTAATTTATTATGTACATCCAGAATACAAAAACTTAATCCCTAGTTATGTGATAGAGTCAAACCTGAATTATGTATAGGAAGCTAGATGAAGCTTTTTTCTAGAATTAGTTAGTACTCTATATGATCATTAATATCATGACAAAAAGTTTAAAAGATAAATATTAATCTTATAAAATTTGAGATAATATTTATACCTTAAGAAAAATTTTAAAGAGTCAAAATAAAACCAAAGGACTATGACATTAATGGCGATAGAATAATCCCTTAATGCTGTAGGATAATGCTCTTGTACACTGTAAAGATTTGTCACTCGAATTGGTTTAATAAAATGCTGATTGGCCAGTAGCCAGGCAGGAACTATAGGCAGGACAACCAAACTAGAAGAATTCTGGGAAGAAGAAACTCAGAGTCAGGAGTTTCCAGCCAGACACAGAGGAAGCAAGATGTTATTTTGAGACACGGTACCAAGCCATGTGGCTAAACATAGAGAAGAGTTATGGGTTAATTTAAGCATAAGAGCTAGTTAGTAATAAGCCTGAGCTACCAGTTGAGCATTTATAAGCAATATTAAGCCTCGGAGGCAATTATCTAAGAAGCAGTTGCCAGGTATTTGGGAACTGGCAGGCAGGAGAGAAACTTCTGCCTACACTTTAAGTTTTTTTTTTTTTTTTTTTTTTTTTCCTGTCCCATATCAGGTGGCTCTTCTTGCATGAGACAGAGATTTTGGATTTTCTTTTTAACAATCATGCTTGAGTTTAGAGAAGAAGAGAGCCATGCTCCAACTCCAAAGTCAGCTTTAATTTTTAATTGAACTGGGACTATAAAAAGACCATTTGTATTACATGTCTGTAGAGAACAGCAGAAACAAACATTTGAGAAGATTTATGGAATTTTATCCTGTTGGAAATGTAATATAACAACAGGCCAATTTACGCTTTTTGGGGGGACATTTTCTCTGGATATGTCCTTTTTCTCCAGATGTCTCAATTGTCCAGTGATCTTCAGATTCCTTCTTTGGATGCCTTCATTTTTCTGGAAAGACAAAAACAAAACCCTGCCCTAACCCTAATCTGATCAAATGAAAAGCATCTGTTAGTCTTATAAATTAGTTTAGATTGAATGATCACACTGTTAGATGAACTATCTCCTCTTCTAATTGAGAGATCCTGACTCCAAGCAGGCTTTATTTGTCAGAACACAAGTAAAATATCACACAACATAAGCCTGTAGCAAATTGTATTGTATCAGTAAAACTTCTTTTTTTCCCCTTGTCTTTGACAACAGCTGTATTATGGTTGTATAAGACATGAATATTTTCAGGAGCTGGGTAAAGGTAAACATGATGAATTCACACACACACACACACACACACACACACACACACACACACGCACACTTTTGAGGTTGGGTCTCTCTCACCTCAAAATATATAGCCCATGTTGGCCTCAAACTTATGATCCTCCTTCTTTAGCCTCCTAAGTGCTAGGATTATAGTTGTGTATCACCATACTTAGCTTTCTTATACTTCTTTTGCAATATTTTTTCAAAGTCTGAAATTGTTGCTAAAACGAAAAGCTGAGAAACGACATATGGCCTTTGACAAATCTCTTTTTCCTCACTGAATAGAGTTTTCTTCTGTTAAAACTTTGTTCACAGTGAGAGAAAGCTGCTTGAGATAACCAGCTTGTAAAGAAGAAAGGTGTATTTTGATTGATGGTTTCTGAGGCACTAGTTCATAATTATTTAGCCCCACTGTGGTGGTAGTACAGTACAGCATGATGGGAGCACATGGCAGAGTTGCTGTTCACCTCCTAGCAGCCAAGAAGCAAACATTGAGGAAGAAGGGAGAAATCAGAATCCTCTTATCCCCTTCAAGTGCATGCCTCCAATGACCTGCCTTCCTTAAAGTAGACCTACCTCTTAAAGATTGCACCATCTTCTAATAGGGACCTAAAAGGATATGGCTGTGGCTTCTGTCACTTAGTTCATCACCAGGGTTGATTTGGCTGGCTAGGCTAGTGCCCCCTTCCTCTCTCACTGCTTTATGTGTGTCCTTCCAGAACCTCCAGGCTCTACTGAAGATGACAACCTTCCCTGATGGAGGAGAACTATTCTTCCATCAAGGGCATATGAGAAGTTGGGCTCCCCTGCTAGAACTTACAAACAAGTTCTCATGGTCCACCATCTTCTAATAGCATCACAGCTTGTGACCACATTTTGATTTGTGGAACTTTGGATCCAAACTGTAGTGTTGCTCATCTGTATGGGTGGTGGGGACAATCATCCTAGTCTGCTTACTAGTGTCAGGAAGGAAAAATAGACTAGTACAAAGAACAATGTGAATGTTGTAATCCGTAAAAAGTTATTCTTGTTGTTAGTAATAGCAACTCCACTGTCTTGAGCTGCTACAACTTCAGAGGGTTCCTGCCAAATCAAAAGCATCTGGACACAAACCACTTCCAGCCACGCAGAATGCCCTGGTCCAAAGAAGTAATAATGCTGTCTTTGTGGCTGGATGGCTGTTGTCAAGGAGATGGCTCCAGATAGCCCAGACAGCTGATGGGAGTGATGTCACTTCTGGGCTTGGCAGAAAGAAAAACCACAATGAGAAAAACAGGGCAATGGTCTCTCTGTCTCTAACCATGAATATGCTACAGTAGCAGGAAAAACAACTTCCGATATAGTTTTTCCTTTGTATAACGGATTCTATTTTCAGTTTTCAGGTTCACCAAAGGTTAAGCTCATAATCCACAAACATGGTATTACTAAATAGGACACGGGATTAATCCTAATGGGAACTTCCTATAGGTTCTTTATAGTTCTCTACTCAATTTTGAATGTGGGAAAACCAAAGCACTGAAAGGGGAAGAGGTCACAGAACAAGTAGTAGTTAGAATCTAGGCATCCACAATTCCAGTCCTGCAATCCTATCACAGCCACCTGGAGACGTTTGCTTAAAGAATAGAGTCTGGTGATTATAGAATCTAAGTACTGTGCTATCTACACTAGACTTCATGTCTTTCTTTGATTTCTGTTTGTTTTTACATTTCATACATGTATACAGTTTGTAATGATCATATTCATCACCTTCCATTACATTCTCTTGTCCCTATGCACTCCTGATAACTCTGTTCTTTCCAACTAGTCTCTTTCCTACTTTCAGGTCCTTCTTCTCCCTGCTGAGTTTAATTAGGGTTGCTTGTATGAGCATGGATGGGGGGTTATTCACTGGAGTATGTGCAACTTACCACGGAAGATAATGACACCTTCTCCTCCAGCAATCACAGATCTCATGTCTGAATTGTAAGTTCTAAGATGGAAAAAGAACTGAACACTTGGGGAATATGGCCTTTCTGAACCATTTAGGGCATTGGAGTTCAGAGGCATCTGGGCTCAAATTACAGCTCTGACTCTTGCCGGTTTGTAAAGAAAGAATGTTTGGGGTTACTGGGGAATGAGAATGAGTATGAACATGTGCACATATAGAATTACTATTGACAGAATTCCTAAAGATATCTCAGGTCATCCTCACAAAAACCTTATTGGATAGGTACTAGCCCCACTCTCTCAGATTGAGCACTTGAGCTTGTCCGTCAAAGGCACCCACTCGTTCCCTCAGGACCACAGAATATAGCAGGTAAAAGTCTCACCCTACAAGTCTGGAGCTTGTGGTGCCCAAGTACAAAGAGCCTTGTAACTGTACAGTGCCCAGTCAAAAAAACCGCAGGACAATCTGCTTTGCTACTAGCGACCACCGTTCCACACTGATGCATCCTCTCCTTCCCTCCCTCTCTCTCCCCCTCCCTTTTTCTCTCCTCCCTCCCTCCCTCCCTTCCCTTCCCTTCCCATTCCTCTCACTGCGGCGTAGATTTATTAAGGAAAAGTGAGGAAAAACTCCTGAGAGTGGGAGGGGCTCCAAGGTAGGAGTAGCTGAAATTCCAATTTTGTCAGGACCATTATCTGGGAGGGCACAGAGTGGCTCCTCTCAGAATATCTTCATTCTGTACAAGGTTAAAACATGGTTCCAGAGAAACCCCGATCTTGATGCCAGGAGTTAAGGATCTGGTTTTAGTGGATAGTAAACTTGTATATTACTTTGGACAAGTCATTTCTTCTCTCTGAGTCTCAGTTTACTGATTGTTGGTGCATGAGTCCTAATGGTAACAAAATTCACTGAAGTATGGCTGACCCCTTTATAGGTATGAGGCTTCAAACTCAAACTAAATTATTGTTTATACCAGTGCTCCACAGGTGGCATTTTTCTAAATCGAGGCAGAACTCAATTATCTGAGTTTCAACATAAGGCAGAAGACTTTAGGGTAAAAGAACCAAGGCGCGAGTGTGGAGTCATGATTATAAAACAGCAAACAGAATTAGAAACTATGAGCTAGAATTAGAAACACCTCCCGCTTAAATTAACTGACTAGGGCGGACTTTCACCCTCAACAAATATGGCCCCTGTCTTGGCTTCGGCCCCAGTGCCCTCACACACAAAAAAAATGGCGGCTAGCCTCTCTCTTCTTAGTATAACGGGTTCAAAGGAGGAGTTTCTGCCCTGAGTTAAGATGGCGCCTACTCACGCTTTCCCTGCCCGGTATTCCCTGCCCGGTTCCAGGCCTGTGCAGGGCGGCTTCACCGCGCGTGCCTGCTGACCCCGCCTTGTTTCCGTAGGAAGAGGCGAGGGAAAGATGGCGGCGGCTGCGGTTTGAATTCCAGCGGCGCCGCTAGACTGAGAACAAGAAGTAGGTTCGAAGGGGCGGGACCTGGGGAACCCAGCGCGTCGCGACAGCTTGGGGAACCAGTGGCGCCGCCGCCGCCGCAGACACCGCTGCCACCATCTCTGTGTTGGTGATGGACTCGGGGATGGAATTGGACGTCACCCTGCCTGGGAGCCTCAGCCGCTGCAGGTGTGTCCCTGGCCTTAGGGTTCGTGGTAACTGGGCTGGGGTTTGTATTGATGGTGGTTCTCTCTCCCAAGGCCTTCGGTTTAATTGAGAATGGTCCCGGCTGCTACCCGTGTGTGCTGGGACCTGGGGGTGTCCAGCCAGCTTCACATTCGTTTATGGGATTCTGGAACATACTTTGAGAGAATGTGTAGGATAGGTAAGGGACTTTTTGAAAGAGTGGGAGGAAGTGGGGCTAATTGGGATTTCTGTTTGTAGGGGCTGGTTGGGACCAGGACCCTAGGGCACTTGGTGATTCAGTATTGTTTGGGGGTTTGCATTCATTATGGGGAGTGTAGTTGTTATTTTAGACTTTGCTTATGGGGTCACACAGTAGCCACCCAGGACAGAGGCATCAGTGCAGGAATTAAGAGCCTTGGCTGGAGAGGGACAGAATTGGATTTAAGTCCAGCCTATAAATTGACTTCTGCTCTGTAAAATGGGCTAATGGTAATACGCACCTATGCACTCACATTATTAGATAAGAATGAAAGAAACAATGGCTGGCCAGCAGTTCTCTTGGCAAGTGTAGAGCTGACACACGACAGTGTTGAAAAGGATGATCTGTGTTACCATCACTACCACTGCTACAAGTTGTGTCTTCTTTCCAAAGCCTTTGGGACCAGGAATTAGATTACTTTGGACGTTTGGAATGGTTTGTTGGCATGAGAACTAAACTAGCCCAGGGTCTAACTCAATGGATCTGCTAATACACTCCTTTCCTTCCTCTCCCAGCCCTGACAGGACAGATGCTACATTCATTTCTGGTAATTCACCTCTTAACCCATTCTAGGCCCTCTAGGCAATTGCCAGCTTCAGGATGAAATTCTGTAATGTGGCTTCCAACTTTCTTCATAGCCTGCTGCATCTACCTTTCTAGCCTCCCCTCTCTCTCTGGTTCCCAACCCTGTCTCTTCCTCAAGCTTTTTGCCCTATGCCTGACTGCCAAACTCTGTGTCAGGCATGATCTTGCTTTGTTATTTCTTGCTCATTTGCCCTTCCTTCACCTTTTGCCTTATTAACATTCCTGTACCACTGCTAGGAAACACTCACTGATATTCCCACCTTTGCCGGGGCTATCTGTACTGTTCCAGATACCCTTGCCTGTCACTGTCTGAACCGTGTCAACAGTCATCAGCACTGTTTAATAGAAATACAACCTGTGGTGTGTATTTAATTAAAAACTGCCTTATAAGCCAGGTGTGGTGGTGTTCACCTTTAATTCTAGCACTCGGGAGGCAAAGGCAGGTGGATCTCAGAGTTCAAGGCTAGCCTGGTTTACAGAGCAAGTTCCAGGACAGCGAGGGCTACACAGAGAAACCCTATTCCAAAAAGCCAAAACAACAGCAACAATAACAAAAACTTTCTGGTAGTCACAATTAAAAAAAGAAAAAAAAGGAAGTGAAATTCCTTTCTTTGTGGTGCTGGAGGTTGAACTCAGGGCCTCACACGTGCTCAGCAAATGCTTAATCACAGAGCAGCAGCACCATTGGCAGCAGGTGAATTAATAACACACTTTATTTAGTTTAATATTTCTGTACGTAATTTTAGCAAAATCTATAGGAAAACTTGTTGATGAGGTATTTTACACTTTGCAATCTTTGACATATGGTATGACTTTTTACACTTAAATTCCTTCTCAGTTTGGACAAACTGCATTTCAAGTTATAGTTAATGGTTTGTGTATTGGACAGTACGGGTGTTGGCTGTTAACATATGGTCACCAGATGAGATGGAGACCTATTTTAGAACAGGAACTAGTTTTGTTCATCTTTGTAACCCCACTTCTTGGCCTAGTGAGTGTCTGGTACACAATAGGAGCAGAGTGGCATTTACTAAACCACTGAGTGAAAAATTATTCTCTGAGGGGCTGCTTTTGTCCCCCTGTTACCTGTGGGACCTCTGAAGCTCAGAGAGTTGAAATGGGGTCACATGAAAAGTCCACGATGAATCAGGACTTAAATCCAAGCTTCCTGACTCCAAAGCCTGTCTGCCTTGTGGCTAGTTGAACTAACCAAACTGAGTATTCAGAGGCCCTTGCAGATCTTCTGGCACTGCACTCACTGGCCCTTCAAGAGTATCAGAAATATTGTGGGAGGGATGGGTCTCCATTAGGTGACCACAACAGGAGAAAAGAGTTCCTGTGATAAAATCATACCTTTCCATTTTAATATGTTGCTTTCTGAGCACTCTTCTCTTGGTAATTTGCAAGCTCCACATTCATAGCCTATACTGAGCCCAGTTTGTCTGTGAACTTTTGTTTCATTAGGTCAGGGTACACTATTTGCTCCGAACCTAATCCTTGTTCGTGTTTCAAACAGCTTTAATATCCCTGTGTAATTTGGACCCAGGGACCCTGGTCCAGTTAAGACTTTTACATTTTTTTTATGTAGAAAAACCCTGTGCTTGGCAGTCAGTATGACAGCACAGAGGACAGTATAAACCCTCTTTCAGCCACTTACTAGTTATGCTGCTTTGAATAAGTCACTTCCCTTCCAAGCCTCAGTTTCCCTTTGTTGATAAACTTATTGGTGGCTGTGTGGATGAAGTAAGAAAGAGTGCACATAGGAAGCACCTGGCACATACTGGAGAAGATGTGAACTCAGCTTGTGTTCTTAACTCATACCACCACGCACACTGTTGGCTATACAGGATCCTCAACACTGCAGCCCTCAGTTCATCTCTTTGTTTACACGCCAAGAGTCTGTCTGTGCTCAGCTGGGAGTGTCCTGGGGCCTGAACGCAAGCTTATTGAATCACGGGTTGCTCTAGCACATGTCCATTAAGTGCTTGCCGCCTTGGTAGGAGCAGACTGGAAGGAAATGTTTAGCCATATGCACAATTTGATTTGTACCAGGAGAAAGGCTCTGAAAAGAGGACGTGAGGGTGAAATCAGATGAGGGCTTGATGGTAGTGGGAGGGCTAGCTTGGATCCAGGGTATTCGTGGGCGGTGAGGCTTGAGGAGAATGGTGGTTCCTCAGTTAGTAAAGAGTCTGAGTTTGATCCTCAGAACCCATATATAAAATGCTTGGCATGGTGTTGTGTACTAGAGAGGCTGAGATCAGAGGATCCCTAGGCATGGTAAATTAGCCAGGTTAGCCCAATCTGCAAACCCTAGGCCCAAGGAAAAAGACCCTGTTTCAAACAAAACAAAACAGCCAAGGCAGGTGGCTCCTGAGGAATGGGCTCCAGGTTAGCCTCTCACCTCCAGCTATGTCTGCACACTCTTGTGCATGCACCACCCACACTGCCATGTGCCTCAAACATGAACAGGTGCACATACATGAAGAAGTAAAGCTTCCCCATTTAAAGTAAACTACAGAGTGTAAATGATGTGCCAACATCACCATAATCCAAGTATAGCACATTTTCATTATTTGAAAATAAACCCGTGTCCCCTGGCAATCCTTCCTCATTTTTCTGTTGTCACCTTGTCCCCACATCAGGCTCCCTTGCCCACAATCAATATTTTTACTCATAGTATTGTCTGTTTACATATAAGGTACCTTACAGTACACATTCTTTTGTGAGACCCACATGGCTGCATGCATCACTACTTTTTTCCCTTTTGTGTCAAATAATAGTCTTGTTGTACTGTGTACCATGTTTTGTTCATGTCAATGGATTTTTTTTTTTTGTCCATTATGAATACTGTTAAGAACCTTTATTTGGATATGAGTTTTATGTGGATGTGAGTTTTCACTGATGTTGGGTTCCACCCAGAACTAGAACTGCCAGGCTGTATGGGAACTCTGTGCTTATTATTTGAGGGACTACAGAACACAGTTCCAAAGATGGGGCATCGTTTGTCTCTCTTACCAGCAACGTCTTGCAGGTTCTGGGTTTTTTGTACTTCACTAGCACTTTCATTGGCTTTTTGACTTGAGCAATCATTGCAGGTGTGATATGATACGTCACTGTAGAATTGATCGTTTAGAGCCGGGCGGTGGTGGCGCACGCCTTTAATCCTAGCACTTGGGAGGCAGAGGCAGGTGGATCTCTGTGAGTTCGAGGCCAGCCTGGTCTCCAAAGCGAGTTCCAGTAAAAGCGCAAAGCTACACAGAGAAACCCTGTCTCGGAAAAAAAAAAAAAAAAAAAAAAAAAGAATTGATCGTTTAGTGCCTGATGATAGTATATATATATCTTTTCATGTGCTTCTTAACCATTTGTATGTTTTCTTTGCTGACATGTCAGTTTAAAAAAATGTGAATTATTTCAGCTTGGCAATTTCACTTCTTCATATCTGCTCTAGAGGCATCCTCATACATGTACACAATGGGACCAGTGTACAGATATTCATACAGCATGGTTTTTAAAAGAACTGCTTGGAAACAAGTTGAATTCCTGTTAGCAGGGGATTGGGTAAATACACATCCTTTCAAAAGCGTCTTTCAGACTGTTTGCAACCCACTGCTGGCTCTTAAAAGTCAGCTTCCTAGGTTACAGCCAGACCTTTAAAAGTAGGACAGAACAGAGACAGTTTCAGGCATTACGGAATTCTTTTATGGATCATTGCCAGTAATGTTTGAAAATTACTGCTGCAGAATGCTTGGTAGGGTTACAAATGTGGACACAGACCCATGTGTATAGTCACCAAAACTTTAGGATGAATCTGTAGCCGGAGTTTTCCTGCCTGGCCCATGGTCAGGGCAAATCTCTCTCACCTGCCAGTCCCACAGCCGCTCAGACCCAACCAAGTAAACACAGAGACTTATATTGGTTACAAACTGTATGGCCGTGGCAGGCTTCTTGCTAACTGTTCTTACAGCTTAAATTAATCCATTTCTATTAATCTATACCTTGCCACGTGGCTTGTGGCTTACCGGCATCTTCATATGCTGTTTGTCATCCTGGCGGCTGGCAGTGTCTCTCTCTCAGCCTTCCACTTCCCAGCTTTATTCTCCTCCTTGTCCCACCTACACTTCCTGCCTAGCCAATGGCCACTCAGTGTTTTATTTATTGACTAATCAGGAACACATTTGCCATACAGAACATCCCACAGCACGAATCTGTAGCTAAAAGAAGGGTGGTGTAGAGTATCACACACTGTGATTGCAGTGTGTGTGTGTGTGTGTGTGTGTTTGTGTGTGTGTGTGTGTGTGTGTGTATGTATGTGTGTATGTGTGTGTGTCCATCCTTTTGTGTCCCTTCATGCATCTTCCTCTACCTATTGCTCCCCACCTTGGTTTTTGAGACAGAGTTGCTCATTGAACCTGGAGCTTGCATATTTTGGCTAGACTGGCTGATCAGCAAGCCCCCATTTGCATATTTTAGCACCATCCCTACCAGTGATGGCGTTACAGGTATGTGCCATTACACCCGGCTTTTACATGGGTTCTTGGTATCCAAACTGAGCTATTTATGCTTGTACAATGAACACTTTGCCCACTGAGCCATCTCCCCAGCCATTTGTCTTCTTTTAAACCAAAAAATAAAACTATGATTCTCTGCATATAAATGCCCAGGAGAAGGCCAGCAGGCACCTTGTTTCTGAAGTCAGTGGTTTCCTCTTAAGTAACTGGGTTGGGAATCGCTAGTGAGAAAGAGCTTTAGGTATATATGATTTTTATCTTTATGCATTACTTCTCTAATTAAAATTCATGTCATACAGTGAAAAAGAAAGTTCAGAGACAAACAATAGTGAATTTGTTCATTCAGTTGTTTTTTCAGGGTGGTGTCCAGTTCTGCCCCAGCTCTGATGGCACTGCCAGTGAAAAGCTTAGTCTCCTTTGTGTCTTCTAGTGTACAAGGATAATTTTTTCTGGCAAATAGAAGCACAGAAAGAGATGGCTTCTCTAGAGAGGGAATAAAATAAGACAGGAGGATGAGGTAGAGAAGTGCCCTTCCTCCTGGTGCCCAAGGCCCACCCTTTTAACACATGGTAGGTGCTCAGCATTTTATGAATGTTTGTCCATTCATTCAGTAAAGAATAGTGGCCATGGCCTGTGCTGAGGACCAGAAGACCCTTCCTCTTCTCATTCATTCTGCATCATCCCTACCCCTGGCATTAGGAGGCCAGAATAGTGAGGATGTGCAAAGTGTGGGAAGTGAAATCATGCCAGTGTAGGCTTTCTACCTTTACTTTTGGAGACCTGTGTTTTCATTTAGAAAGAAAGAAAGAAAAAGAAAGAACGAAGAAAGAAAGAAAGGAAGGAAGGAAGGAAGGAAGGAAGGAAGGAAGGAAGGAAGGAAGGAAAGGAAGGAAGAAAAAACATTTAAAAAGTAGCACCCATTCAAAAGATGGTGGCTGAACTTGATTTTAGTTTTTAAAATTCAGTTTAGAAAATGGACTTTGTCCTTTTAGTGATGCTTATTGGAAGAAGTAGAAAATTAAGATGAAGGGAAACATCTTATTTCCCTGCAAGTGATACTTTTGGTTCTTCAGAATATTTTCTTGGTGTTAGGTGTTTGTAGCTCACCACCTTTCTAAAAAAGATGTAGAATGACTTTACATATGATTTGTCATGATTGAAGACATGTTCTACTTAGGTTTCCCCAGTTATTTTTATAGCTGGCCTTCAAGTGCTCATTTTCTTGGTGTTGGATTTTTGTTTTTCCAGGTTTTTTCTTGGTGTCATCTTGAAGCTCTTGTTTCGGTTCAAAGTTTGTTGATCAGGAATTGTCTGAGATGGGACATGTTCATGGAGTTAGATGCAGGAAAACAGGTTTGCCCTGGAGTCATGTAGAGCTTTCTTTAAATCTTTTTATGTTGTATCAGGGAGGTGTTAGACATTGTCTTGGTCAGAGTAACTTTTACTGTGATGAAACACCATGACCATAGCAACTTGGGTGTGGGGGAGGGCGTATTTCACTTACACTTTCAAGTAACAGTCCATCACTGAGGGAAGTCAGGGCAGGAACTTGCATAGGACAGGAAACTGGAGGTGGGAGCTGATGTAGAAGCCTTGGAGGAGTGCTGATTACTGGCTTGTTCCTCATGGCTTCCTCAGCCTGCTTTCTTGTAGTACCAGGGACCACCAGCCCAGGGTTGGCACCACCCATATTGGACTGGGCCCTCCCCCATTAATCACTAATTAAGAAAGTGCCATACAGTTGGATCTTCTCAATTGAGGTTCCCTAGTTTCGGGTAACTCTAGCCTGTGTCAAGTTGACAGCACAGACATAAAAGGCCTGGATTCTAGACTTGGTTCTTCACTTTGCTTCAGGGCCTTCCTTTAGAAAATGCATGCACCTTCAGGGAATGGGCAGTTGGAACAAGTGTAAATATTTTATAAATTGCAAAGCACTGAGTGTGTGAGGGTGACAGTGATATTCTGTTCTTGTTGGGGAAGCAGCATAATCTGCCAGGCATCTTGTTGGGCACCACGTGTCTTGATTACTTTTTACCAAGCCTGTTGCTCTCTGAAATAGCTGGTGTTCTCCTATTGGAGTGGAAAAGCTGTGAGACTGGGAGAGGTGCAAACAGGACTTAGAACAGACTGCAGGGGTGTGTCTGTTGTAGTTTAGATTTCTGTCACTGTCCCCAAATCCTCACCGAACTTCATTAGGCAATATGACAATGACAGTGTCGTAGATCAATGACTTTTGCATTTTTATTTGATGTTCCTCAAGTCTGAATTTGTGTCTGTATTAATAAACTTTTCTGTTGCTGTGATAAGACACCATGACCAAGGCAGCTTACAGAAAAAAATAAGTTTATTTGGCACTTACCGTTTTACAAGGTTAGATCTGTGACCGTCATAGTGGAAAGCATGGCGGCAGGCAGGCATGGCACTGGAGCAGTATCTGAGGGCATATGTCATGAGACAGCAATCACTGGGCTGAGAGAGGGGAACTGGGAGTGGAATGGGCTTTTGAAGCCCCATAGCCTTCCCCAAGTGACATACCTTCAATAAGGCCATACCTCCTAATCCTTCCCAAGCAGTTCCATTGACTGGGGACCAAGTATTCAGATATATGAGCCTACTGGGGTTATTCTCATTCAAACCACCATAGTGCCTAATTTCTAGAAGTTTAATTTTTTATTGTGATGACCAGTTGATGATGTCTAACAGATAAAATAAAAAACCCAAGAGGCTTTTAACTGGCATAGTGCCTCCACTTAGTACAAACTTATAGGTTAAATAGCTAAATGACTGTCCACCATGAATGTCACTCAGCTATGAGAACTGGAACTCAGAGCAGGGCTCTCAGCCCTAAAGCCTGAATTCTTCAAGTTCACTGCTTACTACTCCCTGGGCAGCTCAGCACTGTGTCCTTCTTGGCCATGACCCAATGACTGTTACATGAGGTCCATGCTGTCTTACAGGTCTCTTTTGATCAAGTGCTAGATCATCTCTCATCCCACTGTGCTCTCTCCTAGTGGCCTTCACCCTATTCTGCCAAGTGATCTGGATGGCATCAGTGACACTGCTGGCTTGGGAAATGGAGGTAAGCGTGCAAACCAAGAAAAAATCAGGAGTAGGCTAAGACCATGAGCATCTGAGGCCTGGACTTAGCATCTATTGCTCTGGGGCCAAGAGCCCACCTGGCCTGGTCCACAGTGGCACTCAGCATCTTGTACACATGTGCTGATTTGCTTTTAACCTTCTACATAAACATGGACTAGAAGAGTCCATGTCCTTAGACTTGAGTTTACTTCCTGTTAATAAACAGCTATGTGGAGGCTGGACATTGAATTGGTACCAGCTCTGACACTCGGTTCTGTTGGTTTCTACTGCTGAATGCTTAAGGCCCAAGAGAGTTGCTGTCTGGATTTCATTGTACCAGGACTTTCTAGCAGGCTGCGGGCTGGGGTCTAGTCTCAGGAAGTAGCTGCTCAGAATGTAGGTGGTGTTGCTCAATAAGTTGGTAGCATGTTATGTTTAAGCTAGATTATGGGAGACTTCAGTCTGGGTCTTGCGTTCTTCATCATTTTCATTCTAGAAAAAGTGTGTGCCATCCCAAATGTCTGTGTGGGTAATGCTAATAATTTGCATTGCTGAACTATCTTAGAGGTATTTTGACTTGTGCTTGTTTTCTCTTCTCTAAAGTCAGGAGATAAGTGCAAAAAGAAGCTTTTGGAGCAGACAGAATGAGAATGAGAAGGTTTATTTCTAGGAAATGATATAACATAATAAGCCATCCCTAGGTTTTCCTTTGGGACCTGTTAACTTTTACTTGAAACAAAAATTTGATGAGCAGAAAGCTGTGAGGCCTGCCCTCAAATCAGCCCAGGATGTACTTGCCTTCTTGGCAGACTCTGGCCAAGCATTGGGATTCAACTTGGAATATCATTGCCTTCAGACTGAGAACAGATAGACACGAAGTTACTCTGATAAATCATTTGATCGAGGTTAGGAACAGAGATGTGTTAGGTGCTGTGACAAGGATGGGGGAGGAAGGGAGTCAGGTGAGCGTTGCCCAAGACACTGGAGCTGAGTCTTGGCATGGGACTGAGGTAGGGGAATGATGGGATCAGCTTCTCCAACACACGTGGCCGAGTACCGACTGAGGACAGAAGACAAACCCCTGTGCCCTTAGGGACACAGGACCCTGCACATTATCTCTGTCCACACTTGCCTGGCCTGGGGTCTTCTGCTCTCTCTGCCTGCCTCTGCTTGCTGTGTTGAGAGCTCAGCTCAAAGCTCTCTACCTTCTTTTGCTTTCCCCGGTTACTTACCGTCCTCTCTCCTCTGAGCATTATATTTGTTTTCCTTATTCCTGTCGGCCTCTTTCCAAGTATTCAGAATCAAACACATCCTCACCCGTTCTCACTCATCCCATCCTGGCCGGAGTCCTGGGACTCTGGCCTGGGTTATCCCAGTTGTCCTCTAGCTGTTGCCATTCTTTCTCTGCTGGACCCCTTACAGTCTGTTCTCAGAGAGGCAGCCAGAGGGAGCCTGAATCTCTTCATGTTGCTCTCACTCAGTCCTCCAAACAGCAGTGCAGTGGTTAGCCTTCTCACTTTACATTTCTCTGTCCCAAATCACCCTTTAGCATAGTAAGTGATCACCCAGTTTTGTCTCTTTCCTCCCTCCAGGATGGCTGTATTTGTTTCTTGTTGTAGGCAGACCCAGAAAGCCCTGGCAGGAAGCAACCTTTCAGTGCAGCTTTGTCAGAGAGTGGATTGATTGTTCAGTCTTTCTGACACACTAATCAGTGTCATGATAGTTTGTTTTCCCGTTTTGCCCACTTGCCTGGGAACCTCTTGGGTGTAGAATCACTGTCTCCTTTACTATTGTTCTCCAGAGCTCAGGCTGGTGCTCGGTGCAGGGCAGGTGAGTGGTAAATGTTTTAATCAATTAGGGAAGCTCTGGAGAGACTGGGTACCAGCCAGGCCTGTATTCACTCCTCAGCAGAGTTGGAGTTTCCTGCCGTTGCCTTCTTTGGGAAGGATACTTTCCTTGGAACATAGGTTCTGTGTTTATGAGTTGCTTTAGGAGGCTTTTCTTGTGTGGCAGTAGAGGTTGAGTAGCCATGGCAGATTTTAGTCCCAAATTGTCTTTGGTGTTTTAAGAAAGTTTGCCAACTCTGCTGTCAAGTCAGTCCGGTTCTGTCTCTGTTACTGACATGTGAGGAGGAGGACGTACATGTCAGGACTGTCTACTTCATCACATGCCCCATATAGTTTTGAGTTCATCCCTTGACATATGTGGCTACATTGGGATCAATGTAGGTAACTTGCCAGTATTGAGAATGTAGCCATTAGAGTGTTCTCTGGACTCAAATCAGTAAATGCCAACAAGCAAGAAGTGCCTGCAGGTACACTGATTTTCTCTTCTGATTTTCTCTTCTGATTTTCTCTTCTGGGCTCTCAGCCCCAGTAGGAATGTTGGGCAGCCTGAATACCCTAATGATTTTCTTTGTCTGGTTTGCCTTCCTATAGTGCTCCCAAACGTGTCAGAAGAAAAGGTCTCTCCCACCAGAGCCCGGAACATGAAAGACTTTGAAAATGTAAGTGAAGATACCAAATCCTCCCCTGCTCTAAGAATTCATATCTGCTGCCACCATGTAGCCAGAGCAGGAGAGAACTGTTGCTCAAGAACTGTTTGAGTAATGCCAGAGGTGGGGGTGGGAGGGTGATGTATGCCTTGTGGTGGGGCTTTCATTGCCTGGGGCCTTCTCTGTGAGGTGTTAACATGTACACACAACCAGTCTGTCATAAAGGTTCTGGTAGGTTCTGACAGGTAATTGGTTTGTTTCTGGTGTCTTGAAGATGAGAGTGTTGCCACACTGGTCAGCGAAGTGGAGCTGACAATGTCATAGGTACATGATTTATAAACCCTCATTGGTCCTTGCTACAACTCATGAGGTATTTTAGCTGTATTTTACAAAGGAGTTCTCAGAGTAGGAGAGACTGATTTATGGTCATATAATAAATCATAAGAGGCAGAACTGGTATTCAAATTCACTTTTTTAGAAAATGAATATTCTTTTAAGATTTATTTTAATCTATTTTTTGAGTGTGTTGTGTGTGTATGTAGTGCATGCATGTGAATATGCTAATGTGTATGTCTGTGTGGGTGTGTGTAAAGGCCAGAGGAAGATGGCAGCTATTTTCCTGTCACTGTCTGCCTTATTTCCTTGAGACAGGATCTCTCACTGAACCAGAAGCTTTTGCAGTTAGGCTGGCAGGCTGACTGGCTAGCCAGCAAAATCACAGGATTTGTCAGTATTGGTAATGCAGTAATTTAGAGCATCTCTGACCCTTCCAGTGCTGGGCTTGCAGGCATACATGGCCCTGCCCAGGTTTGTATTTTTTTAAGTGGGTGCTAGGGATTTGAATTCAGATCCTGATGCCTGTATAACAAGAATTCCACTTCCTGAGCTGCCCAGGTTTTTTTTTTTTTTTTTTTTTTAAGTGGGTGCTGGGGATTTGAATTCAGGTCCTGATGCCCGTATAACAAGAACTCCACCCCCTGAGCTCACTTAGCATTACTGTTCTGCTGCATTGTCCCTCCCTGTCATTTTGTAGATTTCATGGCTGGTGAATGTGCCTTTCATTTGTTAGCAGAGGGGGCTTGTTGTCAAGTAACAGGAAAATAAGGTTACTTTCCCAATTCCAATTCTCTTTAACAAGTTACCTGCTCAACACTCTCATTTATCACGGGAAGAATTAAACTCTTCTTCATTTGTAACCAAATGAAATCCATACAATGCAAGACACAGGAGATATTTATCAAAGAGAAGATGGAGGACACAGAGAGAAGGACGCCTGCAATTAGGCCTCTCTCTCCCCAGTTGTCTTTGCAGAACAGAGTGGTGCTGTCTCTGGATTTAATTTAGAATACTCATTACTGCTAATAGTTATCTGCAAACCACCAGTGACCAATTGAAGAAATGACTTGTCAGATCTCTAATGGAAACAAGTAATTTTTGAGCTTTGAGTTGTTATAATTTCAGCTGTACATGCGCTGTTACGCTGTGGGGTCTGGGGCCTGAACTGAATGAGATTTGATTGTTCCACATCATGTATAATTAAAATATGTTCTCCTGTTAAATGCTTGTTCTTATTTGATCATAAGAGTAATAATAGCTGGTGTTTAGGCCCTGGCTCCGAGCTGGGCACTTTCAGTATGAATCTCTTTATAGACGTCCTTTTAATATTAAAGCATCTTTGCAAGATCAAGAGTTATTATTTATTGTTGAAGAACACAGTTTTAAATTTCATTATCAGATGAGGAAATTTAGCAGCATTGTATAATTTTGGCTTTGCATCTGCCTTTTGAACCCAAAGGAATACTGAATCCTGCCCTATTTAAGATACATAAGAGATACTGAGGCTTGGGGATGTAATGTAGCAAAGGTGTTCTCAGAGGACCTTACTAAGGACCACAACTTCTCCACATAGAATGTCTGTTGATCCCCTTTTGCTGGTGACTTTTGGCCAGCCTCTTGACCTCCCTGTATTTCCTCTCCTTTACAGTGGGCTGTTAGGAGGATGAAGCCTCTGTCCTATCATTGAGTACACCCATGTGTCTGGTGGCCCTCCTTCTCTTTACTGTCTTATTACTGTCATTTTTCTCAGCTCTGCCTTGTGATTGAAGTTTCTCTTGCTCAGACTGTTCTTGATGGCCAAAATCTCATTTTTCTTGAAGGTGAGGGAGAGCTTTCTATGCCAATATGTTTTAGAATTTATGTTTTTTCTTTATGACTGTGGTCCTTTGGCTGCTGTTAGGTTTTTATGGCATTAATATTTTTTATTGTAGCATTTTCGAGAGCAAATTCTGCAGCTGAAATTGAAATGACCACACTGTTCTCACTGTCTCCCTTTCAGGTCTTTATAAGTCACTGAAATTTTTCATTTGGCCTGAGCTACATTTTGTAGCTTCAATCTCTGTGGTGGTACTCTGAGCTTTCTGGGAGATGCTTATAGGAAAAGAACTTGGCATCTAAAGCGAGATTTAAAGTGTCATGCATATTAGAGGGAGACAGAATAATTTTGAGTTAAAAAGGAAACTCCTGCTTTTCTCCTTCTAGTTTCAGGTGACTACTGTGTGATCAGCAGCAGTTGCGTTTAACTAGAATTTATGAAGGCATTGATCTGCTTGTGGTTTTGCTTAGAGTTTATCTGTTCAATAAACAGTTTCACAAGGACAAGCCAGGTTGTCTGTCAGGGGTTGGGGAATCTGCATTGGGTTCTGCTCAGGTAAGTTTACCTGTTATGGTCTGATTGGAAAGATGGATAGGAAGACAGTTTGGTGATGCAGTGAGTGCACAAGCAGAGGGTACTGTGTGGTCGCCTGTGGATATCACAGACAGGTAGGGGTTGGGCAAGGGAAGAGGGCTTGGAGATACTATGTAGACAAAGATTCACATGTAGTGTTGAGAGAACATGTTAATAAAGCCAGGAAACTGAGAATGTTTTGCTCAAAATGACGCTATCTCAAGGAAATAAAGCTTAGAAGTAGGTCCAGTTCTGGACTCTTGCACTGCTGACTTTTGTCTTGAAGGAGAAAGGGGGACCAGTGATAGATAAGGGAAGTAAATGACCGGAAATTGTGCTTTCAAAAGATTACCCAACTCTGTGAATGTAAGGAGTAGAGTTTTGAGGGGGACATTGGTGGCAAGGTGATAAGGTTAGAGGAGACCTGAGGGGTCTAGTATGGAAAGAGCAGAGCCAGACCCTAGGACATGAAAGAGATGAATGCAGAGTGGAGTCCAAGCATGGAGGCAAGAGATGGAGAGTAGGTTAGATCACGAGCTTAGAGATATGGAGAGTGGAATCAAAACATGGGGTGAAGAGGGAAGCTGTGGAGAGTGAGGTCTTATCATAGAGGCCAGAGATGCAGAGACCTGAGTCAGAGCATAAGAGAGATGTGTAAAGAGTGTGGTCATAGCTGCAGAGCTAGAGGAGCTCTGGTCATTTGACAAGCCAGGGCCTGGAAGCCCAAAGGGCTAGGGACTCACTCAGCCTTTGAACTCAAGCCTTATGGCACAAGATCTTCCTTGGGGTTTCACAGTGTTGTACAAACACTAATGTGAATACTAGGCTCCTTCCTTTGTGTATTGAAACTGGTACCTGGTCACTGACTGTCTGTATTGACTGATGATAAAGTCAGCTGTACATATGGAAGGCCTTATTTAGTTCACTGGAAGCCTGATTTTGAGCTTTCTTGATGTTGTGTAGTAGGGTCTTTGGAGCAAACGGGACCTGGTGAAGTCAGCATTTTGTGAAGGCCTGTGTTTATCTACTGGTACCTGGACTAGGCACATTGTCCCTTAAAAATGATTGTGGATGAATGAGGAAGACCCCATATCTGGTGTGAATAGAAGAGTTCAACTCTGGTTTTTGACAGAGGGTGGCATGAGTAGTTTCCCTTTCAGTTGTTCTCATGGAAGCATCAGTGAGGGACCAGTGTTCAAATGGGTGTGTTGGACCTTAATTGCCTCCTATTAGACCTTCAGGTTTCTCATTTCTCAAAGTTACATATGAGACTGTGGTAACTGTCCTTGTGCATATTGTCTTTATATTTGCATACTTCTTTTTGGGGGGGATAAATGACTGGAAATGGGAGTTCTGGATGCCCCAAGCTTTAAATCAAAATCACATGTAGGCCAACAGTAGACCCTAGAGTAGGATTGACTTCCCACTGGTGTCTTCTCCAAGGAACTGGGAGAAACCTGGGTAGGTGAGACTGAAAAGCTGGTCTGCATCATGTCCCAGCCTGATCTATTAGAGATTCTGGAGTTCTTAGGTCAAAGCCCTTATTCCTACTTGTTGAAAAGCTTGGCCTCAGCTGAGGCAGTTGCTCAGATTTGAGTGTCTAATCTGATTGGCAAGGTTCGTATCTTGAAATTTACTCTGTAATACCTGTGCTTCAGGTCGTTTGTCACTGGAGAGCAGCCCCCTTGTCCTCTACCCCATGTCTACAGTCTGTCAGCTTTCAGAATCACTGTGATATGTGCATGGATTTTAAGGTGATGAAAATTGGGTTTTAGATCTCATTTGATAACTTACTGACCGGTGGTCCTTTATAGATGGCTTCCAGAACTTCCTGTGAAAGTGAAGCTAGTGGGGTATTTCAGAGTTACATAGCATTTTTTGAGTCTTGGTATAGGAAGAACCTAGCATCATGTCCAGCCTGCTGAAGTCTGCCCTAAGCTGATGGTTTCTAGACACTGCCCCAAGTTCTGCATATCAGTTTCTGTTTTCTGCTGATCCTTTTGTGTTTCCTTGTCCTTGAAATAAAATTCCTAAGTTCTTGCCATGGCCCACAAGGTCCTGACCAGTGTGATAGGCAGTTCCTTGTTGCTTGGTGCTCAACATGTTCCTGTCTCTGTGGAACAAAGTGCTCCATCACACAAACTGCTCTTCTCCACCACACCCAGCTTCTTCCTGTGTCAGGGCCTTCATGGATGCTCCACCCTGGCCTGGGACACTGTGTCTCCCTTTCCTTGGTTGTCTGGACCTTCATGTCTTAATTTTAATTTGACCTGCTTAGAAAGGTTATCCCTAGTGCTGTGTCCCAGTTCATTATTTTGTCTTCTAGCAATCAGTCAGCACCCTGTCTTTTTCAGTTAGGCTCTTACAGCTGTTTGTCATTATGTATGTATTTGTATACATGCTAACATGTATCACTTTTCTGTCTTGTACTCAACACTGAACCTAATAAAATAGTAGACTTTTAACAAGCATATGTTGATTGAATGAGGAACTGCATGACATACTGAACCACTAGGCTTTGATTGCTTACTCTGTAAAATGGGAAACAATATTTATCTCATAAGCTTGTGGTGAACACAGTGCCTGGCATATCAGGCCTTCAACAAATAGGTTATTCTATGGCAGTTGTTAATAAAATGAATGGAGATAGCACAGCTAGACAGAGACAGATTATAATGAGGATGGGGCATGTGGAACCAGAGTGACAGGAAAAAAAAAGCAGAAATGAAAAGGAGGTGAGGCTAGAGTGGGGACAGTGGGGAGCAGGGCAGAGGAACAAGAACCTGGTGGGATACAGACAGGTGGAAGTAGCCAAGCCTAGAGTGCACAGAAGGAGGTCACAGCCACTCTTTGTGGACTTACCTGTATGACATGGGCTCTTTGCAGTGTCCAGGAGTCAAGTTTGGCTTTTGACTGCTAATTGTCAGGCACAGGGATTTGTGGAGTGGCATGGCATAGATTGAGCCTTCTGAGTTCCCATACTTCTGTGTGTCCTGGCCATGCCCTCCAAAAACCTGGCCAGATGGTTGGCTGGGCAGTCTAAATTTTTACAATCTTTTTGAAGGCCATTTGGAAAGAGATTTTGATAGTCATAAAAATAAAATTACTCTTGAGCCCAGTAATCCATTTTGGGGAAATTTATCCTAAACAACCAACCCACTGGAAGGGAAAGAAAAAAAAAATTTCTGTTCATGAAGGTATTTCTTGCCACATTGTGTATAATTGTGAAAAATTGGGAGCAAGGGAAATTATATTTTACATTTGCCGTCTCTTTTACTCTTTGGAGCAAGCTTGTTTTGAGGCTATTTCACAAATGAGGAAGCGGCGGTTGCAAAGATGAAATGACCTGCCTGTGAGCCTGGTATGAGTTTAGACTTTATCTTTCAGGTTGTGAAGCCTGTGCACTTTTTACCACAGCACACTGAACCCATGAATGCTCAGTAGAGTAATGCTGAGTAATTGACTTTTACTCAAGTCAGCAAAACTTTATGCTATCTATGTGTGTGTGGGCACATACGTTTATGTGTATGAGAGTGTGTGTTCATGTGTATATGTGTATGTAAAGGTCAGAGGTCATCATTGAATGCCTTTTGCAATCTCTTTCCACCTTGTATTTTGAGACAAAAGTTTCTCACTGAGCTTGGAAATTACTGATTCAGCCAGGAAGTGCTGCGAATTTTCCTGTCTTTATCTCAGTAGTGTAGGATTACAGGCTTACATTGCCACCCCTGGCTGCTTTAAATGGGTGCTGGGGGTCAGGCTTGGATCTTTATGTTTGCATAACAGGCAAGCATTTTACTAAGTTATTTCCCCATCCTAGTGGAGTCTTTTAAAGTGATAATTATCACACACATAGTGCATAGACTCACATGGAGGCAAAATACCTATATATAATCTTAAATAAAGTGATAATTATGTTTACCTCTGTAACAGCATAAAACATACCTAAGGTGTAATATTACATGAAAGCAATGGAATCTACAAACTCACCTACATTGTGATGCTGTAAATGTTTATTTATGAGCAAAGACTGAAAAGCGTGTGCAGAGAACTGACTGATGAGGTGGTTATGTGCCATATGTTATATAGTTGTTTTTAAACCAGCTTCTTTTTTAGATTTAATTTTATTTAAATTATGTGTGCGTGTGTGTGTGTGTGTGTGTGTGTGTGTGTGTGTGTGTGTGTGAGGATGTGCACATGTGTGCAGATACCCAGAGAGGCCAGAGGTATGCGATTCCTCTGGAGTTGGAGTTACTGGCAGTTGTATGCTGTCTAATGTGGGTGCTGGGACTCCAACATAGGTCTTCTGGAAGAGTAGTACATGCCCTTAACCACTGAGCCATCTCTCCAGCCCTTAGTTTTTTGTTTGTTTTGTTTTGTTTTGAGACAGGTTTTTTTCCTCTAGTCACATAGCTGTTGCACTCACTATGTTGCCCAGGCTAGCCTTTAACTCGCTGTGATTCTCTAGCTTCAGATGTCTGAGTACTAGGATTATTGGCGTGAGCTATCATGCTTGGCTGGGATCCATGATATTACTGCTGCAGTTTTGTTTGTGAATCAATAGATATTTGCCTAGGAAAGTGTTCTTGATGGTTTGATGACTTTGGGGAGTGGATTGGCATCAGAAATAAATTCCAAAGCGTCCCCCTCACTTCACTAACTCATTTGGCTGCTGTTGGCAGAGTATTCTTATACACGGTATTGCTCACCAGAGATGAAGTTTGGGAGGCAAGAGTGCATGGGCTTCATTATGTCTGGGTGAGATAAGAATTTTTGTACATGCAAAGAGGGTAAAAAAATGTTAACCCAAAGCTGTGCTTGTGGAGGGCTACAGTGAGAAAAGGCTCCTTTTAAAAGCTCTGCCCTAGCCGGGCGGTGGTGGCGCACGCCTTTAATCCCAGCACTCGGGAGGCAGAGGCCGGCGGATCTCTGTGAGTTCGAGGCCAGCCTGGGCTACAGAGTGAGTTCCAGGAAAGGCGCAAAGCTACACTGAGAAACCCTGTCTCGAAAAACCAAAAAAAAAAAAAAAAAAAAAAAAAAGCTCTGCCCTATTTACGGTTTGCTAAGTGCAAGGCTCTGCCAGGTGCTTAGCTCATTTAGTTGTCACAACATCCCTTCAAGGTAATTGATTTTATTCTCATTTTAGAGATGAGCCAACAGTGACTCAAAGATGTTAAATAATCTTCCCAAGGTCACACGACTCAGAAGCAGCAGCAGACTTGGTTTCTGCCACCCCAGAGCCCTTGCTCTGAAAGAATGACATGCTAGGCCTTTGGCTTTGGAGCTCTGACAAGCCAGGAAACAGAGGGAGATACTTTGCTTATGCTCTGCTGAGGTGGGCCTAGTTCTTTTTTGTGCAGTTGACTTTTGTTTTTCTTGTCCTTTGGGTGGAACTTGCAGCCAGCCAAGGCTTTTGGTGGAGAGTGAGAGCAGGAGAACCAGAGTCACCCAGAGGCAGATCTTGCAAATAGGACCCTCTCATTTCAGATGACTGCAGTTCCCAGCAGTGTGGGCTGGAGTCTTTTGAGGGCTGGAGAGTGGCAGGCAGATACAGCCCCAGTGTTAGATTACTTTTGAGCACTATTTTTCTAAGGCATATTTGGTGGGTTTATATTTGGGACTGTTTATTCCTCTCGCATAGTAAGCAGTTCTCAGTTCTTCCACATCATGTTTTTTTTCCCCCTTGAATTTGTTTCTCATAGAGGGGAACATGTGCACAAGGAAAGCATTATTGTAGTTTGAATTCTTTTCTGCAAAGTGTGTGTGTGTGTGTGTGTGTGTGTGTGGGTGTGTGTGTTATGCGTGTGTATGATAGTGAGTGTGTGAATATGTATGTGCAAGTGTGCTTGTTCGAGTGTGTGCTTGTGTGTATGTTTGTGTTTATGATTGGGCATTTAGTTGTGCACATGGTTTGTGTGTGTGAAAGTCAGAGGCAAGCTAAGTGTTGATTCTTGCCTCTTCACCCTGTTTATGTCAGACTAGCTGACCTAAGAGCTTCCTGGGATTCGCCTGTCTCCATTCTCCTTCTCACCAGAGGGGTGCTAGCAATGTAGATGGGTGCTACTGCATCTGGGTTTACATGGATTCTGGGGAGCTGAAGTCAGGTCTTTGAGCTTATGTGGCAAGCATTTTACTCACTGAGCCATCTCCCAGGTCCCAATGTCGTTTCAATTCTTATGCCTGTGGTAGGCACTATACTAAATATTGTGACTCATTTCTTTTAATACTTATTTAATTCTGGCCCATTTCTACAGGTGGAAGAACTGAGGCAGACAGACAGAAGAAACCTGACTGTGGTTACGCAGCTAGTAAAGTAGTTAGACTGTGTTTGTTCATTAATTTATTTATTCACTTAAATGTTGGTTGAGTGTCTACTTGTTCTAATGCAGTGCTTAAATCTGAGAAACTGATGAAGGGTTAGGTCCTACCTCGTCCACAAAAATGGATTAAATTTATGTAATGAACATGATAACAAAGAAGAAACATGTAAATCGGTAAGATGAAAAGGCATAGCTGTTGCAGAGGGTGGCTTGGTGGCTGGTGGAGATGGGTACCACTTGAGGTCTTGCAGTTTGTCGATGATGCTGAAGTTCAGGGGGAGAGTATAAGACAGAGGTACCAGAAGGTACAACAGAAAGAGTGCTGAGGCTCAAGGACCAGAAAGGAAGTTAGTGAGGCTGGACCATTGTGAGCAGGGGGAGATGATGACCGCTGATGGGTCTGGCATGGTGGGCAGGAGCCCACTCTGGGACATATTTGAATGTAAGAGTGATGGGAAAAGCAAACAGAAACAAACAAATAAAGAAAAAAGCATTGAAGGGTTTATGCAGGAGAGTGGCATGAGCAGATCTGTCTGACTGAAGACAGCAAGGCTCTCTTTCCTTGACCCAAGCATCTGGCCAGTGTTCTAGTTCTCTCTTGTGTTTCAGACAAGTGCACACGAGATGGAGATGTTTTCTCTCAGAGGTAAGGTGGGTTGAAAGGTGAGTGACCAGTGGGACAGTGCAGTGTTGCTAAGATGGGGAGAACAGAGGAAGCATCAGAAGAGTTACCAGTCCAGCCAGAGAAAACTTGAGGCAAGTGATGCTAGACAGAGAACTGACTGGCCATTTGGCCAGACGGCTGGAAAGACAGTGTTTGTGTCGAATTCTTTTCATTTGGGTCTTTTTGACATTTGCTTGACCTTATGAAGGCACATTTGCTTTTCCCTTATGCTTAAAACAGTTCTTTATAAATAGGACAAATATTCTTTCAAGTGTTGTTAAGAATTTTAGTTTTATGTACAATGTGAGCATTCTAAGCAACTGCCATAAATATTTTATTGGTAGCTGAGTAATAGAATAAGATTTCTCTTTATAGGAAGCATCTGGCACGTAGAGTTTTGTTTGAATGAATGTTTTACATGCTGTTTTCTTAAACATTTAAAAGGAGCTTTAATGAACCTTCCAGTTGTTTCTTGTGCTATTCTTGTTAGCCACAAAATTGAAGCCTTAAAAGTATTATTAACAAGTGGGCAAGGGTAGAAAGCTTAAAAAGTATATTGAACACAGAATATGCTTTTTATTTATCCAGTTCTAAAACTGTATTTGTTAAAAAGGATGGTGTATGTGGGATATGGAGATGGTTCAGTGCATAAGAACATTTGCGGGCAGTCAAGAGGACCAGAGTCTGGGTCCTAGCACCTATGGAACTAGGAGTCTTGCACATGCCTGTAACTCAGGCTTCAAGGTCAGCAGAGACAGGAGCATTATTGGGGCTTTCTGGCTTCTGTTCTATGAGTTCAGGTTCAGGGAAAGACCCAGTCTCAAAGGAATAGACAGAGAGTGGTAGCAATGGATATCTGATGCCCTCTTCTGGTCTCCATGTACATGCATACACATGTACATACACAGACACTACACACATAAATAAATCTTTAAAAAGAGAATAGTATATGACCTTAATTATTTTAAAATTGCTAAAAAGGAAGCCTAATGACCATGTACATGTGATGATGTGCTAGAGTCTAAGTGTGGCTATTCCTATTTTTATCATATTCAGCTGCCTTATGTCAATTGTCTTTTTCCTTTCCTTTCCTTTCCTTTCCTTTCCTTTCCTTTCCTTTCCTTTCCTTTCCTTTCCTTTCCTTTCCTTTCCTTTCCTTTCCTTTCCTTTCCTTTCCTTCTTCCTTCCTTCCTTCCTTCCTTCCTTCCTTCCTTCCTTCCTTCCTTCCTTTCTTCCTTTCTTTTCTTTCTTTCTTTTCTTTCTCAGGTCTGGAACTCACTGTGTGGACTAGGGCTATCTTATTTAACTTCATTGAAGTATAATTTATATAAAAAATAAATTTTACCAGTTTTATGTATTAGATGAATTTTGACTTGTGTGTTCCTGTAACTAATAGTAACTAAAATATATATGATTATAGGTTTTTTTCTGTGTGTGTGTATGTATGTATGTATGTATGTACTGTTGTAAGCTTTTGCAACCATTACCAGAATCAGCATGTACAACAGTTCCATAGTAACAAAAATTCTCTTGTGTTGTCTCTTTGTGGTTAAACCCTCTCTCTGCCACAAACTTCTGACTACTAGTGGTCTATTTTCTCCATACCTATAATTTTCTTTTTCCTGGAATATCACATACATGGAAGCATGTATTAATGTAATGTTTGGGACAAGCTTCCTTCTGGTGGCATGTCCTTGAAACCCATTCATGGTCTACATCTCATAGCTGCTGATGCTCTTTCAAAGTATCAGTGTAACTATTTGTCCATTAGGGTTTTGAAGGGCTTTTGACTTCTTCCCAGCTTTCGATGCTTAAAAATAAAGCTGCAGCAGCCCTTTGTGTCCAAGTTTCTGTGTGAGCATAGGTTTTCATTTCTTTAGAGTCAGTAGGAGTGAAATTGTAGCATCATTGGTAAGTGTAGGTTTTGGTCAGAAACTGCCAAACTGCTAATTGGTGTCGCTGTTCCATTTTGCATCCCACAGAGCGAGAATTTTGCTTGCTTCTCATTTCCTTCTGCATTTGCTGTTGTCAATTAAAAAGTAGTTTTAGCTCTTATAATAGATGTATTTTTCATTATAGTTTTATTTTATATTTCCCTAAAAGCTAAGGATGTTGGAATGTTTTTTGTTTTTGGGGTTTTTTTTTTGGTGCCTATTTACCATCTGCATATCTTCTGCTGTGAACCTTCTGCTCAAGTCTTCTGCCTTTTTTTCTCCTAGAAAAATTGGGTTTTTGGTTGTTTTCTTACAGTTATATTTAGAGAGGTATTATGTATTCTGGATATAATTCCTATGTAGATATGTGATATGCAAATATTTTCTTCCAGAGTGCAGCTTGTCTTTTCATTCTCTTAACACTGTTTTTCAGAGCAAGCATTAAATTTTCATGAAGCCCAATTTATTGATTTTTTTTTCTGTTATGGATCATGCCTTCAGTGTTATGTCTAAAGAACTGTTTGCTTTGTTCTAGAGCACAACAATTTTCTTTTATATATATTTTTAAAACAATCATATTGTTTTATGTGTCGCATTTAGATTTGTGAGCTAATTTAAATCAACTTCTGTTTAAGATGTAATTTAGGTCAAGGTGAGTTTTTTCATAAAAGGATATCCAGTTCTAATACCATTTGTTGAAAGGAAGACTGTTTTTTCTCCTTTTCATTCATTCATTTATGTATCGTGTGTGCATGGGCAGTGTGCACCACACTGCATGTGTGGAGGTCAGAGCACAGCTTGACGGTTTTTTCTTCTACTGTGGGGGTTCTCAGCCTTGGTGCAGACCCCTTAGCTCCTGAACCAGCTCTCTGCTTGCTTTTTCCTTTGCTTGCTTTCACTCAGATGACAGAACTCTCCTGGCTGTGTGTGGAAGGGTATTTTTCAGTATTTCCTGCCTCCACTTTACATTCTCCTCTTTCTAGATGGTTTCAATTTATCTGGCTCTTCACTGTTTCAAGTAAACTTTATAATCAGCTTGCCTGTGTTTACAAAAAAACCCCTGCTAGTGTTTTAATTGGATTTGTGTTAAATCTTTAAGTAAATTTCAAGAGAACTGATACTTTGGTAAGCAGAGTCTTCTAATCCAGGCATTTGTTAAGAATCTTTACTTACATTGGTTGTAGGGGTGTCATCTGTGTTTTGTATTTTTAAATACACAGTTGTGTGTCGTATTGGGCTTATGCTGAAGGGTTTCATTTTTGGAGCTATCACAGCTGTTGCTTAAAAAGTTCAGTTTATGGTTATTTGTTGCTACTCTATTGAAGTACAATGGGTGTTTGCATGACCTTGCCATAATTACTTTTAGGTACTAGAAACTTTGTGGATTCTTTCAGCTCTGTTTCTTTCTTTCTAATGTGAGTGCCTTAAATTTTGCCTGTGTGTGTGTGTGTGTGTGTGTGTGTGTGTGTGTGTGTATAGCACACATAATATATGTATATGTTACATATGTGTGTATGTATGTGTGTGTGTGTGTGCGCACGCGCGCACATACGCATGTTTTATTATACTGCCCAGGACTTTAAATACAGTGTTGAATAGCAATTCTGAGAGTAGATATTCTTCCTTTATTCCTGAAGTTAGAGTAATAGCATTCAGTTTTTCTTCCTTTGGGAAATAAATAAATAAACAAACAAATTATATATATGTATATATACACACACATACATACACACATATGTAACATATACATATATTATGTGTGCTATACACATACACACACACACACACACACACACACACACACACACACACACACACACTATAGTTACTTTTAGCAAATTAATGAAGTTTCTAATTCCTGCTTGGGTGAGTCCCTCTCCATGTCCCAAATGCAAGTTGGGTTTGGTAACATGTATCTTCTGCATGTGCTGATATGATGATACTCTTTTTGACTCTTTGGTTTGTTAGTGTGGCAGCTTATGTGGCTTGACTGAGGAGCAGTCAATTACCCTTGTGTGGCTGGGATCAATCTAATGATGTAGCAATCTGTTTATTCAATTTCCTAGCTTCAGCCATAGGTTTTGTGTTTATTATCATGAAGGATTTAGTCTGTAGTTTTCCTGTAATATTTCTGTCTGCTTTTGGTAGAGAAGGTTGTTCTCATAAAGCCAGGTAAAAAAGACCCACAACCTGCCTTTTCTGGAAGAAGTTGAAAAGAACGGGCATTGCTGACATTGCTTTTCATTTAAGTATTTGATAGAAATTGTTATTGAAATCATCAGCATTTGTATTTTCCTTCTTTCCTCTTCTCTCTCTCTCCCTTCCTCCCTCCCTTCCTTCTTTCCTTTTTTTCTTTGAGGCAAGATATATAGCCCAAGGCTGTCCTGGAACTCACTGTGTACTGAAGACTGATCCTAAACTCCTGGTCTTCCTGCCTCTGCCTCCTAAGGGCTGGCATTGCATCTTATACCACCTTATATGTGGTGTTGGGGATGGAATCCAGGGCTTCAAACATGCCAGGCAAGCATTCTACCACATGACTTACATCCTCAGCATTTGTATTTTCCTTCTTTCCTCTTCTCTCTCTCTCAGCAATGCCCGTTCTTTTCAACTTCTTCCAGAAAAGGCAGGTTGTGGGTCTTTTTTACCTGGCTTTATGAGAACAACCTTCTCTACCAAAAGCAGACAGAAATATTACCACATGACTTACATCCTCAGCCCCTATAAGACTTTAAGTACAAATTTAGTTTTGAAGATAGGTATATCACTGTTTAGATTGTGTTTTGGTGAGTTGGTTGTATTTGCTCTCTGATGTCTGGACAGAGAATCGTGCATGCTATCCTTTTAATCATTGTGGAATCTGTGTTGATTTGCCCTAGTTCATCCTTTTTTCTAGTTTTTTTATTTTCTTTGAAGACTAGGAATTAAACCTGGGGGCTCATACATGCTTCTGTTTTATTTCTTCTCTGATGCTATTATTAGAGATTTGTTAGTTTCATTTGTAATTTGAAAAAAGTAAATTTTAAACTCAAGTTTTCTCTGTTGATTCCCTCCACCCTTTAAAAAATTTAACATAATTTTTTTATTGAATTTTTGGGAATTTCACATCATGCACCCCAATTCTGCTCATTTCTCAGTCCCTCCATATCATCCCCTCTCCCCTACAACAGCCCCCCCATGAAAATTAAAAAAAAATCAAACCAAAACAAGCAAACAAATAAAAACAGAAAGAAAAACAAACCAAACCAAACAACAAAACAAAACCCTCTTTGTTTCTCCCTCTTTCCCACCTCTCCAACACCTCCTTATTCGTCCTGGTGGTATTGGGAGCTGCAATGTGTGACACAGTACACCCTTTTGTCCAATCAGCTTTCCTTGCAAATGTTTAATGTAATGAGTCATTGGTTTTGTTCAAGGCCTCTGGTTTCTGGTACACCATCATCACTGGATCCTCACCAAAACTCCTCTCGAATATCCTGCTGTTTCCTCAGTCATGGAGATCCTGCAGTGATCGGTTACACAGGACCAGTCCTTTCATGAACTCTAGCAGGTCCTAGATGAGGTAGATGTTAGGTTGGGCAACTCCAGGCCCAACTGTGGGCCTGAGTGGTAGTTGAGCTGGTAAGTTCAAGCCATTGGGGCCACCCTCCTCAGGCGAGGGGTGGAACCAGCTCCCCTATGTCCATGCCATCAGGGTCATCTCTCCACTACCAGTGGTGAGGGTTGGGAAGTAGGGGGCAGCTCTCTTGCTGCAGTGTCCAGTGAGGGGCAGGGCCAGTTAATCCAGGGCCAGCAAAGGACAGGACTGGCTCAGCATGACCCTGTGATTCCATTAATGGTTCCTATGGCCCCCTGAAGTGACATGGGCCACTACATAAACACACACCCCAGCTGCAGCAGGACCATGGACCCAAACATGTCCTTTGGCAGCAGCTTGGGTCTGGACAACATCCTGGCTCCAGGTGGAAGCACAGGCCACTCAGATCAGGATGGCTCTAGTGGAGGCATGATCTCCAGACACTAACAAGGATACAGGTTGGGGCCCTGGCCCTGGGGCTTTTGTGTAACCTTTGGTGGCAGCACAGACCTTGGCTTTGGTGGGACCGTGGACCTAGACATGGTCTTTGGCAGCAGCTGGGTCTGGATGTCACCATTGCCTCAAGGTGGCAGTTCAGGCCACTCAGATCAGCACAGCCCCAGTGATAGCATGGCCCTCAGACACTAACAGAGCTCCAGATCTCAGGTAGCCACATGGCCTTTGATTATAACAGGAAACTAGGACAACAATACAGACCCTGGCTGCAGTAGGGCCATGGCCCTCATTTGCAGCTCTGGCCTGGATGTTACCATGGCATTGGGTAGCAGCTCAGGCCACTCAGATCTGCATGGCCCCAGCTGCAGCATGGCCCTCAGTCACCAGTGTGGACTCAGGTGGCTGACCTGATCTCAATGGCGGCATAGACCATGGACTTCAACACAGACTGCAGCTCAGTAGGACCATAGACCCAGATGTGGTCCTTGGTAGCAGCCCAGGTCCGAATGTTACCAAGGCTCTAAGTGGCAGTACAGGCTACCCAGACCGGCATGGCCCTGGTGGTGGTGTGGCCCTCAGACATCAACATGGCCCCAGGTGGCAGCCTTTACCCTGGGAATCCACATGGCTTTGTAGCAACAGGAGCTATGGACATTAACACAAACCCTGGCTGCTATAGGGCCATAGGCCCAGACATGGCCATCGGCAGCAGCCTGTGCCCAGGAGACACCATGGCCCTGGATGGTAGCACAGGCCACTTAAATCATGGCTGGTTGCAGCATGGCCCCCAGACTCTAACAGGCTACAGGCTGTATCCTAGACCTCAGGCCTCTACGTGGCCCCTGGTGGCCACATGGGCCATTGACTTCAACACAGACACCAGTTATGGTAGAACCACGGACATGGTCCTCTGGAGCTGCCTGGGTCTGGATGTCACCATGGCCCCAGGTGGCAGCACAGGACACCCTGATGGGCATAGCCCCAGCAGTATCGAGCCATCAGACACCAACTTGGCCTTAGGTGACAGCCCAGCCCCTGGTAATCTGAATGTCCCTCATGGCAACAGATGCCACCCACATCAAACAGACCCAGGCTGCAGTAGGGCCATGGGTTTTTTTCCCCTTTCTATTTCACTAATTTCTAGTCTTGTATTTATTTTACCCTTAATTTTGCTTTCTTTAGGTTTATTTTGCTCATTTTCCTGCTTCTGAGCTAGAGGCCTCAATTGTTGACTTGAGACCTTTCTTGGCTAAAGTATCTGACAGTAGAGATTTCCTCCTCAGCATTGATATCACTGTGTCCAGCCATTTTTAATATATGATATTTTTGTTTTTGTTTAATTCAGAGTGTTTCTTAGTTTCCTCCGCAGCTGCTTCTTGATCCACATGTGGACTGGTTAGAAGCGTGTTGCCCTATGTCTAAGCATTTGGGGATTTTTCACTGTTCTTTTTAGTTCCTGACTTTTGGGATAATTGCATTATGATCAGAGAGTATAGTTTGGCTTTGTGTTTCTAAGTGTGTTAAGGTTTGTTTTGTGACCTAGAATATCTTGGCAAAGTCCCTGCTCACTTGAGTGCCTAGTTAGCATCTCTTGAATGTAAGATAGACCTTGCTGGTTGATAGTATTGCTTAAAGTTGTTATGCATTCTTTCTGACTTTTGCTTTGTTTTTTTCCTTCTTGATTAATGAGAAAGGAGTATTGATAACTCCAACAGTAACTAATTGGTGCAATTCTCCTTCCTGTTCCGTGTCATGAATCTAACACTGCAGTGCCAGGCTTGTACACATTGGGGTCATTGTTTTTTTTATCATCGTGCAGTATCCCTCTTGTTCTTGACTGAGTCTTTGCTTTGACGTTATTATAGCTTTCTTGTATTTAGGGTTCACACACTGTATTTTTTTCTGTTCATTTAAAATATTTTTAACCTTTATTTTTATTTTATGTGTGTGGGTGTTCTGCCTGCTTGCATTCAGTGTGTGTGGAGGCCAGAAGAGGGCATTGGATTCCCTGGGACTGGAATTACAGATGTTTTTGAGCCACCATGTGGGTGCTGAGCATCAAACCTGGGTTCTCTAGACAAGCAACCAGTGCTCTTAATCTCTGAATTGTCTCTTCAGCCTTCCTTGTTTACTTTTAATTAACTTACTTCTATCCTTAGGAAAATAGTATAAATTTCTTTTTTTCTTTTGGTTTTTTGAGACAAGGTTTTTCCGTGTAGTTTTGGTGCCTGTCCTGGATCTCGCTCTGTAGACCAGGCTGGCCTCAAACTCACAGAGATCCACCTGGCTCTGCCTCAATTAAAGGCGTGTGCCACCACCGCCTGGCATATAAATTTCTTGCATATAGCACCTAATTTGCTTTTTAAATATCACATTTACTTATTTATTTATTTATTTTTTGTGTGTACATGTGTATGTTACAGGAATGAGTGTGGAGTTCTGAGGACAACTTGCAGGAGTTGTTTTTCTTCTTTTACCATGTGAATCCTAGGGTTGGAACTCAGGTTGTTTGGCTTCTTAGCTATCTCATCAGCCCCATAATTGGCTTTAAAATCTTTTCTAACAGTCTCTGTATTTTAACTGGGGTATTTATTACATTTGCATTTAATGTAAATCAATGTGTTTTGACTTAATTTTTTTGACATACAATTTTTAAACATTTTCTAATTTCTTATTTTCTTTTCAAATCTCTTTTTTACAGTATTTGAATACTTTTCATACTTCATTTAAATATATTTGATTCGATTTTAAGTAGATCTTTGTATAGTTTCTCTTCAAATCTTTAAGACATTTTAGTGGCTGCTTTTGAGGTAACTTCTCCCTCCACCCCCTCCTCCCTCCCTTCTTCCACTCTTCCTTCTTTTCTCCCTCTCTCCCTCCATTGTCCTTTATGTTTCCTCCCTCCTCTTTCCATTTCACCATAGTAAGATGTGACAATGTTACTGTTGTCTTTATCCCAAACGTATTGTAGTAACATACTTGACACCACTCCCCAGTCTATGTTATGATTTTACTTCAACTGTCACATCCATTTTGAAGAGTATATGGACTTTTCATTTGAATAGTTTCTGTAACTGAATATGCAGATATTAACAATTGACATTTCTTTTCCTTCTACTTCCAGGGTTCCACACTGCCTTTGGTATCATTTCCTTTCAATCTGAAGAACTCCCTCTGTCATTTCTTTTAGAGCAGGTCTGTTGCTGATGAATCTCTGTATTTTCCTGCATTTGAGAGTGCCTTGTTCTACTTTCATTCATTAGTATTGTTCCTGATATAGCATCTTGCATGGCAGTTTCCTTCAACCTGTAATGTTGCCTCTAGCTGTGATGGAGAAATCTGCTGCCTTTTGACTCCCCCCAACCTCCCCATGTAATATGTCAAATTTCTCAGGCTTTCAAGCATTGTTTTTGTCTCTGGTGTGCACCATGGTCTAGGTGTGAGGCCCTAAGCCATTTTCCAAATAGAATGTCTTAAATTATTTCTTTGGGTATTTTTTTCCTGAAACATACTCCTTTTTTTTTTTTTTTTTGGTTTTTCGAGACAGGGTTTCTCTGTGTAGCTTTGCGCCTTTCCTGGAACTCACTTGGTAGCCCAGGCTGGCCTTGAACTCACAGAGATCCACCTGGCTCTGCCTCCCGAGTGCTGGAATTAAAGGCGTGCGCCACCACCGCCCGGCCATACTCCTTTTTTTAAAATTTATCTTTTAATATATCAGAGACTTTGATGAACATTAAAATTTTGGATATTGTCTCAGAGGCTATATTAATGTTTTTCAAGATTCTGTTTGATTCTTCTTTCCTGTTGGATTTTTATTAATTTGAATTTGGGGTTGTCTATTTTTTGAGTCTATTTAGTTGTTATGTTTTTGGCTATTCTAGTTTCCAATTTTATAATTTCTGTTTGGTTCTCTTTTATAACATCGGTTTCTTTACTGGTACTTTTTCTGATTGATTCATTTCAAGGCACAAGCTTTACATTTTTTTGTGGAAGTGGTTTGAGACAGTGTCACTATGTTGCCCAGGTTGTTCAACTTTACCACCCTCCTTCATTCGCCTCCTGGAATGAAGTGTATACCACCATGTCTGGCCCAGCTTTTACATATTTATATAGTTGGATGTGTTTATTTTCTTCTCACAGAAACCCATGAGATTGATTTTATCATTCGTACGTTAGAGATAAAGAAACAGAGGCTCCGCACTGGGCGGTAGTGGCGCACACCTTTAATCCCAGCACTTGGGAGGCAGAGCCAGGAGGATCTCTGTGAGTTCGAGGCCAGCCTGGTCTACAGAGCAATATGCAGGACAGGCACCAAAACTACACAGAGAAACCCTGTCTCGAAAAACCAAAAAAAAAAAAAGGAAGGAAGGAAGAAACGGAGGCTCAGAGTCTAACTGAAATGTTGTATCTTTTCATCATCTCTCCTTTTCCCATTTTACTATCTCTCCTCTTTTATGTAAGTAATAGTCTACCTAGTCTACCGTATATAATGTTGTATGCCATAACGTTTCTATTTAACAGTACATCTTGGAGATAATTTCATATGCGTACACAAACTGTTCTTGTTTATGTCTTTGTAATACTCCATTCAGTGGACATACCATGATTTACTTAACCATAGACTGTTGGCTTTAGTAATTTAAATTAACCATGTACTATTTGACTTTAAGAACTCTTTAAAGTTCTTTAAGATACATACATTTAAAATTCTTTAAAATGCATAAGATACATGCTGCACATGTGTGAATAGTTCAGTGAATTATCAAAAAATAAATGTCACAGCCATCATCAATGAATGACAAGAAACAATAGTTTTAGCACCCCAGAAGAGTCCTTCATTGATATTCCCAAATGCCACCCACTTTTCCTCTCCAACAGGTAACTATCATTCTAGACTCATTTCAAGTCCTTTTCTACCCATGCTTCTGTCATTCCTGACTATAGTTCTGAGGAGAGGAATCCCCACCACACCACCCCCCAACCCCCAGGCAGAGATTTAAAGCATGTAGCAAAGAAGCAGAATGTGGGGATGGTGGGAGGAATTTGAAAACATTTAGCTGTTTAAGCATGGTGGTAGTGGTTCTTTTTTTTTTTTTTTTTTTTTTGTCATAGGAAGTTAATTCAGTGTGTAGGTTAATGTCTCCTTGGAGTTAGGCTAGTCATTTTGTTAGCCTGCTCAGAATGCTGGATCAACTAATCAAAGTGTCAGCTGTTTCCCATAGTCAGTGAGGTCTACCTGGTGGATCAGGTTGCTGGAGTCCAAGCAGGATATGTGCCCAGCTAATGTACTATTGGTATGATCCTTGATCTTGTGTATAATGGGGATGGTAATTTCACAGTGTAGCTTAAGAGTTGAGGCTTCACATAATTTAAGTTATCTAGGTCAATATTTGTTCACACAATTGTGTCTCAGTAAATATCATTTTGTGTAATAGCCCTGCCCTCTTATTTTGACAAATTTTAAACTTACAGAAAAGTTGTGAAATTATAGATCATTATAGATTTACCAGTTAATGTTCTACATTTGATGTATCTTCCCTTTTCTCATCCAGCACTGTTACTTAGCTGCAGAGAATACCACATAGCACATTATGTACTTAGGTATGGGTTGTCTTGTTAGGACACTCTTCTAGAAAATACTAATGTTATAACCTAACATAAAGTTGTTTTCTGATTTCCGCTAGTTATCATTACCATATGTAATATATATTCAAACATTTGAGAGTCTTCCATTATGCTTACCAGTCTTGTTTCCTGTAACCTCACATTGTTTAGAAGACCTCCACTATCATTTTTACCAGACTGTCATTAGGGTTTTTGAAGAATTCATCTCTATTGTTTTGCACAGTCCTTCAGCTTAGATTATTCTGTTTGACTCCTTGATGGGATTCGGTTTAATGACTGCAGGCTGGAGTGCTTTAGATGAATTGTTTGCTCTCAGTGATTTATTTCAGGAGGCACATGACATGCCTTTGACCCATCAGTGGTGATAATAGTTACATTTTCTTGATTGAGTTGATATTTGTAAGATTTCCAGATTGTGAAAGACCCTTTTCTTATGTAACTAGTAAGACGTCTGACGTCTGTGGGGGATCTGTTGAGCTTGAATATTTTGCTCTTTGGTGATCTGTCCTCTGATGCCATTTCAAGTGTTGGGGTTCTCATCTAAGTCGGTATTACTGTAAAAGTTATGTAGCAGTGGCTCCTGTTGTCCTTCATTTCTCTCTCTCTTCCTCTTCCCTTCCTATCCCACCATCCCATCTCCATCACCCAGTCTCCCCCTTTTCCCCCTTCTCCCACTGATATGGAGTCATACATTCTTTTTCACTTGTTCATTCCTGTCAGTATTCATTTTGATGCTCAGATTGTCCTACTTGTGGCTAGTGGGAACCATCTGCCCTGGTGGATTGGTATCATTGTAAGCAGGGTCAGCTCTTCTGGCATTTGGCCCAGCTCCTGTAGTGACTGTCCTGTGCTTGCTTTGCAGCAAATTACCGAGCTGAAGAAGGAGAACTTCAACCTAAAGCTCCGCATCTACTTCCTTGAGGAAAGGATGCAGCAGGAGTTTACTGGCCCCGTCGAGCACATCTACAAGACAGTGAGTAGCCACTCTGGCTGCTGTCCCTTGGGTCTTTGCTCATAGTTTTTCCCAGAAGACATTTGACTGGCATTTGTTTTTAGAGTTAGCATGAACAGCTGTTGTCATTTAATTTGGATTGATTTTGGGGAAGAACATGATGCTAGAACAACCCTGAGTAAAGCGAGGTGTGTGATCTTAAGGAAGTCTTTTAATCTTTTTGACATCTGATTTCTGACTCACAGTCCTGGTCTCAGTTGTCTTTTTATAATTATTTATTCTTTTGAACCTGGCAGTGGAGCAGTAGGATAGCTTTGTAATTGAACGGCAGTGTTAGCAACCAGTGGGGTGGGTGACTTTCAGCCACTCACCCCTCTCTTTGGGCTTGCTTCCACAGTGAAGTGATAGCCCTGGGGCTGTTTGGATGAAAGCAGGGTGACAGGTGCAAAGGGGGTGACAGGTGCAAATGGGGTGATGGGTGAACGGCTCCAGCAAGCAGTCAGTGCTGAGCAGCCACCATCCTTGGCTTGTAGACTCTGTCTACCCAGAGTTAGGCTGGTCAGTTTTTCTGCAGTTTGACTCCTCTATCCCTATGTGCTTGCTTAGAAGTGTCAGGAAAAGTCTCTTCGCATTTGAAGCCTTAACCTGCAGGTCTGTGTCTCTAAACAAACTTTGTTTCTGAAAGCTGCAAGAAGAATATGGCTTTCTAGAGATGCCATCAGTCCAAACAGTACATCGGTACCTATTTCTTAGCTTTCACTGGTAGATTAGCCCTTGCCCTAGGAATTATTCCATCTTCTCACCTCTGAAGTTTGTGCTGGTGGAAACGTTTGAAGGGGGAAAGGTGCTCTCGGCGGCAGGTGGGGTGAGAGTTGGGGAACTTACATAGGCTTTCTCGAAGAGGAATTTCGCTACCTTTCTGAAAAGCTCCTTTTCCCTGAAGGCACAGTGTCTTCTGCAGTGTCAGCGTGGAAAGACAAAGAGGATGCAGTGGTAATGCAACCAGAATTTCAAGGGGAACCAATAGTTAGAGCACACTGTGCACTGTGGCCAAACATCCCAGGACTTGAGGTGGCAGGATGTCAAACTGTCTGCTGCCCCCTGGGTCCACAGCTCTTTGGGGCTCTTACACGTTGGTCGTTTTACTGTGATTCTCAAGACAGTCCCAGACAGTGGAGATTATCTGCTCTTATAGTGAGGAAACAGAGGCTTGGGGAATGTCAGTAACTTGCCTACTGTCATGATGATACACAATGGGTTTTGAGTCTGACCCGCCTGCTTCAATGTACTACTTCTCCTTCTTTTCACTGACTGATGGCCTGGTTGAATTATCTCCCTCACCAAGCTTTTGTGTAGGTGCATGTGTGTGGTTCAGGTTCCAAATTTTAAAAACATAAAATATGTGTCCTAAAAAGATGGTCTACTCTGATCCGTGGGCCCCTGGATCTAACCAGTATTATTGATGCCCTGTGCAATGGAGTTTTGTGTAGAAATTTACATAAATGTCTATGTGTAACCCCCTTTTGCATAAGTACCAGCAAGTTCTGTTCTGCATTTTGCAGTTTTCATTTAATGATTTCTTGGATGTCTTTCCCAGTAGTAGTTTAGGAGCTGTTTTAGCTGTTCTTTTATAGCTTTATAATAGTTCATTTTGTGCTTTGAAGGCTCTCTGACTCTTGCTTTGGAAATGGCTCTCATCTTACACACACATTTAGAACTTGAGATACTGTGCATGGGGAACATAGGCATGCTAGCTGACCATCAGTTCACACACAAGCCATGCTCACAGAACACACTCTGTCAGCTCGCACTCCTATTCTGCCCTGTGGGAGCTGGTGGAGGAACCCAAGGCTTGGAGTGTGTTTCTCACAGAGGCACACATGGAGACTGTGCACTGCTGCTAAGGGTTTTGTCTGTTATGCAAAGGAACGTTTATTCAAGAAAAAAAGTCTGCCTCGTAGACAGACTTCTTGAGTTCCTGTCTGACAGGGAGGAGAGCAGCACAGGCTTCTCTCCATGTTATTTGGTTCCCCAGTCCTCACCTCATGGTCCTCTCTTGATAGTGTGGGATCTGACAGCCACAGCTCTGCTTTCTTATTCCCTGTATGTGTCTCTAAGGACAGGCACAGGGTCGCACTGCTGGCTGCTTTATTTGCATGAAGGAAAAGCTTAGGTCTGTCATGTTGACTTCAGTGTCCTTAGTGCTACGACTGTCACTAGCACTCAGGTGTCTGTGAAGTAAATACACACATGTCCACTGACTTGCTGACATCTCCTTCTGTGAAGGGGCCCATGTCCTTCAGTGTGGCCTGCACTCTTGACTGAGCATGCTCCTCTCCCCAGGGATACTTGGCAGGAAGGAGGGAGGCATGTCCTTTGGATTACACATTTTATGATAATGTTATTATTTTAAAAATACAAATGGGTAGAAGAAAATGTAAAATCAGTATGAGTTATTAAAAAAAATAAGAGCAAGAATTTAGAGAAATCTTGGTTTGATATCAGATCTCTGCATGCTGTATCTGAGTCTCCAGAACATGAGTCCTTTGTGCATTCCATCTGGACTGCATTTGTGGCTAAGTCAGAATCCCACCATTACTCTGCTGCCTCCCACTGGCTGCCACCTGCCAAAAATTCTGTCTTTGTATTCTCATGTGAGTGAGTGTGAGCCCAAGGCCATGTGCTACTTTCTTTGTTCCAGTGCCTTAAGGGAAAGAAGGTTGATGACTCTGATATCCCTTAGCAAACAGCTCCCCACATAAACTGGACTTCTCATGAGTATCCTGAAATCTCACATGGAAACAAGACAGGCCATGCTGCGGCCTCCCATTTATCCACTCACAAGTTTTATTTTATTTTTGTTTTTAAATCTGTAGCACATTCCTACTGCAACAACCACATGCGTGATTGTAAACAACTAGAAGTAATTGCCTTTGAATGGGAAAAGCAAACTGTAAATTTGCTTGGCGGAGGGCAAACAATTTTTAAATCAGCCTCACTTGTATGACATTTATGCCTAGATATTTGAATGCTCTGGCTGTTAGACACTTGGAACATTTACATAATTGTTCCAAGTCTTAAGGAATCCATGGCTTTCTTTTGAGACCACCAGTACTTAATAATTCCCTTTTTCTGTGCCTCAGGGCTAATGAGGGTTTGAGTCTAACATCTGCTATTACAAGTGTGGCATAGTCAGTCCATGCAGAAGTAGTTTGCCCACTATCAACGCTTGCTACTCCTGCACCTTACACTGTATCTTTTCTTACCTTGTCATCTCTGGAAGAACATTGAACTTAAGGTGGAAGTGGAAAGTCTGAAGCAGGAGCTCCAGGAGAGAGATCGGTTGCTCGTCAAAGCCTCGTGAGTACCTGTCACCCCAAAAGCCTGGCCATTGGGTCCCGTGGGTGGGTATTGGGCTGGGCAGTGGAGCACAGCCAGCTGCTTTTCTAAGCCTCTTGTTTTCCAAGGAGCTTGTAGTTTTCATTTAATTGTTTGTCAGCTGTTTTTAAAGTATACTGTGGTTATAGGAAGATGTACAGCGTGATGCATTTTATGAAGCAAGCACATATGTGGAATTCCCATCTGAGCCAGAAAGGAAACATCACCAAACTTCCAGAAAGCCCCCTTCCCTTCATGTTCTCAGAGCATCTCCTTTTTCCTAGAATACCAACTATTCTCAACACAATTGCTTAGTTCTGCTTATTTTGGAACTTTATATAAATGGGATTATACAGTAGGTCTTCTTTTGTGTCTAGCTTCTTTCCCTAGCAGTTTGTGAGAGTCAAGTTAGCTGTGTTGTGTTTAGGGAGTTCATTTGTTTTCATTGATGAAAATGCCTGGGACTAGAAGGGGTTCTGGTGGATGAGGCTGGGAGGTAGAGGGAAGGTTTCAGCCAGTAACTTATTTTAAGCTTGCGTGTACTAGGGACTCTTGTAGCATTTTATTTAAAGGGGATTATAATGCTTAAGAATTAGAAAACTGCCGGGCGGTGGTGGCGCACGCCTTTAATCCCAGCACTTGGGAGGCAGAGCCAGGCGGATCTCTGTGAGTTCGAGGCCAGCCTGGGCTACCAAGTGAGTTCCAGGAAAGGCGCAAAGCTACACAGAGAAACCCTGTCTCGAAAAACCAAAAAAAAAAAAAAAAAAAAAAAAAAAAGAATTAGAAAACTACTATATCCATTAATTAGTTCATTTATTTAAATATTTATTGATCAATAACTTGTAGACCTGTTGGTTGGTTCCTCCTCTATCCATCAATGTTCACAAAATTAATGGCACCATACACTGAAGATCTTCAGAGACACTGACTCATGCCCCAACCTCCTATAGCCATAGGCTACTCTGAGGTGCATTGTAAGTAAGTGGAGTGTTGTGGAGCTGTGGTGATGGCATGTGTGGCACGTGGGATACCAAAGTGTGTTAAGTTTTGCTCCAGAAGAGTGGGATTTCTTCCCAGGTGGCCCACAAGGGCTGCTTGGAAGTCTGTGTAGAAGTGCTTCTCTTATCATGGCAGTGGAACTCCTGTTGGGTATGGAGGGCCAGGAACATGCTTGGATCACTCCGGACTGGGCTACAACTGGGTCTGGTGGCTGCAAGTTGGCTATTGTGGCTTGGGGGCAGACCAGAGACTTCTAGGCCCAGGCTTCTCTTCTGACTGCTGCTGAATGAGTGAATAAATTAATAAATGTACCCAGACTAAGAGATCTTCTTGGTTACTAGCTGTTTCTTTTGGAAGTGGCTCATTGGGTACTGAAGCAAGTCTGCTGTACCAGGCCTGAGATAAGCGTGTGACTTTGGTCTTCTTCATACTCATTGCCTCACTGCTGCATATCTTGGGTAGTACTTTTTTTTCCCGCAAAGCACATAGACATTGGAATCCCAACTCACAAGGGCTCATGTACATTCCTCAATATTATTACTCAGGATGGGGTGTTTTGTAGCTAGAGTTTTCCTGCCTGGCCCACAGTCAGGACAAATCTCTGTCAACTGCCAGTCCCACAGCCACTCAGACCCAACCAAGTAAACACAGAGACTTATATTGCTTACAAACTGTATGGCCATGGCAGGCTTCTTGCTAACTGTTCTTATATCTTAAATTAATCCATTTCTATAAATCTATACCTTTCCACGTGGCTTGTGGCTTACTGGCATCTTCACATGCTGCTTGTCATGGTGGCGGCTGGCAGTGTCTCCCTGACTCAGCCTTCCACTTCCCAGAATTCTCCTCTCTCCTTGTCCCGCCTATACCTCCTGCCTGGCCACTGGCCAATCAGTGTTTTATTTATACAGAACGATATCCACAGCAGTGTTCTGGGTGCTTCCATGCATGTTTGTATATTTCCCTAACTGCCAGGTGCCAGGCTTTGTATTCAAGGCCGTTTGTGATCTGACTGGTTTTGTTAACTTACTCAGAAAATATTTATCAAATGGCAGTTGTGTGTGGCACTGTATGAGGCTTATGGTGATCCAAGTAAGTACATGAGCCTTGCATTCTTCTGGGAATGATGATGATGAGATATTTACATTAGCAAATGTATGACTCCAGGTTGGGAGAAGAACTGTAAAGAGAAAGAAGGAACTGTGAGAGTCTATAGCTGTGGCAGTAGATACATCGACATAATGAAAGAGAGGGAAGGTCTGCCTGTGGAGGTGACAATTACTTGAAGTATGATTTGCCAGGAGAATTAGGCAGGTGAGTGGATGGAGATGTGTCAAAGAGGCTGTTGCAAGTCTGAGAAAGGAGGAGGAGAGTAGCACACTAGATTTTTGTCTTTGTTCTAAGGGTAGATAAGTTGTTTGCTTCTTGGAAAGGCCACTCTGAATTTTGGGTGGAAGAGGTATTGTGAGGATGCTGAGAGACCAGTTAGGAAACAGGATGGGTGGGTGAGGTGAGAACTGAGTGCTGACATGGATGGTAGGCTAATGGGAAGACCCTTGGGAAGCACAGTTCACACACAGGCCTTGGTAATGGGTAGGAAGGGAGATGTTGGTGTATTAGTCACAGCTCTGTTGATGTCCTAAAATAACTTGGCAAAAATGATTTGGGGAGAGAAAAGGTCTATTTTAGCTTATAGTTCCTGAGGGAGAGCATCCACCATGACAGAGAAGGTGTGGCAGGAGCAGGAAGCTGGCTGATAACATTTATTGATCCACAAACAGGGAGCAGAAAGAGGAAACAGGAATTATTGCCAGTCTGCAGAACCCCAAAGCCAATCTCCAGTGGCATTCTTCCTCCATCCAGGTTCTATAACTTTCCCAAACAATGCCATCAATGAGGGAACAAGAGTTTAAATACAAGAGCCTGTGAGGGACATTTCTTACTCAAACTACCACACAAGGAGAGCTCTCTGGAGTTAAGGTCATGAGCTCTATTGATGGATGCTGACATTGACTTAACCATTTCAGCTCCCTCTCTGCCACCTCTTTCCCCAGCACATCCCAGAGGTTCCATAGCTGTTCTTACTCTTGCTTCTCTAGCTTCTCCTGAACAGATACCTTCTCTTCTTTGCCTTCCCAGCCCAGTGCCTTCCCATACTCTCTTTGTTCTAAAAGACTCAGACATGGGTCCTTGTAGCTTCTTTTAGCCTGCACTGGACTCTTCCATAGACTTCCCCATCATATGGTGTCTATCCCACATGGGTAGCTCTTTTCCCTGTCTAAAATACTTTCAGACCCACACATATCATTATTCAGGCAAATCTCAAAGAGTACCCTCATCTTATAGAGGAGTGAATCTGGCGTAGTTAAGAGAAGGCTGTGGTCTTAGACAGAAAGGTCAGAACTTGGGTTAGGGGTCCATTCTCTCTCTCTCTTTTTTTAAAACTTTCATGTGCTGACATAGTGTGTGCACAGTATATCTAAGTGGCCTTTCAGTGTCTACCTCACATCTGCTGATGGGCCTTTCCCTTTTGCTCCTAACTACCCAGAACCTAGCAGTTTGTCTGTGGTAGATGTTGATGGAGATGTTAATGTAATGCTGTCAACCCTCTTTTTTCTGAGTTGAGTTTTGGTTGGGGAAGGGGTAGGGCATGGGCCCTGCCACAGGAAAAGGACAACTCTAATTTGAATGGAAATAATCTAGAGGAAATGGTGAAGGTTAAAAATAGTAATGAGAGTGTTTATGGAAGAAGGTTCTTTCACATTGAGTGGAAAGCTGGTGTATACCTCTTAGGTCTGATAGTCTGCTTGATCTACAATTGGAGCCCAGATTCTACAAAGGAAAAAAAAATGGTAGAGGGAGAGAACGAATACTGGTCCTGATCCTCCTTTGTCCCAAACCTGTATGTGCAGTGCTTGATAATTAATTGTATGAGACTGCCAGTGTTCCCATTTGAGTGGAGAGAAAGCTGAGACCCAGAGGAGATTGTTAGCAAGTTGTTTCTGGTGCAGCTCCTGAGCCTACCCTACCTTGATGTGAAGTGAACAGATTTGTATGCTAGTTTTCCATTGTTCTGTGTATCAGTTACAATAAGGGGACATTAAAAACAAAAGCAGTCATATTGTTGGGAGTAAATTTTATCTCTGTAGCTTTAAAACACCAACAAAAAATAATAATTCCATTAGCAGAGGAAAATTGCACCATACTGCTGAGTATAAATTTTATTGCCTCAGTAACTGTAAAATACAAAGATGATAAATGAAAAGTTGGAACATTTATTATTGTGAATATATTTTATTGGTATAACTAAAACACAAACAAACTGAATAATGCTAGTAGTTGTTAAAAATTGTACAGCCTCTTGACAGTGTATGCGATTCAGGCTGTGAAATGGCAAGATTAGATCTGGGCTGATGAGGGGGAGACCAGAGTGCAGCAGAGGGAAGGGGCCATACAGGGGACTGTATAAAGCCCCAGGGCTAAAACATCTATGAGCACCCAGGTGGAAGAAATTCAGGACCAGGAACATCCAGATAGGAGCTGGAGAGATCCTGAGTGGGTTAAGTGTTTGTTGTGCAAGCACAGGACCTGAGTTTAGATTCCCAGCACCCAGTATCAAGTCTGGGTAAGGTGTTTGTACCCCTAATGCTGGGGATGGGGTGGCAGGGGAGATGGAGCTTGATGTTTAAGGAGCTTCAGGTTCAGTGATAGATCCTGTTTAAAAAATAATCCGAAGGTGGAGAGCAATAGAAGACAGTGTCACCCCTTTGTCCTCCATACACACGTGTGCATATACGACACATTCACACACATAGAGAGATAAAAATCTCCATCTACAGCTTGGGAAAGAGAGGAGGCCAGTCTAGAATTCATTTTGTCATCTGTAATGCCCCTTGAAGAGTGATAGAAATGACTGTGAGTCACTGTGAATTGGAGGCAGCACTGATCCCAGAAATGAGCTGAGTGAATGGGGGCTGGGAACACTTAGGGCAGCCATCAGTAAGTGAGCATGTTGGCCTCTGTTCTGGCCAGGGGATGATCTATTCTGAGCTCAGAATCCAGCAGAGGGGTGGCAGGAGGCCTCTCAGCAGCACAGCAGGCCTTGTGCTGCCCTGGCCTCACAGGAGAGGCTTCACAGCAGGATGTGTGGGGGTTGGGGGTAGCCCACATACAGAGTGCTGAGGCAGGCCGTGGAGGACCCCGTGTGGTAGCCCATTAGTTCCAAGAGGTAATCATCTCATTTTTCACATGAGAAGACTGAGGTGTAACAACTAATTTACTGAGGCTAGGTAATTTACCCAGAGCCACACTGGGGATGGGATAGCGCGAGAATTTAGAAGCGGATCTGTCCAGCCCGAGCCGTGTTCCTCCTTTCAGTTATTCACACTGAATTCCATTAAGGTGATATTATGATGGCTTTCTGAAGCCTTGCCGAAAGGAAAAGTAGATATAAATAAGGCCTTTATTTAATAGCAGGTGATTGCTGAGGGAGACTTGGACAGCCAGCACAGCCCTCTGGGTGGCACTGCTGTGGATGAATGGTTCATATGGCCCGGTGTGTGTGCATCTGGTTACAGGGCTTTGGGTTAGGGAGTTTTATGTCCTTCTGAAGTCAAGCGAGGGACTGAGTGGCAAGGAGTCTTGTTTGGTTTTCTGCTGTGGTTTTTCTGCGAAGCCAGCTTTAGGTGGAGCCGTTTCCTCAGGTTTTCTTCTGGAGAGTGCAGTCATTTACAGCGCCAGGAGGACTCCGGTCTCACAGCCACCACCACTCCTTTCTTTCTGCGTCACTCACTGGTCATGCCCTGTGTCTGGCTTTAGTATCATGCCCGCCTGATTGTCCCCCAGAGAGAATATTCTAAGGTGTCACAGCCGAGTGCCCTGAGCATTTAATATCACAGTTCCAGGTACAGGATACTTGCACCCACGTCCCTCCCTCTTCACTCTTCATGCCCTAAGTCCTAGCCTGTGCTGGATCCATCTTGCTGTACTAAAAGTGCTTGCCCTCAGGCTGGTGCGAGGTGGAGCATGCAAGCCTTACCATCACAGAGCTGGTTAGCTAGTTGCATGACACTTCTTTATCCACTGGTTTCTAGGCCACCTTTCCTATACCTCTGGTGTAAGAGTACTGGTGGGAAGATTGGCAGTTGCTATCACGAATGTTAAAGTATGATTACCCTTGGGCTCAGAGATTCCCTTCCCAGGGCTGTGTCCCCAGAAACTATTAAACCACGATTTTTATTGAGTGGTTGCTTTGTACTAGGCACCTCTTCCCAGATCTTGGTGTTATCATTCAAATGTGTTACATCAGAAACAGTTTAGGTCTTTAAGATGTAGAGAATTGACTTAATAAAGTGTATTCTATATAGTGATGTACTCTTTAAGATGATGATACAGATTTATATTTACTGACTTTTCTAAAGGGTGTTCTCAGTATAGTAAATGATCAAGTTCACTAGTATACACTAAATGGTTCTGTTTAGGTAGTCAGAGCCCAAAAGGCTGTGTGTTAAAATATTAATAAGCATCCTGTGGGATACTCCCCCCCTCCACCGTTTCTGAATTAAAATATTAATTTTTTTAAAGGAAACTTAGCTCAGGAAAATGGGAGAAATGACTGGCAAGTACTCCTTGTCTTTTGGGGCTGGTGAAGTTGCCATCAGACAGGCACCTGAGTGCAGCCTGCCCTTTCCCTCTCTGCAGCAAAGCAGTGGAGAGCCTAGCTGAAGGGGGTGGTTCTGAAGTCCGGCGTGTGAAAGAAGATGCGAGAAAGAAGGTGCAGCAGATGGAAGACCTCCTGATGAAAAGGATACATCTTCTAGAAGAAGTAAGTCTGGAGATGCCAAGGGCCCTTTACTTACAGGTCAGTCCTGGGGAGGTGTTCCTTTCTCCCTGTACATCACATTTCAGCAGAAATGCAGCCACCCTCATCATTATTGAGTGCCTTCTGGGTCCCAGCCTCATTGTAGACACCTTACACAAGTAATTTATAACCCTTACCCTGTTGTCTTCCTTCACTGAGGTACAGAGAAGTACTGACCAGCCTAGGTGGTTGCTGAGGCCCACTGAAGGAATGACCATCTAGCCCTAAGCAAGCCCAGACTCAGATTACCTGATGCTTGGCTATTTATTGCCTCTCCACCCAGCTCTTGTTCTGTCTCTAGCCTCTGTTCAGTATCTTGCCCAAAATGAGTGGATACATTTCTCTAGTAGAACCCCACACAGCTTCTTGTGCTGTTTATTCTGTCAGGCAGTGACTATAGTTGGAACTCAGATGCTTCCTTGCTGAACAACCACCTCTGGAAGGACGGTACAAAGTGTTCCTCAATTTTAAGCTCATGTTAAGTACCACAGTTAGAGTAACCCTTTTCTGCAATGCCTGGGACCAGAAGTGGTTTAGATTTGAGCTTATTACTAGTATTAAACATTTGTACATAACTAATGAAATGTCTTGAGGATGGGCTCCAGGACTAGACATGGAACTCTCTTATATTTCACATCTTCATTATATATGTAGTTAGAAGGGAATTTTATGCAATATTTTAATGTGTCTGTGTTTTGACTACAACCCATCACATGAGGTCAGGTGTGAAATTTTCTACTTTTGACACATTGATAATCAGAAAGTTTTATATTTTGAGCCTTTCAGAGTTTGGATTGGAATAATCCATATATATTAATAAATTATTATAGTGGGTTTTTTGCTTTTTGTTTTTTTGAGACAGGATCTGCTAGATAGTGAGGCTGGCCTCAAACTTGCAGTACTCCTGTTTCAGCTTCCCAAATACTATAATTATAAGCATACACCACTGTCTAAGCATTTTTATTACTGTAAAAGACACCATGACCACATCTCTTATAAAGGAAAGCATTTAATTAGGGCTGGCTTACAGTTCAGAGGTTTAGTCTATTACTGTCATGGCAGGAAGCATGGCGGAATGAAGGCAGACATGATGCTAGATAGGTAGCTGAGAGTTCTACATCTGGAATGGAAGACAGCAGGAAGAGAGAGAGAGACACACTGGGCCTTCCTGGCTTGAACATCTGAAACCTCAAAGCTCACTCCCAGTAACACACTTCCTCCAAAGACATCATACCAAATCCAACAAAGCCACATCTAATAGTGCCACTCCCTGGTTACCAAGCCTTCAAATCTGTGAGCCTATGGTGTTGGGAATGTTGGGGGTGTTTGGGGAAGGGCATTCTTATTCATACCACCACAACCACACCCTTAATCAAGACACTTGAGAAAATTGTCACCTTGATGCAACACCTTGTTTGTCCCATGAGTACTTGCTAGTGCTTCTGCTCTGTTGTTTGCTGCGTTTATCCCATTGGGTGAAGAAGCATTTGCCTGTGTGAATTGAGCACAGAAGCACCAGCGTGTAGCACTGACTGAGCATACATGAAGCTATGAGAACTCACCACAGGGAGAGGCTCTCTGCTAAGCCTCATATGTATACTAAGAAACCCATGAGCTAACTACTTCCATTTCTCTCTTTCTTTCTCTTTCTCTCTTTTTAAACATACTGAAACAGCAGGCATAGAGTGGCCAGGTCATTTGCTCAAGGTCACACAGGTGGTAAATGTCAGGTGATCTTGTTTGTTTTAAATAAGTGGCGCTAGTTACCATGCAGAAAGGTCACGAGGCACGACAAAACCCAGTATCAGAGCTTTATTAACAGGGAGAGGGACAGAAGAGAGCATGGCCAGGCCTGTGGAAGGGACACGTGAGGAGGAGGAGGAGAGAGCAGAAGAGAGAGGGGAGGAGTCTGTATCCATCTTTTAAGGATTCCCCTGCACATGCGCAGGTGGGCTTACGGAGCTACACCACGCATGCACAGATTGCATGACCGGGCTGTGTGCATTTGCACAATCACTAATGATGTAAAGATGTAAGACCCCTTTCTTAGCTACTGAACTGCACATGTGCAGTCATCCAGCTGGAGTGGCAGAATCGTAACAGATCTGGCTGTATTTTAGGCTGCAACATTCTACTGTTTCAGTCCACAGCACTTTTGGGTGAGGTCAAGATCAAATATGATATAAAATTGCTTGCTCAGAGCCTGGCATTTAGTAGGCACTCAGTAAATAACAAGCATTATTGTTTGCTGTTGAAGAAATATGAAGTGACAGACAAACCTCCAAGACAGATACTGTTAGTGGAGACAGTGAAGGGAAAGGGCAGGGGAAGAGAAGCCAGTTTTTAGCTTCTGGGATAACAGGTATTGGCAGCCTCACAGCAGTTCCTTGGAATGGTGGGTATCCTGTTTTCTAAAATAAGAACCTGGGGCCCAGAGATTAAACGACTCCCCAAAGTCACACAGCAAGTAAGTAGGAGATCTGCATTTTGAACCTAGTTCTATTTGACTTTTCTGTCTGCGATGCAATCTGAGGCAGTGGTCTGTGTGGGTGGAGAGTCAGGCCTACTCCAGGTCACTTGTGTGAGCACCAGAGCCTTTCTCTCAACACAGACATTGCTTGAAAGATTTAGAAGATAATTTCCGTGGTGGCTTCTTTGAGCACTCAGGAAAAGCATAGTTTTTTTTTTACCACCTAAATCACCTTGGAGATACAGAAATGCATTTTAGAATTGTGTGGTCATTATCTTAAAAAGAAATAGTAGGGGGTGATGGGCTGTGGGATGAATTTGCATGGAGATTAGGGGACTCTGGGATTTATACATGTTTAGTATTGAAAAGCACATTTCTCCTTGTTCTCATTGAAGCTGTAAATATTGATCTGATTTTTCAAAACCAAAAGTACAGTTCTTGTAGAGTTGACTCTTTTCCATTGGAAGTGCCCATTACTCTTCCGATACAAGAGGGAAAAAATGGCTGGCAAATGTATTTATTACTGATTCTGTCCATGTATAGTACATTCAGGGAGGGGAAATGTGCCGGAGAAAAAGTCATAAATATTTATATTTTAATCCAATTTCCTTTCAAAATGTTCCCAATTGTATTGAAAAATTGCATCAAATGCATTTAATTTAACTGTAGGATGTGAAAGCCGCCCAAGCAGAACTGGAGAAGGCCTTTGCAGGGACGGAAACAGAGAAGGCTCTTCGCCTCAGCTTGGAAAGCAAGCTCTCAGCAATGAAGAAGATGCAGGAGGGGGACCTGGAGATGGCTCTGGCTCTGGAAGAGAAAGACAGGTCTGGCTCTGCTTCCTGGGAAATGACCATCTCATCATCCGGCGGGGAGTGGATCTTCCCCATCCTGCCCTTCCCTCCCAGTGTTCTTCCCTGGAGTGGAATGACTTACTGTGGTGGATCCAGCAGAGCAAGATAGCAAACGGGGATCAGAGCAGGGCAGGAAAAAGGAAGGAGAGGAGTGGGTGAGAGACGGGCACTCCACAGTTCATGTTGTGAAGACACTTAGATCCTAAGTCTGGTGTTCAGCTCTGGCTGTAGCTTCCTGGTAGCCAAAGGAAAAAGCAATCCTGTGGCCCTGAGATTCACATTTCCCATGAGGTAAAACAGGCCTTGGATTCAGGAGAAGCCCAATTTTGCTTGGCACTATCAGAGGGAAATTTCTCTTGTGGTTCTTTCCACAGGGAACAGTAAGTGGTGATGTCCCCACAATAACTACTAGTAAATTTTATGTTATCTATTTTCCATCATGTTTTTTAATGCTGGCTGGAGGCCCAAATCAAACAGTGCTATAGGGCAAAGAAGAACATTGTAGATCAAATGCAGAGTTCTTTAATGCACAGTGAATAAAATGTATACTGTTGGCTCTGAGAAATAGATGGACACTAGGGCTGTTAGGCCAGCTTTAATGACCACTGTGTCTTGTAGCCAAGCTTTTGACAAAAACGTGGTAAGACAAAGTTGAAGTTTTTTTCTGACATTTTGATTCTCATATCTTATTTGTTGGTTTCTAAGTGGGAGGTGGAGCTAATGTAGTAGAGACACACTGCTAGCATAGGTGCCTGAAGAACCCCACCTATTTGGAATTGGGTGAGATGGTGCCAGAGTGAATGGTCTCCTCCAGAGGATTCTGCCTGTGATTTCTTTTCTCAGCCACTCTGCCCTGTGGAATGATGTGCCTCACCACATTATTTAGTTAGTTAATAGCCTTGGCTGGCAAAGACTCACTGTGTGGCAGAGGCTGGCCTTGAACTCTTGATGTTCCCTACCACCCTCTCTCCAAGTGCAGAGTTTTCAGGAGCATGTTACCGTGCCTGGCTGTTTAGGTTCTTGTGGCCAAGTGCTATTTGCCTTTACTTCTGACTCAGTGCCACCATTTGATATTTAGGTTTGCCACTTTGTTTTCAGTTTTGGGTTGGGAAATTAGCTGAGCATACCTTCTGTGATTCTCTCTAAGAGAAGTCCAAATCAGTGCTGAGGGAGCCTGTGGTCATGGTCTCCATATTTCAGTGCTCTCTCACTTCAGGAATTCAGAGGACTGTATTGTGTATACTGTAATCTTTTTTTAGGTTCTGTTTTTTTCTTTTGGCTCATTGATTAGAGGTGGATTTTTAAATTTTAATTTTGTTGTGTGTGACTGTGTGTGTCTGTGTGTACATGCATCGAGGTCAGAAGCTGGTCCCCTAATTTTGATCTGTGAAATAGAAGTGTTGTGTCTGGACCTTGGTAGAGGGAATGAGTTATCAGCCCCATCTATCCCTTTATGATTCAGTGTTTTTCCTGACCATGCTGCCAGGAAGAGGAGGGGTTCCTTTTGCTGACTTCTTCCCCCAGGTACCATCCATGAACAGTCAAGAGCTACACTTTGAGAAATTCTACATAAGCCATTCTACATGAGATCATTCCATGATCTCTTTCCCTGTTGATTGATAGTAAAGTTCTTAGCAAGCATATAGTCTTGTCTTTCTTGGAGAATTATAGATTCTAGAAGCTAAATTGGGCATAAGGAGCCCAAGAAATGGATTAGACTAGGGTAGAATGGCTGAGTGGCCATAGGGGGGAAAAAGGAGAATTCTTGGTACCAGTGACTGGGAAGAAAGGCGAAGACTCAGAAAGGGTTTGTAAGAAATTATGGGACAGTCTTGTGAGGGTCCTGACATATTTAGCACTTACTTAATTGGCTTTGTTGGATGATTATGCCCTTTATTCAACAGGTATTTCTTGTGTATCTTCTGTTCCACACAGCAGTGATTAAAGTAGCAAGGGAGACTTCCATCATCAAGTTGGCTAGGTGGAAGGGATAGAAGGCAGGAACAGAAGGATTAGAACTGGATGGGACAAACATTGGTTTACCATTAATGTTTACAAATTCAATGTAAAAGGTCCAAGAGAAGCTTTCTCATGTTAAGTAGATGTCCCCTTAACTGAGACTCTCATGGATGTGTGAAACCTGACTATATCCAGCCCTTCACTCGCTATGCACCTCCACTCCCCAGTCCTTACGTATCTATGTTAAAGTTTAATTGATAAATTAGACAGAGTGAGAGACTAAAAAAGCAGACAGTTGTGGCAATAGTCTATAGTAAAAATATGGGAATGTGGTCTCTTTTATAAAAATATGTACTGGGCTTTGTGATGATGTAAGATGATATGTGGTGACATGAAATAGAATAAATGACACAGGTATGATTCACTGTTAGGTGACTGTGTAAGGGTTACTTGATTGTAAGCAACATGAAACAGTTCTGACAGTCGTGACTACTAATTGATTAACAGGGAGGTAGCATCTACAGTGTGGATATGCTGGACAGGTCACTGGGCCTTGTGGAAGAATCTGGACTTCATCTGAAGGGCATGGGAGAATCCATTGAAGAGTTAAGGGGCGGGGGAGTGTGGGGAAACTACATGATTAGATTTAAATTTATTGCAGTTTTTTTGTTTGCCTTGCTGATGCAGACATCCAGATAGATGATGGCAACCAAGACTGAAAGTCTGGAATGGGATGGAGGTAAACAGGTGGTAATAGGAGGTGAAGTGGACGCAGTGGGCTTGAAGGGCTCTGGTAGCGAAGGGAAAACATTGTACTGATACCCCTCTTTCAGTTTCGAGAATAAGTGGCTGATGGATGGTGGTAAGTTTACTCAGTTTGGAGGAAGATGAGCAGTGAGGAGGTTTTTCGAGGTAGGAATAGAAGGATGCTTCTAATTAGGACAAGAGTTGTGTGATATGTGAGCATTTATGAGTGGAGGTGTGGGTGAGTGGAGGCTTGGATGAGGGGAGGTGTGGGTGAGGGGAGGTGTGGGTGAGGGGAGGAAGTATGGATTTCTAGATTCAGGCTGGAATTGGAGGAGATGACAATTCATGCCCAAAGCAATGCTGAGCATGCCTTTGGAACTACAGAGACAGAGGTTGTTCTGCTTATGTAGAATGGATAGAGAAGTGTTGTAGAATATTATTTTAAGTTGTGTTACGTTTGTTTATGTTGCATTTGTTTAACTCTATGAAGCTGTGATACTTGGCCTGTCTAAAACACCTGATGGTCTAATAAAGAGCGAATGGCTGCTAGCAAGGCAAGAGAAAGAATAGGCGGGGCTGGCAGGCAGAGAGAATAAATGGAAGGAAAAATCCAGGGGAAGAGGAGAAGAAGCAGTCGCCAGACAAGGAGGAAGACTTCAGGGACCAGCTACACAGCAAGCCATGGAGTAAGAATAAGATTTACAGAAGTAAGAGAATGGGAAAAGCCCAGAGGCACAAGGTAGACGGGATAATTTAAAGTTAAGAAAAGCTGGTCAGAAACAAGCAAAGCTAAGTCTGTGCATTTATAAGTAAGAATAAGCCTGCATGTGTGATTTATTTGGGAGCTGCGTGGTAGGCCCCCCAAAAGAGAAAAAACACCAACAACAGATAGGTCCCAATAAACATCTTGATAGAGATGAATTTAGGGCTCTGTGCTTGGGCATGGGAATCCTCTACGGGGAGTCCTAGAAGTTGTCCATGAAGAGTGTTGGCACGTGCAAAGTCACAGAGTCTGCACACTGTGTACAAAGCCTGCACCTGTAGGCCATGAGGGTGTGCGGCTTGAGCTTGAGTCCTTATTTGTTTGGGGAGAGGACATTTGGGAGGGTGTGTACACTGGTGCAGGTGGTGGCTTCTCCATGGATATGGATGGTCATGTTGGGGTCTTGCTGAAGGCTGCATCTTCCTGGCATTTGCACAGGGCTGGCTAGACAGGTATAGAAACCTGGTTTGTCAGGTCTACAAATGTGTCAGCCTCAGAGATGAAGGTGTCCCAGTTAAACTCCCAGAGACCAGCAACCAGCTGCCGCCTTGATTGTTCCCTCAGGATATGACCATTTGATAAATCTCTAGGGACTAAATCTCACTGAGCCCATTATTTAAGTCAAGGTCAGAAGGTTAGCCCAGCATAGCAGCAGGGATCATCAGCTATATCCAGGCGACATGGATGTGGATCAGCCACATAGAGGAACCTGCTGTTGGGCATGGCAATCTGTTGACTCTTGGGGTGGTCCCCTGTTTGCATGGTTACTCCCAGTGTCTTCCTGGGCTCCTACCATCTTTTTCAAAGGGTCATTTTCCCTACTTTAGCTTATTCAGTCTGGGTTTTGAGCTGTTCTGCATCTGAAGGTAGTCATGTTGGGGAGCCCTATAGGTTGACTATAGCCAATAGATAGGTTTTCTTTGAACTAAATAGTAATTTTAAAAGTTTGAGTTAGTTGCTGGCATTTAAAACATTGAATTTCACACAAGAGTGAGTTCTCATTTTTCTTGAGCCCAAAGATGTAATATGTGCAGGTGTCTTATTGGCTCAACACTGCTGCTCCCTGTGATGGGCTGAGCCTTCAGTGGCCTTTAGTTGTCCTGGTTCCAGCCCCCACCTTTCATTTTAAACCTACATATGATGAGCTTTAGCTCTCCATTTACTTATTGATTATATCAGACTGAACCCCTAGAGGGCAGTATTGTGCCTTCCTCCAGGTTTCTGGGACATCAAGCAGTTCTCACTGGCGCTCTGATGCCAGTGCACTGCTAGGTGTTTCTGCTGCCCTCGTCGGCTTTGACAGGGAAGCCAGGTGCTTCACAAGAGCAGCTCTGCCAGACCTCCAGGCCTCTACTTCTACAAAATTGGGTTGCTTTCTAGGCTTAGCTACCAAAGGGCTCTTTGGAGAATCCTCCGACAAAATAATTGTTGAATATTTAAAAGGTAGTATTATGTATAGGGCTTGTTTGGAGACATGGCTTAGTGGATAAAATCCTTGCCATTTGAGGATGAGGACCTGAGTTCTGATTTCCAGCACTCATGTAAAAGCTGGGTGTGATGATATGCATCCCAGCATTGCAAGGCAGAAAGACAGATGGATCCCTGGAGCTTGCTGGCCAGCCAGTCCAGCAAAGCCAAAATAAGGTGGAAACACAATTGAGGAAAACATTTGGAAATTGAGCTCTGACCTCTCCAAACCTTCATAGATAAGCACCCATATACAAAACACATGCACACACACGCCACATACATACATGCATAATTTAATCGGCATGCCAACTGTCATTTGTTGATTTCAGCTGTATGTCAGAAGTGCACTTCTGTTTTAAGTTGTCCAACACAGACTCAGAGAAATAGAATGACTTAGCTTGGTCACAGATGTCACAGAGCAGTTGATGAAGGACATTGAATTTGGTTCCAAAGAGGGAAATGTTCACATCTTCTGGAAGGCATTACAGTTGTAGGTGGCAAAGCTTCTCTCAGACTTGGAGATGAAAGGTGTAATTTAAGGAACTCTGATGTTTATCAGGCAGGATAGGAGGGGCTTGGGCAGAAGGTATTGATAGCATATGCAAAGGCATAGAGGGGCATAGAATAGCTTTGGAGTGAGCTCTCTGTGAGCTGCTGAGGACTGATTGTGATCAAGATGAAACTGGGTTGTTACGACTTAAGAGCTGGGTACCTGGATGCCCTACCCTGAAGTTTGGCTGTTAGCTTGAGACATGGTGTGTTTTTAAGCATTGTCTGCAAGCTGTGGAGCGATATCCTTGCTTTTTAAATCCTCACCCACCCAAACAGCTCTCGACTGATTGTTTGCTTAGGCTTCAGGGACAGATTTCTTTTGGAGAGGGGATTTCTTACTCAAAACTTAGCAATCTGCTGTTGTTGGTGGGGGCTGCTGAAGGTCTCTGAGCAGGTGCATGGCTTGACCAGACCAGGTGCAGCTCAGAGCTAAATTCCTGGGTCAGGCTAGAGACAATAAATTCTGGCCTTTGCTCTCTGACCCGCGGAAAGTGATTCTGTTTGTGTGTATTTATTGGACACATCTACTTTGAAGATGTCTGGCCCCATTTCCTACCTCCTCCTGCTCCACTGAGCTAAGAGAGCAGCTCAGAATTAATATTTAAATTTTGTTCTCTTTTAGACTGATTGAGGAGTTGAAGCTGTCTTTGAAGAGCAAAGAAGCTTTAATTCAGTGCCTTAAAGAGGAGAAATCTCAGATGGCATCTCCTGACGAGAATGTGTCATCTGGAGAACTCCGAGGACTTTCTGCCACTCTGAGGGAAGAAAAGGAGAGAGACGGTGAGGTGAGGCGACAGGGCACAGCAGGAGGGGGAGCATATCAGACTGTTCCGTGGGAAGTGGGGCGCTCTTCAGTCTGCATGGTTTGCACAGTAACTTCCACATCCGAGAGTTGAGTTCCCTGTCAGCTGAGGAATCTGCAGGAACTGCCTTTGTTAGGGCCTGCCTTTGTTCATGTATCTCATGCTTCTGCATCTAGATCTTACCATGTGTTAATTTGCTGTCACCTTGGGGCTTCTTTTTCGTCCTTAGGGCTTTCTTAGTGTAAAATTGTGGTGCACTGTTCATGTCCATTTTTCCTTTGTTGTTAGAGACAGGCTTGCAGGCCATATTTGGTGTGAAACATCAGCGGCTGTGGGGGAAAGGGACTAACTGGTTCTGGGCCTGGCAGCACACAAGATGCTCAGCATACTACCCTGTTCAGGCCTCCCAGCCCTTTGGCCAAGTAGAAATTGTGATCCCCTGGCTGAGTTTAGGACTAGCCTCAGAATAGTCATATTTCTCTAGATGCCAAGAAGTGGTTTGGCAGTAGTTAGGTCCAAATCTTCTGGACTCCTCTTCACTCTTATGACCATGGCAAGCTATGTTGACCTTCATTCTCCTTGGGTGGAGGATGTCTGCTGCATGGTCTGTTCACACAGGGTATGTTCTGGAAGCTCAAGAAAGCTGGTGATTTCTTTATGAAGAGGGGTTTTTGTCCTTGTGGCAGTAGCAGATTCCTTCGCCTCATCAGTTAGTTTTCATTTGGAATGGGGTTGCCACTTCACTTCTCAGGCTCTGTTCTCTAGTGGGCCCTTTACCTTTTCTTCCAAAGCACCTGTTTGCTCTGTGGGACTGATAATCAAACTGTGGGCAGCTGTCTTCACACTTTTCCTCGCTCAGACCACATCAGGCCCTGCAGGAGGACACACATGTGTTAGGAGGTCTGCTGCAGTGGAGGGGAGTGAGTAAATGAGGTGCTCATGGAATGGCTGTTGGGAAGCCTTCGGATGGTCCTCCTCTTTCTTACTCGTGAATGCCTTTCCCTAGGCTGCACAGAGGGAATGGCAGAAGGAGAGAAATCACTTGGAAGAGAAGATCCAGGTATGTTGATTCATTTTAAGACTGTATTGAAGACTTACTCCCTTCTTTTATCCTGAGCGCAACAGATAGTTCTTTGTGACAGTAGCTGCTGTTTATCAAATGCTGCTGAGTGTCAGTTATGCATGAAGCACAGTAGAGGGAGTTCCTCGGTCCTTGCCATCACTCTGCTGAGGACATCCCATTTTGTAGATGTGGTAGCTGAGGCTCAGAGGATGAAGTCACTTGCTCATAGCTGGGAGGGAGGAATCTGTCTGTGTGATTCTAACACCTGGGCTCCAAGGGCCCTTAGTCACAACAGCTGGAATTTGTACAGTGCCTGCCAGCTTAGAAAGTACTTTCACATCTATTATCTCCTCTGATCCTCACAACAGCCCAGGAGGGAGGCAGCAGTGATTATCTTAAGATGTGAACTCAGACTATAAATGTAAGGCTCAGTCCCCATCAAACCAAACTCTCTGCTAGCTTTTCTAGCATTAAGGAATGAAATTAATGATCTGTTATTTCCTCCAAATAACCTGGTGCAGTTTCGAAGACTCTGATGTGACTGTATTCAGATTTTGGCAGGCACTGGAGTCCTTCCCATAGGAATAGCTGTCAGCTTCTCAAGCGATCAGATCCCCTTCCCTTCACCCAGCCCTGTTGCCGTGAGCAGTAACACAGTAACTGGGAGCTGATGCCACGGCGTTTGGCTCACTAGGAAACATTAATCACAGGTTGACAGGAATAAGATAGAATAACTGCGTTTGAGTGTGCTCTTAAAGATATATTTACAGTGCATTTTGGTTGGAACACATCAACTTCGTGAATCTTTTTCTAATCTAATTTAGGCACTTCAGGAGGACCTGAGAGAGAAGGAAAGAGAAATTGCTACAGAGAAGAAAAATAGCTTAAAGAGGGATAAAGCCATTCAGGGCCTAACCATGGCATTAAAATCAAAGGAAAAAGAGGTATGTCTGAAGAGTGAAGTGGGATTTTTCTTTATTAGTTTTGGTGGCTTGCCTGTCCTCTCCTGAAGTTTTAGCTTTAGACAGAAAGTTTGTAACTATTGGATAGGATGGAAAGCAGCTCCTCTAGTCAGTTGGAGTTGTGGCAAACTGCAGTCAGTGCTGTCAGTAACTAACTATGAATAAAACATACATTTTTTAAAAGTTTCTAGTAAGCCACATTGAAATAGGTGCAGAGATGTAAGTAAATTTTAATAGTATATGAACATAATAATTTCAACATGTAATCAGTGAGACAAGCAATGGTGAGCTATTTAGCATTTCTTCCCTCAGCACCAAGTGTTGTGGAATATTAATTTAAGATATGTTACATTTGTTTATGCTGTGGAATATTTGTTTAGTGATGCAAGGACACGATACATTTGTGTGATTAAATAAAATTAACCTGGGGTCAGGAGGCTGAGTCAGTAACTGGCTGATAGAAAGTGATAGGGAGGAACCATGTGTAGTTAGGGTTCTTAAGTGGGGGCTGAGCAGAAGGACGCCATGTTTTTCAGGAGACTCAAGCTAGGAGAAAAGGTTAGCTACTTGCTATTCAGCCTCTCTGAGTGAGTGGAATTTCACCTCAACCTTTGAATCATGAGTTCTCTGAAGGGATAGAGATCTAGGTAAAGTTTTCTTTAGCAGCTGTGATAGAGCCAGTGCCTGAGGGAACAGAACTCCTGCCTGGCTATGGCCAGTGCAGCCAAACTGCTGCTAGTAGCTGTGGAGCTGCAGTTGCTGATTAGGACAGAAGTTGCTTAAGGGGCAGCCACTGAAATTAATGAAAAACAACCAAGGGTTTAAAATTCAGCTGTACTTCTAACATCCCCGTTAAGACCTACCCAGGCATGTGGCTAGTGACTGCCCTAAAGGAGAGTACAGACTGACTCTTGAAAGACAGCTGAAATTTGAGATGAAGGGATTTGGGAGGCAAGGCTGTGCCTGGGAAGCAAAAAGCCCACTTGGCTTGTTGCCTCTGGGATCCAAGATGGTAGCTGATAGCTCTTTTCTTGTCACTTGGTCCTGAAGTCTGTTGTATCTCAGTGATTAACTAAGCAAGGCCCTCATTCACCGAAAAGACCCAGCTCTACTCCTATGTGATTGGCAAGTCAGAGTGATGGGTGTTGGAACTGTGGGAAGTGCAGGTGTTGGGGAGGCAGAGGGAAGAATGCCTGGTCCTGATTAGGGTGGATATCGGGAGTAGATGGTGCTTAGAGGAGAAGATGCTGAGCTGAGTCCTAAATGGTAAGAAGGTGTAGGCTGGGGAAGAGATGCAGATGAGAGGCCATTTTGGAGAGAGAGAAAACAATGGCCAAAGACTGCTGTGTGATACCAAAAATGATCTTCGATTCCGAGGGACCAAAGTACACACTTTAAATGAGACTGTAGATGTTGGACATGTTGCAAGAGCCCAGGGGTGATGGGGGCCGATCATGTCAACTGCTTGGGGGTGGGGGCCGATCATATCAACTGTTTGGGGGGTTACCTGGCTTAGTAACAGAAGCAGTGACCACATTTTTACCGTAGAGAAGCATCTGGTTGTGTTTGGAGAGTGGTTTCAGGGGATAGAGAATGGAGTCCAATGTGAGTTGCTCAGGCAAGAGCCAAGACAGGCTTTATTGGAATACAGGTCACAGCAAGCAAAATGGAGGAAGAGGACTATATTCAAGAAATAAGATGAGAAATAATTAAAAAATTGAAATAAATTTGGAAAATCTGATGGTTTTATATAAGAATTCAGAGAAGGAACAGTAAAGATGACTCTAGGTGTCTGGCTTATGTGACTGGGGATGTGTGGTGTCACTGACATGGTTCAAAACTTAGAAAATGGAGCATGACATTGAGACAGGAGCATTGGCCTTGAGAAATGTACAGGCCTTCCTGGTTAGGAGACAGAAAGCAGTACAAATCGGAAGCATGGGCGGGAGGGATAGCTTGGCCCAACTGACTTAGGAATCACTTGTATCTAGTCATGAGTTAAAATTCTGAGAGTTGACCAATATATCCCAGGAAAGCATAGACTGGGAAGGAAGGAAGCCAAGGATGAGACTCTGGGGATATTAGGAATTCAGGGATGGGGCAGGCATACCCAGAGGGGACAGCAGGAATGGTTGGAAGCCAAGGATGAGACTCTGGGGATATTAGGAATTCAGGGATGGGGCAGGCATACCCAGAGGGGACAGCAGGAATGGTTAGAAGCCAAGGATGAGACTCTGGGGATATTAGGAATTCAGGGATGGGCAGGCATACCCACAGGGGACAATAAGAATGGTTGCAGAAGTAGAAAACAGGCCCTGAGAAGCTGAGGGAGTGCAGTGTCAGCTGCAGTTGCAATTTGGCCTTTGACCATAGGAGCTCTGATTCATCCATCCGATGTACAGGGGCCCAGATGGAGTAGGAGACCTTCAATGTGTTGTGAGTCTAGAACAGTTCCAAGGTGTAGTGGTCAGAGTTCATGGTGGATCACAAGTTAGAGAAGTTGAGACATTTTGGGAGAAACAACACAGTGATTGGATGAGTCATGAGTGGGCAATAGTAATAGTAGTAATGCTCATTATTTTAGCACCAGTGTACATTATATTATCTCATTTAGCACTGACAACACCATAGTTGGGTGAGTGGTGTTCATCATGTATTAGTCTGTTTTTCGTTACTATAATGAAGTATCAGAGGCAGGATAACTTTATAAAGAGGTTCATTTCACTCATTTTTTCTGATGCTTATAGTTCAAGATCATACTGTCTGATGTGTTCAGCCTCTGATGAAGGGCTAGTGACTGATAACAGGAAGGCAGGCAAGAGGAGCAGACCATGTTGTCAGCTGAAGCCTGAGAGATTGGGCTCCTCTAGAACCTTCCAGGAGCATGTTCCAAATACCCAAGGATCTCTCACTAGGATTCACTTCTTGAAGGTCCACCTCCTAACATTGCCACATGGAGGATCAGGCTTCTGATACATTGACACTTGGGGGACATACTCTGACTTTATGTAGACCATGGCAACAGGTGAGGGGATTGAGTCTCAGTGAGGGTAAGCTGCCCAGTTAACCACTCAGAGCTTGTCTGCCTATTAAGCACTACAGGTCAGGGGAAAGCATGTGGGCTGTGTAGGAAGGAAAGCCCAGCTATGTATGTGGCTGCCATTTGTTGTTTTCCTAGGTTGAAGAACTCAACTCTGAAATCAAAGAGCTCACTGCTGCCTTCACCAAAGCCAGAGAGACTCCCTTGAAAACACAGGCCACAAAATTCCAGGTAAGAGTTTTCATTAGTGTAAGTGGCTATCTTAGGTCCTCATTCCAAGAGAGGCCTGAACTTTGCAACTGAAGGGAAGCTGGGAGATTTTAATAAGGGGAACCATTGGTGGCCTTTAGTGATAGAATTAGTTGAGTCTAATTAAAAGTTGGTCTTCCACCAGTTTTGAGAGCTTCTCTGGCTGTTCTTGTGGTGGTGGTGGTGATGATGATGATAGCCACTCTCGTAATTGGGAGTGCTCAGTTTACTTTTAGACAACATATCTCATTTAACTTCCAAAGTTCTTGAGGAAAATAATGATCAGACCCTTGTATTCATGAGGTTTTTAAGGCTCATTGAGGGTGTCACACAGCTAACAAGTGGTAGAGTCAGGATTTAAATTCAGCAGTTAGAACTAATAGCAGCCATTTGATGAACACATACTTTATACCCAGTCTTGCTACATGTTGTCTGTAGATTATCCCCTTTATCTGTGTAACATTTGAAGTAGACACTGTTTATATCCTTGTATGATTGATAAGGAACTTTAGGCTTAGAAATGTGACCCACTCAGGATCACCACATGGCCAGTGACAGCGCCAGGATTTGACCTCAGGGCTCCTGGCATTCCACCGTTGGAGTCCTTTGCTTCTCCTCCCTAGCTGCCTCTTCCTTCCTGCTGCTTTTTGAATTTGTGGTCCAGACATTGATGCCTTTGATCTCTTTTGTGCCTACAATGTTATACTTCAAAAATGCCTCCCACCCATCTTCATGACGGTCCCTCTCTTTCCCAAATTTTAGTTTTGTCCTTTTAATTATTTCAGCATTTTCCTCCCATGTTTCTAGCTTGCCGATACAATTTTGTAGCTAGAGTTTTCCTGCCTGGCCCACAGTCAGGACAAATCTCTCTCACCTGCCAGTCCCACAGCCGCTCAAACCCGACCAAGTAAACACAGAGACTTATATTGGTTACAAACTGTATGGCCGTGGCAGGCTTCTTGCTAACTGTTCTTACAGCTTAAATTAATCCATTTCTATAAATCTATACCTTGCCACATGGCTCGTGGCTTACCGGCATCTTCACATGCTGTTTGTTATTGTGGCGGCTGGCAGTGTCTCTCTGACTCAGCCTTCCTCTTCCCAGCTTTATTCTCCTCCTTGTCCCGCCTATACTTCCTGCCTAGCCACTGGCCAATCAGTGTTTTATTTATTGACCAATCAGCAACACACTTGACAAACAGACCATCCCACAGCACAATTTCTGTAAGCCTATTACTGATATGGAATCAGTGACGTTTCATCATCTGGTTAAGTCCATACTTGCTTAAGCTCTCCTCTCACCCCTGCACTGGGGACTGCTTCTGGTGGTAGGTTAGAAGTTCAGTCTGATTTAGGACTATCTGACTTCCAAGATTCATACCTTCTGCCTTATCTGTTGCAGAGCTTTGGCTCACAATAAGAATAATTGCAGTAATTTCGTTTAAATCATAGATGCTAGCAGCACAGACAGATCTCTGCTTTTGGGATCTCAGACTTGCTTCTTCTGCTGTTTTGACAGTAGATGATGAAATTGAGCTGAGCTTACAATTTTACACTATTTCCCCCTTGCTTAGAAAATAACAAGCTTTAAAGGCCAATTCTTTGGAAAACCATCAATATTTTCTGTTGCTTAAAAAAAAAAAAATGTTAGCAGTTGATAGCCAGAGTCCAGGCATCCTTATGAGCCCTAGTATAGTTTACTTTTCCTTGTTATGTTGGGGGTTGAAGGAAAGAAAGCAGCCTTGTAAACTTGACTGTTATTCAAACATACTACATGCATTTAGTGATTTAATGACCCTTGTTCCTGGTCAAATGCAATAAATGTGGAGTGAGATCTTGAAGTAGCAGCATGGGCTGGGTCCTTGTCTGCAGTCCACAGAGATCAGGTATTATTTTTGTGCATCAGGTTGGCAGGTCTCAAAACATCTCTTGCTGCTTCATCCAAATAGGAGGTATGCTTTTGATCTTTTGAGAGTTTGTGGAGGCAGGACTAGAGTGGCAGTCTGTTTCCAAAGCGTGTCTTTTGTCCTGCTCTGATTGTGAGTATGCACTGTTTATATGAGTGCTTCATTTGAGGTATATGTAGTTTCAATGTTGCACAAACTTTTAAGTGTGTTTCTTCCATGTAAAAGGACATATTGGGCTGTGGTGTGATTTCAACTAATTGCAGTCTGAGTTTAAAATACATTGTGGGGGTTGGAGAGATAGCTCAGTGGTTAAGAATACCTGCAGCTCTTCCGGAGAACATGAGTTCTGTTCTTAGCACCTAGGTAGGACAGCTCCAAAGAGATTTGAAACCCTTTTCTGGCCTCTGTGGATAATTTCACCTATGTGACCTCTCCCAGACATATACAATATACATAATTAAAAATAAAATATATCTTAAAAAAGACAAAGGTCATGGGTTGATTTGACATCGAACTTGACAATGAAGCAGCAGCAGGTGATATTTAAATTCTTGTGATATTTAAATTTTTAGAGTGGCTGCCAAGGTACAGATGCACAGATTCAACTTCAGATCACAGGTGTAACTGTGTGCATCACAGTAACTGTGTTACTGTGTGGGCTGGCTGGTGCTCCTCTTCTTGCCCATTTAAAGTTATTTCTGGATAGGAAGTGGCATTCTCCTCCAGGTGTGAAAGTGAAAACACTTACTGAAAGTATACTTAAAGTAGAAGAAATAAAGGAACAGAAATGACCTGTGGTCAGACTTTTTCTCATTGGACCATTGGCTCCCCAATATTGACACAGGGACTTATTATAAATTATGAAAGCTCAGCCGATAGCTTAGGCTTGTTTCTCACTAGACTTTATAACTTAACCCTTTTTCATTAATTTACTTTCCACCTTGTGGCTTTATTACCTCATCTCCATAGTGCTCATCCTGCTTGCTTTGCATCCCTGGCATCGCCAACTCCTTCTTCCCAGCATCTTCTCTGCCTAGAAATTCTGCCTAGCTATTGGCCATTCAGCTTTTTTTTTTTTTAAACCAATCAGAGTGACACATCTTCACAGTGTACAAAAAGATTATTCCACAACAATTATTAGCAAACTTACCTCTAAATATGTTCACTGTTAATATCTTCACATACTTGCATACATACACAAACACACATACCCACACCCACACCCACACCCACACCCACCCACCCACACACACACACACACACACACAACTTTAAAAAGTTAAACAAAACCATGTGTGTGCTCATATATGTATGTTGTTATGCATGGAAGCCAGAGGTCAACATCCTCTGTTTCTCTCCATCTTATTTTCTAAAGCAGGGTCTCTTGTTGAACTTGGAGCTTATCTATTTGGCTAGACTGGCCAGTAAACCCCAGCAATCCTCTGTCTCTACCTTCCTGGTGCTGGACTTACAGATGTGCAAAGCTGTTTCTGGTTTTTGTGTGGGTACAGGGATTGAACTCTGGTCCTCGTTCCTGTAGAGCAAGCACTTTACTAACTGAAACATCTCCCAAGCCTCTTTATTTATTTTTTTTTAAAGGAGATTGGGGTTCCCATATGTTACTCAGTGTTTTAGTTAGGGTAAGTATGCTGTGAAGAGACACCATGACCATGGCACCTATTATAAAGGAAAACATTTAATTGGGGCTGGCTTATAGGTTCAGAGGTTTAATCTATTTTTGTCATGACAGAAAGCATGGTGGCATATAGGCAGACATGGTGCTGGAGAAGGAGTTGAGAGTTCTACATCTGGATTGGCAGGCAGCAGGAGGAAAAAGCCATACTGCGCCTAGCTTGAGCATCTGAGACCTTAAAGCCAGCCCCCAGTGACACACATCCTCCAGCAAGGCCACATCTACTCCAACAAGGCCATACCTCCTAATATTGCCACTACCTATGAGCCTATGGGAGTCATCTTCGTTCAAAGTGCCACACCAAGGCTGGTCCCAAACTCCTAGGCTCAGGTGATCCTCCTGCCCTGACCCCTTGAGTATATGGGACTACAGATGTGTACTGGGCATTATATATTTCTTGTTCTAGAATCCTTTCTTTAACATTCTTGCCATGGCAGCATGGTATAGATCTACTCAGACTTTGTAATTTTCATATTGAAATAATTGTCAACTCACATGTATATTTCAGCATCTCTTTATTCAGTCTTCCAAGGTAACATCCCCCAAGTCACATAGCTAAAATTGGTCCAGGGTGTTGAATTCTTTTATAGTGAGCAAGAATAATTTGCCTAATTTTGCATTTGGCCTTTAGTTTCTGGCCATGTGTAATTGGGCCAAATATTTGCCACTTGGGCATCATTCAGGAAAAGGTAAAGAGGCCCCTAGGGAAGTTTTTCAAGGGGCCGTTTAAGGAAAATTTAACATGGAAAGTGTTTTTATGAAATGAATCGAATGTGTGCATTTGAGTTCTTTGAGGTTGGATATTTAAGGAGGTTTTGCCATCATTATTCATGCAATAATCCTGCAGAACTTCCACCACTTGGTAACTGTGAACAATAGCTATGTTTAACAATCCACTAACTGATGCCCATCTCTAGCTTCCCCTTCAAATTTAGTCTTCTTGTTTTTATTCTTGCCAGTTTATTGGTGTTAATTAGAGTCTTTACTGGTGAGGGCATGTGGTGCTGTGCCAGAGAAGAACACAGGCTGGGAATAATTTGAATTCCAGATTTAATTATGGGCAGTCTGATGATAGACTAGTCATTTAGCAGCCTTGAGCTTCAATTTACTTACGGGCACGGTTTAACTCCTTGTTGACAAGGAGCATTTGCAGTCATTGCTTGCCTTTGCTTCTTGAGTTTGTTTGAGCACCACCATCAACATTAATAACAGTTGGGTCTCATATCCCAGGCTTCTGCTTCTTTATGTTTAACTTCAAAGGAAACAAAACCAGAAGATTCCAGAAAGTTATGTTGGAACAGATGGTGTTCATTTTCATTTCACATTCTTGTGTCCTGAACTTCAGTTAGAACATGGGGCCAGATGCCTGGGCTCTGGAGAGCCTGGAACAGGCACAGCTCCTAAGACTCTAGATTAACTGTGGCTGTAGTCCACTTCCTGAACAAGTTGGTTGACCAACTGAACAGCTAAGAGGTGATCAGTGACAGGCATAGATAGATTTCCTGAATCTGGAGCCTTAACTTCAGTCTGAGTTGTGACTTTGACAACACAAGTATCATTGTTTTTTGGATCTTTAATCTTGAGCTTCATCTAATTAGAAAGACAAACTTATTAAAAAGTTTACTTTTGGCCTGTGTGATGATACATGCCTTTAACCCACTTGTGGTACAGCATTTAGGAGGCAGAGGCAGGTGGATCTTTTTAAGCTTGAGGTCAGTGTGGTCTACATAGCTTGTTCCAGGCCAGTTAGAGTTACATCATGAGACCCAGTCTCAAAAAGAAAAAGAAAAAATGAAAAAAGAAAGAAAAGGAAGTTTATTTTCTTTCTATTGGAAATATTTCATAGACTTCACAAAACCAAATTTTTAAGAAGCTAGAAAGTGTTAAAAATGTGTAATCTGAGCATGACTCAAATCATGTCACCAACTACATAGATTTTCTTCTATACATAGACTTGTATTTTTAAGTAATTTATACATTGGGCTGTGTTTTCACTGAACACTAGCTTAGATGTATCCCTGTGTTTTGATACATGATACATGCAGTTTTGGATTCCTGTACATTAGGTTGCTTGTTATCAATTACTATTGTAATTCTGTGATGATGATTCTTTTGATACTTCTCAGAGTAGATCTCAGGAAGGAATCACTGCGATGCACATAGACTTGTTTATATTGTACAAAGACACATGGTCAGTTTATAACGTCAGTTCACAGAGGGCAATGTTAATTTACATTCCTTCACATATTTCTAGGCTTCGAGTTGCTTAGCTGGTTCTTAAAGTGTTGCTAAGGAAGAGTGTCATTTCAAAACAAGCTGAATAGCACCAGATAATTCCATTTAGACAATCTTACTTCTTAACTTAGAACTTTTTTTCAATTGATTCTTTTTATTGTTGGTGGTTTAGAATATTTTGTTCATTTTTATATATTATGTAAATATTTTCTTAGGTGAATTGTCTATTAATGAAATAAAGATTCTTGATACAACTAGCACTTGAACTCTGATATTAGAATCTTTCAAAGTAGACTTTGACTATCATGCTGACCATTGACTCCTCCTTTTGTAGATAACTCTGGGTGTGAGCCATACTAACAAAGGAGAACATGGCTGGTGCTAGGACCCACCACCGCTTGTCATTTTTTCTTTGTTTTCTATTTGTTATTGATTGACTGATTGTGATACTGAAGCTTAAACCCAGGGCTTCACACATACTAGGCAAGTGCTTTAACACTGAACTACATTCCAAATCGCATTTTCTGCCCCTTTAAAGTTAATTAAATCTTCTTTTAAACCATTATGAAAGTAACATGCTCAGTTACCTTAAAACATTAGAAAATACAGAGAAACAGAAAAGTCAACTATATTCCCACTGTATTGAAGTCAGTTTTGTTAACAGTTTGTGTTTCCTCTTCTTCTTCCTCTTCTTCTTTTTTTTTTTTTTTTTAAACAACACTATGGCTTTTCCTCCCTTCCCAACAAAACCAAAAACCTAAACTTTGTCCTGTATCCTCCCAAGATGCTACTCCTTAGGCTTTGGATACTGAATGCTGCCTGTTAGGGTTTTTGTTTTTGTCTTTGGTTTCATCCTCCTTTCCTGGAAGGCAAAAACAGGTCTTCTAGGTTTGTTTGTGAAAACCAGCTCTCTTTGCCCTCCCTCTCTCCTAGGGATCTGAGGACTATGAGTCTGCCCTGGCAGAAAAGGAAGACCTGTTGGCCGAGCTGCACTCAGAAAACCTCACAAAGAGCACTGAGAACCATAGACTGCTCAGGAATGTTAAAAAGGTCACCCAGGAGTTGAGTGACCTGAAGAAGGAGAAGCTGAGACTAGAGAGGGACCTGGAGGAAGCCCACCAAGAGAGGAGCAAACACACCCGCACCATCCATGTGAGTGCCTCCTGCTTTCCTGACATGATGGGTGCTACATCAAGGCTGGGTCCTGTGATGGTTTCTGTTCACAGGAAGGTGGATATTGTGCAGAAAACTGAAGAATCTCTGAAAAATCTAAGGGTTTTTCTTATCTCCTTAGTGGAATCGACACAGCTTGACACTGCCACTCACCCCTCTCACTGTTGCCATCAAATTGACCATAGTTTGTGTCCTGCATTACTCACTTCTGCTATGCTGGGTTGTGAATTGTTTTTGGTCTCTGTGCATTTGGTCATCTGGTTGCACTTCAGTTGACTTAACTTTCTTATTTCAAAGCACTGGCTATTTTCACCTTGTAACCTATGCTTCAGCAAATGCCCCTGTGTGTAAGCATTTATCCACTGGCTGTTTCTGACAGAGGTTTAATTACTGAGTCAAAAACCACCGACATTTAAAGACTGCTTTATAGACATCAAACTGTTCTCCAGACAAATTGTGCTGGCTCCGATCTGTTTTAAGACTGCTCTGTTCAACACTGGGTATTAGCATTTAAAAATTCTTCCTAAATTTGTTATACTATTAAATTTCAATTCTATCTAAATGTAAGTACTAAGCATGCTTTAATTGAATCCCTCCTGAGTGTCACGTCTACATGCACAGCCTTGGTGCATCAGGCAGTACTGAGTCTGAGCCTGAGTGGTCATGGATTCTGTGTTATGACTCACCTCTCCAGAGTCTGGAGTGCGCCGTTATCATAGATAAGGCTTGGAGGAGAGCCCACAGGGTACCACTGGCTGTTAGCTGGGATGCCAGGATTCACAGTTGCCATACCAGTGTCAACACTGAAGAGTGAAGTACAAACGTTTGCATGTTGTAGTAAGTATTTCAACAACTGTTTAGAGAACAATAATGGAGATTTAGAGAAGAAACCATCAGCGACACTTCCACCACCTGAGTGAAGCAACTCTTTTTTCTTGTCAGCATTACTTTCAGCCTCAGTACACCTGGCCTCTCCATCCAGTCACAGGCTGATCACTGCCCATGTAGTGTTGGATCATTCACATTGCCTAGGCATCTTCCATGTTGGGTAGGACACAGAATGTCCATGGTGAACGGCATATACTCTCACTGATTGCTTTCACATGAGAACTTAATAATTTCCTCCGAGGAAATTTTGGCTATTTAAATAATGCCACAGTGAACATTTCTGAGCATGCAGACATTTTCTCACAAAACCCCTAGGATAAACTTTGAGGAGTGAGGGTATTAGGTCACACAGTGCAAACATTTTATGTTGGATAATTGTGCTTCCAGGTTGTTATGAGTCCAGAGGGGTATCCCATTGTGTGCTGCCACTAGAGATATTGCAATAGGCCAGTTTGTTGTATTCTGATAGAAGACCTGTTTCCTATATTTTGGGTGCTGATGGGAATGCCTAGTGTGGTTTCTGAAGCTTTTGCTTTTTTGTTGATTGCAGAAAAGGGAGGACACATAATGTACTGCCCCTGCTGTCTTCTCGTCAGTCCAGCCAAACGGTTAGGTTCTGAGGCTCCCAGCTTGGGACATGTGCTGTTTCTGTTGGCAGGAATGTGTATGTGTGTGTATGTACATGTATGGCATCATTGGCAGCCTCTGTAAGAATTATAGGGGGTGAGCAGGCACCCAGAGAACATAGTGCTGTTGTAAGGCTCTGGGTAGACCAGGACAACAGCTATGCTCCTAATACTTACCTGGAGTGAGCTGGCTTGGGACACACAGCTTCCTGGCATCTCTTTGTGACTGCTTTTATGCATCATTCTGTACATGTTTCTGACAGGGAGGTCTGGGCAGTTTCATTATTTTTGCTAACATATTTCAACCCATTGCCATCTCTTGGTTATAGTCTAGGAGTCTAGCTGTGCCCCTCTCAAGAGAGTGTTTTACACTGGATCATGGCAGTACAGTCTGGGGAAACATGCTGAGGTAGTTATTTTGCTTCATGGTACTAGGATAAAAACACAGGTGGAAACATAGCCATGCATATCTTATCAGCTTGTTGCTGTTAAGTAGGTTCTTTAATTATTCAAAATGCCTCCCACTCGACAGCTGCTACTGGCATTGCTTTGTATTGACAGAGACAAAACCCTAGACCTCCCAGTGGCTTCTATTTCTGCCCTCAAAAAGAGAAATCTACTCATAATTCAGCATCATTGAATACCTTGTATAAGCCCTCTCTACTCGGCATGGACATGCTTCCAGAGCAGAGATAGAAACATGCCACAGGAATACAGAGGAAAGAAGTGGCTTGCATCTTGTAGAAGGCTCCTGAGGAAAATAAGTCATCTGGTTTATGTGGTGTGAGAATAGGCAAGTACTCTACCAACTGAGCCTTGTCCCTAACCTCATGATATTTACATTTTGAGTTTGGCTTACTTTGGTTAACATAATGCTTTTTTATTCCATCTGTTTCCTTGAAAATATCACAGTTTCATTTTTCTTTAAAGCTGTATAGAATTCTACTTTGTTTATGTATTAGTTCCCTTTCTGTTGCTGTGATAAAATACCAGAATAAAAATCAACTTAGAGGAGAAATGGCTTTATTTTGATTTATGGTTCTAAAGGGATAGAGCCGATTGTTGCAGGAAAGGCATGACAGCAGTTAAGGAAACCATGGGAGCAGGAGCAGGAGGCTGACTGATCATGTTTTCCATCCATACACAGGAAGCAAAGAGAGAGAACAGGAAGTGGAACAAGACTCTAAAAACCTCAAAACCCATGCCTCATGGTGTTCCTTTAGCAAGACTCCACCTCTTAAAGGTTCCAGAACTCCCCCCCAAAGTACCACCAATTAGTGCCTCCAGCTGGGACCAAGTGATAAAATACACGAGGCATTGCTCAATCAAACCCCAACAAAATATATGCCAGGTTTTCTTTATCAATTTATTTGATGGGCATCCAGGCTGGTTCTATTTCCTGGGTTTTGTGAATGGTACAGCAATAAACATGGATGTGCAAGCATCTTTGTGGTATGTTGGCTTTGAATCCTTTGGGTGTGTACTTAAGAGGGTTGTAGCTGGGTCATATGGTTGTTCTGTTTTCAGTTTTTTGAGGAAGCACCATACTGATATTCATAGTGGCTACACAAGTTTTCATTCCCACAGCGGAGAATAAGGGTATTTCTTTCCCTGTAGCCTTGCCTGCATTTGTTTATATGTGTGTGTGTGTGTGTGTGTGTGTGTGTGTGTGTGTGTGTGTGTGTATTTGATGATAGCCATTAGACTAGGGTGTGATGAGTTCTCAGAGCAGTTTTAATTTACATTTCTCTGAGGGCTAAGAACATTGACCACTTTTTCATGTATTTACTGACCATTATATTTCTTTTGAGAACCTTTTGATTGATGATTGAGTTTTGGTACTTAGTTTTTTCAGTTCTTGGTGCCCTAGATGTTGTTCTAGGGCTGGTCTTGTACAGTCAAGCCTTAACCGTGAGGACACTGAAATCCAGTGTTAGATCTCTCCTGCACATGCTCAAGTTTTGCTGTGTTCAATAGGCAGGAAAAGGTATTGGAAAGGACAATATTAAAGTCCAGGCCTTTTTCTCTGTCAACATTCAGTTCAGTTTTCAAATCCTTTTTGATAATGGAAACTGGTGTCAGGAGTGATGGCAACAAGCAGGCATGATCCCTAGCTGTAGAGTGTACCTGCAGCTTTTAAAGCAGCTGGCCGGCCTCGTCATATGTGACACAACCACATGTTTGGGCCCAGAGACTGATACTCTCTTTACAGATTAACCAAGCCTCAAAATTTAGGTGGCATGGATCTTGTCTCTAATTTCAGAACTTTGCCTAAGATACTATATTGTAGTGCTGGCAAATCAGCAGTAGGTAGGAATATGGTGCATTGGGCAGAAAGGAAGATTTTTATATTCTCTGCTTTCTATAGACCAGAATAATGTGTTCTCAAGAAGCCAGCCTGCTGTGTTCTGGTTATTTGAAGCTTTAAAAAGTAATTTTTTCCCTCTGTATTTCTCAAACACATCTGTTAGATTTTATAAAGTGATACAATTAAATGAGCTTAGGAATAAAGGTAAAGGCATCAGGCTGTCAAAGGAAAAGATGGCAAGGGCTTTAGAACCATAGCAAATATGGTAAGCATGTTGTGGTGTCCTTTGTGGGGCTGAAGAGGAGGACTTAATGTTTGGCTGGCAGTTCCTAGTAGCAAGAGCAAAAAGGGAATTCGTGTACAAGGTCTCCAGTGTTTGGGAGATGAACATTTTAAGATAAAAGACTAGCTTCAGCTGACACTGGTGCCCAAGGGAAGAATTGTGTCTGGTGGGTTTTTTTTATAAAGAGAACGGAACAGTTACAGAGTCTTGAACAATAGTCCATTCAGTCAAAGCAGACCTGTTCAAGCAAGATCGATGCTGTTCAAGCCAGTAAGCTTGTAAGTATTGAGGTTTTCAGTTCCTGGGACTGGGTCTAGCTGTTTCTCATTGTTCTGTTCTCTTGGACAAGAACTTAAAAACCAGTTGGAAATACTCCAGCCTTGTTTTTAGAAGAGCCCCAACTTAAAGTCCACACAAAGGACCTATAACAAACAGACTTAGTTTGTGTGACATTCTCTGAATCCTGATAGTAAGCCAACTAGCTCTCTCTCAGATGTGATCGAACCATGCCATGCTTTGCCCATGCCAGGAGCATTCATTTCCTGGCTCATTGTGTATGGGGAGACAATGCCTTTGCTGGGAGCAGTTTGGATTAGAGACCAGTGGACTTGCTGTGCCTGACTGTGCAAGCACATGAGAACTTGGCCCATGAGGGTCAGCTGTCATGTTGGCTTTAATTGACTTGATTGCAGACCATGTGCCAGTTGACTTAGCACATGCTATAATTTGTAGTTTTGTTTATTCCTCACACATTTATTGAGGGCTTGCAATGTGCAGGCACTGTTGTTAGGCTTTGGTGAATACCAGCTTTAATTTTACTGTAGGGATCTTACAATGAAAGAGGCCAAAAATTGAGGCCAGCAGACAGTTCTTCTGTATCTTGTTATATGCCACATTGACACCAGAGGGACCCGAATCCCTTGAATCAAATTCAGAATACATTTATAAGGGAGCAGAAACAAGTATTCTCAGTTCAGCATCCTGACTATGACCTCTGTAGGCCTTGACAAGGAGGTGACGTGGACCCTCATGTGTTTTTCCCTCTGACTTAGATGCCCTGTTTGGCCCAGAGACTTAATATTCAGAGACTTAATATTTCTCTCTCTCTCTCTCTCTCTCTCTCTCTCTCTCTCTCTCTCTCTCTCACACACACACACACACACACACACACACACACACACACACACATGGGTGGGGGAGAAAATGTGTGTGTGTGTGGTGAAGCATGTGAGAGAGCTTTACTTCAGATTTCATGTCTGGCTCCCGCTCTCAATTTTACTCCGAGCTGGTGAGGACAAGAGCAAGTCGGCTTCTTTTGTGTCGTGGCCTGTGTTGGGCTGTGGTTGAGCTGTGGTCCCCAGACTGTCTAACAGTGCTTGCATCTGTCACGGGACCTGTCATCCGCTGCCCTGACAAGTGTGTGCTTCAGTACCTGGGCACTTAGCTCTGTTGAATGCATTTGCTGGCTATAGGCCAAAACTCTAATTAAAGTTCTTACTATCACCAAGCTGGCCCAATCCTGTGTGCTCTGTGAGGAATAGATTTAATTTTAGGGTAGTTCAGCCTGAACCCCTCTAAATCTCATCGTACTCATTGATGGATAGCCCCAAATAAAATTGGGATGGCATAGAGCCTCAGTCAATACATGACATTAGACAATAGTGTCTCAGGCTGATAGGTTAGGCTTAGGACCATAGATCCCAGAAGGGATGTTTTTACCAAGCTCAAAAATTTCCCTTTGCTTTTTTTCCTTTTTTGAATGAGATGTGAAATGTTTTGAATCAATGTCCTTGTAGCATAATGTGCAGTTTAAATGAGCTACATAGGACGTTGAGTCCTTGCAAATCCCAGTTTCTGGACTGGTCGGATGGCTCAAAGGGCAAAAAAGCTTTCTGTACAAGCCTGACATCCTGAGTTCTACCCCAGAACCCACATAAAAGTGGAAGGAGAGAAATGACTCTTACAATTCTCCTTTAGCCTCCACATACCTGCTGCAGCACCACACACACATACATATGCAGACGCATGCACGCATGCAGGCGCACACACTCACAATAATTATAAATAAAATAAATTTAAAGTCCCTTATTTTTCTAAGACAATGATTGAGTCACTGGACTGAGTCCTGTTCCAACACTTATCACCTGTTGGGTGTGAACCATGGTGTCCATTTCTTACCTGCAGGGTTCATGTGGATTGGATATAGCTCCTTCCATGATGTCTAGTATATCTTGGTGGTTACTAAGTAGAGAAATGGAGCAGTTTTAGCACATGTCTTTGCAGAAGTATTCACCAGCACTGGGTTTGGGTTGGAGCCAACTACTTACCTTTTCTAAACAAATTCTCCTCCTTCTAAAATGATATGAATCCTATGTATTTTAGCATTAAAGAAATGAGTAATGAAATGTAATTTGTGAGAATGACAGACCACTGTCTACTGGAGTCCTCTGGACAGTGCTAAGTGTGGTTTATGCCTTCCCAGTCAACCAAGCTGCACATTCGAATCTTCCTTGATTAACAATAACTTCTACTCTGAGGAGCATGCTTGTCTTTTCCTTTCCAGCTGACTGATGCCTTGGAGAAAGGGGTCACAATGCTCTTGGGTAGAGAGGCTTGGGCATCCTAGTAGCTCTTGCCTAAGGCTACTATAAAAGCTGCTTTAAAAGGCTGACCTCTTTGTTTCCTGATGGCATAGCTGTGGTCTCCATGAGTGAGCAACAGGGAGATCTTGTTACCACTGCTTATTTTGTCACTCTGCTAAGCTCTGTTCTGGGTGCAGTAGGAGAGTCAAGTCAGGCACCCTCTCAGAAGGCATCTCCTGGAGAACTGTGATGGAAATGCAGACAGAGCTGAGCAAAGTAAAGTACGCATAGAGTTGATAGCAGGTAGACCAGATGCTCCCAAAGGAGCAGAGCAGCTGTGCTGGGGGAAGCAGGGTAGATTGTGGCCTCGACTTGAAGAAATCATAGTTCTTGGTGTAGGGGTGGGAAAGGTAGAAATGCCTTCCTGGTAGAGGGAAGATAAGATGACGGCTACAGTGTGGGGGTGGCAATGAACCTGGCATCTGGGAAGCCCGAGCGGGGCTGGAGGAGGGGCAAGTTTGTTCCCTAGGTGTGGTTTAGGGAGGTGTGGGTGTCCTGTCTGCTGGCCCAGTCATGCTCTAATGTCTACTCAGCTTAAGTCCCAGCTTCTTTGTCCATTCTCCAGGGAGGTCTTAGTCATTCATCCATCCATCCATCCTTCCATTCGTTCATTTATTTTTAAAAGACAAGTGTCTTATATAGCCCCAGTGGACCTTGAACTCACCATGTAGACAAAAATGACCCAGAATATCTGACCTACCTGCTTTCACTTCCCATATGCTAGAATTTTATGTGTACCATCTGTGCAGGACTGTCTCATTCCAACAACTTCTATTTTTTTTTCATTGTAAGATTCTTTTTTATTTCATGTTTATGGATGTTTTGCATACATGTGTACCATGGGCATGCTTGGTGCCCACAGAGGCCAGAAGAGGGTATTGAATTCCCTTTAACTGGAGTTACAGATAGTTACAAAGTGCTCTTTGGGTGCTGGGATTTGAACCTGGGTCTTCTGGAAGAGCAGACACTCTTAATTGCTAAGCCATCTTTTCAGCCCCTATTATTATTTTAAAATTATGCATATGTGTGCATGCCATGCTTGTGAGTATCTATGGAGGTCAGAAGAGGGTGTTGGATCTCCTGGAATTGTACTTACAGGTGGCTGGCAGCCTCCTCATGTTACTGTTAGGAACTGAACTCAGGTCCTCTGGAAGACCAGTGAGAGTTCTTAGCCACTGAGCTACTTCTGCGGCCTTCCTTCCCTTGGTCTTTTATTGTTATCATTATAAGTTTGTTGTTTAAATGAACTGGTGTAGAAAGAAGACATAGAAGTGGCAGCCCCTTGAAGTGCTGTGGGATAGGAGACCCAGTACCACACCTCACTCCTCCCTAGACTGTTTCCAGAAGGCTCAGTGAGGCTCTGTGGTACCCAACTTACAACTACATCTCATGCTGATTCTGGAAATTGTCCTTGTGCCACTGAATGCTTATACCTCATTAAGATTTTGAAGAAATTGCTTTTGTATATTTAAAAGTAACCACCGAGCACTTTGACAAGCTTGCTCACAGCAAAACCTGATAAGGTTGAAATTTGATGGATGAGAACCTTCTCATTCTCCATCTGGCAAGAGATAAAACAGACTTGCTGGATGGAGAAGTATGAGGGCCTGGCTTTTCATTTCTAATGCGATGTTAAGATTTGAGGGATATTTTAGTTTTCAAATAATCCACTTTTAAAACCCAACCCACCTGCTCTGAGAGAGTTCTGATATGCAAAGGCAGCTCTCAGCTCAGTGTTGGCCCGGAGTGCACCTACAAATCTAAAGGGAAAATTACCCATTAGTGCAGAAATTCAGAGTGCCAGGAGACAGCATCCTGCAAATCTTGGATGCAGTATTCACTGGGGAGCTCGGTGGAACCTGTGTAGGATTCAGGTTTCCAAACTTTCACTAAATCCTGTGCTCATAGCAAATAAAGCAGCTGCACCCTGGGGGCACTGAAGATTCCTTACAATGGTGTTTTTTGTTTTTTGTTTTTTTGTTTTTGTCAGTTTGTGGGGATGCTCAGGAACATATAGTTACATGATTCCTGTAGTCAGCCAAGGTTGGGCTTCTTGGGCTTAGTCTGAAAAACCAGTGCTGTGAGCCAAGTGTGGTAGTGCACATCAACAACCCCTGGGCTTGGAGAGGCAGGAAAATCAGGAGTTCAGGGTCATCCTTAGCTTCATAGTGAGTTTGAGGCTAGCCTGGGATCCATGAGACCCTGTTTCAGCAAACCCAAACAACTCATTAGTGTTGTGAAAAAAATAACAATAGACTGGCTTTCATTAATATTGCTTGCTTCACTTATTAGCAGATACTAATTGTAGACATTCATGGGATTCACCAAGACATTCCCATATATGTATACATTATGTATGTATCATGTCTATGTATCCTTCTATCATCATGTTCTCTCTAGCTTCCCACTTTCCTTCCTGTTACTGAGGAATCCCTATTTTCAGTTTGTTTGTTTCTATGCATGGAGCGAACATACAATGATTTTCTTTCTCTGTGGGGCTTGTTTTGCATGATGTGATATCCTACAATTCCATGACAGGCTTGTATTCTTTATGGTAGAATAGTCCTCCACTGTGTGTGTGTGTGTGTGTGTGTGTGTGTGTGTGTGTGTGTGTGTAATTTTTTTTTTATGTGCTCATCTTGTGATGGGCATTTAGGCCGATTCCATATCTTAGCTGTTGTGAGAAGTGACCTAATAAACCTAGGCTGGAAGATGAAGGAAGCACAGCTTATAATAAGCATTGGAGAAACCAGAATAGTCAATCATACAGATCTGTTTTCTTCAATGGAAGGAAATAATGATGCTTAGTCACTTGGAAAGCCAGAGTGAAAAGTGGTCAATCAACTTGGTGATCCTTTGCTATTCTAATATTAGCCAGCCTCCATCTGTATCCCCCAATATCGTGAGTTTTGTCTCTCAGTGAATAGAACACATTCATATGAAAGAGGCCCTTCCTCTTTCCTTCCTCTAAGCCAGTGGTTCTCAACCTTCCTAATGCTGCGACCCTTTAATACAGTTCCTTATGTTTTGGTCACCCCCAAACATAAAATTATTTTTTTGCTACTTTATAACCATAATTTTGCTACTGTTATGAATCACAATGTAAATGTCCAATATGCAGGCTATTTGATATGCCAGTTCCCCAAAGGGGTTGTCACTCACAGGTTGAGAACTGCTTGCTGCTCTAGGCTCTAGCCCTGAGCTCTGTTTATCAGCCAGTAGAAGTCATTCTTACTGTAAAGTTCACAGTGCTTTGCTACTTTGCAAGGGAATTTCAGTGTAGCCAGCCCTGAGCCTTTGTTCTCTTGGATCGTTTCCCTGCTCACAGTGAGACTTAGAGGCTGGGGGCACAGACGGATTGACACAGTGACATGATTACAAGCACAGACACTGGCATGGTCACGAGCAGACAGCCCTTTGTCTCTTGCGAGCCGACTTCCTTTCTCTAGGAATGGGATCACAGGGTAGTTTTCGGGAAAATAATCTTTTTGTTTGTTTGTTTTTTGACAGTAGTCATGCTTACTTGAGTGAGATGGTATCTCATCAAGTTTTTTTTCTTTAAGATTTTATTTTCTTTATAATTATGAGTATATGTTTGGTTTCTGTGTAGGTATGTACATATGAGTGCAGTGCCCATGGAAGCCAGAAGACTTTGAATCCTGTCCTAGTTAGGGCTTCTGTTGCTGTGATAAAACATCATGACCAAAAAGCAAGGTGGAGAGGACAGGATTTATTTGGCTTACACTTCAGCTTTGTTGTTCATCACTGAAGGAAATCAGGACAGGAACTCAAACAGGTCAGGATTCTGGAGGCCGAAGCTGATGCAGAGGTGCTTACTGGCTTGCTTCCCATGGCTTGCTCAACCTACCTTCTTATAGAACCCAGGACCAGCAACCCAAGGGTAACCCCACCCACCATGGGCTGGGCCCTCCCCCATTGATCACTGATTGAGAAAATGCCTTACTGCTGTATCTCATGGAGGCATTCAGCTGAGGCTCCTTCCTTCCTCTGATGACTCTGGTTTGTGTCAGGTTGACACACAAAACCAGCCAATACAAATTCCTTAGAGCTGGACTTACAGGCAGTTGTGAGTTGCTTGATGTGGGCGCTAGGAACTGAATATGGGTTTGTTCTTACCTCTGTGAGACCTTGAGGTGCATCTTTTTAGATTATTTAAAATGTGTTTTTTTTTTGTTTGTTTTTTGTTTTTGTTTTTTGTTTTTTGTTTTTTCGAGACAGGGTTTCTCTGTGTAGCTTTGTGCCTTTCCTGGAACTCACTTGGTAGCCCAGGCTGGCCTCGAACTCACAGAGATCCTCCTGGCTCTGCCTCCTGAGTGCTGGGATTAAAGGCGTGCGCCACCACCGCCCGGCTAAAATGTGTTTTTGATACAGGCTTTTGTTGCCATATGCTTGACTTTTAGTACCGCTCTGGCTGTGTCCCACAGGTTTTGGTATGTTTTGTTTCCATTTTCATTTGTTTAAAGGAAATTTTAAATTCCCCTTCCCTTTAATTTTCTTCTTTAATTGACTTCCTCAGTTACCTGCTGTTTGTTCAACAGTGTGTTGTTCAGTTTTCACTTAGGTGGGTGTGCACGCTCGTGTATGCCACACTAGTGTGTTGACCACTGGAGGCCAGAAGAGGGCATCAGACCCCTCCAGAGCTAGAGTTATGGGCTGTTGTGTTCTTTTTAACTTATATAATTTCTGAAGTGTCCCCTGCTGTTGTTTTCTAGGTATCCAACCTCTGTGTATTCCACCACTCCATTATGACCAGAAAAGATACAGAAAATAATTGTTTTTAATTTGTTAAGACTAATTTTCTGGCTTAATATAGTGTCTCTTCTAGAGAAAGTACCATGCATTGATTGAAAAAAAAAATGTGTTTTGTAAATGTTGTGTAGACTGTTCTGTAAATATCTGTTAAGTCCAATTATCTACTACATAGTTTAATTCTGGTGTTTATTTATTTATTGTTGTCAGTCTGTCTATTGGGAAGAATCTGGTATTAAGCCCCCCCACTATTGTTTTAGAGCTATCTCTTTCAGTAGGTGTAATGTTTTATAACATCAGGTGCTCTAATGTTAGTGCCTATATATTTCTAATTTGTTAAATTTACTTTTTAAAACATTTTAATAATAATAATATTATTATTTGTGTATATGTGTTGCTGTTTGTGTGTGTACATGTGTGTGTCTGCACACATGCATGTGTGTGCATGTGTGTTGTACAACTGCTGTGTATGTGGTGGACTCCCTCAAGCAGCTCTTGTCTGATGATTACAAGCTCCATTAGATTTTGCTTGTTTGGGACAATCTTTGCTTTCATTTCTGACAGACAGCCTTGTTTAGCATGATAATCTTGGTTGACAGTTACTTTCTTAAGGACTTGAAATATGTCAGTCCACACCCTTTGCAGATTTCTGATTCTCTTAGTTTAATGGGTTTGCCCTTAAATGTGACTTGATGTTTTTCTCTTGCAAACTTTAAGGTTTTCTTTTCTTTTCTTTGTCCTCCTGTGTGTGGTAAGGATTTTTTTTTTTTTTTTTTTTTTGCGGGGGCGGGGGTGTCATCCTTTCTATTTGGGTTCTATAAGGTTATTGAGTCTGGATATCCATGTTTTCTCCACTGTTAGGAAGTTCGTTTTCGTTTTTGTTTTCTTGTCTCTCATTGAGTAGTTTTTCTATGCCCTTTCCCTTTATTTCTTCCACATTAAGAATGCCAGTGACACAGACATTTGATCTCTTGATAGTGCCCCAGAAACCTCCCATGATGCTTCACACTTATTCTTTTCTGTCTGAATATATTTTAAGACCTACCTTCAAGTTCCAAGGTTCGTTCTTTTGCTTGATCTATCTGTTAAGGCTTTCAATTAAAATTTTAGAAGTCTGATTTATTGAGTTTTGTTTTTTTTTTAGTTTTGATTCATTCTTTTTCAAAATTTCTTGTTCATATTGTGTATTGTTTTCCTGATTTTTGTCTAATTGTTTACCTGTATGTTTTTGGAGCTCACTGACTTTTTTCTTTTTTTTAAAGGAAAATTGAATGTGTGTGTGTGTGTGTGTGTGTGTGTGTGTGTGTGTGTGTGTGTGTATGTGTGTGTATGTGTGTGTGTGTGTGTGTTATGTTCATAGGAGTGCAATGCCAGAAGTGGTGGATCTCCCTGAAACTGGAGTTACAGGTTTTTGTGAGTCACCTGACATGGGTGCTGAGAACCGAACTTGGGTTCTTCCAGAGGAGTATGCCTCCTTAACGGTATAGCCATTATCTCTCCAGCCCTTTCACTGACTTTAAAAACCTTCTTTTTAAATTATTAGCAATTTTGTCCATTTCGATAGCTTCAGAGTTTATTGTAAGAGAGTTATAATTGTTAGGAGATTAGATTGGGTGACTTTTTAAAAATAGATAAATAGAATTTAGTGTACTTAAATTTAGTAACATGATTTTAAATCTTGATACTTTAAGTTTCTTGAGCTCCTTGGACTCCAAATAGGGAGGGTGATTTCATCAAGGAGTGCTTTGTGAAAGAGGTGGCACCATGGTTGGACTTTGGAAGTGGCATGCCTCCCCTGTGCAGTTTTTTTTTTTTTTTTTTTTTTTTTTTTTTGTGTGTGTGTGTGTGTGTGTGAGTGATATTTTCATATGGAAGGGGCATGGTGGAGACAGGCAGAGCACCTGAAAAGTGTCTAATGACATTGTGGGGTGACAAGACTGGTTTGAATGAAATGGCGGGGGGAAACGGGGCTGGTTTAAGATAAGCTGAGACTAAGCTGGTACCCCCTAGGAGAGCCAGGGATGGGCTGCTCTCTCTTGAATTTCCATCTGCAGTTACTGTCTCCATGTGGCTGGTTGAAAACAAAGAGATGGTTGGGAAATTGCCACAGTTGCCCTTGTGAGAGCTGGGTTCTGAAGGAGGCACGTGAAGGAGATGCCATGAGAGGAGGGGCTGAGCCCCCCTCCCCCAATTCTGCAGTGTGAATCCTTGCTTCTTCTGATTCTTCTTCATGGGAGAGTTGCTCAGTAGATTAGTGTCCAGAAGATTTATGGGACCATCCTTATTAACTGAGGGGGAGGTATGGTAAGAACCTGAGTTCTAGATTCTTCTGCTTTCCAATTCAGACCTATGAGGCCCAGCTCTGTTTTGGGGACTGACTCCATTATTTCCTCATGAATCTTCTCTGTCATTCCTGAATTCTTAAGGAAGAGGATTCAAGTGGGTTGATTAAGTTGGGCATGCCCTTTCCTCTCCCCAATAATGACAGCAACAGCAGAGAACTCAAAAAATTCTTATCAAGTCCTACTTTGGATATGTAATGTCACAAGTTTGTATTTTGACTCCCAGTCTGTTTTATATTCATCTGTACAGGTCCAAGATTAGCTCTAGGGTGCAGTGGTGGTCATCAGGGCAGGATTTGGGGGTTCTTGGCTACAAAGAGCTTCAAGTCCAGGCTCTTTATCTCTCATGTACTCTATCTACTAAGAGGGAAGAGACTTCTTGTGTATCATCCTTAGCCTTCATGCTGGGCACTCATTCTGCATTCTCTTATTTAACCTCAAAGCCCAAAGAAGCTACCTTATCATCTCCTTTCTGGGAAGGGAACCACTTATGTCCAGGGTAACATAGCTAGTTAGCAGTTGAGCCATGATTCAAGGCAAAGTCTGTCTATTTAGACAGCCCTGGAATATTGAAGGAGATTTGAGGGAACCACCCAAGGTCATCAATTTTCAGTTCTGATTGTTTTGCTTCAGCAAGGCATGCCATCTCCATGCCTTCCCGAAACATTTATTGTAACTCCATGGGTTGTGAGAGCATAAGTCAGTTGGCTGTCTTTGTGTTGCCATGGCAGCTGTTCTCCTCAAGGCCACCTTAACACACATCCTCCCATAGCCTCCAGTCTCTTTGCTTTAAGCCTTTTCTCATTACTGACCATATGAGTAGGTAGATCCTGTTCCTGCCCCATCCATCTGGAGGAGGGCCTCAGATGTTTAAGTGTAGAGACATTGTACAATTGACTTGTGATATTGGAAGTATTGCCTAATGAAAGCCCATGATACAGAGTGATTTAGTAATTTTGGTCTTAACAGTTGGGGTTGAGACCACAGAATTTGGGCCACACTGGCTTGGTTTTCAATTTCAACATTAGAAATGACGTAAATCTTTATCGGGCTCTCTCAGTCTCTATGAGCATTGTTTTCCTTTCTGGGAAGTAAGACTAATGAACCTTACCAAGTAGGCAGTAAAGTTAGTAGTATCTCACATCACAATGCCTTGACCCATGGTTGGCTTGTAGCTGGTGCTCAGAAAATGATGAGTTCCATAATTCATATAATCATACTAAGGGAAAAGGCTTATTTTCTTACTGTGGGTCATATACCCCCTGATGCATGTATTCTCTCTCTCTCTCTCTCTCTCTCTCTCTCTCTCTCTCTCTCTCTCCCTCCCTCTCTCCTTCCTTTTCTCTCAGTCTCTTTATTTCTCTCATAGTGCACCAAGGGCTATGTTAGAACTTAGGTTTGTCCCCCTGATCTTGAAGAGTGATACTTTATAGAATTATGGGACAGGCTATTTTCATGTCTTAACTCTGGGGGACATGTGGGAGAACATGGTATACTCTAGTAGCCTTTATCACATGTTCCTCTAGACAGCGAAATTAAAACTCTTAAAGCAAATGATAAAGGAGAGTAGAATAAATGATTACCAGATACAGACATACTAGAACAACATTTCTCAACTTATGGGTTGCAACCCCTCTGGGGATCAAATGACCTTTCCACAGGGGTCACATAACAGATATGTTCTGCTTATCAGATATTTACATTATGATTCATAACAGTAGCAAAGTTACAGTTCTGAAGTAGTAGTGAAATAATTTTATGTTTGGGGGTTTACCACAACATTGAGGAACTGTATTAAAGGGTCGAAGCATTAGGAAGGTTGAGAACCACTGTATTAGAACTTGAGTCATCCCTCAAAATATGGGTCTGACAAGTGTTTGTTTAAAGGAAAGAGCTGAACATAGTGGTTGGTGTAAATAGAGTTGTAGTACTATGCACATGAAGTATGAACGTTTTAAGAATTGGAATACTACTTTTTATCAAATAGACAGCAAAGCAATTATAATCAAAATATGGTCCTGGGCTAGGAATGAATAACCTCCTCAATGAATGGAGGTGGGACAACAGTCATTGTGGAAATGCAAATTACAACCACAACATCGTATCACCTTGAAGCTGTTAGAATGGTTATTACCAAAGAGAAGAAAGATAACAAATGCTGGAGAGGATGCAGAGAAAGGGGACTCCTGTGCACTGTTGGTGGGGATGTAAATTAGTGGGATCGTTTTGGAGAACAGTATAAAAGTTCCTAAGAAAATGAAACTAGAATTATCTTTCGATTCAGTAATTGCACTTTTGTGTATACATCCAAAAGGATTGAAGTCAGTATGTTGAAATATCTCTACTTTCTTTTCTCATTCACTACAGCACTATTGACAGCAGTCAAGAATGGAAGCAACCTAAGTGTTCAACACTTCCTGTAGGGATAAGGAAAATGCACACCCACCATACACATACACACAGGCTATTTCTTATTCAGCCATAAAATGAAACTGTCATTTATACCAACATGAGTGGACCTGGAATCTAAAGAAGCTGATCCCCCAGAAGTAAAGAGTAGAATAGTGCTTCCTGGAGTATGGGGAATTTGTGGAGGAATATGGAGAGATGTTGGCCAAAGGGACAGAATTTCAAACAGGGATATATTTTCCAGATCTATTGTATGGCATAGTGAATATAATATATTTAAAAATTTAATATTGCTAAAAGGACAAATTTTAAGTGTCACTAAAAGAGACATTTAACTGACAAACATGTTAATTAGCTTGATATAGTTGTTCCACAGTGTATACATACATCAAAACATGACATTTTACCCATAAATATGGTTATTTACCAATTAAAAGTAAAATATTAAAATATTCACAATTAAAACAAAATTCTAAAGAAAGCATACTCTTCCTAAGTTAGTGTGCAGATTGTGTGTGTGTGTGTGTGTGTGTGTGTGTGTGTGTGTGTGTGTGTGTTCATGTGGGCATGTGCACATGTGTGCTGGTGTGTGTGCTGAAGTCCAGAAGTTGATGTCAGGCATCTTCTTTGTTGCTCACCTGTAGCCTTAGGTTTCTCTGGTCCCACCTGGCCCTGCCCAGCCCCACAGTCCTACACACTTATAAAATAATTACACAGAGGCTTAATATTAATTGCAAATTATATGGCCTATGGCTCAAGCTTCTTACTAGCTAGCTCTTATAACTTAACTCAATCCATAACTATGAATCTATGTATTGCCATGTGTTCCATGGCTTTACATGTGTCCCATTACATGTTGCTCCTTGGACAGCAGTTTGGCATCTCCCCTTACTCTCCCTTCTCCTTTCACTATTTTGTAGCTGGAAGTTTTCCTGTATCCTGCCCGGTCCTGCAGCCGCTCAGACCCAAGTAAACACACAGGGCTTATATCAATTACAAATTGCATGGCCATGGCTTCTGGCTCAGTTTTCTTGCTAGCTAGCTCTTATATCTTAAATTAACCCATTTCTATTAATCTGTATGTCACCACATTTTCTGTGGCTTTACCTGTGTGCCATTACATGATGTTCCCTGGATGGTGGGATGGCATCTCCCCTGCCTTTCTTTTTTCTTTTCAGAGTAGATTCAATAATCTATCTCTTATCTATATTCTCTTTTTTCTTTTTTTTCAAACAAGAACCTTAAATCTAATCTCCTTTATTTAGCCTTTTTCCTGACCATTAACAATAACAACTTGTAACCAACCATCCTAAACAATGACCATTATCCAAAACCCATTGAAAGACCAAAAACCACCAGCCCCATCTCTCAGGAATGTGGGTGTTGTGTTCTTAAATTTACTTCCTGCTGTTTTGGGGCAAAGGCATCTTTAGGCGATCCTGAAAAGAAAAATTTGGGGTTAATTGTCAAGTCCTGGGAGAGGTAGCTGTATCATTTGTTGTCCAGTCTCTGCATAATGTGAAAGTACAGGGCTTATCTCAATAAATAAAGCCATTTGGCCTATGGCAAGGCAGCTTAGAGGCAGGCAGGAAATTCAAGCAGATAGGACGAAGAAAAGAGAGAAGAGATACTGGCCGCTGCCAGGAGAAAAAAAGCCAGAGACTCTGTCCCATGTGGTTGGAGATCCAACCACCGGCAGCTCCGGCCTGAGCCAGGGGGCCTTTAAAGCCACAAGCGGCTTTTTCTGTGAATTTGTACCCCACAAGTTGGATGCCAAATGTAACATGAATCTTAAAAGGTCTTATTAAATAAAAACCCGGAGCCAGATATTGGGGTTAAAACCTGAGAGATCAGAGGAATAGGAAAAGCCACAGCTAACCTCACCTCATCAACTCCACAGAATCCAGAAAGACCCACTTCCTGTGTACCCACGCCTATATGCCTTTCTGTCCTGCCAACTCATTTCCTTTCTGTCTAGCTACATCACTTCCTCTTCCTGCCCTTCTCTGTCACTTCCTGTCTGTCTGTACAAACCTCCAGACTTTTATGGTTAACTAGTGTTGGAATTTAAGGCGTGTGCCACCACACCTGGCTCTGTTCCCAGTGTGGCCTTGAACTCACAGAGATCCAGATGGATCCCTGTCTCCCGAGCGATAAGATTAAAGGCATGTGCTACCATTGCCTGACTTCTGTGTTTAATATAGTAGATGACTTTTTCCTCTGATCCTCAGATAAACTTTATTGGGGGACACAGATAAAATATCACCACACTATGTCTCTTGGATTTTCCTGCCTGGTTTCATACTGCCTGGCCATAGGCCAGTGCAGCTTTATTTATTAATCAATGGGACTAACACATATTCACAGCATATATTAAGACATCCCATAACACTCACCACCTTATTTTTTGATATGGTTTCTCATTGAACCTGGAACTCACTGATTCTGCTGGGCTGGCCAGTGAACTCTGTGCCTTCTCCCCAGCTCTGGGGTTATAGACTGCCCAGGTCTAGTTTTTGCACAGGTGCTGGTGATTAGACTCAAGTCTTTATGCCTTCTCTCTTGCCCCATGTGATGTTAGAGAGTTATGTTTAGGTGGTCTTATGTAAGGTCTTAAACTTCATTGAAATTGTGTGTGTGTGTGTGTGTGTGTGTGTGTGTGTGTGTGTGTGTGTGTGTGTGTTGTGGTCCCTCAAAGTGATATGGCGGATGGATTGAGGTTACTGCATTATTACAAAAAAGCCTAGATGTGTGCTTTGGTGTCCATGTGCACTAAGAGGGTTTAGAGCCAGATACCAGCCAAGTGTCATTCCTTAATCATTGTGATCACAAGTAAAGTAGGTTCCCACAGCCTCTCTCCTTGCTCATAAAATGGGAGTAGGACTGGAGTGTACCTCATTGATAGAGCATGAGACCCCAAATTTCATCTTCTGTCTTTACTTACTTATTAATTTACTCACTCATTCTTTACCTCATTTATCCAATAGATGCTTGGATATTTTATTGAGTGCTGATTTGGTTATCTATTGCTGTATAACAGATCACCCCCAAAGTTAGTGTCTAAAGTGATGAATTTATATTTCATTTTACTAACCAAGGATTTAGACAGGCTCATCTGAATGGTTTTCTGCTCTACATGCCCCTCACTTGTACTCAGTTGATAGGTGGGCTGCTTTGGAGGGCAAATGACTCTTATGTTCGGTACCTTGTTGGAGATGGGTGGAAAATTAAGTTGAGGTTATTAACTGGAATACCTGCATTTGGCCTCTCCAGCTTGGGAGAATTAGGATGGCCAGGCCTTTTAGATGTAGGACTTGCAAACCTTCAAAAGAGTGACTGAAGAGATAGGAGTTAAAACCTTCCAGGCCTGGTCCAGAAATGACCCATGTTCTTTAGGTTGCGATGGTCACTACATTACTAAGCTTTAAAAAGTGGAGACATGGACTCCCTATCAAAGAGTTTATGGCTCTCTTTAATCTGCGGTAGTACTTTCTGTATGTATGGTGTCATTATAGGGGATAGAGTTGCAGCAGTAAGCAAGATATGATCTGCTCTTGTGGGACTGAAAAAGTTCACACAAGATAGGTATACTATATTAGCAGGTACTGTGGGAAGAGATAACAGGGGAAAGGAGTATGGAGAGAGGGGGGTTATGAAAACTGGAGTGAGGTGACAGGCCTGCAGGAGGTGAGGGACATCCCTGAAATACAGGCATTGGGTACAGCAAGCATGAAGGTCCTGATTTGAGTACATGCCTACAACCTAAGAGCCAGAGAAAGACAGTCAGTTGCCAGTGCAGGAGATCGGGGAGAGCAGTAAGCAGAGAGCTTTGAGGTAGCCAGAGTTCAGCTGGAGTCAGGTGGGCTCAAAGGTCATCATACTTTTGTTTTAGAGGCAAGGTCTTACTAGGGAGCCCTGGCTGGCCTGGGCCTCAACTATGTAGACCAGGCTGGCTTTGAACTAAGAATTCTGCCTGCCTCTACCTCCTGAGTACTGGGATTAAACACGTGAACCATTTTACCTCCATCATAAATTTTGAGATGAAATAGATTAACTATGACAGTGCCTGGCACATGCTCTGGATCATGGTAAGTGCTTGCCCCAATAACTTGTGTTCCAGTGACCCTGAATGTGGGAGCATTCCAGGTCCTCCTTGTTGTATTGCCTACTTCTCAGTCACAGCTGCTTCTCTGGCACCGGTGTGTATTCACCCTGATTAGAAACAGCAACAAGATCCCAAGGGGAAAATATTTTTTAATAATCTTTTTTTTTGTTGTTTTTTTGGTCTTTGGAGACAGGGTTTCTTTGCATAACTCTAGCTATAGACCAGGCTGGCCTTGAACTCACAGAGATGTGCCTGCCTCTGCCTCTCAAGTGCTGGGATTAAAGGTGTGTGCCACCAACTCCTGGTGGGGAAAATAAAATGAAATCCTGTTTGCTGGAAAGGTGAATTCTGCCTGTTTTGTAATACCTTTAGAAAGGTAGATGGACTTTGCCATGGCAGGTATTTTGATGTGCATGAATTGAATCTGTGTTTTGTAAGTACACACCTTGGGTGATTCTTTTTTCCTTAATTTTTAGTTTTTTTTTTTTTTATGTATATGGGTGCTTTGCATGCATGTATATCTATGCACTGCTTACATGGCTTGTGCCCACAGAGGTCAAAAGAAGGCATCAGCTCTCTGGGAATTGAAGTTACAGATGACTGTGAGCTGCTATGTGGGTGCTAGAAATCAAACCCAGTCCTCTAGAAGAGCAGACAGTGCCTTTAACTGTTGAGTCATCTCTCTAGGCCCCTTGAGGATGATTCTTAAAGGAATGGCATTTGTTTGGACTGTTCTTGAAAGTATTGTCACTCATAGCTAGCCAGAGCAGTTTGCAAGAGGGGAAAGAACAGTAGTTACTTCTTCTATACAGATGTGGTTGGCGATCAAGGAAATGCAAATTTTAACGTGTATGAAGAAGCCTTTCCTATCAGTTCTATTAGCAAATATTTTGGAAACTAACAGGGATGTGATGGGCTTTGTTGTATTTTTTTGTGTTTGTTTGTTTGTTGTTTTTTTCTCACTGCCTCTTTGAAAGAGTCCTCAAAATATGCATACCCTTAGACCTAGAAATTCTTCTCAGAGATTTTCTTGAAAAATTAAGTCTAAAGCTATGATACCATCAGCAATAAAAAAGCAGTAAACTGTAATAACATATGATGTGGAAGCTCAAGTAGTTGGAAAAGGTAAGGATATAGTACAATGAATTTTGCTATATTTGTTAAAATTGCTAAATGAGAAGATTGTGTAGAATTGGTTTAGTTTTTGTTTTTGGAGACAGAGTCTTGCTCTGTAGACCTAGCTGGCCTGGAATTTTCTCTGCAGACTAGACCAGGTTTCACAACAGCCTTCCTTTTTTTTTTTTTTTTAATTGTTTTTTATTTTTAATAATTTACTTAGTTGCTGTATGTTCTTTGTAAGTCATGGTATAATAGAATAAATAAAAATGGGAAAAAGTTGAAACTGAAGTTAAAATAATGTAAAAACTCATTGCAGTTGGAGACGGTCCAAAAGAAGCATTCACAACTTGAACATGGCTGAAGTTGTTGGCAGGACTAGCTCATTCATTGGTTGTTATTCTGTTACTGTTGCTTTAGCATTACAGCTGTCTCTGTGTCTGGATTCTGCATTGACACATTTAACCAAGCTTGAGTCGAAAATTGTGTCTGTATCAAACATGTAGAGACTTGTGGCCATTATTCTCTAACAATATTGTGTAACAGCTGTGTACAGCATTTGCATTGTTCTAAATATTATAGTAATTGGAGGATATGGGTGGATTCTATGCAAATATTATACTGTTATAGGAAGGATTTGGGTGTTACTTTTGGTATCCTTTGGGGTTCTGGATCCAATCACCCAGAGACACTAAGGGACAGTTTTGTTTGTAGAATTAAAAACAAATATCTGACCAAAAAAATCCTTAACCCTGTCCAGATTGAATTTTGGTTTACTGTTTAGAGTTCATGATAGCTTTGGGATCTTATTTTGGATTAAGGATCTAAGATAGCCTCATCTTTTTCCCTTGGGGGACAGCATTTTATCTAAAAATATTTGTTTCTCCCTAGTATTTGAGTCTCTGCTTTTGTGATTGTTTATAAAATGGTGATTATCTGATTTTATTATTTCTTATTTTATAGCTGAATATCCCTGTAAAAATATACTTATTTCTTCTTATCTAGCTGTTTGTCATGAGGGGCAGTTCATACAGGAAAAATTAAACGTAAAAATAACAAAAGAAGTTCTCTAAACACCTTGGAAGGCATTTCTTTCATGTTCTAGCCACAGCAGGTTCTCACAGTATAGATGTAGTCTTAACTCTTCTGGAAGGCAGAAGTCTGAGACAGGGCTCCCCAAGTCCAGGTGGAGACTGTTCTTAGGGTTGTATTCCTCTTGATGGCTGGAGATACTGGGGACTGACTGATTTCTGGACCAGTGGCCGCTTTCCATCCTCAGTGCTAGCCATGGTTGCCAGAGGCATCTTCTGCATCCCTTCCATCTTCAAGGGCCCTTGGAGCCACCTTGATAACCCAGAATGGCATGTGCCCTTTAAAGTCAGCTGATAAGCAGCTTGAATTTCTTCTGTTACCCTTTATTCCTTTTTGCCATTTAGGGATTGGAGCAGGAACATCTCTGAGGAGCAGTTATTTTCTTATCAGAGCAACTAAAAGTGTTTTCTTGTTTGTTTTGTTTTTTAAAGTGGTATGAATTCATGGGTTTCCTTACCCCCACTGGGTGTGCATGCCTGTTGGGGACTCAACCCAGGGCTTTGTGTGTACTAAGGTTCTTCCACTAAGCCATATCCTTACCACTGAATGTGGATTTTTGATGTATTTGAATTACTTGCTCATCCATATGAAAATTCCCTCTTCTCTCCTTGGTAGTGGAAAAAGCTTTTTCTGGTTGGTTCCCTTGGATGTGCTTATTGTTGTCCTTGATTCCTTCCTTCCTCTTGGGCATGCAAAGATGTCTGTGCTCATCTTGATGCAGTTAGTCATCTGTTCTTGTGAGATGAACTTTCATGTGATCCACAGCTACCTAGAGGACCTGTTAAAATTTAAAGTGATGGGTCCACCTTTCTAGAGGTCTGCACCATTAGTTGTCAGGATGCCGGTGATTTGGTTTTAGGTACTGAACTTTGGGAACGCAGAAAAACCACATGCTTTTGGTGGGAAATGGTTGAGAAATGGCGTCCACAGTGTGGAAGGAAGGAAAGAGCAAAGTGTAAACATGTAGATAGCTCAGAATCAGATTTACAGTGAGTCTAACTTTGTTTCTATTTGTATTTCTTTTCAATTGTGTTAAAGTCCTGGATCTGATGAGATTAATAGCTATTCATTTAATAACTACATATTATGTATGTGCATGCATTTCAGAATACCATTACTAACATTATTATTTCAGACACAGTGACTTAAACCAGTTTCATATGTATTGTCTTCCTCTCAGTAAGGGTATGCTCATTATTCTACTCTGTAGCTAGAGTTTTCCTGCCTGGCCCACAGTCAGGACAAATCTCTCTCACCTGCCAGTCCCACAGCCGCTCAGACCTGACCAAGTAAACACAGAGACTTATATTGGTTACAAACTGTATGGCCGTGGCAGGCTTCTTGCTAACTGTTCTTACAGCTTAAATTAATCCATTTCTATACCTTGCCACATGGCTCGTGACTTACCGGCATCTTCACATGCTGTTTCTCATCGTGGCGGCTGGCAGTGTCTCTCTGACTCAGCCTTCCACTTCCCAGCTTTATTCTCCTCCTTGCCCCGCCTACACTTCCTGCCTAGCCAATGGCCAATCAGTGTTTTATTTATTGACTAATCAGCAACACATTTGCTATACAGAACATCCCACAGCACCACCCTCAGGTTACTGAAACTGTTTGCTCAACCCATCAAAGTCATGCAAAATCAGACTCATTGTTGCTTTGCTTGCTTGCTCTATTTTAGTTTTGGGGGAACTTTAAAGGAGATAATTGTGTAAAATTTTAAATGGTCACATCTTGTAAAGCTAGTTCTGTTTTTTCTTCTGTTTCTTCTATCCAGCTCTCTTCTGTTTTATGAGCAGCCATTTAGTTTGTGTTATGGTGAAATACATGGCAGTATGCTCTCACATCTTCTTTCTCCTGGCTCTCTCTTCCTCAACATCTACGTTAATACATTCTGGAGATTGATCTGGGGCATCTTCAGAGAGACTCTATTCCTTTTCCTGTGCAGTGCAAGTATTCTGTGGTGAAACCGTGCCATAGTTAATTCCTATTGGTGCACATCTGGGTTGTTTACAGTCCTTTGGTTTCTAAATAGTCAGCTTCACAATGTCAACCTCACAAGCACCTGTTGTAACATAGTAGCAATCTTACTATATATTGTTTTTATTCCTGTCTTTTAAAAAACTTCCTACCACCGGGCGGTGGTGGCGCACGCCTTTAATCCCAGCACTCGGGAGGCAGAGCCAGGCGGATCTCTGTGAGTTCGAGGCCAGCCTGGACTACCAAGTGAGTTCCAGGAAAGGTGCAAAGCTACACAGAGAAACCCTGTCTCGAAAAACCAAAAAAAAAAAAAAAAAAAAAAAAACTTCCTACCAAGATTATTATGAGTTCTTTATGACCACTGTTAAGGCCTCTTTTCTGGTGATTACTTGTATTATAGAATCTCATTGAGAAAAGTAAAAAAGAATTTTAGAAACTGAGGGAAAAGTTTTTTGCTGTTATTGTCCCTCTGTTTAGGTGTCTTCTCAGAGGGCCCCCTCAGTTGTATAAGCAAGAAAGAAATAACCAGTATTGTGTTAGACACACAGCTTCATTGTCTTAGTTTGTCTTTACTTGTAATTGTGTTTTTAAAAAATATTTTATTCTCTATAATTTTCTCTTTATTGTTTCCTTGTTTGAGGCTGTTTGATTTTCTGGTTTTTCAGCATTATAAATAATACAATGTGCATAAAGGCTTTTTTAAACTTGTGACTTCTGAAAATTGGTTTTTGTAAAACTCTAAATGAGAAAGACATCTGTATTTGTTAAATGCACTGATCAGCTTGTTTTCAGCAGAACTTGGGAAGTGAAGCCGGTAAGAGATTGTCACCTTGAACTCTTTAACAAGTAAACTCCATTTTTCTTCTTTTTCTTATGGTAGGACCTTAGAAATGAAGTTGAAAAACTACGAAATGAAGTGAATGAAAGAGAGAAGGCAGTGGAGAAGCATTACAAGAGTCTTCTGAGCGAAAAAAATAGCAAGTTCCATACTCAAGAACAAGTCATCCGATTTCTAACAGAAAGCGGCAGTCAGAAAGACCTGAAGCTTCAGGTACCACAACATCTTTTCCTTTCATATGGAAATCACCTTTCAATGTAGTAGTTTATTCTAAACTCTTGCAGGAACTTTTTCTTTGCGACAAAGTCGCCCTGGCTGGTCTCTAACTCACTATGTAGCTGTGATGACTTTGAGCCTCTGACTTTCCTGCCTCTCCCTTTGGAGCACTGGGATTCGAGGTGTATTCCACCACTGCTACTTTAACAGAGTTCACCACGTGTTTGTGGCACTTAGAACTTCCTTTAAGTTATATGAGCCTCAGCTGATAGGAAGGGAAACAAGGTCAGAGAAGGGAAGTGCTTACCCTGCTCACATGATAATTGATAGTGCCCCAGCTGGATTTGCTCCTGTGCCCAGCCTGCTCAATGAGGGCAAGTACTTGGGCAGTGGGCCTTCACTCCTTTGCCCATTTCGTCTCCTGTTTAGTGTTGGAATTCACTTCTTATTTGGTCAATTTAGTGAATTTCTGAGATAGAACCCAGGTAACTGTGGTGGATTAAATCCAGGTATTTAATGCTGCTACTGAATACTGATACTTCATTGGAACAGGAGTGTAGGAGCTGGAAAGTGTAAGCCCACAGGGCTGTGGAGGACTGTACAACAGGAGCTGCAAGCTAACAGACTTTTGGATGTTACGTGTGTTTGATGAGTGGGTACTACATAGGGTTCAGTTTGGCCACTGTGGCACTCAATAAAGACTAGCCAACAAGAGTCAAGCTGACAAAGGCTACAGCTAAAGGAAGACTCAGCAGACAGATGATGTGGCCAGTGCCTTTGAAAACAGGTGATTTAGGTGACCTTCTCTCCTCTCCAGCAAGAGATCTCTAGGGCATGTAAAGCAGAAAAGTGCTGGCCTAGGGTCATTGGAGGCAGCAGAAACTTACATAGCAGAAATAGCAGTGGGGAGAATCATATGAAAGAAGTATGCAGACCCCAACCAGGAGATTCCTCCTAGAGGAGAAAGAATGAAAGATGCTGGAAGTTGAAGATCCTTATTCAAACAGCTGGGTTCACCTGTACGTCCCCCAGTAAGACTACTGTTCTGTCCATTTCCACACTTAGAGTTTCTGAGCACTTTAGTATTTAAAAGGTAAGTGGCCTATATTCATCAAATGGGAGAAAAGAGAGTGAAGGTACATAGAAATTAGGATGGGTGGCTCATGCCTATAATGCTAGCACTTGGAGGATCTTTAGTGTGAGGCTAGCCTGGGCTAGAGAGTGAGACCTTATCTAAAGAGTAGGAGGGAGTATGTAGTAGAAACAGCAATAGTGAAAATTATAGAGCTTTTTAAACCTACAGAAATTTGACACCAAAACAAGGTAAAATAGGAAGTAAGATCAGTATCCATGAGATGGCTCAGTGGGCATAAGTGGTTGTCATTTAAGCCTGAAGACCTGAGTTTGATGCCTAGAACCCACAGAGAGGTGGAAAGAGAGAACTTACTCCACATAGTTGTTCTCTGACCTCCACTAGTGCTGTGGCACATATGCAATGATACACACACACACACACACACACACACACACACACACACACATACACACATACACATACACACACACACACACACACACAAAGTAAGATCAGAATCTAAAACAAATAAAGATAACTAGAAAAGAAGAATGGCCTATTGGAAATTCAGTGTATAATTGCTGACTTAAACACTTATAGGGCAAGAGTTAGAAAGTTGAAAATAAATGTGTAAGCCTTCCAAAAAACAGAATTAAACAAACAAGAAGATAGGGAAAGGTAAATATAAGAAAATTAGAAGCATGGTTCAGGAGGTCCAAAATATGACTAACGGGAGCACCAGGAAGCAAAGCAGGCAAAGCAGGTCCAGGTATCAGGAGCTGTGTCCCAAAATGGGAGGACAGCTGTTCCTGCACAAGGGGTAAAAGAAGATCCATAGGCTGAGGTGAGGCATTGTGATATGTCAGAGTTTGATGATTAAGAAAGGATCTGAAAGGCTCCTTCAGAGAGGGGAGCAACGTAGACCTTGTTGGAAGAAACTGGGACTTAGAATGACATCAGAACTCCCAGCAGCTGCTTTAGACACTGAAATACGGGAGTGATGCTTTCAAACTTGGGAGGAAAAGTGATTTTCAGTCTAGCATTCTGTCCTCAGCTAGTCTGTCAGCCAGTGTGAGAGCGGAGCAGGGTATTTTCAGATATATGGTATCTTAGATTGTCTTGCATGCACTCTGCAGGAAGTTCTTGGCAGAAGAGCCGTATGAACAAAGGAATAATCCAGGAGATATAAAAGATCCAGAATAAAGGGGCTTTCTCCTGGATGTACTGAAGGCAAGTCCAGAGTGACAGCTGAGCTACTAAGTGAGGAGTCCAAGTTTGGGTCTTTGAGGGAGGGTGCCATCTGGGACTCCTCTGGGAAACTATAGCGGGCCTGGTCAATTACTGATGTGTTTGACTCTATTGGGGGGGGATTTAAAACTTTTTTTTTCTGAGAATTTGGAGAAAATTTGCAGCTTGTAATAATTTTATGAACTAAGTAGGCAAATAGAACAAAGAAGTTACTAATTCTAAGAGTTCAAAGAACTGAATGTGAATGGCAGTGTGATTGTGAACGCTACATTGCTTGGCAGTATTTATGTGCTATAACGTAGTGCAAATATTGTTTCAACTGGTTGTGATACAATTGTTAGGAGAGGTCTTGAGATGCAGATGACTGATGCAAGACTAAGTCCCTACATTCCTGACTGGAACCAGTTAGTAAAATTGAAATGTGAGAAATCAAGAAACACAAGAGTGAGAATGTCATGTTGACACCTGAAGACAGAGCAGAAGTAGCATCCAAGGATTGCAAGTTGGTTTTGCCTGGGACTGAGGCTTTGATGTGAAAATGGGGCCAAGAGGGGGCTACTGTTTCCTTGTTAAGCATTACAGTGTCGTTTGTTGGTCAAACATGACAATGATGAAGGTGCAGTTGTGCCAGCACCATTTAGAGAGGCAGTGTTGGCTGATGTTCAGTTTTTCCTATTTCAGTTCAGTGGGGTCTTACAGAGAATTGCCCATTCCTTTCTTTGTGGGTACTGAATTCCTTCTAAATGATTGGCATGTTAATTCTGCTCCATGCTCAGGATGTAGATGTGAATCTTATCCCTTACTTTCCTGCAAAGAGTGAACAAAACCCTGGCTTAGGAATCACCAGGCTGGGAATAGATTCTGCACTTGAACTTGACCAGAGACCAGAGATGCAGTTTTCCAGTTTTTTTGTAATATTGGATCCAGGCTTTTGAGGGACCAGGGAGGGGAACTGCATTGTGTGTCATGGAGAAAGATCTTCATATATGAGCACACCTTAATGCTTATTGGCAGTCCCAGCCTTTTCTCCCTTGTACATGTGAATGGTCTGAATTTATAGTTTCAAGGCACACTAAGACTTTGTTGAACTTAAATATGCAATCCTGGCATGTTGACTGGGTAGGAAATGGACTCGGGTCATGCAGGGAGCAGGGTAGACCTAGGGATGGTACCAACTAATTGGATCAGGGTACCATATTCATGGAAAGACAGCCACTGTGGCAAATAAGGGCAGTTCATGGACAGCTACCGTCCTTGGCCATCTTGCTGGTATGCTGCTTGCTCTCACCCATCATGATATGCAGATGAAGTTGTATCATAGCTGTGTAGTTGCCTAATGTTTTGGGATGATGGAATTATTTAGGGGACATAAGGACTTCATGACAAAATAAGATATCTTCCCTTAAAGAGTTTTTTTTTTTTAATCTCTTTATATTTGATGAAAACTTTGTTATGATTTGTTTCATTTCCTTAGAAATCCAGTGAAAAAGATTTGGAAGCAATACAGCAGAACTGTTATTTAATGATTGCAGAGGAGCTCAAGTTTGGGAGCAATGGCTTAATAACAGAACAGTGTTCTCAGCAGTCACCAGGCAGCAAACTCATCTTCTCTAAGGCAAGCTTGACTGAATTTGGGTGTCCACATGCGAATGTATTCATGTTCTTTTCTGAAATGTATTTGATAACTCCTTTGATAGGGACTATACAGTGCCTTCTTGTTGATAATTGAGCTTACAACCGGTGGGACGGGGAGGCTTTGTCTAGCCACGCTGCAAATTAGTTTCCTTCATCTGGTCATTCCTGTTGGCTGTGTACTTGATACCGAGAATTTCCAGCTTTCTGGGAGAGGAGCCTGGTATCTGCGCTATCAAGGATCATCTCTTGAAAAATGTGGGATTCTAAGCAGTAAGGAAGTTGCCTTGATGAAATGCTGGCTCTTCCTCATCTGGCCCCCATTGTTGGTCTAGTCCTTTGCTCTTAACAAACTGTAGAGCTTGCTAAAGCCTGAAAACAAAGTTGGTGCTTTTGCTTATGTCTGCCCATCTGCCTAGGTGGTGTTATGTTTATCTTTTGACCCATGAGTATCCCTGCAAACACCCGTCTAGGGTAACCTTCCTTGACCCCACAACACTGTCCTGGCCCCTCTTGTAGCACACACACACACACACACACACACACACACACACACACACACACACGTCATCTAGTTGCTGTCATTGGCTCTGCCTCTCCGCTTCTCCTCCCCTGCACCAGGTGCAACACTATTGGCAGGCACTTCAGGGGTGAGAACAGGTGCTTGTCTTTGAGTCCAGTGATTACTTAGCCCTATATTTGGCTCTGGAAACGTGAGTTTAGTGATTATATGAATGATGCAGTGTGGCAGCCTAACCTGCAAAAGAAAAGGTGTTAACTGTAGGTCAAGTCTTTTAAACCTTTTTAAAATTAGGCAAATTAATTCTCTGATGAATGGCTGATTGTGACTTGTGGTTTTGTGAATGGTGTTTCTCAAAATATTTAATTAATTGAACAGCGTGGGCATCAGCCATCTGGACAGATGTAGGCACTTAGACTCGTGTAGAGCTGGAGGCTCCCCTTGTGCCATACCACCCTCAGTTATTCTATTGTGGGGTGGACAGTCAAGGGCCCACAGGAGGAACCAGAGTGGCTGTAGTGGTTAGAGTGGATGGGTAGGCCAGGATTCATTTTCCAGTAGGCACAGAAATATTTTAGCAGCCAGTGCCTTCCTGGTGCTTCAGTGACAGACCCAGTCCTGGGCATGGCTGGACGAACAGTGAAGCTCCTGTTGGCTCTGACCAGTTTGTGTGTTGGCACCTGGAGGATCCTCATGAGGATGTCACCATGGGTGAGAGGAGCCCTTGGGTTGCCTGGGAATCTGGGGCCTGGATTTTTCTCCTGTTTCTATCATTCCACTTAGGGCAAGTCCAAGAACTAAGTCTCAGCCAATGTTTGGTGTTTTGATTTGGACCAAAGTTAGTGGACATTTTGAGGTATACAGAGCCTGTAATAAGCTAGCTGTTTTGAAACTAGACAGTTTATGTCAGGTAGTGTCCTGGTTAGTTTTATGTCAACTTGACACAAGTTGGAGTCATCTGAAAGAGGGGAGCCTCAGTTGAGAAAATGCTTCTGTAAGATCCAGCTATAGGCTGGGTTAGGGTTAGGTTAGGGTTAGTGGTTAGGTGGTGGCACATGCCTTTAATCCCAGCACTCGGGAGGCAGAGCCAGGTGGATCTCTGTGAGTTCGAGGGTAGCCCACTCTATAGAGCGAGATCCAGGACAGGCACCAAAACTACACGGAGAAACCCTGTCTTGAAAAACAAAACAAAACAAAACTAATCCAGCTATAGGATGTTTTCTTAATTAGTGATTGATGGGGGTAGGGCTCAGCCATTGTGGGTGGTGCTATCTCTGTGTTGCTGGTCCTAGGTTCTATAAGAAAGCAGGGTGAGCAAGCCTTGGGGAGCAAGCCAATAAGCAGCATCCCCCCATTCCCTCTGCCTCCAAGTTCCTGCCCTGTTTAAATTCCTGTCCTGGCTTACTTCAATGATGAACTTTAATGTGGAAGTATAAGCCAAATAAACACTTTGCTCCCCAACTTGCTTTTGGTCATGGTGTTTTGTTATAACAATAGAAACCCTAACTAAAACAGGTAGTATAGAGGGATACATCTTCACAGATTTACATGATATAGTTATTAAACTTGCTGTTGGAATAACATTTTAGTTGTGTATAGTTAATTGGACAAAATGTTTATAATCTTATGAAGCTGGTTGAATATTTTAATATTTATTATATTTATTTATGTTGTACTGTGTGGTATCTATTCCTCATATAACCATGGGTACCAAGACATTGCATGGACATTTGGTAGTATCTTCATCTTGGCAATTTTTAAACTACTGTGCAAAATGCTGAAGTATTTGACAAAGGTTTTAATTCTGTTGGGCAGGGCTAATTGCGGACAAGGAATTGTAAATTCCATTTCAGAATTGTTAATTTCTGGGTGTCAATGTCAGAACTCCTGTTGCAACCTTACTGTCTTTGTTCTGTTTCAGTGGTTCCAAACCTTTCTAATGCTGTGACCCTTTAATACAGTCCCTCATGTTGTGGTAGCCCCCTGCCCCCATAAAATTATTTTCATTGCTACTTCATAACTGCAATTTTGGTACTGTTATGAATTGTGATGTAAATATCTGTGTTTTCTGATGGTCTTAGACGACCCCTGTGAAAGGGTTGTTTGGTTGAGAATTACTGTTCTATTCCCTCAAGAATGGTTTGCTTTTCAAATGGTTGTTCTTCCTGTGTAGAAAATGTGGATTTCTTCTGCTGTGCCCTTGGCCATTTTGTGTTGATTTAGGATTTATCCTCTGCCCATTTTTACAAAGAGCTCAAGGCTATGGTGGTGTTTCTGTTCTGCTAAGCATTGTGTGGTCCTGAGAATTAATGCTTAGGTAATCAGGGAACTGAAGAAGGTGTGTGATGCTCTCTGGCTATACGTGACTTGCTGCAGCTGTGATTTCTAACTTGGTTGTTGACGTGGTTTGGATATGCGGCTGCATTTTGTGAGTTAAAATACATGTCTTTGTTGCAGCATTGTGACACAGCTGCTGAAATAAGCCCCATCCATCTACCAGGTCACCAAATTGCCCTGCTTAGCAGGAAGTGATCCATTAAGCCTTCTCTTTACTGGTCTGCTGTCTCCTCAGATTGTGGTCTGCACTGTACACATTTCCTTCAAGTCCTTAAGGAACCAGTGGCAGAGCAGAAAGTGCCCCTTGCCCTTGTTGAGTACAGAATGTCAGTCATGCTGCTTATGATCTCTGGCCTTTGACAAGTCACCAGATCTCCCTGAGATGTCCTTCCTAGTCTTTGGGGCAGATTCTAATCTGTCTTTCTGAGAGGATTAGGACTAATGGAGGCACACTTGTAAGTTTCCTCTAGATTGCATGCTCCAGACGCCAGTATAGAGTGGTCTGAGTTCAGCAGCCATGAGGAACAACTTTGAGAACAAACTGGAGGGTCTTACAAATACTAGGTGGGATGCTCTAGAAAAACTGAGAGAGTGCCATGACTTTAAAGGCAAAAGGCCTGGTCTCTGGCCTCTGTCTTTGACTTAATGTAGTTCTGGTCACTCCTAAATGGCTGTGTGATGTCTCCCTCTAAATCTTAATACCCAAGAAAGAATTGTGCTGGTTTAGCCCAGGGCTTTGCTCACAGTGGAGCAGTGTCTGCCTGTGGCCTGCTGCTACGTTTCAGGGACACTCTGATTAGGCAGGAGAATAGTAGTGAGCAGGATGATCACTTCGAGGGCTGTGGAGGATGCAGTGCAGAGCCATACATGGAGATGTGTATACGAAGTGCAATGCCAGGTCTCTGTGTTGAGAGACCTCCTATTGAGCTGTTCCATGTTTGGAGATGCTGGTGGAGAGGGTTGATGGCACCTGCTCAGCAGGTAGGTCTTACTGCCCACCAACCCCAGGCAGCTAGCTCTCCTCTGTGCCAAGGAGATCTACTGGCTGTCAGCTCTGCTGAGGGAGCCAAATGACTTCATTCTAATGGGGCGTGAGTCAGCGCAGGGGAATAGGTGATTGATGAAATGGGACGCAAATGGCTCCGAAGAGTTCATTTATTTAACATGGGTGAGCAATTTGCTTCTAGGAAGACGTTGACTCACTCTGACTTCCATTATGCAAAATATCCACAGGAATCTCTGCTCTTAAGATTCATATCAGTCCCTGTGTTCTCCTCTTACCTATTTAATCATCAGTTCAGCGAGTGTTTATGGCAGGATTTGATTTGTGCCAGACACCAGGCCTGGTTTAGGATAACGGCTGTGTGCATTGCTCAGACTGAACAGGTGGTTGTCACAAAAGCTCTGGTGAAGTTAGGTGGGAGCTTCTAGGCCAGTGGAGGGTATCTTTCTTGGCTAGAGTGCGCTTCCTATGAGATTGGGCTGGAGAGGATCCTACGAAGTGCACTGGAGTGTCACTGGAGAGTGGTAAATAGTATCTTTCCATCTCTGAGGTCTCTGAGGCTCTTCGAAACTTGGGGAGACATTTCTGAGATCCCTGAGATGGAGGGAAGGAGGAAGGAATGAAGACAGAAGCTAAGGAGTGCAGTGGCCTCAAAACCCTGGCAAAGAGCTGGTGTAGCTGCCAGAAAGAGGAGAGGGGAGCTGGGCTGAGCATCGGGACCTTGACATGGCAGTATCCTTCACTGTGATTCAGAGCCTGACCTACTGAGATTCTCTCAGTCCACTAGAATTCCATATTTACTACTCTGTTTCCTAACCCTTCTTGATTAATTTCGACATCACACACAAGCACATATCCTGACTTTACTGATTATCAGTTAAGTGGACTCAAGTGACAGCTGAACGATGGGAAGACTGATATGGTGCTCCACGATGTTATTACTCTATAGGACTTCTGTGAAGTACATAGCATAGCACCAGACCACTGGGATGGTGTTTATGGCTGACACCAAGTGTCCACTCCATGCACCATGCATTGATTAATTCATTTAATCTTTTTAACCTCTTAAGATCGGTATGGATGTGCTGAGGAGCAGAGACTGGGAGCCCATGCCCATACCTCATTATCCTGACTTGGGCTTGATGACCCTCCTTGTGTCCTCATGTCTAGAATTAGGGGGAAAGTATCACCTCTACACCTGGGTTGTATTCACATTCAGTGAGAGACTACCTGGAGAGCATTTATCATCACAAGCCTATAAAGTCAGCACAGTTAGTAAAGGGGCAGGTATAAATGGTGCGCTGTGAGACAGGCCACAACCAGAACACCAAGGACCTGGTGGCTTTCTTTATCTTGATGTCCTCTCACATGCTTATGTGCAGCTGAGAGAACTCCATGGGGCACTGTTGTATGCAGAAGCATTTAGGAGTACCTGGACCAATGGTCTGTGGCATGATTTACAGAAGTGCTGGATATCTAGCTGGGTGACTAGCATTTCATGCTTCTCCTGGTAGTTTACTGTTACAATCCTGCATGCACAGCCTTGGGCTGAAGATCACTGGGCCTGGAAGGACAGTACTGTTTTCCTGGGTCGGGGTGCTTAGCCTTTTTTCCCCCACTGCATTCCTTTGGCAGTCCAGCTGAAGCCAAAGACACATGCCCTAGAAAAAAAATGTTGAAATGCACAGAATTTATATATGCACCGGTTTGTGAAGTGAACCAATATTTTGAAATTCAGTTATCAAAGTATAAAAATTTTGCTATAGAAATGATATTTTTAATTAAAGTATTTAAATAAATTTAGTGGTGAGTCTAATGACCACAGTAGTTTTGAAATAGTAGGAAGAATAAGTGTTCTGAGATAGCGTCGGCACTTACAGAATAACCCGTTTTAGCTGGCAGAGTTGCAGAGCTAGCCTAGCGCATATGTGGCTTGTGGCAACTCCGGTAGAAGAGAACGGTGGCTGCAGTTGAGGTCAGTGAGTAGAAGGGCAGCTGCGGTTTCTGGTCACGTTTGTGTGTCCTCTGTATGTTAGTGAGGTTGAGAAGAATGTCTGTGAGCAGCAGCAGGCTTCAGCATTTGGAAAGCACCTAGTCGGGTTGCACACTGCACGTATGCTGTACACATTACCTCAGTCATTTGAAGTTTATTATTTTTGAGAGAATTTGAAATTCATAAAAAAAGTCATAAGAATAAAACCCTTTCTGAGTGATCTGAAAGTTGCCCCACGAAGCCCTGTCACCTCTGAATCCTGTAAGCAGCCATTCATCTAGCTGCCACAGCAGGAAATGAGCATAGCCTCCCTACTGCCTTCTCATTCTCAGGCAGCTGTCCCAGAAACACTTTGCACAAAGGGTCTCACAATCCCATCTTGAGATTTCCAGTCTTGATTCTTTAGTCTCTTGGCCTTGATCTTTTGAAGTGTGCAGACTAGGCACGTGCTCTTCATGTGGGCCTGTTTGCTGTGTGTGTGTGTGTGTGTGTGTGTGTGTGTGTGTGTGTGTGTGTGTGTGTGTGGTGATTTGATTTTTTGGTGGGAGTATCAGTGTTGTGGGATATTTGATCATACTGTGAAACTCTGAGACTGTCTGTGTTCATAGAATCAACCTTGGATCAGGGTGTGGAGCCAGTGACCAGGTGACAGGAATTAGCCGTAGAGAGTATGGAAGAGTCAGGAATATGGATAGAGAGGTGCACAGGAAGGAGTAGGGAGGTACTTGGAGAGTCACAGGCCTTTTTGGTTTGGGAGTGAGTGGAAAGACTCTCTTGCTGGGTCTCCTGGCAAAAAGGAAGGTCAGCTGGTTGCTTCTTGGCCTCTCTGAGCTATCAGGTTTTCACTCCAATATCCGACTCCTGAGACTTTATTGGTAAATAGAACAATAGAGACATGGTTTAAAAACTGCATTTGGAGCCGGGCGGTGGTGGCGCACGCCTTTAATCCCAGCACTCTGGAGGCAGAGCCAGGCGGATCTCTGTGAGTTCGAGGCCAGCCTGGGCTACCAAGTGAGTTCCAGGAAAGCTACACAGAGAAACCCTGTCTCGGAAAAAAAAAAAAACAACAATAAAAAAAACTGCATTTGGCAGCAAAGGCAGGGCGGTTGTTGGCGGGACAAGAAGTCCCACCAGGCCATGGCCTGAGCAGCATAGCCTTGATGGAGTTTGGGGTGGGAATAGGAAGTGGGGGGTGGGGGTGGGGTGAGAGGCGGCAGCAGATGGTAGTTAAAATACCAGTAGATTCAGGTTTAGCTGCTGTGCCAGAGATAAAACATGCCAGAGTGGTGATGCTGTGTTCACAACCTCTTCTCTTCATGCTCCACAATTCATGTGTTTAGTTACTAGCTGTTACAAAGACTGTGTCTTCAGAAATCAGGACTGTCCCGTTGCCCTTTTTTCTATGTACTAAGGAAGAATTTGGGGGTAGTGTTTTGAGTGTTTAAATATCCTGATCTTCAAACACTCACCCTCTAGTTTCAGCATCCTTTTATGTCTGTTGGCTGATTTGTTTATTACAGTGGCAGTTGCCAAATGGTTATGTTTTCTAATCCCATCATCCTCCTCTCATTTATTAATTACCCATTGTACTGTAAGGAAAAGCCTTTTCTCATGTACTCGTTTGTATTAATTTTGGACTTTGTGAAGTCCTAACTTACATAATTATTTTGATGTTCAAAGTGTCTCATGTTTGGCTGGCAAGAGCCTTTAAAAAAATGACCTCAGTATCTTCTGGACAACGTTTCATCATTATTTAGGCATTTATTTATTTATTAGCTTTGTTGGATTATAATTGAAAACATCAAGTTTTGGTGGCTGGGGAATGTAGTTCAGTGCCATGTGGAGTGCTTGCCTAGCATGTAGTTCTCTGGGTTCAGTCCCTAGTACCAGTACCACCAACACACACACACACTTAAGTTATAGAGTTCAATATTTTGATAGCCATTGTGAAATCACCACAGTCAAGATAGTTAACATATTCATCACCTTGGAGTGGTATCTTTTTCTCAGGGTATTTTTGGAGAGCATGTTTAAGGTCCACCTTTTTAGCAGATGTCAAGTAGGTGAGAGTCTATTGTTCATCTTGGTCATCATGCTGTGTACTCCATCTCCGGGACTTCCTTATGTAACTGAAACTATGATGGCCTGCACCTTTATTTCTCCCTCTCTTCAGAGGTCCTGACAAACACTGCCCAGATCCTAAGCATAAATTTTCTGGCACAACAGAATACTGGAGGCACATCTTCTGGTCTTTGATTTTGTCTGTCCAGTATTGGAGTTAGCTGTTTCTCCAGATGTCTCTGGTTCTTTAGCATAATTTATCTTAATATGCTCCATAATTCCACGATATGGTAGTCATTGTCAATTGTTTTTTAGGTGGGAATGTCCAAGCTATTAATAAGCAACTTACCAAATCCCCAAATTGCTAAGTGGCTATACCAGAATTTGAACTTGAAGGCTAATTCACATTTGTGAATGAATGCTGATCCACAAAACTGTACCCCCATTTCATGACAGAGGAGCTAAGCCTCGTGGGGTTGCTTTCCCAAGGCTATACTACTAATTAGCAGTGGTCCAGCCCAACCTCTGTCATCACTCTGCTCTGAGCGCCTCTCAGGTGCCACTCACTTGACCTCTTCCACTCTCCTGTACATCTCTTATTTAAGGTTTTGCTAGGTTTTGGTTTGTGAGTTTTTCTGTGAAGCAGCAACCAGTGTGATAAGGCATTCCTTAGAGTGTCATGAAATCAGAGGAATGTGTTTCACAAATAGCTTTCAGATGTTGGTAGCATGGCTCTCTACTTTGTGTTGAGTATTAGTTAGCTTCATGTTACTATAGTGAAACACACAAGATAATTAATTTATAAAGGGAAAAGTGTTGTTTTAGCTTATGGTTTTGGAGGTTCCAGCCCAGGATTGGGCTTATTGATAGTGTTGGACAGGCAATGAAAGGAACATCCAGTAGAAGAACTGTTCACTTCAGGTCTAGGAAGCAAAAGAGAGAGAAGAAGGGATAGGGTCCTACAGTTCTTAAGGGTGCATCCTCAATGACCTGAGGACTTGCCACCAGGCCCCATGTCTCAGAGCTTCTACTACCTCCAGGTAACACCATCCTTGATGGGCCTTTGGGCACTGTGCAGACTGTTATTCCCAACTCCTCCTGCAGGTGGTGCTGTGTGACCGTGGCCTGTGCCCCAATCTGGCTCAAAGCCTTCAGTCTGTGGTTTTAAAAATCCAGAGCTAGACGCATGTGTTTGCATAATAGCAAGCCATATTCCTTGGCTTCTGCCCCTAATGTCAGATGCCCATTGTCATTTCTAGGAAAAGCAACCATCAGACTATGAAGGGCTGACTGGGGACTCAAAGACAGAACAGAGCATCTATGCGCATCTGGCTAAGACTCTGCAGGACTCAGACAGGTAAGTTTCTCTTCAGACACCACGGCCACATGCACTTCCTGGTTAGTACTGCTGGCTTCTGAGCAAAAAAAGCCACACCAGATGTAGTAAGCCTTCAGAGTAGTTAGCTGGAGAAAGTCTCCTTTAGTGGTCAGATCTACCTATTATCAATCAAGAATTGTCTGATTAGAGCAACAAAATTAGCATTAAAACAGTTTTCAGTTCTTGATTGTGTATCTGGGAAGTTGTTCCATGTGCCTTCTCGCAGATGTTCCTCACAGCTGTTCCGTGAGGAAAACAGTAATGTCATCCCTATTGCACATGATCCCCCCCAAACGAAGAAAGGTTAAGTGACTTGTCCAGGATCACACAGATGTTGGCAGAGTCCTAGGATTTGACCACATCTCCATGTCTTAGAGTGACTCATGTCTGTAGAATTGCTGAAATCATTTGGTGTCACTGAAGGGTGGTGAGGAGAGCCAGCTGTGGCCAGTGGTATTGCTGTCGGCCTGCTGCCATGAGCTCTAGCTCTTGCCTTGTCCCCAGGCAAGTGGCCTGTTCTGACTTCGTTTTGCACCTCCATGAACGATCTGTCTTTACTAGGGTAGTTATAATTGAAAGGCTATGGGATCTGGTATTCGTTTCAAAACAGTAGAGAAACAGAATGGGTGGTGATTGTGATGGAACAAGATTGACGCGGCTTCCTGGTTATTAGTATAGGGTGTGGGGATGTGGGGAAGGGACTCATTATTTTAGTTTGCCTTTTGTAAAACTTCCCACAATTTCCATAGTTAAAAGCATGACCCTCCCTTTTCTGTCACCTATACCCTTTGCTGTTGCCACACTGGGCTCTTCAGTGTCCCCTGGACTATGCAAATCTGCCTCTGCCATCACCTGCCATTTCCTGCCCCACTGTCCCAGTGTTTCCCTGCACTGTCTCATGGCATTCCTTCAGAATTAGCCCAGGTGTTTCTCTGTCAGGAGGCCCATTGGTCCTCAAGTCAGCTGTCCCTCTGTGCCCCTTCCCCTTATCTCAGGGCAGGATTGTCGGCAAGGACCAGTTCCTCAGGCCTGGCAGAGCAGAGCAGATGCTAGGGGAGTGCTCTGTTTAGGAATACCCCTCTTCTAGCACTGATCTTCCAGGTTATGAGATTTCAGATCTGTAATGAGTTTAGAGAAGGCAGAAAACATGCTGATGAAACTAGGTGTGGATATATCTCCAGAAGCCTGGCCATTTCACTGTGGAGAGGACATGGCATCAGATGGGGAAGCTCAAGGGAGAGAGAACAAATGTTGCTTTCCTTGTACAGCATCACTGACAGAAGCTACATAGTTTCTGGGCTCAGAGAGACTTTATGGGTGGATGTGGTTGCTCTTGAGAACTCTCAGCATCCCAATGACTCCTGGTTTCATAGCTCTTTCCTAATGAATAAAAACATGGATGAGTCTGAAGAGGGCCAGGGCTGCAACTAATGAACAAGGATGCTTAAAAGGTTTAATATTCATCTGCAGACTTAGATCCACATCCCAGCTCCAGCACTTAGCAGGGCTGAGCTTGTGGGTTCCATCTCTCGCACTGAGCCTCAGTATGTGTGCTTGTAATGCTGAGATGGGCTGGCCTGCCTATTTCCTTAACCTAATCTTTGCCTGTCTCCCAACTCATTTCCGTGTTTTCCTATTTACCCCCCTTCTCCCTCCATCTTTCCTTACTCTCCTCCTTTCCATCCCACGCATCTTTTTTCCTGTCTACCTCCCAACTTACCTATCTCCAAACCTACTTCATTACCTGCTTCTCTCTTCACCTCCTTGTCTACCAGCCTTGATAATGTTGCTACGTAAGACATAGTAGTTCGAAAGAGAATGGCCCCTTGGTCCCTGTTGCTAGAAGTATTTGAGAAGGATTAGAAGGCATATCACTGGGGGTGGGCTTTGAGGTTTGGAAAGCCCACACCATTCTCAGTTTGCTCTCTGACTTTTGCTTGTGTCTGGTTATGGGCTCTCATTCTCTGAAACTGTAAGCCATAATAAACTCTTCTTTATGCTGTCTTAGTCATGGCATCTTAGTACAACAATAGAAAAGTAACTAAGACACAAAGTCTGATACTATGTAAATGTCAGTGCTGCCTGGCAGGCAGGAAGCTCTCAGCACATGGCAACACTTACTAGGAATAGCAACATGAAAAGCCCAGTCTCCATGTCCCACTGTACATATACATAGCTATGGGGTTTGGGATCCTCAGACCTTGGTGCATACAGAGGTCACAGTTGTGGATGAGAGCTAGTTGAGTTCCTGTTTGTAGTTTTAGCACTATTCACTCTGGGAATGTAGTAAATGTGGTGACCTATAAGACCTACTTGTGATTAAAGTGAGAAAGGAAGGGATAGCCATCATGAGCTGGGTCACTTCAAACTGGCTGTACTCAGAAGTTGGTGACTTTAATTCCATATTGCAGAAGTGGAAAATGCTCTCTAGGGTGTTAAGAGCCAGCTTGCCTCCTGGTAAGTCTCCCAAAGTCCTACTGTGAAGAATGATCAGAGTTCAGACCTTCTAGGCTTCTGAGCTGAGGTCGTTGTTGATGCACCCTCAACCAGAGGGTGAGTTCAGTTGTTGCTCAGCCTCAGCAGTATGGAGACATTTGGAGCTAGATCTTTATAGATCACAGGGACACATAGATCATATAGTACACACTATGTACTGTAGGCTTTATAGATCATATAGTACACACTATGTACTGTAGGATGTTAGTAATATCCCTAGCTGCCTGCAAGCTGGTGCCACACTGCCCCATTCCAGTATAGCTGTGGCAACCACAAATGTCTCCAGATATAGCCAAATGCCTTCTATAGGTGCAAAATTCTCTCTAGATGAGATTCCCTATTGTAATTCCCAAGAACCAGAATTTCTGACTCATCAGATGAGGAAGGAGGGAAATGACGTAGACACTTGCTGAGTGTCTACCAAGCTTTCTCATGTAACATCTCACTTAACCCCAAAAGCAGCTCAAAGTAAAGATGTAGTTATCTCATTTTATAGTTCAAACAGCTTAGTTGACTGGCCTGGGGCTATAGAGCTGGTTAGTGGTATTGTCTTCTTTTGAACTTTGTATTTCTGCTGCTGGCCATCCCCTTCTGCCATCCTTATCCAAGAAGAATGCACAGTGTTTGTTTCTCTCAGAGCAATACACCTTTGTTCTGTGACTGCTCACACCTCACAAAGACTCTGGAGTTGGCACAAACTAAGTGATAGACCTGAAGCCTCAGCCTAATGGCAGGTGCTTCGCTAAAACTCTCTCCTTTGCTTCCTTGGTTAAATGTTTTGGCAGCATGCCACATGCAAGCCTATGCTGTACTTTGACACTCAGGAAGGATTTCCATCTGCTAAACAAATTGATCATTGTGATTATTTGGAAGTGGAAGTAGGTACAAGTTTCCTGTAAGCCCTTCCTTTGCATGAAGACTGCTTGACAACGAACTGTCCTTCACGCACAAGTAGAGAAGAGTGGACAGAATAGTTTATTTCCTCCTGTGTATGCTACTCTATATGTACGATTTCATGGATGGAACTGGAGAAGTGAAGCTTGAGTCTTTCACACCTAAGCCCAGCAATAGCTCCAAACCACTCTGGGAAAATCTGATAAAAGCTTATGAGCCTTCTCTCTAGAAAGATCCATATATTTATACATTTTTACAGTTAGTTACAGAGCAGTGATGAACCCTTTCGGGGTACGGTATGTCAGACGTTGGATGAGAGTGATACACTTCTTAGTGTTTAAGAAGGAAACTTTCTTATGTGCCTTGAGAGTGCTTGTATGCTTTCATCCACTGCAATGCTGGGCATCCTTAAGAAAGTAACCCGAATGTCAAACTTCACAGTAGGCTCAGCCCTCTACAGTGTGGACTGTATCTGCAGTGCAGGTGTCAGCCGGATCTCTGTGTGCCTCTGAGAGCTGGGTGTGAGTCTTTCAGATCATGTGGTACTTGCACATGGATGTACATCCAAAGCTTTTCTGTGGATCTACACCGTCTAGTAGAACAGCCATTAGCTAAGTGGTTACTTAAACTTACACATACTTTCAATTTAGCAACATTAAACATTCAGTTCCTTGGTACATTAAACCCCATTTCAGATGTTGAGTAGGCGCATTAGCTAGTGGCTGCTGTATTAGACAGTATATAGAACTTGCCCATCACTGGAGGAACTTCTGTTGGGAAGAGTTCCTCATGATTACTGCAGCTCTAGGTGGCATGTCCTTTTCATGGCCTCACTGTGTTCTGGGCTTCTTATACTGTATGGACCCACATGTAAAACTCGACATCTCCTCTTCCAGAAAAATCCATTCATACTGTGCATTTCAAATTTGGTTGAGTTACTGCAATAGAGTTCTATGGGCCCTGAATTGGTCTGTTTCTATCTTACTGTGAATTCACTTTTCCTTAGTTTTTCTTCCCTCTTGACTCTTAACCCTCACCCTACCCCAGTATGACCTCTTTGAGGGAGCATAACAGAAATCTGATTCCTCTCTCCTGAAGCCTAGGTACTGAGTGAGAGAGCCTCTTGTACACTAAACCTTCTCAAAGCATTATTCCAAACAATGGACTGTTCTGGAGAATTAGATCCTTTCCACCTGCTATGTCTGTAGTAGACACTAGTAAGGAATGAGTTACAGTAAATGGAGAGCAGTCACCTGATCTAATAGTATATGCTCGTTAAAAATGTTGCCAGAAACTTTCACAAATGTAGGAGAATATTTAAGCAAGGAACACATAGTTCTGCCTTGCACATTCAGTGACATTTAGACTGTGTGGAAATACTCATGGAGAAAAAGATTCAGGAGAAATAACATGTTGATCAGTTGGAGCATCACAGTAATTTTTATTTTCTCTATACTTTTATATTTACCTTTTTCTGTAATAAATACATTTACTTTTTTAACCAAAAAACAAAAACGAACATACAAGTGACAAAAAACCCCACAGCTTTGCTTGGCTCTGCATCTTAAAGCACAAATTGGCCTGTTGTATAATTTCTGGTGTTTTGTTTTACCTAGTGTCAGCGACCTGCAGACTGAGCTGAAAGATGTTCTTGCCTTGAGGAAGCAGCTAGAGCAAGATGTGCTTGCCTATCGGAATCTGCAGAAGGCCTTGCAGGAGCAGCTCAGAGAAATTCAGAGGCGAGAAGGTACACACTCCTTTCTATGGCTTTCCTCTTGGTTGTTTCATGTGGAGGGTCTTGGTTGAACTGGAAGGAACTCCAAGCCAGGAGATGGAATGGCCACATGGTGCTCTCTGATGGCTGCGTCTGCATCTGTCTGGCAACACTTCCTAGTGAGAGGGCCTGTTAAGTCTAGTTATTCTGTAGAGGGTGTATGGTAGGGTGCATCCTGCTCTCCTATGTGCATCATTTGCTACTCCAGATAACCTGAGGGATGGGAAGCCCCATTGTCTGGTAATCAATCCTCATAGAGTGGACTTTTCCTGCCCTAGCTCCTCTGAGCAGGACCACATAGATATGGAGCAAGATTGATGTTTTAGAGTCAAATTGGGAGGGCAGCAGGACTAGGGCCCATGGGATAGCACAGTACATCTGGGCCCTTTGCCCTGCTACAAACTGGGCTCCTTATAGTCTGGTTGGTGTCTTGTACTTGGCATGTGTGTTAAAAACTGGTTGTTGCTGTGGTGGGTGACATTTCTTGAGCCTGTTCTGTGCATAAAGTGCAGGGCTCTAGGCTCTTGCCTTTTCACCTCTGCTCCTCACAGTCATCCAGTTAGGCAGAGTTGGTATAGATGAATATGTTAAGCTGGGCATGGGGTCATTGATTTGCATCATTTGACCCAGGATGTGCTGCTTGAAGGTCCAGGGCTCTGTCTAGGAACACCAGCACTGGCTATGTATATTAAATCAGATTCTGTTTGTGGGGGTTCCCCACTTAGTAAATGTCCCCTGGCTCTGCTTCTTCCTACACTATTAGAATGTGATGTGCGCCATGGGAAGCAGACCCTGACACACAGGTAACTGAGACCCCTTTGTACCCACTCTGGCAGACAGTTTTTGTATTTTGTGTATGCTCTCTTCCTACAAGAACTCGGGGGCCAGTAAAATACATCAGTCATTTTCATGTCACTTGAGGTCTATGCTTGGGGTCTCATCTATTTTTGTGTATTCATCCCTAAGCAGAACCACTCTTATTTGAACTGAAATTATCATTTACTTGTGCCATCAAGAGTGGTTTCCAGGTACAGTACTTGATAGGCAAATTATAATTCAGGATTGGCCGCAGTGACAGCCTACAGACCCAAAGAAACCACACACTGAGACATGAGCCTGTAGAGCAGGCAGAATTACTTTTTCTCTGAAGGTCATGCTTTAACCCTGTAAGCTTCAGCTCTCCCACCCGACTCCACTGCAATTGCTCTAGGTAGAAGGCATGAGGATTGGGCTTGGGAGGATCTGTTTCTAATAGTGTTTCTTCTCTTCTCCATGGCATTTATCTATTTATTTATTTATTTATTTTGTGCAGAAGAATCATTTTCATTTTATAGTGATCAAACATCGTATCTAAGTATTTGCCTTGAAGAGCCCAATCAGTTTCAAGTGGAACATTTTTCTCAAGAAGAACTCAAGAAAAAGGTATTGACCTGACCTGTTCCCTTTCCGGGCTTGTTCTTGTCTCTTTAGTTCCTGACTCCAGAGCTGTGCTTTTCTCAACGTCCTTTCCTCTCCTGCCTGCACCCTCTTTTCTGCATTGCTTCATGGCTCCTCGTGTGCATGGTGCTAGCAGGTACTCCTCAGGGTGGATTCTTGTGTCCAGGCTGGAGACCTTAGCTCAGGCCCACTCTCCAGAGAAGGTGCTTGGTCAGGTCCCCCCCCCCCCCCCCCCCCCCCCCCCCCCCCCGCACGCCCCAAATGAGCAAACTACTTTTCCTTGGTTCATTCACTTCATTGTACCTAATCCTGATTGATATCTCCTCCCATACTGATTGGTGACTATTTGGTTACTTTGTGTCTACATGTCTGGAGCATGATCCCCTTAAATGTAGTCTTTGTGTTATGTTTATTTCTGATGTCCCAGGACCTGACCCATCTAGTAGAAACTGATAGATTTGAATGAAAATAGTTTGAAGTAGAATCATTGCATCTTTTTTAAATGCAAGGTTTTCAGTCTGTAGATCTGTGATATGGTTAGATTAACACAAAGTTTCAAAGGACCATTGTTAAAAATAGGTGTTTTGAATTTATGTGTGTATGGAGGCATTTGAGGGTGTGTGTGCATGTGCATGCACAAGGAGGCCAAAGATTGGTATTGGGTGTCTTCCTCTATCACTCTCCACCTTATTTTTTTAAACAGGATCGTTTGCTGAGCCTGGAGCTCATAAATTTAAGTGGACATGCTGGACAGCTAGATCTAAGAATTTACCTGTCTCCTCTCTTCCCCATAGTCCTATGTTTAGCAATGTGCTTCGGTGTGCCTAGCTTTACATGGGTGCTGGGTATCAGAATTCTGGTCCTCATGCTTGTGTGGCAGGCACTTAGCTTAACTGACTGGCTGTCTTTCCAGCCCATGGGATCCAGTTTTTATATCTTTTGTGTGTGTGTGTGTGTGTGTGTGTGTGTGTGTGTGTGTGTGTGTGTGTGTCTTGTACATCTATATGCATAGACAAGGTAGATTTTTTTAAAATTTTCTTTGAAGGGTAAGAACCTTTTGAAAAATAATCAGACACTGGCATTTGGAGCTCATGGGAAACAAAGTGAGTCTGCTCAGTTGCCTGTGCGCTTGGCCTAGCAAGAGCTGGGCATGGAGTTGGAGTGCTGGACTGAGCCTGGGTACCCTGTGCTGTGTTCTGTGGAGTCTGCTGCTCTGTCCCGTTAGTGTTTTGACTCTTGCTATGTCTTACGCAGTTTTCCAGATGCTCTAGATGTGGCAGCCCAGAACAGTGATTCTTTGTATCCCTGGTTCCTCATTATAAAACAGTCTCTAATTCCTTAGGGGTTTGCTGGCAATGGTTGACAAAAGCTCACAGGGGTTATTGCTTTATTAAGGACCACTTATATGACTGGCACTGCTGAGTATAGAGAGAAAGAGGTCTCTGCCAACAAGGAAGCTCTGACATAGTTGGAGAAACTTCAACTCTGGGGCATCTTTCCTCCAGAATGTTCAGACACAAGAAAGAATAATGTTAGCTGCCATTGACCAAGTGCCTTTAGTGTGTTGTGGCTTTGCTCATGGTGGGTTCTCATTCTACAGAACTGTGCTATTCTAACATCATCTGTAGACACATGTAGCTGAAGTTTTCCTGTGTCCTGCCTGGTCCGCAGGCTCTCAGAGCCAAGTAAACACATAGAGGCTTATATTAATTAAAACTGCTCGGCCATTAGCTCATGCTAACTACTGACTAGCTCTTACATTTAAACTCAGCCCATTTCTGTTAATCTGTATGTTGCCACATATTCTGTGACTTTAACTGTGTGCCATTACACGCTGCTGCCTGGATGGCAGACTGGCATCTCCTGACTTAGCCTTCCTCTTCCCAGAATTCTCCTTGTCTGTTTATCCCGCCTATACTTCCTGCCTGGCTACTGGCCAATCAGCGTTTTATTAAACCAGTGTACAAAAGCATTATCCCACAGCAGACATAGAAGCTGAGGCTAGCTCAGATAGCCTGCCCACAAGTCATACTCCTCTGCCTTGAAATGAGACCTCTATCTCTGTGTTTACGTCCAGGTCAGTGACCTCATACAGCTTGTGAAGGACCTCCACACAGACAACCAGCACCTGAAGAAAACCATATTTGATCTCTCTTCCATGTGTTTCCAGGGAACCGACAGACTTGAGTCAATAAAACAAACAGAGGTAAGAAGAAATGTTCTTGTTGTCTTGTGCTAATTGCAGAAACAACCCCCATAACCCATTCCCCACCCCTTCCCCCAATTTTTAAGACTATCTGTCTGAGGGAGTTCTTTGAAATTCTCTTTGCTAGAGTGGAGTCTTGAGGGCCCTGTTGGTCATTGGGTCTGTCCCAGGCTTCCTTCAACTCAGATCATGTCTTATCAAATATGTCTGATATCCTGTGGTGCTGTTACTATGGCCTAGCTCTGGCTGTTTGCTGCAGATGCCATATCTGGGATGAGTGGTGTGGTTTCATAGTTGTTTGGAGAGGGCCGTGGCTCCAGAGAGCATGGATAGTGTGGATGCAGCCTTAGAATATCCATAGCTTAAAGGAAGACGTCTGCACGCCCCACGTGGGTGGCCTCTCATTGCTGACATTTGTCTCTTTTACTATGTTTGTAACCAGGACCCTGAAACTGTGTTGGGGAGGGAGCCATTGCCTTCCTGTAGCCTTGGCTAGCCCATTTCTCCTGTGAAAGAACCTGACTCCTTATGTGCATTAGCATCATTCTAAAGACAGGGTTGTTTTGACCATGGGTGCAGAGGGTCTTTCTGTACCGGAATCCCTCAAGATCAAAACTGGGCTTTTCCTGGGTGGACTTGTCTTATCCCAGCCTGGAGCACCAGGTACATACAGGCCTCACATCTGTGGCCACACTCTTTCTTGGGAGAGGTTTATGGGCTGTCTCTCCCCTTCTTCCCAGTGGGCATTGCTCAGAGGCACTATATTTACACTGTGCTTTGGCTGTCTGCTTTCTTTGAGACAGGGATTATTATTGATCTTGGCCTCCAGGGCTCCAGATAATTTTGAAAACCAAGAGCAACGGCAAGCCACTTACAGGAGAAACAAGTCTCCCGGCTTACTTCCTCTGAGGCCTTGTTTTTAATAAGCAGCTCCTTCTTCACTAGCTCCATTTGAGCTGTAAATGCCGAGTTTTGTTTGTTCATTTGCCCTTTGAAAAAAATCTGTTAAATGTCCCATTATGTCCTTTGGAGAACAGAGGCCTTTTTCTTCTGCCCACTCTAAGATCTTAATACCAGCCGATTCCGATTTGAGTCATTCGTCAGATTGCACGTCAATTTGATGTTCCCTCAAAAAGCCTTTTCCTTTATCACACAGTTCCCTTGGCTTTCCCCAGGATGGGGTGGAAAGATCTGCATGGAAAGATGACTACAATTTAAAACTGAGGGAGGGAAGGGAGATGGGGTGAGGGGAGATGGCAAAAAGCCTGCTGTTCTCTGGGAGGGTGTGTGAATCTCTGTCTTAGTTAGGGTTTTTATTGCTATGAAGAGACACCATGACCACAACAACTCTTATAAGAAAACATTTAATTGGGGTGGCTCTCTTACAGTTTCAGAGGTTCAGTCCATTAGCTTCATGATGGGAGAGCATGGTGGCGTGCAGGCAGACGTGGTGCTAGAGTAATAGCTGAGAGTCCTACATCTTGCAGGCAACGGGAAGTCGACTCACTGGGAGGTATCCTGAGCATAGGAAACCTCAAAGCCCACCCCCACAGTGACACGCTTTGTCCAACTCCAAAAAAGCCACACCTCCTAATAGTGCCACTGTCTATGAGATTATGGGGGCCAGTTACATTCAAACTACCATAGTCTCCTTCCACAATAAACAAGGCAGAAACAGCTGGAAATGTCCATATTTTCCACAGCTATCTCTGAGCAGTTGGACTTACAGACTGGGGGCAGAGCATCATTTCTCTTCTCTTGGAGGCTATAAATCAGAAAATAGAGAGATGGGAGAGGGGAGAGGAGAGGAGAGGAGAAATTTTAGAATATGGAGAAATACCCCTTAATCCTGTTGCTTTAAAACAGCATAATTGACATTTCATAACTGTACCTTCTGATTGTGCCACTTATGTTGAAATGCAGTTTTCTTTTTTTTCATTTTTCTTTATTAAGAAAATTTCTACTCACTCTACATACCACCCACAGATCCCCACTCCTCCCTCCTCCCACCCCCCAGCCCTCTCTTCCAAGCCACCCCGCATCCCCACATCCCCCAAATCAAGGTCTCTCACGGGGATTCAGCAGAGCCTGGCACACTGAGCCTAGGCAGGTCCAGGCCCCTTCCCACTGCACCAAGGCTGCGCAAGGCATCACACCACAGGCACCAAATGCAGTTTTCTTATTGTCATTAAGTCATAGCATCATTTTCCATCTAACTGAGGAACTGAAGTCTAATGGCCTAACTCTTATTGGACACATGAATGGCTTCAAGTCATTTTTGCAAATGTCTATACACATTTTTTTTCTTGTCTCTAGGATTTGTTTCCTTAGACTGTATTCCCAGATGTGTAATTAGTGATGGATGCAGATATGCAACAAGCATACAATTTGTTTTTAGGTACCTTCTTCCCCCAACAACTTTTGATTTGATAAAGATAGGAGTAGTTTAGAGGCCTGATAGAGTTTTTCATGGTTCTTTCCAAAATGACTGTCCTTAATCAGAACCATTGCAGGAGGACCTGAGGATGCACACTTCCCATATGTGGGTAGTTTATGTAGAAGCCACCCATGTGACCAACAGCTCTCCTGTTGTCTTAATGAGCTTAATTATAAAAGTCTCTACCGAGGTGCCCCTGCTTTCTTGTATGTGTTTGCCAGTTATTACTTGATATTAGAGGAGTCACCATCATATGGGGTTGTTTCAGCAGGACACAGTTAGGGTAGGAATGTTGAAACTCATGACATGCAGCGTGTGGAACTGACATCTCTAGATGGAGACATCTAGAGGGAGGATGCTGGCAAGATGCAGTACTCATGGGGTTAGTGGTTACTGTCATTTACTTGTATTGTTTTTTGTCATATATGTGGTTAGAAACTTGAGGATTGGGGGACATGGAGATAGATAAAAGAGCTTAATTTAATTGAGTTCAGTTATTAGTAGGGCTGTCACATTGATCAAGAAATGGGCCTTGTGTGACTCTCAAGCAATGTCTTATAAATTTTTCCACTTGGCAGCCCCTTTTCCCCTGAGGACTTTCTACATAGTCTCAGCCACCTAGCCATACATAGCTCATAGTTTTCTAGTAATAAATCATAAAGAAATGGGTTTTAAAGCAAGTCTTTGGTGTACATATAGTTTTACCATTTATTAAAGACAGAAGCAAATTTATATGCTAATGAGATGGATGTGCTTGTTTATTTTATTTAAAGACTTAAATCTTGGCTGAATATTTATAATGCAGGATGTATAGCATCTTCAACATTTCTCAGAGTTGATTGACATTTTGATTTTATAATATTAATTCTATGAATGTTGCTTCATATAAATATGGAGTAGGAAAATGCAGAAGTATGTTTGGAGATCATTTTAGAAACTGTTAGACAGGGCTGGAGAGATGGCTTAGCAGCTAAGGGTGCTTGCTGCACTATCATGAGGACTAGAATTGGGATCCTAGTACCTATGTAACAAGTTGAGCATCCTTAAACTACTTATAACACTACTGGCCTCCACATGCACACAGGTGCATATACACATGTACAAATATAGTTATATATACAGACAGACACACTGATAAATGAGCACAATAAAATGAAATTTAAAAAAATATTGGCAATTCTGATTTAATTTCAAGCCAAACTTCATTTAACAATTTTTATCTTTTTTTAAGGAGACTTTGCCTCCAACTCAAATAACACTTTTTCACATCAGACATTACACAGTGTAATACACAGGTGAACCAATCTGATGCTTACACTTTGAGGAATGATAATAAGAAAATATTAAGCATTTTATGCAATTAATTCATGTGTCTATAAGAGCAGTAAAGTGTATGTATAGGAATTGATTGCATCCAATAGTCTCAAATTGAACTATGGTATTTCAGGCAGTGTTAGTTGATATTGCATAGTGTGATGGCATGCACACTGCAAGGAGCACATGTTGGGTGTTCAGAATGAAAGCTGTGTTGAAGTTGTGTGATGCAATATAGGCAGTTGCTACCAGAAACCCATTTGAGTTTGAAGTAACTTTGGTTGTCATGTGTTCAGCAACCTTTGAATGTTGCCAGTGTTGTTATGACCCTCACGTTCCGTTATGTGACCCTATAGGGCACCACACAAACCAGGCGGTGTGATGAGCACCTGCAGTGCCGGCACTGGGGAAGTGGAGCCGGGAGGATCAGAAGTTCACAGTCAGCTTCAGTTACATGGCTTGGGCCACATGACACCCTGGCTCAGAACAAAAAACAAACAAGAGTAACAAAATTAAAGTGTACCCAGTTTTCCTGTATAAATATATCCATTAAATGTAAATAACATTAATACAACATTTAGGTCATTACATCAGACTTCAAGCCATTTATTATCTGTAATTCTTAAAAAAAAAACAACAACACGTTTTTCCTTTGTAAGTTTTTTACTATTGTGTTTAGAAAAAAATGTAAGTAACAACATAATTGAGCCATCTTAAAAATAATTATAGGCATTAATGGAGTGCTGTGTATTGTTTGGATACATGTATGTATACTATGTAATGTTTAAGCTAAGGCAAATATATTTAGCTCATCAAGCATTTTGTCATTTCTTTAAGGTAAAATTGTTTCTTCTAGTTTCATGATGTGCATGTTATTTTATCTGTAGGCATCTACTGTGTAGCAGCTCACATGTTGCTCCCATCTGACTACCTCTCCCAAGCCCTCCCTAGTCTCCTCTCCTCACCCTCACCAGCCTCCCTCCAGGAACACAGATCTCTACATTTCAAAAGACTGACTTGTTTAGATTCCACTTGAGTGAGATCATGTGGTACTTACTAGTTACCTAGACTCTCTTAACACTTCTTACCTGTCTATCATCCTTCTGTCTCTTCAGGAAGAACCTGAAAGCCTACATTTGTTAAGTTGCACAAGTGTATGTGTCTATAAATCAAACCTTTTTTCAAGATCCCCATGTCCCTTGTGTCAGTCCCCTACCTCACCTGTTCTCCTGCTTTGTCTACTGTGTTTTAATTTTCTGTTAGACTTTCACATAATTAGAATCATAGTCAACTCTTCACTCAGGATAATCTTTTTGAAATTCACTCATGTGGTTATATGAGCTAATAGTTTCCTATGTAGCATTGTTAGAATGTATTAGTGTTTGTTCATTATGCTGTTAGTAGACTCATGGACAAAGGTAATAGGAACACTCATGTGCCAGTCTTTGGGACATTTTTTTTCTTAGTGAGCACCTAGGAGTAAGTGTAATATTTTTATGCTTCTACAAACTAGTTTAGTAGCCTTGTTTGGTCCTTATTTCCTAAGAATATCTACAGGGCATAGGAGTACACACCCTTAATCCCAATATTCAGGTGGCAGAGGCAGGCAGACCACAGAAATTCCAGGCCAGCCTGGTCTATGTACTAAGTCAGGCCAGACAGGGATATATAGCAAAACTTAATGCCTTGTCTCTACTGCCAAGGATTCAAGAAAAATGAAGAAGCCCATAGAGAAAGCTGCTTCAATAGTTTTGTAAACTTTATGTCTTAGCAAGTTTGTTCACATCAGCCTGTTTCATGCTTTGTAGCATTGTAGGTGTGGTTTGTATTCAGCAGATCTATTTGATTTCATAGTTCAAAGATAGTAGTGTCCTGGCCTTGAGAACTTTCTATAAAGTGACATTCCAGATCAATTTGTTTTGTTTTGCGTTTCTTCTGAAGAACCAGGTTCTTCCTTCCTCTAAGAGGAAGATGAGGATTTTAGCTAGGCCAGTAGAGTTAAGATTGCAATTGACTGATTATAGGAACTAATAAAGTAAAACTCTTGGGATGTAGCTACAGGTATCCCATACACACAGTTGCCTGACAAGTGACCCTGAGCTAAGTGATACATCAGCAACATGAGATTCCATGTGAGTTTTGGAATAGGTTTGATTGATACCCTTACTGGGCATGGCCGCCTTGGTGTATGTGGAAAGTGCCTCTTAGTTTCTACTTGGTTAATTCATATGTCTTTTTTTAAAAAAACTTTTCATTTATTCTTTGAATTTTATATCATGTACCCCAAACCCACTCGTCTCCCCGTCCCTTCATATCCACGCTCTGCCCTTGCAACTTCCCCCGCTAAGAAATGAAAAATAAAAATTTAAAAAAAACCCAAAACCAAAAATGTCTCACCTTGAAGTTGCAGTGTGTCATGGTTGTCACCCAGTGTACCCTTTTGCCCAAACAGCTTTGCATGCAAGTAAGTGTTCATTGCGATGAGTCATTGATCTGGTTCAAGGCTACTACTACAATATCAATACTGGATCCCCACTGAGACTCCTTTCAGATATCCTGTTGCTGCCCTGTGTCATAGAGATCCTGCAGCTTTGGTTTTGCAGGGCCAGCCCTTTTATATGCTTCCATAGTTCTTAGATGAAGTAGATGTTGGGCCTGAATCTTGGTACCACATGGTAGTTGAGTTGGTCAGCCCACCTGCCCTCCTATGCCAATGCCAACAGGGCCAGCTCTCCCTCTGGGCCAACTCTCCTGCCTTTGATAGCTGGCAAGGGGCAGGACCAGCTCTCCCACATTCATACCATTGGGGCCAGCTGTCACTCACTCACACCATGAGAGCCAGTTCTTCATCACTACCCTGATGAGGGGCAGGACCCAGCTCACCCTAGTGCCAATACAGGCAAGGAGCAGGGCCAGCTCTCCCACACACATACCACCAGGGCCAGCTCTCGCATGCTGCCCAGGCAGGGGGCAGGGCCAGCGCTCCCATCAACCACAAGTTGTGAGGGTTGGGGCCATCTCTCCCATACCCACACCTCCATACTGCCTGCAAGGGAATTCATGTCTTATGACCAAAATTTTGGATGTTTGGAGAGTTGGACTCTTGCTTTCCTGGGAACTTTGTACTGTCCATTCTGGGGAACACAGAATGCAGAAACACTGGGACTTTAAAGCTTTTAAGGCATTTCACATTCTTGCAGTCTCTTTTAAGTCTTTCATTTCCAAAAGTGTAAAGTTATCATCAGTAACCTGACACTCTTCTCACTGGAGATGAGGAGTTTTTGTCAGCAAAATGACAGTGTTACTGGGACTGTCCATCTCACATGTGTGACATTCTAACAAGAGGTTTATCCCCTGGGCTAAATAGGAGAAGTGATGAATAATTTGGGTACACCATAAATTTCATTTACTGCTTTTTTGCTCTTTGCTATTTTCAATTCCATCAATAGCTATTTTTTAAAAACCTTGTTACCCTTTTATAATCTAAAAGTGGATTTAGCAAAGGCAGAATGGCAGCGGCCACAGAGAGCATGCTCAATTTCCAGCCTCACAGGAAGACCATGCAGGACCAGGGAAAGGCCCCCAGTTGTTTTGTGGGGGGATTTATCCATAGCCAGCAGCTCTGACTTCAACTAATTTTTATCTCATGGCTTGACATTTCTTTGTTTGTTTGTATTTTGTTGTTGTTCTTGACTGTTTGGCTTTTTTTTTTTTTTTTTTTTTGAGAAAAGACATCACTGACTTGTTCATATTCATGCTGGACACTTTTTTTGTTGTTGTTATTGCATTTTTCACCCTAATCCATGCTCCATATAGCTGCTGGCTAGCAAGGAGGATAAAGACACAATCAAAATTGAAGCAGATGATGAGAATCATTTCCAGAGTGGCCAGCATTTGGAACAGAGTAATGTGGTAGAAACATAGTTTACTCCTTACTCTGGCTCACCATGTCCAAGTCAATCTGCAGTCTGGAGTATTTGTAGTCCATTTTCTCTTCATTCTTCCTGCATTATGTTTCTCCTTTATGCCAGTGGGCAGCAGAAAAACTGGTTTCTTTTTTTATCAGAAGTTATAAAGTGGGTGATGGAGTCAGCCATGAAACATACCTGGACATAAGGACTGGGTAGTTATAGAACAGTAAGAATTGGCTGTTGGACCTGAATAGATATTTAAAGAGCTAATCCACCGTTCATTTTATGTATTGAAAACTGAGGCCTTTGAGAGGAGATGATTTATCTAGAGCACAGATTAGGGCTCCAGTGATGGAGATAGGATATGAATCCTTGTGTCTGGACTCTTATGAACTATCAGGTCATCAGATTGATGTGCCAGTGTTCCCTGATGGAACAGAGTGTCTCTTTGCAAAGTCTTGACCCTTATAACCTAGCTCAGTATTACTCTGGTCATTAATCCCATCCATATAGAATCTTCTAGTCACATTGCTACTGAACAATTGGACTAAACAATCTCCAAGCTTAAAAGAACCTTAAATATTGAGATGTGGTTGGATATGGATTGATTGGATATAGTAAGAGGTGAGTACTGTAGGTGTGGAACATTTGGTCTCCAAGGTATCCACATTCACAAGAGTCATGAGTGGCCAATAGCTGATATGGATAGTTTTGGAACACAAAGCAATGGAAATGGGGGCCTTGGAATCCCATGAACCTGGTTTTGAGCCTTGGTCATGTCACTCCAGTCTCTGTTTTCCTTCCTTAACTACCCTTCTGGGAAGGGTCTCTCTGATAACTGAAACCAAAGGGCATGTAGTAAGTACTCAGCAAATAATAATAATTTCTGCTTTTATTACTATAGTCTAATTTTTTTCCTATTTTGGAGATTGCTTATTTGATGGATTTAATAACTAGATTGGTGACAAAAAAAGATCTATAAATAACAGCTCATTTGTGTGAATCTTGTCTTCCATTTAAAAAATATTAATCATTTTTCCAGTGTGGAGAGATAGAGTGATGGCTAATATGTGTATATCACTAACAGTAATGAAGTCAAGAGGAGTTATTTATAGACTGGTTGAGAAAATTTACAGCTTTGGATAGGGGAGAGAGGATGCTAATTGTTCCATCTCCGGACATGCCCAGAACAGGCTTTAACTAGAAGTCTCTGTGGTATTGCTCCTCTGGGAACCCCAATGACCCAGGAAGGTGGATTTGTAAATAACATCTCCATGGGAATTAAGAACTCTCCACCCTCCTAATGAGATATATCAAATCCCTGTTAATTAGTATGTGTCAGTAGAGTAATAATAATGTATGTGTCTATAATCTAAGCAATGATGTTATATGAAACATATAACTATCCAAAGCATGATTGAGGACATTCATTCCGCATTCTTCTTAGGAAGAATTTCCAAGGAGTGGACTTATGGGATGGGAGAATACGCATCCAGAGGGCTCCTGTAGTGAGTCAGACACTTACCCTAACTTAGCTATCTTATTTTATTCTCTGAACCATAGCAAGGGATATGGTACCACTTTAGAGTAAGAAAATTGAGGCTAAGGAAAGTGATACAAATGCCTCCCTTTCTTAACATGGATGTGAATGTATGGACTCGCAGACCTGTATCCTCCCTTTCCTTCCTTGTCCCTGCCTGTGGACCAGTTCTCACTCGCCTGTATCCCTTTCTTATCTGCCTATCCTTCCCATTCTCTATATACCTCTGTCTGACCAAACACTTTCATTTGCAGATCATGGAGGACTATGCCAAGGGTGGCTGCAAAAATGGATATTTAAGACACATGGATTCCAGTATTTTAGGCCACGATGGGGTTCCCACACCTGATATTCCTAGAGACCAGAGCCTGGAAGACGAGCTCCTACGCATGCTTGACACTTTCTTCCAAAAGAAGGCCACAGTTTCGCTGGAATCCAGGTAGACATGGGCCCAGGTACCTCTTCGTTTGAGGAGGTTTGAGAAAGAATACACTCACTTTGCTGAATGGACTCAGGTGCTGGTGTGCAGTGTACTTGAGAGCTCCTGAAATGGCTGGGAAAGAATCTTGCCAGTCGTGCAATTAAGTAATTAGACTGCGTGCTGGTGGCTGTGAGGGGACTTGAGCAGAGCCACATTCAGGCCCATTACAAAGAGGTGAGATAAAGCTTTCCCTTAAAATTATTCCTGAGAGTCTCAGAAAGCTGCCTGGCTGTCGAGAGCTAGAGGAATCAGCCCTCCTGGCATCTCCTCTGGTTTTGGCATCAGCTTAAAAACAACATTGCAGTCGTGACTGCTGTTTTATGTTGAGCTTGAACTAAATTCTTTCCTCATTGTGTCTGCTGGGAGTTGTTCCTATGTGGGGAAATACTACAGGTCTTTTTCCTGACACAAAGAAGGAGAAACATTCGATATGTTTGTATTTTATAAATCAGTCCTTTATGAGCTGTTTCCCCTTTCATATTCCTTCTAGGCCATCCATGGCAGCTGCTTGGGCTTTGAAGCCAGTAAGAGCTGTGCTGGTTTTTCTCATTATCTCAGTTTCTCTGACTGCTTCTCAGGGTTGCTGGGCAGACTAAGAAAAAAGTAGGAAAATTGACTAGTTTGAGGTGTATCTCAACAAAAGTTCTCAGTTCTGATATAGGCAGAAAAACACAAGTTACTACCGCTTTAACTCTTAGCAAGAGCCAGACACCCTAATCTTCCTTACATCATTGCATTACTAAGCCTTGTGGGACCCTTCTGCTGAAAAGAAAACTGGAACATTGTTTTTGGCAAGCTTGATGAGGCCCAACCTCTTAATCCCTGATACCTAACATTTTCTGAGTATGAGTCCTCTGGAGAGACATATCTACTTCATCTTCAAAGGGAATTGAACAATCTTAGTTGGTTCTCAAGACTAGAGAGTTTCTGGAGCCTCTGAATACCCAACCTTGTAAAGTTTGAGGTAAAAGGTACCACTGCTCCCAGACCTTGTAGGACCAAATGGATATTGTGAACTGGGGACTGGTGAAAACAAGGTAGGCTGGCAGATATATGTGCTTGCTTCTAGTGGACAAGCTTTTCTATTCCAGCTAGTTGTCAGAAAAGCATGTGAGCACTCATCACAAGTCTTCAAAATTGGTATTCTTAATCTCATGAGTTGTAAAAATTCCAACCTAATTATGGTTTTAGAGAAAGCCCCTTATGAACCAACACTGAAAGCAAACGTGATGTTTATACTTGGGTACCTGCTTTCTCTTGCACTTGCCTGTCCCATACACTTTCCAGTCACTAGCAGCTACAGCTCGTGTTAGAAAAAGAGGCCTAACTCTGCCTAACCTTCGTTTTTGAACGCTATTCTTCCCTGTGCACTACTGAACCCATGATGGTTTGGTCATGGTTCCAAGGTCCTATTGAAGGCCTGACTTGTATACATGCTCTAGACCAGGCCCTGGTTAGCTACTTTACAGGCTCAGCTTTACATGCTGTGGCCAGTAATCTTTTCACAAAGATGGGAGGAAGGTAACACTTTGGACCCAGCATTCCCTTAGCCATTGCAGAATTTTCTAGGAATGGGCAAGTGGGAGATATTCAGTATTTTCCTTGGTCAGGGCAACACTAGTCCTATGCCTAGAAATTCCTTCTAGAAGTGAGATGTTTGTGTTGCTCTTGGTGGGGCGGGGGTGTCTTTGAACAGAGCTCCTGTCTGGCTCTGCTATTCAGATCTGTGCCATCTGTCTCCATCTTGATTTCTTCATTCCTAGAGATGATGGTACTTAACCCCTAGGAATCTTAAAAAGATGAAATAAAATAATAGATCTGGAGTATATCTATAGCACTAAGTAAAGTTTTGTGACTATTGCTGCTCAAGTCTTGTGTTGCAAGGGTGAGTGTGCCAGTGAGTTTGATGACTGCCTGGGCTATATAGTAAGACCTTGTTTTTTAAATACCTTTCCTATTAATTCCACCCTTTGCCACTCAGCCCTGGGAAGATTTTGTGAATACCATATGCAGCAGGTACACCAGCCAGCTAATGATGTGTGTCTCTATTTATTACCAAGTCAGTGTCTGATGACCCCAGTGCAAACTTTGATAGACTTAGGCCTAAGACTTCTCCTCGGCCTTTGAGACTTTCTACTTTCTAGCCATCCACCTGGAGGGATTGTGAAAATGGAGAGACTCCAGAGTGACTGACTCCACTTGTCTGCCAGAAATGATCAGGAAATGGCTCATTAGTTGTTGTGCACTTTCCCAACTGAGCAACTCACTGTTGGTGGTGGTGTGAGAAGGCCAGGGAAGCCTGCCTTGTGGAATGAGCAATGCTCCCTTTCCTTTTCCTTGGCATTCACCTTCTGTGGATTCCTAGTCCTTGCCTTACATGTTTCCAGTTCACCCTCTAGAGGCATGATTCAGAATTTCTTCATCAAAAGTTTTTGGTCTCTGTAGTTCAATGTCAAGTGATAGTTGATAGCTGAAAAATTGTAAAAATATGAAAGAGGAGCACTAGGTATGTTTTAGAATTGTTTTTGAAAGACTCATACAATTTTGAGTTCCAACTGCCCGCAGAAGATCTGATTTGTACCTGTGGGCATAGTTGAGAGATAGGTGTAGAACCACCAGAATATGAGGCTGGTAGGAGGTCTAAAGATGGCACTGGAGAAGTGGCCAAAGGGACTGGGCTAGGATTAGATTGTCAGGGAGAAGATTGGCTAGTGTTTGGGGGTACATTTTATAGTTCAGAGGGAATAGAAACTTGGGGGTTCTAGAAAGGATCTGACCCTATAAGTCCAGGGATCTCGCTGGTGTTCTGGTCTCCACCTCCAAAACCTAGGCTGCTTCTCTAGCCCTAGCTTTCCATCATTTTCTCCGGGATCATTGTGACAACCTCCTCCCATTCAGGCATCACAGTGCTGCTGATAGGCATTTAAACATGCAGTGTGTTATTCTACCTAGCTGTGCGTTTCCTCTAGCCATGTATCTGAAAGCCCACTTCTTAGCTGTTTGTGCTGTTCTTGCCTTGCCTTCTCTGCAGAGGCCACACAGCATCTTGGTACTGAGAACAAATCTCAGAGTAGCCTTTGTTTCAGGGCTCTGGTACATACTGGTCCCACTTAATTTACACTGGTGCTTTTTTCTTCCTATTCCCCGAGACCTAGCCTAAGCCTGTTGCACCCCAGCCTTGGCTAGCAGCTCACATTACCTGTGTCTCTAGGGCCTGTGTGCCTGGCACTTACTGTGGCAATCACTGAACTATTTTTCAGGTTCTCTTTTTCCCTATCCCACTAACTGAGGACCCCATTTCATTAGTCACTAAACAGATAGAAACAATCACATCTCAGCCCGTTTGACTGTCAGCTGCAGCCTGCCTTTTCTAGGGTAGAATACAAGTATCCCTGCTGCTGTCCAAGAACAGTCCTCCCCTTGGGACTTCACTTCTGACCTCCTAGCTCCCTGTCTCTTCTGAATCCCCCTCCTTTTTTTTTTTTTTTTTTTTTTTTGCCTTTTTTTCTGAGTCATTTTCATAAGCGTGAGACACACCTGATATTAGACGTTTGGGAAGAGTGCCTCCTTCCCTTCTGATTTCACATCCGTTTCAGCTACTGTCCAATTTCTTTATTCTCATTCGAGGTAAAATTTCTCAAAAGAATTGCTGATATTCACAGCTTCCACCCTCTCCCATTCTCTACACCATCAGAAGAGCCTTCACAGCTTTTGCCTCTATCCAGTCAGTAACAGTTTCTAAACTGTGAAATCCATTGCCAGCCTTGAGCAGCAGCTGCCCTTCTCCCTGGCTGCCTGTTTCTTTTCACCTCCCTGCCCTCTCTCCCTCTCTGCCTCCTCTGTTAAAGGACACTGGTGTGTCCCAGAGCCGGGGTCTCGGCCCCTTTCTTTCTCCATGCCTCCACTCCTTCCTGCCGTTGGAATGGGCTATGTGGCTCTGATTTCTGCATCATGTCCTAACAGGTCTTAGTAACAGCCAGCTGTGTGCTGGACACCTCCTCCTGACTGTGGATCAGACATTTCAGTGCTGACCTAAGACCCACGTGGTGCCACTCTGCTGCTTTCTAGTATTAGTCATGTTTATGTCCACATTGCCTAATAGCTGTAGCCCAAAGTACAAGCTCCTCGGTCCCTAAAGCCCGTAGCGAGTCCTCACAGTCACCCCTCAGATTATAGCCCGACATCAGTCCCTTCTCTCCACTCTTACCTTCTCACTGCTGACATCTCTTGTTTGGACTCCTGCAGCTGTGCAGCCTTCTTATTTACCTTCCTGTTCCCATTTCTGCCTTCTGTAGTCCATTCTCCATAGAGTAGCCAGGGTCTTTTTAAGACTTATGTCAGGTTACAGCTCGTGTATGTTAACACCTTTTAGTGGGTTCCCACTGTCACAGTCAGATCAGAGCTTCTTGACCCAACCTCTGCTATTTCTCCATCTTTATCGGCCACACTGACCAAGCTTGTTCTTAAAGGGGCCTCCGCTAGCTAGTGTTGTCTCTACTGTGATAGACTCACCAAAAGGTACAATCTGCAGATCCTCAGTGAGCAGTCAGCTTTGTGGAGAGGTTCCTCCTGACCACTTGGTTTAAAGAGATCCCATTTGTACATTTTCTGTCAGATTTCTTCTCTCCTTCCTTCTCATTCATAATACTTACATTATATTGTAAGTACTATGCATTGATTTAGCTATCACTGTATGCACAACTGTGTCTGTCTTTGCCTTAATGGCATGTCCATTCCTCTTTGGAAGAATGGAAAGTATCCACACAGTATTTGAATGAATGGCAGATAGTTGAGCATTCCACAGTGCAGCAAAGGTTATGTTTGGGAAGCCAGAAAGAGTTAGAGCTCTCTTGGAGTCAGAAAGGGCTGGGTTTTAATCTTTGCTCTGCCACTTGGCTGGGAGCTTGTTTCTCTTTGAGCCTGTTTCTTCATCTGGTCTCACAGCCTGTGAGGATGTTGTGTATTTAAAGGACCTGACACATGGCAAGTGCTTAGTAAATGTCAGTGCCTTCTCTTATACCTTCTGCTTGGCACAGATGCTCAGGAGGGTGTAGAAGTGTTCCACCCAGGCTTTCTGAAGAGACCTTTGGACCACACCAATCCAAAGGTCCTGACTACAGAGACAGCTTAATGAATTCACTGTTCCCATTTCCAGCCAAGCAACACTTGAAATGTTTGATTGAATAGCCACCACTTTAGTATATTGCAGTGGCCTCCTTTGCCACTGTTTACTACCCATTTGTCAAATTTTTTTCTTAGGTTTTATTGTGCGTTGTTTGGTGATGAGTGATTGTCCTCCTTTGACTAGCTGACTAGCAGTTGTCATTATTTTTTACCTATATTAAGAAAGAAAAGGAAAGAAAGGAAAATTTAGTTCTGATACTAAGAATATCAGAAATATTTTTAAAGTCGAGGTTTATTATAGCTTTAAGGTGGTCTGTGTAGTCTAAATGATTTCACACCAGAAGTGAGTGGTGCAGCATACATTTTGCTTTTAATTTTTAAATTTTGAGTTGAATTCACTCCCTTGATCTAGACTGTGGGACTCTGGAAATGAGGTGGCCCTTACTGCTGTTTGCAGAGGCCATGTTGAGAAGATGGAGTGACATCAGAGGAAGGCTGGATATATCTGTCTCACAAGGTTTCATGAAATAAAGCAGTAAGGAGAAACTGAGTGGAATAGGCAAGAAAAGTGACACAAAGGCTTCTCTGTGACTGCATGAGCTCACCTCTACCTGAGGGGCCCTTCTTCTAGAAGGCAGTCGTAACTCCTAGACCAATCCTTGCCTGGAGCACTTCCTCTCAGTTCTCTAACTGTTTCACCTGTGCTCCATCTTTGTGTTTTCTTTCTTTATTTTATCAGTGATTTAAACTTTATTCTTGGTGTATAGGGGAGGGGCTGGAGAGATGGCTCAGAAATTAAAAGTACTTGCTGCTCTTCCAGCACCCTTATGGTAGTTCAGATCTGTCTGTAACTACAGTTCCAGAGGATCTGACACCCTCTTCTGGCTTCTGCAGGGACTGCATGCCTTGCTGCATAGACATAAAACAAAAATAGACACACATACAAAATAAAAAGAAATCTGAAACCCTTTTCTGTACTCTTCAATAGATTGCTTTCTGTTCTCTTGGATATGAATTTTCTGATTTCTTAGTTGTCATTTTTGGCATATTCATATGTATATGTGGGTGTGATGTGTGGTACATGTATGAGGCAGGTGTGTGTGCCTGTAAGCACACGTGTGGAACACAGAGTAAAATGCCAGGTGCTTTCCTCTGTTACTGTCTGCCTCATTACTCTGAGACAAAGGCCTGTCATTGAGCTGGAAGCTCACCTTTTCAGTTATTGTGGCTGGCAATGAGCTCTTGGTGTACACCTATCTCTGCTCTCCAATGCTTGAATTACAGGCCCATGCATCCATGCCTGTATTTCTACATGGGTGCAAAGAACAAGCTTTCTTACTTACTAAGCCATTTTGCCTGCTTGATTGTTGTCTTTTTAAAGAGAGGATTTTTCATGCAAATTTAGTTTGTGTTTTTAACCACCCACACCCTTAGTCTCCTAGGGTGAGAATACTGAAGTTGTCTCAGCTTGGCCCTTTGGGGCCTATAACTTCTGTCAGATTTTATTTCTGCCCTGAGGGTGAATTTGTGTATCTGTTGTTACCCCCCACCTCAATTCCAGGCTGTGTTTCCTTTTGGGATCTTTGGTTTTGTGCCCTCTTGTTATGTATTGAGCCCTGCGGTGCACCTCTTGTTGTGTATACCTGCCTGCTGTCATTTCTGTGAGTGGATGAGAGTGGAAGGAGCACACGTGTGTTATACCACCATCTTGATGGGAAATCTCTCCTTTGCACAGTAGCTCTTCACCTTTCTGAAGTCCATTTGTGAGGAGGCCTGTCCTTTGCTCAGCACGATGTGGCATGTGAGATCTTCCTGTGTCCCCTGCCTACTTCCTAGCCTTACTTTTTTCTTTACTGCAGAGTGACCATGACTGTTCATCGCAGTGTCATGCTTCCACCACCATTCAGTTCCCCTGTGACTCCCCATTGCCTTGTAGATTAGTCTCTTATTTACCACCCCCTTTCTAGCATCAGTTTACATCTTTGCTGGAGCCCTTCTGCCAAGTACAGTGTTCAGCACACAAAGGAGCATGTGCCAGACCAGAACCATCCTGGCTGCTTCCCATGCTGGCTTTACTCCAAGTCCCTGAAAAGCAGAGCCAGAGACTCAGACTTGTGTAGGGGAGAAGGAAGCCAGTGAAGATGGTTGGTGTGGGCAGCTGGGCAGGTGGGCAGTTTAGCCTGGGCTTCTGTCCTCAGGATGGAAGCTAGGACATTCATACCACAGCTCTCAGCTCAGAGATCTCAGCTCTCTCCACTCCAGCCTGTCTTACTGGCTGGCTCAGGTTTGGAAAGAGCTCCAGGGTAGCAGAGAAGCATAGGGTGCTTGAAGTGGGACCTGCTGTGTCTCCACTGTCCACACAGCTGCAGCTACTATCAGAGGTGGGGCAAGGGCACATGGCAAGGGACAGTGAAGAACATCTGCTGCCTGGATGCTACTTCTTTTAATCCTCATTGCTCCTTTACTCTTCCTCTTCTGTGGAAGGACATTTACCTCCCTGTCAAAGAATTACGTAGAGTTTGGAGCCATTTCATTTGTTTGTTTATTCATTTATTTATTTGAATTTATTTTCTGGCTGGGGTCAAATTGAGAGCCTTGCACATGCTAAGCAATTGCCCAGTCTCCGAGTAATACTGTCAACCCCTGAAGCCATTTTTATTTGTCCTTTTCCAAGTTTGCTTTCTACTGCTGTGAAAAAGACCTTGTCCAAAAGCAACTTGGGGAGCATGGTGTTTATTTGGCTTACAGGTTATAGTCCATCATCAGAGAAAGCAAGGCAGGAATCTAAGCAGAGACCATGGAGTAATGATGCTTACTGGCTTGCTCAGGCTGCTTTCTTATACATTCCATGGTCACTGCCCAGGGATGGCACTGCCCACAGTGGGCTGGGTCCCTCCCTATCAGTCAAGAAAATGCCCCTACAGGCTTGACTATAGGCCAATCTGAAGGGGCATATTCTCAATTGAGATTCTCTCTTTTCAGATGACCCTAGATTGTGTCAATTTGACAAAAACAACTAGCACAGCCTTCAAAGCAATGCACTTTGTGCTCAATCTGCATGCTTGTTATGAAGCATCCATCAATATCTGTTTATTGAGCACCCGTTATACAGCAAGATGGATCAGGTCACCCATGGAATATCCAGGTTGGCACAATTCATCCAAAGCCAATATTATGTACTGAACGTGGAAATGGGGCCAATGTCATGGAGTAGGGCACCCTATTATTGCCTTGGGCATCCTGTGATCCCATTTGCACTTTCCATGCCCCCTTTTATATATTCATGTGGTCCACTTAATTGGCTTTGTACCTGTGTGACATTATCCATGAACTCAACAAAGTAATATCTGTCTTGTTTAGGTGTTGTGAGGTTGCATGAGATCAGACGCTTGTCATGGTTCCTAGCATATTTGGGAACTCACTATGTTTAATGTAGGTCGAATCTGGACAGGATTGGTGGGGGAAAACTTGGGAGGCTGGGTTGTCGATGAAGCTGAATCAGGAGGCTGATTCCCCTGCTGTCTTCTTTTGGAGAAACAGGCCGGATCTTCTGAAAGCACTCGGTGCCTTACTTTTCCAACGAATTTGCTTGGCGCAGCAGGGGCTTCCTGGAGATCACCTTGATAGTGAAGCTCAGAAGGCACTTCAGCAAGTAGCTGTTCAGTTGAGAGATGAACTTGGCCATTCCTTCCCAGACAACTCATTCTCCAAGTCACGCAATGAACTCAAGTCAACATGGGGAACCTGGCTAGTAAAGACAGGTGACGAAGCCAAGATGGAGCTGAAGAATGCCTCAGTGCAAACTGTCACCATAGAGGACACCCCACATGGATTCAAATCTGAAAGGAAGAGAGAAGCTTGGGAAGAGAAACCAGAAGAGGCCATTTTCAACACTGACCCTGAGTCAGAGGCCTTGTGTGAGATGCCAGGACTACAGGCCACTCCCTTCTCATTCACCAGTACAATCAACAAGGTAAGGTTTTGTATGTAGTAATTATGTATTTACCTTAAACAACAATAACAAAAAAGTTTTAGAAAATCACCTTCAATGCCACCACATTTTCTGTTTCTGTGAAGGCCAAGTCTGGCAACTCCTTTTCCTGTGTTGTCCCCAGCCTCTATCTCCAGGCCTCTCCTCTTCTCTGCCCCCTTCTTCCTCTCTTCCCACTTTTTACTCTGACCCCAGCCCTATCTTATTTACCAGGATACTTTTGTGTTTTCACTAGGAAAAACACACATGGAATTCTGTTTATCTATCTGCCTGCAACTTTCTCTTTGGTTTTATGAACTAGGATGTTTCCCCATGATGACTGCTTAAGATTCCATTGGACCAGAGTTTATATCTACTGAAGGGCATTTCCATTAGCATGTTGCAGTAAAATTGTAACAACTCAACTTTAGAGGATGAGAGCCTGGCTCTGTTTTAGGAGGACTTTGGTTGGGAGACATCATTCTGAGAGCTTTATTTCTATTGGATACCAGATTCTGAGCCCTCAGGGTTAGCCAGCCTAAAGTAAAGGGCCGAAGGCTGGGACACGCACTGTGTCTGCCTGAAAGACCACCCCTGTTCCCTGTCAAGCTGCCCTCCAGCCACAGTGATCCAAAATAGAGAGATCTGGTTTTGCTGAGTGAATTGTGTGTGCTGGTGTTCTCTCTGAGCTGCTCTGTAAGCTGTAAGCACAGTCCCACAGGCCAGATGACTAAGTACCAGACTTTCTTGTCAGTGCATGATTGGACCTACATTACAGTCCTTTGGGAGTGAGGATTGGTGTTGAGAATCTCTGTAACAGAGATGTGTTCTGATGGAGAAGGAAGGGGTCATGATTCTGATACCTTTAGTGAAGGCTGTGGGATGCTTGCTGCTGATGGCTGTTTTGTCACATAGAAATCAACTGTACACACTGCTTCATGGCATCAGAATGGAGAATTAAGTTTATTTTCTGACCACTAAATTACTGCTTTTGTGCTACCAAACAGAGTTAGATATATCATTAGCAAAATTGCTTTTGATTGTTTTAAATTATGCACCAAAACTGTAATTTCTAGAAAAGGGTTTTCTAAAGATAATCAGTAGAGACTAAAACAAAAAAATATATATACTGCCATTATATTAATGGTACTCAAAATGCAAATTTGTTCAGTTTGGCTAGAATAGAATTGCTCTTGTTTGCCCCAGCTCCTTCAGTTTGTATTAGGAAAACTGGGTAGGATTATTTATTTTTTTTCTTTTTTGTTTGCTTGCTTGTTTGCTTTTTTCTGGTGTGTGGTAGATACCATCCTGTATTTAGGAAATTGGATAATTGAATGGACTTAATTTTCCAAATATGTTAATTTTATTTTCAAATAAATTTATTTTTGCCATGTTTTCAAAACAAAGAAAATTTTATCATTTACTTATATGTATCATCATCTGTATGTACTGTGCTGAGTTCCCTATATTATCTGACTTAATTTTTTCAACAAATATGAATAGGTATTACAATCATTGTACATAGGAAGAAACACAGTGCCGCAAGACTTAGAGACCTGACCAGAATGCCTCAGTTGGCAAGTGGAGAGGGGGTAGTTGCTTGCTTGGCTTCACAGGAAGGCAGACATTGGCTTCCTTTGTGGCTTTGGTAGTGGCAGAATTGGTAATCCAGTGACTTAAGCCAGAACTCTGGTATCTAGTTAAAAAGAATATCATTGCAGCCTAAGAGTGAGGCAGAGACCAGATAGCCTGCTTGTTACATGGTTATAGAGGACTTTATAGATATACTTGTGCTTGTATCAGGCCTGGCTGCCTACCTTACCTCTCTCAGTACCTTGAATGGGATCAGTGCAACCCCAATTCCCAGGCTGTATGGAAGCATAGTGAGGTAAGAATGCATGTGCCTAGAGCAGTGTGACTATGTGGCAGGAGCTCAGAACATGTGAATTCCATTCCTAAGTAAGGCCTTACAGTCTGCCATCATTAATAGCAATGGTAGGTGGGACTGCTTCAGTCCATACGGCAGCGTTTTATGTGGTGTTATTTCAGAACTTGTGTTAGGCTGACTGTTGGCAGTCTTCCATCTTCAAATAGGTTTTGGCATTTGTACACTTCAGATCTCTTCTTTGCTGCCATATGACACACAGATTTGGGTCCAAGAATAAAGATTGGTGGAAACCCAGGACCAAGAATTTGACTATTATTTCCCAGTCCTCTGCTGAGGCATTTACCTCCTCCCAAGTGGTTCCTCTCACTTCCTCAGACTGCTCTTGTCCTTGAACATTTTCTCTTCTCTTCCTTGGAACTCCAGGACAGAAAGCATCTCACTTTTCCTAACAGTCTTGGAATCTGAAGAGCTACTTTGACCCCTGAGCCTTTGTGCTGAATGATGTTTGAGTAGCTGTTTGACATCTTGGTTCTTTGAGAACAAGCATGATAGAACATTTCCATAAATCCCTGAGCAACTTATTGCTAGAGTTTTCCTGCCTGGCCCACAGTCAGGACAAATCTCTCTCACCCGCCAGTCCCAAGCCGCTCAAACCCGATCAAATAAACACAGAGACTTAGATTGGTTTCAAACTGTATGGCCGTGGCAGGCTTCTTGCTAACTGTTCTTACAGCTTAAATTAATCCATTTCTATTAATCTATACCTTGCCACGTGGCTTGTGGCTTACCGGTACTTTACATCTTCCTTATCCTGATGGCGGCTGGCAGTGTCTCCCCCCCCAGCTTCCTGTTCTCTCAATTTTCCTCTCTGTTAGTCCCGCCTATACTTCCTGCCTGGCCACTGCCAATCAGTGATTTATTCATTGACCAATCAGCAACACATTTGACATACAGACCATCCCACAGCACCTCCCCTTTTCTTTTCTTAAAAAGGAAGGTTTTAACCTTTACACATCTCCAAAGTCAGCTTGGTATATTTGGAAATTTGGGCGTAGCTTCTCTTACTACTTCCTGCTGGAGGGGGGCGCTGTATCTTCTGGGGAAACAAAGAAAATTTTAGGATCATGGAGTAGTCCGTGAGGCTGTATCATCTGAGCCAGTTGTCTTGAAACGGTTCTGGATGTTGGATCATCTGGGCCATGGTGTCATCGGAGACCTTTCAGGGGGTCTTGGCTGGTCAAACCTGATGTATCTTACTCTGGAACAAATCCATAGCCTCCTGCTTTCTGTGGAAACAAAAGAGACTCTTTTCCAAAGCAACATATCCTTACATCCAAATTTTGAAGTCAAAGTATCTTTAAAATATACGTACTGGTTTAACTCAGCTTCCTTTACAATCAAACATCTCTCTGTAGTTAAGAATCCCAAAGACAACACAATCCAGACTCTCTGTGTAATAGTCATCTCTACGTGGCTTATTTTTTATATTAATTTTACTGTCTCTTTAAAGACTTTATTTTTTAAAACTATGTATTTGTTTCTATACTGTATATATCACCTTTTTTTGTCTCTTTCAAGCCTACGTATATTTTACACACATTTTAAACTATTACATCTGAATCTGTCTTATTGTGAATCTATTGCTTTAAGCTGCAGCAGCTGTGGCTGCTGGCTCCGCCCACCTCAGCTTCCCAACATGGCGGCAGTATGCTTACCACCAGGAGCCATCCTGGGTCTATGCTTTTATCCAAGCAGCATGTAGCCCAGAAACCTCTTTTTTTGTTTTGTACTAGTAAAGGCTAAATCTACAATGTAGCTTAATGTGCCACTTGCAGAGGCCTCATTCCCACCATACTGTAGGTCTAGCGCGCACGCCAGCAACCCGCCAGTAGCTCAAACCGGCAGCTGCCGCTCATTTGAGAGAGACAATTAGGAACTGTTTTTAGCTCCGTTTTAGAATCTTTTTTCTCAGTTTTTAGGTGGAAACTCTTGCCACCACGTTGGACGCCATTTGTTTTTAGCTCCGTTTTTTTCTTAACTACAGAGAGATGTTTGATTGTAAAGGAAGCTGAGTTAAACCAGTACGTATATTTTAAAGATACTTTGACTTCAAAATTTGGATGTAAGGATATGTTGCTTTGGAAAAGAGTCTCTTTTGTTTCCACAGAAAGCAGGAGGCTATGGATTTGTTCCAGAGTAAGATACATCAGGTTTGACCAGCCAAGACCCCCTGAAAGGTCTCCGATGACACCATGGCCCAGATGATCCAACATCCAGAACCGTTTCAAGACAACTGGCTCAGATGATACAGCCTCACGGACTACTCCATGATCCTAAAATTTTCTTTGTTTCCCCAGAAGATACAGCGCCCCCCTCCAGCAGGAAGTAGTAAGAGAAGCTACGCCCAAATTTCCAAATATACCAAGCTGACTTTGGAGATGTGTAAAGGTTAAAACCTTCCTTTTTAAGAAAAGAAAAGGGGAGGTGCTGTGGGATGGTCTGTATGTCAAATGTGTTGCTGATTGGTCAATGAATAAATCACTGATTGGCAGTGGCCAGGCAGGAAGTATAGGCGGGACTAACAGAGAGGAAAATTGAGAGAACAGGAAGCTGGGGGGGGAGACACTGCCAGCCGCCATCAGGATAAGGAAGATGTAAAGTACCGGTAAGCCACAAGCCACGTGGCAAGGTATAGATTAATAGAAATGGATTAATTTAAGCTGTAAGAACAGTTAGCAAGAAGCCTGCCACGGCCATACAGTTTGAAACCAATCTAAGTCTCTGTGTTTATTTGATCGGGTTTGAGCGGCTTGGGACTGGCGGGTGAGAGAGATTTGTCCTGACTGTGGGCCAGGCAGGAAAACTCTAGCAACACAAGTCCTGTACTCCTTAGTAGTCAAACCAGTTTCCCACCTTCCCATCCCAAGTGCTAAGCAGCCACTAAAATCTACCTCTGGTCTTAGACATTTCCTGCAATATGTGACTAGCTTTTCCACTCAACGTAATGCTTTCAGCGTTCTTTCATATTGCAGTAAGAGATAGTTCTTCCTCTGTTTTTTTTAACCACGTAGCATTCTGGGGTATGGCTATTTCACATTTTATTTTGGATATTATGCATTTCTTTGCTACTCATGCAGATGTTTGTGTGATCAGGTGTTTTTACTTCCCTTGATTAGATACAAAGGGTAAAGATGGTGGGCCACATGGTTACTCTGTGTTTAGCCATTTTGAGGAACTTCTGACTTACTGGCTGTGCCATTTTACCTTCTTCCCAGCAGTGTATGAGTCTTCCAGTTCCACCACTTCCTCACCCACATTTGTACCATCTCTGACTGTAGCTTCCCTAGTGGGCATGAAGAGGCATGCGTGTATTCTGTTGAGATTTCAGTTGCATTTCTCTGACGGCCGGTGAAGCTGAGCATCCTCCCATGTGCTTGTTAGCCCTGTGTTGTCTCCAGAGACATGTCTCCCTGATCGCTTTCCTGTTTTTTAATTGGACCACTGTATTTCATTATTATTGAGTTGTAATACTTTATATATTCTAGATTTGAGTCTTTCTTCTCATTTTTTGAGTGTGTTTGAAATTCACCACTGGAAAGACATCCTCATTTGGCCTCTAGAGTGTCTACTATATACTGGATTGGAACCTATGATAAGTGTGATAAAGATATGTAGAGGCTGAAACCCTGGGCCTTACATTCAGGTGTGAAGACAGGCAGTGAATATGGATTTTCTCAGCCATTACAATGATGCTGATGTCCTCTGGAGAAAATGGCAGGGGACACTGAGTGTATAACAGGAAGCTTTGGCTTGGACTTGGAAGTCAGGGGCTTGTTCTCTTGAGGATGGCACATTTGAACTGTCTGATGAATGATTGCTTAGTAGGGAAGTGGAGGTGAGCAATTATGAGTGTTCTAGACAGATATGCTAAAGCCCTAAGATGCAAGAAGTGTGGTATTTTGAGGAACCTATAGAAGGTTAGTGTGACCAGAGAGTGGGCTAAAGTGGGGATAGGCAGTGACTTAGACTATAGGTCATGCTTTACTTTGTAAGCTGTGGTGTGGACATTGACTGACTTAAAATTGCCAGGAAACTGTTACCGCTTTAAGCAACAAGGAAAAGACAATTTGCCTTTTTGCTGCAGGATGGAGTGGATTAGAGAGACTCAAAGTGAATGCCACAGTACCCAGGAGGCTGCCTAGGTGAGAGCTAGGAACCTATACTAGGGGTGCCAGAGAAAAATGAGGAGACTTAGAAGAACCAAGAAGCACCTTAGAAATTGTACTTAACTGGAGTCTGCTGCACCATGAACGGGAGTAATGAGAATAAAGGAAGTTTCATGAAGACTCTTAGCTTTCTGGATGGCGTAGTGAGTGGATGAGCATAATAGCTGTGATAGTAACCTGCTGGTGGGGATGTGGCATGATGGAATCTAGGAGTTGATCGCCTGTAAAGCTTTCATTTAAGTTAGGCAGATTGGAAGCTCTGAGTTTGAAAAATATACTAGGTAGCAACCCAGTCAGTAGCCACTTAAGTAGAGGACTAGCAAGAATATAAGACAGATGGGTTCACAATAGGAATAGTGGGAAATGAGGAAACAGATAAAAACAAAAATAAAAACATTTCCTAGAAAACTGTGTTAAAGATGAGATGGCCATATTTATAATGTTTGGGTTATCCAAAGAGGCCATGGGCCAGGGCCTGGAGGGTGTAAAGAAAGGCCCTTGACAGTCAGTGTGTGTATATGTCTGCCAAGGGGGGTGGGGATCTGCCAAGATCTATGCTCTTTCTTAGGGATGGATAAAGATGATGCTATTATAGGACTAGAGGTAAGTAGTTTGAAACTTACTTTAAAAACGCAAAAATGTTGCCTATGAAACAAGAGTGTTTTAATCACACTCAGTACTGTTCATGTGTGTTTCCAGGATGCTGAGAAGATGGGCTTTCTGATCCAAGTAAAAACACCTGAGTTATTGGAAAATAAGTATGATCTTCCTGCCTCCCCAGAGGTGGTGGCTCAGCTCCAGGGCCAGGTTCTAGAGCTGCAGGGGGAGCTGAAGGAGTGTAAAACACGTAATAAGCAACTCCATGACAAGCTAATTCTTGCAGAGGCAATGATGGAGGAGATGGCAACACCCAAACCTGTGCTGCTGAATGGTAAGCATCAAGAAAATGTGTTCTCTATGAGCTGGGTGAGTAGCCCACATAACTGCCTAAAATACTATTCCTGTTGTTCAGAATTGTGGTAAGTTTGTATATAAGCTTAATGAACTGCAGTGATTAATCTTAACTCCTGAAAGATGCACAGTGGATAAATATGAGAAGGGAAACAATTGGCTTCTTATTTTGGAGTCTGGACTCGTGAGACTTGTAGTATTCTTAGGTCATGGAGGCAGGGGTCTCTGTTGCATTCCCTTGAAATCCTGTATGGGTGCCTTGGTTTGAATCTGGATTTTTTGGACTAGCTCCCAGGCCTGTGAGAGACTTAGCAGCTGGCAGTATGGTTTGTTAAGTGATGGTCTTCTTTGCAGAGTTATCTGACTAACCTGAGGCTCACCTCAAATGCTACTGACTTTCTCTCTTCTGTACACTTACCATAATTCCCTACTCATGGTCCTTCTGGGACCTATGGGTTAAAATATCCCTAAGGAGGTAAAATCCGAAGACTTGGACAAAACATCTCAGACACCTGAACTAGGTGGCTCCTAGTTCAGGACAGTAGTACTTCAAGATTTTGGACCACCAAAATTAGGAGCTGTGGCTTTGTTGGAGGAAGTGTGTCATGTCACTGGAGGTGGGCTTTGAGGTCTCCAAGCCATGCCCAGTGAGACAGACTACTTCTTGTTGCCTTCCTATTAAGATGGAGGACTCTCAGCTACAGCACCATATCTGCCTGCATGCCACCGTGTTGCATCATGCAACACAGACTGGACCTCTGAAACTGTAATCAGGCCACCACAATTAAATATTTTCCTTTATAAGAGTTACTGTGGTCATAGTGTCTCTTCACAGCAATAGGAACCCTAAGACAGAAGTTGGTACCAGGGACTGGGGTATTGCTGTGAAAGACTGGACCATGTTTTTGTTTGGAGGAATTTGGGCTTTGGTACTTTGGGTTAGGAAAGAAGTAAAATGCTTTAAGTGCTGCTTAATGACCCTACTAGTAGGAGCATGGAAAATAGTGGTGCTAAGAGTGATTTGAACTGTCAGGGGTTGGCTCAAGAGGTTTCAGATGAGAAGAGTTTTAGTATGTTGCCTAGAAATCATTCTTGAGATATTTTGGTGAAAAATGTGGCTCCTTTCTATCTTTGTCTGAAGAGTTTGCCTGAGGCTGAAATGAAGAGTTTTGGGTAAATCCGTTGGCAGAGGAAATCTCAAAACAGGCCAGTATAGACTCTGTTGTATGGTTACTAGTGTTATCTCTAATGAAGATATATAATGAGAATGAACAAACTGAGCAAGGAAAAATACAAAATATAAAATTTGAGGAGAAAAGGAGCACCAGAAAATGGAATGGAGGTATGTCCTGTGTTCAATGAGATAAACAGATTAAGAAATGGGATAAAAGAAGTGGTGACCTCAAGGCAGCATCCCACCCAACTAAGTTTCCAATTTGTGAAAAGGAATTAAAGAAAAGCTTGGAGCCAGCTGTGGTGGTGCATACCTTTAATCCCAGCACTGGGAAGGCAGAGGCTGGTGGATCTCCGAGTTTGAGGCCAAAGATTCAGTTCCAGAACAGCCAGTCTTTGGCAGTGAAAGTGACCATCAAAAACAGAAAGCTGGTGAAGATGTAATTGATCAAGGGGGCCATGTTCCTGCTCCAGTAAGCAGCAGACCTTGGCAACTTCAGCCACATGACCCTAGCTTTAAAGATAGAAGAAAGGACTAAGGAGAGTCACTGAGGCAAGGCATATATCATGGGTATCCCTAAATGGAGGCCAAGAGAGACCATTTGCATGAAATTGTGATGTTGAATCCTGGATTATCTTGAAGACTCCAAGATTTTGGATATGCCAGAGCCATGGGATACCTGCCAAGGAAAGCTGCTAACAGGGAGTGGAACCAGCCTAGGAGAAAAAAGTGTGTTGGATGTAAAGTTTGGAGTTTGCCCAGCTAGGTTTTGGTCTTGCTATGGTCCTTAATTTCCTCGCTGTGCTCCTTTCCCTACCTTTTGGAATGGTAACGTATATATCATGTGCCATTATATGTTGGAAGTATGTGATATGCTTTTTTAATTTTGATTTTACAGGGGATTACAGTTAAGAGATTACATGAATCCCAGAAGAGACTTTGAAGTTTGGACTTTTAAATATGGTTGAGGCAGTGGTAGATTATGGGGACTTTTGAAGTTGGACTGAATGCATTTTTGTATTATGATATGGCCACAAGCCTTTGGGGGCCAGGAAGTAGAATTTGGTAGTTAGAAAGGAAATGGCCCCCAAAGGGAGTGGCTCTATTAGGAGGTGTGGCTTTGATGGAGTAGCTATGGCCTTGTTGAAGGAAGTGTGTTACTGTGGGGGCAGGCTTTGAAGTCTGCTATGCTCAAGATACTGCCCAGTATCTCAAACCATTCCCTGTTGTTTTTGGATCAAGATGTAAGGGCTCTCTGCTCCTGCTGCAACACCATGTCTGCCTGCTTCCTACCATGTTGATAATGGATTAAACCTCTGAACTGTAATCAAGACACCACAATTAAATATTTCCTTTATAAGAGTTGCCATAGTCATGGTGTCTCTTCACAGCCAGCCTTCACTAAGACAGCTAACCCTCTGAGAATCTGGAGAGTACAGAGAACCCTCATAGAACACTTTAGGTCAGCACGAAAGTAGCATTTACATCTTTGCAAAATTTTTATGAACCTACAAATGTGTCTATGTTGACACTTGATTTTGATCTCCTGCTGTAAGCAAATGACAGTCACATGGTGAACCTTTATCCACAATAGGAACCTTTATTAAACCCTGTGTGCCAGTCTGTTCAAGACTCTGTGGTGGTAGGAGCACAAAACAGATGAGGTCTGTTTCCAGCTTCTGTTCTCGAGTGTGTGTGAAGACAAACTGCTAAGTGTATAATACAATGCCTGTGAAAATGCACCGGAGAAAGTAGAGCAGGATGAGGGGCTTGTGGAATGAGGAGTGAATAGGGTTCAGTAATCCTCATGAATGTTAGGATGCTCTATGACAAGGATGCGGAGCAGTTATCATCCTGGGGAAAGGAACAAGGGCAACGGCCCTGGTATTGCTACACTTGAGAACTTAGGTATAGAGTAGAGAGACCAGTTACATGGCTGGTGTGCATGCATGGGAGAGGGGCAGATGTGGAAGGTGAGGTCAGCAGACTAGGTGGATGTGCTATCAGAGACCATTCTAGGATTTCCCTTCAGAAGAATAGAAACTGTTGGAGGCTTTTGAGCCACACCGTGACATGATCTGACTTAAGCTTTAGAAAAGGAGTTGACAAAGTACTGTCTGTGGGCAAATCAAGCTTGGTGCTTGCTTTTGTGATTTAAGCTTATTGATACCCAGCCCCATTCATTCACATATCATCTGTAACTGATTTATTATGAAGTAGAGTTAAAGATATGCTAGAGACCCTAAAGTAAAAATGTATCATTTCACTTTTTGAAGGAAATAGGCCAACTTATGTTTTAAAGGGATAGTTTCCTTTGTAGTCCATTGGAAGGATGGGGTTGCCTTGCAACAAGATAGGAAAGACCACAGTAGAGACCAGCTTGGGAGATGTTAAATTTCTGGCTTAGGGTTTGTTAAACATCCCAGTAGAGACTTCAGGTAGGAGACAGGTGAGTTTGGAGTCTAAAAGAGGAGAATAAGCTTGAAAAGAAACCAGGGAATAGCCACATATACTGATATTTGATATTGTATAGCTCAGATCCATAGAGGTGAGGCTGAGAAGTTCTAGAGGTTAGAGGTTGGACTGAGGAAGGGCAGCAGGTGAGGTGGGACACCAAGTAAGGGTGACATCTCAGCATCTCAGACGATGAATTAGAGTCGTGGTCAAATAGTGATGGTAAGATTGATGGTAAGAGGCTTTGAGGATCTGCCTTGGTGTTTAATGAGGCCTTTAAGAAGAAAACCTCTGTGGGAGGGGCCTGATGGGCATGGCTTCCAGAGGGACAATATGGAGGCCAGAAGTTGGAGAGATCAAGGTTAGACACCTCTGTGGAACTGGGAGGTCTGAAGAGGTAGGGCCACCAGGTTCCAAGTTGTCAGTGAATCTATAGAGACCCAGTGAACCAGGAGACCGAGATGACTGAGGAAATTGGGGTAATCAGCAGGCAGACTGTAGGAGCTGCACAGTTGGGATTTCTGGAGGAATGAGTGGTCTGCATGTGGCAGCAGAGAGCACAGGCTCTTTTAGACCTCCAGGCTTATGATACGGGGATGTGGGAATAAGAACTTCTACCACAAAGGCTGCAGGAGAAGCAGTTTTCCTCAGGACAGCCTAGGTTTTCTTAGATCAAGGTCTAAGACAAATGTTCAGAAAATGTCTTAGTCGGGGTTTCTATTGCTGTGAAAAGACACCATGTCCACAGCAACTCTTACAATGAAAACATTTAATTGGGTGGCTCGCTTATAGTTTTGGACGTTTAGTCCTTATCATGGTGGGGAGCATGGTGACATGTAGGCAGACATGGTGCGAGCGAAGTAGCTGAAAGTCCTATATCTTGCAGGTAACTGGAAATGGTTTGAGAACACTGCGTGGTATCCTGAGCATAGGAAACCTCAAAGTCCACCCCCACAGTGACATACTTCCTCCAACAAGGCCATCCCCACTCAAACAAAGCCACACCTCCTAATAGTGCCACTCCCAAAGAGATTATGGGGGGCAATTACATTCAAACTACCACAGAAAGCTTGGCTATTTCTAGCTTGCCAATGTAAGATTCAAGTACTGGATAGGAAATTGTGTAAGATCAGGGCATTTCTAGAGTGGGTAAGGGTTGGAGGTAATCCTGGGAGCCTGGGTTTCCTGTGGCACTAATAAAATGAGTCCTTGATAATTGTTGAACCCATCATACACATTAAATACATGATCTAATTGAATCTTCCTACTGTCTTTGGAGGCAGTTCCAGTAATTATTGTCTCCATCTTAAGCCCAGGCAGCAGTTGAAGAGAGGAAGTGACTTGGACACAGTTACTCTGGTACTCATTGCCAGGGTTCCATATGAAGTAGCCTGACTGATTCCAAAGCTTGCATTCATTCTTCTTCCATGGGGCCTAACACATAATAATACTCTCTCTCTCTTTCATAGGAATTTTGTAATGCTCTGCAGCCAGAGGCAGCTTCCTTTTAATTTTAGATTGTCTCTTAGGTTCACTTGCTTGAGGTTTCAGGGTCAGTCACATTCTATAGAATCAGACTTCTTCCCTCCTTTCCCACTTCCCATTAATCCTTACTTCCATCCATCTAGGCATCTAGTCACCCTGTTGGTTGGTTCACATTATCTGCCTGCCTGCTTTGTCTCCAGCCAGCTTGGGGAGTAGGAGAAAGACAGTCCACACAGAGTTCTCTACCTTCTGAGATCATTGGCCAGTGTTGAGGGTGGGTTGGGCCTTTAGAGGTAAAGTGCTGGGGCAGAGGTGACCCAGCCAGCAGAGGGACTGGCATTTGTCTAGGACTTGCCATCTGCTCTACACACTTGCTGAGGCCCTAGACTGCAGCAGCCAGGTACTGCTCTGGCTATCACCCAGAAGCCTCTGGGGCTTCTCTCACTTTGGAAAAGTGAGCATGGGTTGATGGAATTCATTTTCTCACTCATACTTTTTTGAGAATTTGGACTTAAACCATTTCAGACAAGCTGTACTATATTTATGCTTTTATGTCCTGTTATGGCAGCTCGATAGATTAATTTTATCTTATAAATTGCATTTTGCCTCCCCAGTGTTTTTATTCTCCCAGTTGTATCTTTGTGTTCTTCTCAGTTGCTTGGCTAAATTTCAAGTTTGCTGTTTTATTTTTCTTTCTCATTTCCAGGGTCTGTAGCTCAGCCCATTGCAAGAGCAGCCTACCAGGACAAGCCAGGCAAGCAAGAAGGACCTGAAACCACACACTCTGCTTGGAGAGACAAGGAAGTGGACAGTGACCAATACACAAGCTTTGAGATTGGTGAGAATTCAGCCACTATGCAACAGCTACTGAGTACTAGGCATTGTTCAGGGCCATTTTACATCAAAGTCCTTACTAGGCCCTGAAGATCCCTCTTTGGGGGCTTCATGATTGTTCCCATATAACACAAAGGACAGGTAAGGTTTTGTGAAAATGACTGACTGAGGATCTCATAGCTGGTAGGGAGGCAGTAGAGACAGGGCACAGCAGAATGTCAGTGGGGCTTACTGGTCTATTTTCAGACTCCTCTGCAAGGCAGAGGGCGGGTTTAGGTTGTTTACCATGAGAAGACACAGTGTCATCTCTCAAGAGCCTTCACACATCAGGGACATGGGGGTGTAGCAGACTGTTACAGTACAGCTTGGTGTTGGCTGTTGTTGAGTTGTGCTCTGTCCATCCAGGAGGAGTGGGTCCACGGAGAGCCTGCTGATGAAACCAAGACTGTGAGCTTTCCTAGTAGGTCAGTGGGGATGATGCAGTACTGAGTGAGGACTCCAGCAAGTTGTATCCCCTCCCTTTTATTATGAAGTGTTATCAGCACACAAATATACACAAAGGACAGTACAACAATGATGTACGTTCCTGTCCAGTCAAGATGAGCTAGTGCTTATGCTTATTCTTTTTACCTTAGATCTTTTATCCTTTCACTAAAAACAAAATCACTCTTGTTCTGGATTGAATTCACTTTGCAAGAAGTTATGGTCATTGGGAAGTCTAAATCAGTGACAAGATGGCAGGGAATAACCGGCCTATTGAAAAAGACTGAGCTGTGGCCCCTGGGCCCCCAGCTGTGCATTCTCCCTAGGCTGGAGGTTGCTGTGCTGATTGCATGGTCTTGTGCTTTGGGATGGTTTGGCTTTCAAGAAAAAGCTGCTGTGCCAGGCAGCAAAGTGCTGGTTAGCTCAACTGTGGGTCATGGTGTAAATGTGAAATGCCCCTCACAGGCTCATGTGTTTAAACACTTGGTCCCTAGTTGGTGGTGCTGTCTTTAGAGGTTGTGGAATGTGGTTCTTGTTCATAGCTAATGATTAGTGGAGGTTTCTGGACCGTTCCTTTCCCACTCAGTACCCATTTGTCACTAAGCTGCATTTATCTTTCTGAGTGTGCCTCCAGAGCTGTGCACACGTGGCTGCCTCTGCTTGAATTCCCCGTTCTCTTCTTGCCTCATTGAAGCTTCATTCTGAAGTCCCCACCCAAGATGTACGTTTTGTGGACAGGGTTTTTGAGTATCCTAGCACTTGAGCACAATTCTTTATTCAGTGACTGGCCATCTCAGGGCTGCATGCCATGGGTACAACTTAGCTTTGGCTCCTTTTTCAAGAACACCATGGTAGGTGCTTGGGGAAGGAATGGAGGGCATCAGTTGTACAGGTACTATTGGTCTTACTCTTGAAGGTTTAGAGCTATCACTACTCATGTAACCCCCAGTCATAGGAGTGGTGTGGCAGAAGGCAACATTTGCAGTGTTTCTACTTTTTTGCTTTGGGTAGCTCCAGCTCTTAAAGCCTTGCCTTCCACTCCAGTAACACAACTCAGGTGAGGTGCTAGGTTCATCAGCAGGTCTTGGCACATACATGGTCTAAGTCCCAAGGCCTACCAGCTTGCAAGTTCAGGTATACACACACACACACACACACACACACACACACACACACACACACACACACACACACACGTTTCCCACAACAACATTCATACAGTTCTGACCAAACTGGAAGTAGTTTGCTTAGACCTTCATCAAGGGCTGCTGAGGACAGAATAGCAAAGTTACATTGTTTTACTGGTGACAGTGAGACTTGCTATGTATTAGCCTTGGAGCTGGGAAGTCAAGTCCCTGCCTCTGTAAATCACAAATTGTTGTAGACTGTGGACTTTCAAGAGGACTTTTTTTTTTTTTTGGAGTGTGGCGGGGGGGGGGGGGGGCACGTGTCTTACCTTTTTTTTCCCATTTTGTTAAAAATAGATTTTTCTCTCACATAATGTGGACTGATTATGGTTTCCCCTTCTTCTACTCCTCTCAGTTCCTCCCCACCCCCACTCCCTTTCTGTCTCTGATTTGAAAACAAACAGGTTTCTAAGGGATGATAATAAAATATAGTCTTGGCGACAGCCTGGATTGTTTGGAGATTCTTATAGGGCCCCTTTGGCCAACAGCTCAATTAGATATAACCCAATCTCAGTACTAAAAGCTTCATTTGGTGAAGAGAGTTGGACAGTTGGGACTGTCTCCTCCATTATTTGGCAATTTCATTTAAATCACTTTCATATATGTATATATTTTAGCAAGTGTCTGCTGTATTAAGTTTCTATACTACCTTGAGGGTATGGGAATGTTATGCTTGTTTCATCATTAGGAGCAGAGTTTAAAGTGGAAGTCTAAGTGTGAATGTGAGCATGCACACTCTCCCTGGCACTCTTAGTATTGTATACACAAATATCAGGGCCATTCAGTCTCTCTCAAAGTAATATTTGTATAGGAGTTACATTTGTCTTTGCGTCATGATTCCTTAACAAAAAGCAATGTGACTAATCTTTAGTTCTGTGAGACATTTCTTCTTGCTATGTAATGCAGGCCATAGTATAATGAGAATGCTGTGTTTATAGGGGTGCCCAGCCTTTTGTCATTGCAGCATGACATTGTGGTCTACAGATGTGTTGGGCTGCATCCATAGCTTCCTGGAACACATGTAACTTATGGAGCTAAGGTTGAATATGTGTACCTATTTCCTCATCTTGGAGGATAACTCCCTGGAACAAAATTTTTATTGAGTGATCTCTTGCTTGTTCTTTCTGTCCCTTACATTCTGAGCTCCAAGAACTTACCACATACCCTTTCCATCACTCATCTTGTGCCAGATACAGAGAAACAGATGAATGGCATGGTCCCTACTTGATAACACATTGTGCACTGTAGAAATGCTGTATTGAGAATACTTCCATTAACACATCTACCCACTGTTTTCTAAAAACATGGTAAACAGAGGCAAGAGTGGACTTGAGACTCTGAGGAACAAATTGTAGAACCTGTGGCTCCACAGAATGTTGATGTGATTGTCTTTCAGAGAACTGCCATAGGTCATCTCGTCCAGCTCACATCGTTCCCCTTAAAGCCTTTTCTTAAGCCAGCTCTTGCTTGGATGTCTCCCGTGATGATATCTTCCATCTTTGATAGGTTGGTTCTAGGAAAGCAAGGGGCATTCCTGGGTTCCTTTACTGTTGTGTTCAAAAAACTACACTAGCCTTTTCCTGATGTTGTTCAGCTCTTTCTTCTCACTGTGGAGTATTCTTTGTACTTTACAAGTGAAATTCTGGAGGCTCAGAGTGGTTCATTAATTTTCTCAAGTAAGATTATTCAAAACAAAGTGGCAGAGCCAGTGTTGAAAACCACGTCTGTTGATTTAAAAAAAGAAATAAATGATATTTTTCAGGCATAGAAAGATGGTCTCGGTAGTTTAAGAGCACTTACTGCTCTTACAGAGGACCTGTCTCAGCACCTATGTCCAGGCAGCTCTCAATTGCCTCTGATACAAGTTCTGACATGCCCTCCTGACCCCCGGGCACCTGTATGCATGTGCTGCATAGACAGACAAGCAGGCAGATAAATGCACACAGGGGGGTGCATAGCCCAAAGGTGAATTCACAGAAGAAGGAAAATTAGACCTGAGTATGGAAGGACAAGTGGCCCTTCAGGGCCCAGCACATGCAAAAGCACGGAAGCGTGAAACAGTGCGATGTGAGCCGAAGATTCTGATGGTTTTGTGGGAACTGTCTGTGGGTGGTGTGTGGGCCTGAGATGCCTCTAACCAGATCACGGGAGTCTCAGAGTATGAGTACTGATGGGTTTTCGGTGTGTTGCTGGTTTATCATGGTTAGATCAGAACATTTATCTGAGAAAGAGGATGGATTGAGTAGTAAAATGGTATGATAGTCAGCTTTCTAGAGCATGACAAAAATTCCTAAGACAATAGCTTAAAAGAATAGAAAGTATTTTGGCTCATGGGTCCCAGCCTGACTTGTTACTCGGAGCCTGTGGTGAGGGAGAATTTCATGCTGGATGGGGTAGAGTATAGTTGTTCACCTCATTTTCTTCTACTAGGCCCCACCTCCTAAACACAGCACAACCTTCTATCAGTGCCGTAAAAAACAAACTTTAATGCATGGGCTTTTGAATATTTAAAATTCAGAATTGAACTGTGGGAGACACTACAGGCAGGTGGCTATTGTGTTAATGTTGACTCAGCCATGGCTCTGGCAACATAAGGGGTTGATTACAGCAGAGGAGATACTGACAAAAATTAGTATTTGATTTTCAGATTCTGAAATGTGTCCACCTGATGACCTTGCCTTATTACCAGCATGCAAAGAGATCACTGAAGACTTACTAGGCCCAACCTCCGTAGTCACTTACTTGAATTCCAAGAGTCAGCTCTCCGTTAAAGTCAGTGTGATTGGGAGTGACCAGTCTGAGAACAACAATAGCCCCAATGACACAGAAGACTTAAAACAGAAAATCCACAACTTGCAAACTGAGCTGAATGGCTACCGGAACTTCATTGTCCAGTTACAGAAGCACTCTCAGTGCAATGAGGCCATTATCACAGTTTTGTGTGGGACAGAGGGGGCTACAGATGGCTTGAACAAGCCTAAGGGCAGTATTGATGAAGACGAGATGACATTTTCAAGTTTGCACCAAGTACAGTATGTGAAGCACATGAAAATCCTCCGTCCACTCACTCCAGAGATGACTGACAGAAGGATGCTAGAGGGCCTCAAGCAGCAGCTGGTAGAACAGGAGCAGGAGCTACAGAAGGAGCAAGATTTGAACTTGAAACTTTTCAGTGAAATCCATAACCTGCAGAACAAGTTCCGAGACCTCTCCCCATCAAGGTACATCCTATTTCTTCCTGCTCCAGCCTCCTTCCTATTAAGCCTGCAGTTCTCCCAGGTTGTTGCTAGGCAGGAGTCCTGGAACTGTGAGGGGATGCTGCTTCTTGGACAAGTAGAGTGTCCCCTGGGGAAAGATTTACCTGGGGTTCAGGCAGCCAGAGTGAGAGTGAAAAGCTAGGCCACACAGCATTGTTCTATGCACATTAGGTAGGAGGTGTGCAGCCTCTGAGATTGGCAGGGCAGGTGCTGCCCTCCTCAGGCTGAGGACTCAGGGTAAAAGCTCCATAGCAATCACTCTGAATGGCAGTGTGTTTGCTGAGCTGCAGTGTTTATTTTTGAACTGTGTCATTGGCTTTTGCCATGTTGTGGAAGTAAAATGGATGTCCTAGGTAGGTTGCGAGGAATATAAATGTTTTCCATATCTTTACCCTTTAAGGTCATCTTAGAGAAATAAGCCTGTGTTGAAAGCAAGAAATTCTTAGGTCATGAAGATAATGCTTTATGGTTATAAATATATACATTTGCTTCATGAGATATGGCAAAATGGGATCATCTGTAAAGTTGACCTTCATTCATTACTAATTTGAGACAAACACTGTTCTGAATTGTTAAAGAGCCAGAGTGATTTTTTTTTTCAAGACCTCCCAAGCAGCAAGACTGAGAGAAGCTTATTTATTGATGGGCTGTTGTATCAGCCCCCAGGCAGGAAGTGTTTGATTTTTGTTTGTTTGTTTTTAGTTTTGAAAGTTTCACCCTGTAATTCGGGGGGGCCTCAGACTCACAATCTTCCCTGCCTCAGCCTCCTGAGTTCTGAGATTGCAGGTGTGTATCACCCCAATAGGTGAGGAACTCGATTATTTAACCCCAGACACACTAAGCAGGAGGCACTCTCAACTTGTTTTTGTAGAAAGAGAAACTGAGACTCAAAGAGATTGCTATGACTTGCCTGTGAGTATTCTAGTCAGAGCCACTGGCCAAGGTTCAAGCCCATACTTTCCCACTCTTCCTCCTCCACAGAATTGGCCCCCACCTTTAAGATGGGTGTCATGTGATTTGCTTGTAGGTTATTGGTATTAACAATGGTCATGGTGAACTGAAGTGCCTGTCAGGCCACTCTGGATCAGCTTGCTGTGGCTACTTTTCCTCTCTGAGTTTTTGTCTCTGCTTGCTCTAACACTCCTAGGCCTGCAGAGAGAAGGGTAGTACCTGGTGGTAAGGAGGTGGTATTGGATGGTAAATGTTTGCAATCTGTATGTTTGAAAAGCAAAGCTTTACCACCTAAGTACCTTTGAGAATGATTTCCTTTTCTGCATGAATCCATTTGTGGGAAGCCTGTGAGACCTAGGTACCATAAGACAACTTGTTTCCATGGCTGATGGGCTGCCATTACTCAGTAAGTGGTAGCTAGGAGTCTGGCTCTTTCAGTTGGAAGTTGAGAGTCCTGTCTTTTTACCCTAGCTATACATATATTTGTACTTGGTGAGAATTTTTGGTGGGTCCCTGACGCTTGGGGCACTTGTTTCTACAATTCAGAATGGTGTCTTTGAAGAGTGTATGGAAACTAATTGTTCTCCTGAGTCCTTGCCAATCTATGCTTTAATTGGGGGCTTTCTAAGGTTAAAAATATTGCAGGAGAATCTCTGTTCAAGCATTTGTTGTCTGTTTGAACTCAAAGAAGGAGTGACCTTGTACAGTTTCAATTTTTCTAAAGTATATATGCTTGTACAGCTCCAGGCTTTTAGAAATTATGCTCTGTCATTTTTCCAATTAGTGTTAAGGTCACAAAAATTCAATTCTAAAATGACACACACATTTTCCTTCCCTCTTTTATCAGATACGATTCATTGGTTCAGTCCCAAGCCAGGGAGCTCTCCCTTCAGAGGCAGCAGATTAAGGATAGCCATGACATCTGTGTCATTTACCGTCAACACATGAGCACCATGATCAAGGCATTTGAGGAGCTTCTGCAGGCCAGTGATGTGGACAGTTGTGTGGCTGAGGGCTTCCGGGAACAGCTAACACAGTGTGCTGAGCTGCTTGAGCAACTGGAAAAGCTATTTCTCCATGGTAAGTGGGTTGAGGCACTGGTCCTAGACCCTCTGTGACTTCTTGCATGGGCACTGGCAGAATTCACTCCTTGGCCTTGTTCATCTCCTTCCCAGCCAACACACACTGCCCATTTCTGCCATTAGGCCCAAATAGCCTTCTTCCTCATTGCTTCTCTCTTTCCTTCTTTCTTTCTCAGCCATCCTATTGGGTAAGTTCTCCTTGACAATCTCTGTAAGACAGCAATGCTCCTGTCACTCACCGACCTTCCCTGTCCACCTCTCCTGTTTCGTTTTTCTTGGTTTTCACAGTTGAAGAGTGAGTGAGTCCAGTTTTATGGTGTAGTGACTGTGGCCCATGACAGGAAGTACCTCATCTGTGATAATGGCAGAATGAATGGCTGAACTTGGATTTTACATCTTATCTCTTAGTATAAATCTGTTCCCACTACATCTATTTGTATCCTTCTTGGTATCTTAGTTGTTATTTGATTGAAACATCATAGTAACCTTGGAAGTGGGTAGTGATAATTGAGTGTCTTAGTCACTGTTTTATTGCTGTGAAGAGGCACCATGACCAAAGCAGCTCTTACAAAAAGAAAGCATTTATTTAGGATTTGCTTGCAGTTTCAGAGGTTTAGTCCATTATCATCATGGTGGAAAGCATGACAGCATTCAGGCAGGCACTGGAATAGTCGACTACCCTGAGAGGAAGCACAACTAAGGGACATTCCTAGGGCAGTTAAGTCATCTCAGATATGGTTGGCTTAAGCAAGTGGCAATCATGTTAGTACATTCTAATTGGCTAGAGCTAGTCAGGGGCTAGTTAATGCTACAGCTTTTCCATTTGGGGGTAGGCCTGGACAAGTCCCAGGCTTTGCCATTATTTGGTATCACCTTCAGGGGAGGTGAGGGTGGGGGTCAAGCCTAGTAGTGCAGTTCTCCTAGTCCTTATTGCCAGGGGCAACAGTGATTAATTGCCCTTTGTTTGTGGCTTCCTCAGAAACTGCCTGCTTACTTTTAAGAGCAGGGACCAGACCAAGGCCTAGTTCTTAACTGAGTTATTAGGACAGGCTGTCATGATATTTGCCTAGCCCTCTCACTTCTCTGATTGTATCATTCACACAGCCATGCATGGGCAGCCTTGAGTTTCTGTGCCTGGACCCTTTTAGAACATGTGTATTTTTTTATGGCAACAGGACCTTTGGCAACCTCTCCCATTGCTCAGTGACAGATAACACACATTAAGCTTTAGTGGCTGGAGAACATCCTTCTGTATAAATGTCCCTTGCCTTATTTGATGATTCCCAGGGGATGGACACTTAGGTTGTGTCCATTTGGGGACTGTTGTAAAGAACACTGACTTGGAATCTTGGTGCATCCTTGCTATTTCTGCCACAGTATTTGGTGGGCAGAGTCTAAGAACCAGGGGTGGGAAATAGTGTGCTTTCTTGATGCTTGCTAAGGGCAGAGGTGGGAACCAACGATCCCACGTGGGGTCATGAACTCGACAAGATGCTATGGAGTACGCATTTTTCTGGGGTGAGGGTCTGTAGCTTTCACATTCTCCACAGGGCCAGGACCCAGAGTAGATCAGGAGCTGGAGTTGGAGTCAGGTTTCCCAGTGTAGCCTCATCGATGGTGTTTCCAAAGACAAGTGTGTTTTCTTCAGATATAATTGAGCAAAGTACTGGACTGGGTGCAAAGATGATAGGGAGAATGAACTTGGTATGGGTGTCAGGGTTTAGCCACTTGAATAGAAGGCAGTCAGTATGGAGCCTGTGCCTTGACACTCTTCCTCATTCTTCTCAAGACTTTCCATAGTCTGTCTGATGGAGAAAACAGTGAGGAAATGCAGACAGTGGTTTTCATTGTGTGTTTGCTGTATTCTCAGCCCAGGAGGAAATATGCATTATCCTCATTTCCTAGAGGTTAGGTCACACAGGAGGTGGCAGAGTCTGAACTGCAGGTTTGATTTCACAGCCTTTTCTAACCCTGGGGTATGTGTGTCCCACTTACATTCCTGTTAGGCTAGGTGCTCTGACCAAGTGTTCCTGTTGCCTGGGCATTGCATTTTCCCTTCTGTAACTGTTCATACCAGTGCCTTTCTACACAGGCTGCACCCACTCTTTTATAGAGATTGTGCTGATCTTCTGAAAGCTTTCTTTTTGTTCACCCCAAGTAGAGGAGAGCTGGTTCCTGTTCTTTACTCTGGGTTATCTGCAACTCATACATAACAGTCTGACTTTGTGATGGAGGCTATCACAGGAATATCACAGGGAATCAGAGATTGGAGTTAATACCCTGGTTTATGGGTCATTCACCTTTTAAGAGTCAGATATCCTCTGTGGAGGTAGTAGCACTCACCTTAACAGAGTTGTTTGTAAGGATTAAGTGAGATTATTTAACGTGTCTCTTGTTGCCCTTGGAAACAGTGCAAGTTTGGGAGGTGACAGTAGCGATTACAAGAAAAGTTTTGGTTGCAACAGTGGCCCAGGCTGTCAAACAAAGGATTCTGACTCCTGTCACTTCCTCCATTTAAATTAGTTCCTGCTCCACAGATACAGCCCAGAAGTCTGGCAAGGTGGTACAGGCTTATCTCCCAAGTGGGGTTGAGGAAAGAGGATTGTGGTTTTGTGACAGCCTGGGATACATAGAAGATACTGCCTTAAACAAATGAAAAACAACAACAAAGTAAAACAGAAAGAAAATGAGAGGCAAAGCTCTCTTCCTCCCTCCCTCCTCCTCTAATTTCCCCTCTGGCTGAGACTAGACTGTGCTTATCTTCTTTGGAGTCCTCCACCACTACCATGCTGCCCCTCATCACCATACCCTATAATTGTCCCCTTGGAGGCACAGGCAGGCAGGACAACTCTGCATCCATCCTTGCATCCCCAGTATGTGCCAGGCTTTTAGGAGGAGCCATGGTAGACAGGAAGTAAGACACATGGGGTTGAATTTTGGAGATGCCAGGTGTTGGGGTTTGAGTGTGTGGGACAGGTGGAGTCTGAGTGAGCAGTGCTGTGCCCAAAGAGGCTTCTGAATATCGGCAGGGGACAGGCTGGGTCGGCCATTCACAAGTTACTCTGCATTGTAGTCCCCTTGCTTGTCACACAAGGAAGGGAAAGCTAGCTTTTGTTTTTTGCTTTTTCTTAATTTCTGTTTTAAAAAGATGACACTCTCTCACTCCATGAGCTCACAGCTCTGAGGTTTGCCAGAGAAATGGGAGCAGTGTTTTCATGACATGCATCCCAAGCTCCTGCAATATCTGACAGATGGTATCCTGCCACCTGTGTGGAGGCAGTTTCCACCAAGAAACTCAGTTTATCAGTTGTTACGATCCCCTCATGAATCACACAATGATGGCCATTTGTCACTTGCTTTAAAAGGACTCCATTGTGATGGGGGAACAGGTGTAATACAAGCTCCCCAAAAGATCTTTTATTTAACAGTGAGCAGACTCACTCTGGTGGTGGCATTGGAGCATTTCCTGCTGTGGGCATGGAGGCCAGTTCTTGCATGGTTCTAAGATGAGCTCATGGCTCAAGATGCTTGAAGTTATCCCAGACCAAAGGCACTTATCCTGTGCATGAAGGAGATGACTCTCAGGTCACAGTGATGCCCATACAGCTGGCCACCACCTTCTGTTTGCCTGGCAGTATTTGTACAGCTTCTAGCTGTTGGCAAAGCTGGGCTAAGTGGTTGCCTGTCTTGAGGTCTGTGAGGTCAGAGGCTTCTCATCACCTGAAGAGTGGTGAACAGCCCCAGTGCCAATCTTTCAGAAGACAGGTGGCCTTCCCATTACAGATTGTCCTTCATGACTTTGAGATCTGACCCAGTCAGATGTGACTTTCTCCTTTTGAGGAGGAGCACAGAGAGCAGACTTAGGGACTGCAGACTTGAGAGCATCTACCAGGCTGGTGGACTGTCAGCCTCTGCTCACGTTGTGGAAGCCATGGCATCACACTAGTATGGGAAAGATGACCATGAAGGTCCAGACATAGGTCTTTGACTACACCTGCCATGACCCTGCCCCTTACTGAAGTACAGTGAAGTGAGAGTGGAGCATGGAGCCTTGGACTTGCACTTCCTGCTGCAAAGTGGAGGTAAGTGCTGACACTCTGGAATTACAGTAAGGCCTGAGGCAGAGAGTGAATGTAAAGGAATTGTACTCAGGGCCTGGTGCCTCCTCACTGGGCCATTTGTCTTCTGCCTGTGGGTGACAGTGCCATACAGTGTCAAGTATGTGGTGACCTGCTAGGGTGGAGATGGAGCCTGATTGCCATACAGGCCTCCCTGTGAGAACCATAGCTGAATCACAAGGCATAAAGCAAACATGCTTGCTCTGGTGCCCTTTTCCTTGCTGGTGATGTTTGGGGACTTTTCCTTTGGGGAGTTTAGAGCGCTATAGGTGCAGTCTAATTATAGTCTCATTTTTCAAGGCAGCAGTAGAAGGGCTTTTTTTTTCTCTTTTTCTTTAGCCATGCATCAGTTTCTTCAAAGAGCTCATCCTGGTCTGCAATTTCCAGAGTTTTGAAGTATTTTTAAAATAAAGTTGTTAGCTGCTTTGAAATCTGGGCCCTTGTATCCTTTCAAATGATGACACTCGGGAACAGTGCACAGCGTCTTTTTTCCCAACAGCATCCTGCGCTTGATTTTGTTTTCTTTTGTCGTTTCTGTTAGTCATTTCCCCTGCTGTTGACAGTGGCCTTTTCAACTACACTCGAATACTGCTTTCCCCACTAATCCTAGTTCTGAGAGTCTTTCCTAGGGAAATAATTTAAATGCAGATACAGCCATGTGCACAGATATATTTGTCTCACTTATTTACTAAATGGAAAATTTGGAGATGACCTAAATACCCAGGAGGGAACTAACTGCAAGATCTAATCCATGTGTGCGTGCCATGGAATGTTAGCATGGTCTCCACAATGGAGGCTTCTAAAACAAACTTAGTAAGAGAAATGCTTATAATAAAATGTGATGTGAAAAAATGAAGCCTACATCATCTCTGCCCACGTGCATGGAAGGGAGAACAGAAGGCAGTTCAGGATCGTGCCTGCAGAGAGGAGGGTGGGAAGAGGGAGGCTTTATGATTCTGTTGCCCACTTCTCACGGTGAGCATATATCCTGCTAGTGCCAGAGGATTTTTGTGTTGTGTTCTATAGTACTAGGGATAGAACCCAGGACTTCACATATGCTACACTGTACCACTAAGCTGTGTCTCTAGCCCACCTTTTATTTTGTATCTGTGTATGTACATGTGCATGTGTGTGTGCATGTGTTTGTGCAGGTCTGTGTGTGTGTGTGTGTGTGTGTGTGTGTGTGTGTGTGTGTGGAAGATGGGGGCTGCTGGAGTGGAGGGCAGAGGCCGATGTCACATGACTTCCTTAATTGATCTTCACCTTACGTTTTGAGGTAGGGTCTCTCATTCATCTTGGAAATCACTGCTTTTTTCTCTCCTGCCTGGCCAGGAAGCCCTGGCCATCTTCTGTCTCTGCCTCTCCAGAGGGATTCTAGGCCTAAGCTGCTACATTTAAAAAAAAAGCAAGAAAGAAAGAAAGAAAAGAAATTGTGGTTATGTGGTAAGCAATTTACCAACTAAGCTGTATCTCTACCTGCAGAAATCCTTCTTAAAAACTTCTTGTTTTGAAAGAGTCTGGCTAAATTGTCTAAGCTGGTTTTAATTTGTGATCCTCCTGCCTCAGCCTCCTAAATATCTAGGCTGACAGGCCTTTGCCACTAGGCCTGCTCTTTTCTATGTTTTAGAGATAGGAAGAAGCTGCATCCAGAGATCACCACTGTGGCTGCTTTCTAGATTCGTTCCTATCATCTGGAACCAGTGCCTGTGCTAGTGTGTATGAACTGTGCACTGGGTGATCCCACTCCCAAGGTCTCTGGTCGAGAACTTTAAGGCAGATCGTTGCCTCTGCAAACATATGAACAAGCAAGTATCAGTGAACCGTTTTTAAATGCTGTTTTCATCCTCTGATGTTCTTTGTGTTTCCAGGAAAATTAGCCGAAGTGGAACCATGTCCCCAGAGTGAACTGCTAGAGAGGTGAGTGTGCATTTGCTAAGAAAACTCCAGGACTGTCCAGCTTTGATTTTCCTGCTAGTTTTTAAAATTTAAGGCTCCCCTTCTTTCTGTAGCTTTTATGCTTCTTGTAAATAAGGCACCAACACCCATAGAACCAGCAGTGGCCACACAGCAACCAGAATCCACCACTGTGGGTCCCGCAGTGTCACTCATTTGGCTCAGGTGACCTGTGGTATTTCTGTCAGTAACTGGAAGCAGGTTCTCCTGTAGATACCTGAGGGTCCCGCTGTCCTAAGCCTGGCACTTGGGCACATGTCAGCTGATCTGTCTTCCTTCCCTCTCCTCCACCTCCCACCCTCTTCCTGCCCCATGCCTCCTTACCGGACTCCATGTTCTCCTGACTATGGGTGTGCGTAGCTGTATACTCTGCCACCTTCACTGAACAGTGGGAAAGCCATTCCTCAGAGGCAGCTGGAACAGAACTGACCGTGGACCTTGCCAACACCGTTTCTCTCTGTTCCAGGATCAGTTATTCTTGCCACACCACGTGTCATAGTTACCTGAAGCACTTAACCATGTGGTGTGTACTGCATTCCCACCTGACTCGCTCCTCTCCAAAGAGAACAGCATTGTCTAGCACCAACGGGGTTTCCCCCTTGTCGCTTCTGATACCACAATTCAAGCATTTTCATTCCCACGTCAGGAGGAGGAACTCATGGATCAGAGCTGGGTACCTCTATTGAGTGGCAGAGCTAGGACTGGAACTCGAGTCTGCCATGCTCCAGCACCAGTTTTTCTGCACTGCCATTTGAGGATAAGGAGGATAACATGGAGTATATACTTTCTCTGCTTACTTCTTCAGCCAGCTGACAGTGTTGAGGACTTTCCCACTTATGTCTAAAGGTTTTGATGCTCCAAATGCTGTGGAGCACCTTCTTTAATGTGTGTAGCCTTTGGGGAGGTCCTTGGAGTGAAATGAAGAAATGGATAGTCTGGGATGCAGAAGCATAGATGTCATTGGCATCACAGAGGCCACCAGTATCATACAGAGAGTAGGCAGGGAGGGGCCCTACCTCACTGGAGAATGTTTTTATCAAGGCATCTGTGGTCATACAAAGAAACACTTCCCTCTGCAGTCTCACCAAAGATCCCTCCTAGTTCAACCTATGCATCCAGCCTTATTCCACATCCTGCTGGCAGCTCTGGAGATGGACAGGAAGGCCTTTGAGTGGGGCTGGTCCCAGTTAGTCAGAGGATCTGAAGAGTCAAAGTGACGGTGCTGGGATCTCCCTGGACTATGTCCATGGCCAATTAAAGGAGACATGGTTGGAGGGGCAAGCTTGGCCCACTGGGGAGTCCACAGAAGCTGTTTTTAGGACTTCTCTGCCCAACACTCTTCTACAGAACTAATTGGGTCTTTGAAGTGGGGAAAGTAAGGATGAGCTTTTTCAGACTTGCCGTTCTGGAAGACCGAGTGTGTTCAGAGACTGAGTGGGAGGGAGGCAAGGAACCTCTTTCTGTCCTCTTCAACCAGCTGCTTCTCCTTTCCACCTCCGGTGAGTCTGCGGCTTTTCCTTCTGCTCTGCCATTCTCAGTTGTAGACCCAGCACTCACAGGTCACTCCTAAGCTAATGAAATGGGTACTCTTGGCCCTCACTATGCATCTGGAAGGCAGCAGCAAGCCTGGCATCCATCACACTGTCTGGGCTCAGCTGCACCCAGTGTTTACCTGTTAATGGATGCACTGCAGCTTCGGAGTCCTTTGCTCCTGTCTAAGTACATGAATAATGAGACTGGCCACTGACGAGAAGTAATAGGAAAAGGGAGGAGTGCAAAGAGCTTAAATTAAGGAGCTTATCTATAATGGAGATTCACATGGGCTTTTCACAGCATTCCGCTGGTTTTTTTTCTTGTGGCTTAGGTGGTCCTTGCAAATCCAGGTTACTAACCAGATGATTGCCAGAATGACTATTTGGGAGCCTGCTGGGGGATCATGGAATCTTTGAGATTTTTAGGTCTAAGGACATCTCATGGCTTTGGGATGGACTTCCACATTCTCCTGGGGCTGTGGGGCCAGATAGGCTTAGGTCTGATCTGAGTGGTGCCACTTATGAACCAAGACAGTCCCTGGCTCATGATGAGCCTTGGCTTTCTCGATTGTAAAGGACAGTAGTGCTTCCTTCTCAGAGAGTGTCTGTGAGGACAAATAAAGATCCTGGGACAGAGCAGCACTTTGTGAACAGGTACCAATGAGGCATACCCTGTCTCAGGGTGCTGCCCTGTAAATCACACTATGGGACAAGCACAGTCTCTTCCCTTCCTTTTCTTCCTTGTTTCCAGACTTAAGCCCATGGAGCCCCTTCTGTTTCCACAATTTGACTGCTAATGTTATAAGGAAACAAAAGGGTTGACTAAAGTTGCATGGATGGCCAGTCACCAAGACAAAGTTATCCCTAAGTGTTCAAACACACGGTCCAGCTGGGATCATAGTGTGGGAAATGACATTTTTTTTAATTTTAAAAATTAATTTCGCCGGGCGGTGGTGGTGCACGCCTTTAATCCCAGCACTCGGGAGGCAGAGCCAGGCGGATCTCTGTGAGTTCAAGGCCAGCCTGGTCTACAGAGTGAGATCCAGGAAAAGCGCAAAGCTACACAGAGAAACCCTGTCTCGAAAAACCAAAAAAAAAAAAAAATTAATTTCTTTTGTTCATTTTTTGAGAATTTCATATGAGTACTGTGTTTATATTATTGCTGCTTCCCTCAGTTCTTCCTGTACTCAACCTCTTGTCAAATTCATAGGCTCTTCCTCTTTAATTATAATTGTTACATATATATGTATATAAATTTATAAATACAGTCTTCACCAGATGATCTCAGTAGGTTGTGTTTGGAAGTGACTTTTCTTTTGATCTTGAAGGTTAAGGACTGAGGAAGACAACTTAACCTACCAACATCTCCTGCCTGAATCTCCTGAGCCTTCTGCCTCTCACGCACTGTCAGATGAGGAAATGTCCGATAAGTCCTCCCTGTCCCGAGACCAGAAGCCAGACAGCGAGACTGAGAAGTGTCCAGTGATGGCGAGCTCTTTTCCTCAAGGTAAACGAAGCTTCACTAAGCATCTTAGGCATAACCAGGACGTCTTGCCTTGAGGAGCAGAATGGGCTGATGTCTGACCATTTTGCCAATGAAAGGAGAGCCTGTGAGGACCAGAGCTGCTCATGGAGGGTGCTTTATCACTGGAAGGAGCCATGGTGTTAAAAGTGTGGGTAGCAGCGAGGAAGTCTTGGTTTCTTTTTAAATGATGACTTGGGTGGTCTGCTCTTTTCAAAGGGTGGGTTGAAAGCACTTGAGACATGCCAGTGTTGTTAGTTGTCTCAATTGTTTCTGCTCATCCTGAAACAGTTCCCTTAAGGTGTGACTCTTGGCCATGGGGTCAGGCCCTTTATTTTGGTCCACTCAGGCTGCTGCAGCTGAATCCTGTGGACTGAAGACAGCACAAATCCATCTCTCACAATTCCGGTGTGTGGAAAGCAGAGATCAGAGTGCCTCACAGGCAGAGTAGTTGAATTCTGGTGAGCATCCTTTTCCCACTTGAATTCTGACATAGAGAAAGAAAGGTCAGGGGAAATCCCTGTGGTCTGTGCAAGGACATTAATCCTATTCCTGTGCATTGCATCCTCATGACCTAATTTCCTCCAGAGGCTCCACCCCCTGACACCATCACACTTGTGGTAAGGGCTTCAACATAGGAATTTCAGAGACACAGATGTTCTGCCTTGTTCTGTTTCCAGATGTAGACTAAACTGACCAAATCATCTTCCCAGGGACCTTCCCCCAATCTCCTTTTAGCTTACAATCTCCATTTCTTCTGTTGGCATAGGAAGTTGGACTTAGTGTTTGTCATTCAGTGTATTTCAAAGATTTAAAGGATCATACAGGCAGGCCAGATGGATTTGTGCTTAGCAAACTTTTCCAACGAAGGGGCAGACAGTGAATGTCTGTGGCTGTTCAGAGGTGTGTCCTCTTACAGGTGCACAGCTCTGCTCTAAAGCACAACATGGCTATAGATAACGTGCATGGTCCAAATGAGCAGATTCACATGAAGGCAAGATTTGAAACACGACCTATCGTTTCAGGCCTTTGATATTTGTAGACTCTCTCTGTAGCTCTCTTGATGGTCTCTGATCTCTTGTTATTCCAGTGGGTTTTTTCTAAGACACCACAGTGGATTCTGTAGCACAAACTGGACACTAGCACTTCTTGATAAAAACTAAACACTAAATTACGTTGCTTTCAAAAATATTTGAAGCTTTTGGTTTAAACAACTGGATTTCTTTTAGATGAGGAGGTCCCACCAATATGTCAGTGATACTAGAGCCATGCCTTTGCCCCATGGTGTCCTCTGAGACTTCTCTGGACACTCAGGTCCCACATCTTAGACATACCTAGAATATGACCTGCACATTCTTGGTACATCTCAGGAAGCAATCAAATCTTCCAGTGGCCAGTCACCTGGACCTGATTTCCTGGGTTTTCGGGTGGTATCCCTTAGAGATTTTTGTGAGTACTTGATTTCTCCATCTCTTCTGGTTGTGGGTTCTGCCTTCACCTACTTCAGGTTAGACTATAAATCATTTCTCTGTCCTCAGAGCAGCCTCCTTCTGTACTTAGTCCAGTGTGGCACAGTCCCTCTCCAAGATCCTGGGACCACTGCATGAGGTCTGGTCGCATGAGTGGAGGTGCAGCTGAATGGATCATTCAGAGGAGATGTGATCCCTTTTTTCTATGTGGTCTTGAACAGAGCTCTCTTCTGCCTATCACTATTTTGTTTTTAATATGATAAGAGATAACAGCTAAAATAGATAAAAATTTGATTTTTCCGAATTTCCTGGAGGTTCAGGCCTGTCCCCTGTCTCTGTTTGGCAGGGATGTGCCTGGGCTGCTTGTGCATCTCTAGCTCTTGTCTTGAGTAGGAACCAAGTTCTCTGGAGCCATTGAAGCATATCCACTGCTTCTTTTTGGGTTTATTTCTCTTCAGCCTTTTCTTTTCTGCATCTGTTTTTCCTTTTGTCACGTTTGTAATCTGTATAGAGAGATAATTTGGCATTTTTTTTCTTTGCTCACTTAACATTCTTCCATAGACTTTCTGGCATGTTGTTAGATAATGTCACTTTTTGTGGCTTTAGAGCAGGCCTTTGAATGGCAGAACTGCAGTTTTCCTTCTGTTCCTAGAGCTCAGCATTTAAGTCATTTCTATAATCTCACAATTGTAAACAGTGCTGCAGGGGGTCTTGAACACAAAGCCTTCCTCTTTGAGGGCATTTTCTTAATATAGATTCTCGAAATTAGAACTACCCAGCAGAAGACACACATTTTTTCTATTCTTTCTTTTCTGTGTGTGGTAGCTTTTTATAGGATTTATGGTTTTTACGAGTTAGCACTTATCGGAAGCATTTACTGTAAGGTGGATCCTTTTCTCCCATTTTGGAAAGGCTGGTATAGTATTTCCTTCTAGTAAGGGTGGCTGCATAATTAATACACGGTGTCTAATTCCACTGGGAGTCTTTCCTCCAGCCCATGTGATAATTCTCACTTCTAGCCAAAGACTCTGTGAAACATGGCTTGTGTGGAGCAGCATCACCCCACAGCCAGCAGTATGTGACTCAAGTAAACCAGCAAGGAAGGTGGCAGTCCAAACCAGTGAGCTCCTGGCTGACTCTGGGCTGATGGACTTCGGGAAGAAGGTTGGCAGGACCTCGAGGCTGGGCCGGGAAGACCAGTGCTGGGCACACCACGAGTGTGCACAGACAGCCTTTACCGCCGTGCTGCTGCAGCGGGAGGCAGACATTCCACCAAATGACTTGCCACACTTCTGGCATTAATAGGAGATAGCTGAAGGTCTGGGAATTAAGTCATCTCATAAACATTCAAATTCATGGCAAAATTACTATTTAATTAGGAAAAGATCTGTAACATTGTGCTACTTTTAAATGAAAGCCATTTTGGAGGAATTAAAACTGGGTCATAACATTAGTATAATGTTTTAAAACAAACATTACTAAGACATACTGAGTGTACCCTAATTGATGAATTAAAGACATTAGTTTTGCCTTTGGATACTTAATGTGATTATGTTTTAAACACTGACTCTGAAAATCCACCTCTAGAGTGAAACTGTGCTTCCTTCTTTCTCTGTTGAAGTGAGATGTGGCAGAGGGTAAAAAAATAATGCATGCTCATCCTAAGAAATTTGGAAAAATTAAGTTTTTATCTGTTAAGTGATATGCTAAAATGTCAAATGGAGGTTTTAAAAAAATGAAATCTATCACCCTGAGGTAACTACAATTAATATTTCATTGTAATTGCTTCTTTGGTGTGTTTGTTTCTACTATCTGTATGTTCTTAAATAAAGCTGTGATTATGTTGTAACCAATTTCATATCTTTTGAAATTTAGCATAATAACATAATACATTTCCATGCTATTCATAGTCTTCACAACATAATTGAATAACTGTGTAATTCCTCATCATAGTGAATGGACCTCGGTTCAATGAACAATTTGAGCTGTTTCAGTTTCCTGTCACATGTAATGCTCAGATGAGTATTTTCATGCATTCTGGCAAGTGCCTGTGAGCATCTCACATGATCTCCTTAAATAGACTCCTGGAAGTAGAACTATATGGGAAACGACATTGGAGAACTTTGCTAAAACTTAGGATATAAATAGCCCCAGAAGGTCATAAGCATTTATACTCATACAGCAGGTGATCTCAAGATCATACTTTTTATTACCTATCTCACCAGCATTGTTTTAAGTCTTGAAATTAATGAATGATAAATGGATAACATACTCCCTCCAAAAAAAAAGAAAGAAAGAAAAAAAAAGAAAAAAGAAAAAAAACTAGCCTTGAAAACTGTCTGGATTCATTACAAAAGTAGCTTAATCAACTCTCAGGCAGTCCAGGCTGACTTGAAAGTGATCTGTTAGTTTCACCATAAGGAAGATTTTAAATTAATATTTGATATTGAGAAGAATAAAAGGCTACATTAGAGTGAGCATTAAAATTGTATGGAGTATAATTTTTGTGTGTGATGTAAAGTTGCTTCCTCATGGAGGGCTGCAGAGAGCCATTACGGAGCCATGGCTATGGGCTGTGGGAAATAGCTTGGCCTCCCCCAAGCTTGGGAAAGAATTGCCAGCTGCTGACTATTTCAATACATCCAATACTGTTGAAATTTCAAGATCTCTGCATAATCTATAAATTATTCAATTTGTTGGGGGCTTCAAACTTTAAATTTAAAATATTCTTCCTTCCTACAGACTTACTAATGGAACACATACAGGAAATTCGAACTCTGAGAAAGCGTTTGGAAGAATCTATTAAAACAAATGAGAAGCTCCGGAAACAGCTGGAACGGCAGGGGTCTGAGGCTGACCAAGGTAAGAAAGGACTTTCCCAGGCTAAGGAGTGGGATTGGGTGGGTTGCTCTGTGATGTGTTTGCCTGTAGAGGCTCTCTGTGAACCAGGTGGCATGGAGATGTTGGCCAGCCTCTGGGGTCCTAAACTGCAGCTGGGTCCTCACTGTAGAGGTATAGATAGGGATTCTAAAATAGAATAGAACAATATTTTGCCTTTTCATCATAATAGACCATAAATTATCAGCATTTATCAGTCTGACAAATCTTTCAGGCCAAAGAAGGCCAGCAGTATTCCTACCCCACCACAGTTTGCTTTGAAGGGAGTGGTCTTCCTTGAAAACTGAACACCCATAAGACACTCTTTCACATAGTTCAGAAACCAACTGCTCCACGCTGTACCTGTTAACCCTTCCCTCCCTCCTTTCCTCCTCACTTTTCTTGGTTTCCTTCATAGCTTCATTGTATTGTTTAAGTTGGTTGGGTTGACCTGGGTGTGGATGTAGCTCTTCTGTTGATCGGTTTTGTGACTTTGGGCAATTCACTCTAGTCTTAATTGTTTCAGGAAACAGGGTTTTTCTGATGTTAAATGAGGCAGTATCATGAACAAGGCCTTGCTCAGTGCTCACTTAATAAATAGTTGCTTTTATCACTGTTGGTTTTATTTTACTATTTCATGTAACATGGCCAGTTTAACTTTCAATCTTTTGATGCTCTGCAATGGGTGAGGACCCTGATGCCATTTTAGAGATGAGATCACCGAGTTCTAGAAAGGTAGTACTCGTTGGTAAAACTCAAGACTTGGACAGCAGTCCATTTCTTGTTGCTCTATAGTTCACACCATAAGGCAGCTTCTGGGAGTTCTGGGAGTACTACAGTTCCTGCTACGGTTTGCAAGAAGCTTCCAATCCTCCACCTGGGCTTCCACTCATCCCATGCATCCTTCATCCTCCTCCCTCACAAGGAGGAAATTTGATTAATTTGAGTTATTAGTTGTGTCAAACACGGGGAAAAAAAAAATACATGCCTAGACCTTTGATGTCCACTCTTAGTAATGCCTGAGTTAGATTCATTCTGTTTTACATTTTCCCCAGCAAATCCAATTATAGAATTATTTGGGGGTTCAAATGGCTACCCGCTGCAATGGAGCCCAAATGGCTCTGGAGAGTAATTCCCTCTGACAGGGAAGTTTACAGAAAGGCACTCATAAAGTATTCACCATCGTGGAAAGACGTACTGTTCTCACCATGCTGTCACAGTTTCTGGAAAGACAAAACTAAAAGCAGTCCTGCCCCCCCCCCCCCATCTGAGATGCTCATCTTGGGGACAGGTCTGAAAAGGGCAAGACTCCTTATGATGTCAAGGGATAATGTTGTCAAAAACTGTTACCGTATGCCTTAGAGCCTCCAGCTCACTGCCAGATGTCTGGGCTAACTGTGGAGGTGGTACTCAAAGCAAAGTCTTGCCTCATAGTATCCAAATAGTCCTCACTAGGTCAGTTGGGCCTAGTTAGGCTTAGTGAATCAGGGATGTTTTATGGCCTATTGTTTATTTATTTTCAAGTAATACCTTGGCATTGATCAGTGTCGATGTTGGGATTTCTGATGCTTGTTCTCTTGGGGCCTCACTCTCCATTCATCTAGATACTAACACTGATGATAACCACGGAACAACAGCATGGGTGTTTTTATTGTGCTAACCAAGACTTGAGGGGAGTTAGGCAACTTGCCTAATGCCTTGCAACTATTAAGAAGCAGGAGATAGGCAGGAACTCTGGAATGATCCCAGAGTTCACGGGGATAAGTAGAGGAAGATGGTGGGAAGAGATATTTGTGAATAAAAGCTAATCTGATTTCATTTTGTATGACTCACTTGCTGCAGAAAAACTTCTGTGGAATGGGAAGAATATTTCCAGGACAGCTAGCCACACCTTGTTTTTAAGGGATGTGGACCTACACCACAGGCACTTATTTCTATATACCAGGGTGCTTTCTGCTGTAGGTAGCTGGAAAGAAATGTGACAAGGAAGCTATGTAAACAAGGGGTGTTTGTTTATACTTCCATTTATCACAAGAACCCCAGAGGCAGATAGCTCTTGGGCTGACTTCCGTGGTGACTATTTAGTATCAGCATACCATCCTCCTAGGACAGTGTCCAAGGTATGGGAAGGAAGAGCCTGGGGCTTCCCTCTTCTCTAGTGCAGAATCTCCTTGAAGCCCTCAGCAAGCTTCACCTAGGTCTCACTGGTTGCCAGAGACCCCTGACTGTGTCCTCACCTGGTGTTGGGAGCACAAGGATATGGCATTTTGGTTGTGGTGTAGTAAGTGAACTGAGTCAGTACAGAAACTAGGAGGGAAGCATCTGGCTGCCACATAGAGATGACACTGGGCACACCGTAAGTGCTCAGAGGCCAGCTCTGAATGGAACACTATAATGGTGCAGACAGATGTGCAGAGGGGAGTGCTGAGGTTGGGAGGCCAAGGAGGTGCCCAGCAAGAGGCATCCCCTAGATTGACTGACATAAAGCAGTAAAATGTCATCAGATAGACAGCAGCTTGGTAAGGTATTTACAGAAGAGGATATGTCCTCTCATCTGTCTAATTCTAGACCCCAACTCCAGCATGTCCACTCATAGGAGGGAAATTAAGTCAGGAATTGATAGAGGATAGTTTTGACAGGGGAAGTGCGTGTGGCGAGCACACAAGTCACCTGGTTACCTGCATTTTCTGGACACTGGGGTCTGAGTGGAGAGAGAGTGGAGTATGGTGTGGTACTGGAGCAGAACAATGGAGGGTCTTGAATTTGAGACTGAGAAGTTTGATCTTGTGTTTCATTTGGACATTTTTTCGTAGTGGTAGGCCACCAGATACGTTTCAGCATGAAATAGCAGTGAAAAGACTGTGCTTTGATGATACATGTGCATTGGTACACACACATCAGGGAACGAAGCTAGTCACGGTGCTGAGGCCTAGAGGACAGGAGAGAGTCTGCCTTAGTCGGAGCATTCTGGAGAAGAGTCAGCAGCTGTGGTTGCCTGCTTGGACAGGAGGACAAGGGGAGTTTAGGATAGCTCCCAGGCGCAAGCCTCGGTCACATCTCCTAAGACAGGGAGAGGGTGAGAAAGACCAGAGGGTACAGAGTCACACTGAGCTGCTTCAGAGTCAAGGCCAAGGCCTAAGAGGCAGTTAGTCATGATGGTTGCTACCGTCATCTCTCACTCAGCTGTGGTTCATCCTTGTTCATCTTGAGGGCAGCTGGGATATGGAGGCCTCCTCTGCCTCCACTTTAAGCTCACTTTCCTTGCCCTTCAGGCTCTGGCTGTATGTTACATGGTTCATGAGGCTGGTTTTTGTTGCATGCTGTATTTCTTCATTGTTTAAACATGTTTCCTAGGAAGATTCATCCATCCTGCCTGGAGGCTGTCTGTAAATCACCATTCATGTGTGTTCTTATAGGTTCCATAAATGCTGCTTACGGCTCAGAGCTGCACAGCTCTCTGACGTCAGAGATACATTTCCTGAGGAAGCAGAACCAGGCCCTCAGTATGATGCTTGAGAAAGGGTCCAGAGGTAAGAAATCAGGGGCCACCTGCAGCCTGAGTCCCGAAGCCCTTGTGTCAAAGGATATCCAGAGCTGACACCCTAGAGTCCAATGGCGTGGGTCTGACAGTTGTCTGTCTTTAACTGCACATCACCTATGGGGCATTCCTGTTTTATAGCGAAGAAAACTAGGGCACAGATTGGTCAAGAAATGCCTCACCTAGCTGTTGTAACAACTAGAGTATAAAGCCCCCAGAGCAGTGTCTCTACTAGGGCCTCAGTACATGGTACTATATTCTCTCGTCCCATCATGACTGAGGAAGAGAGAAGCGCTGGAAATTTATTATTGCCAAATCTCAACTGGATATTTTCTCCTACCAGTGAAGTTTATCCATCAATTCTTATAAAGATCCTTAATTCCTTTCTTGGAGCTTAACTTCTGAAGAGCTTTTACTTATGGTATCATTCATACTTAGAATGATTCTAGAGTAAGGGAGTATTAGCGCTGTTTCTCAGGTAAGAATTCACAGCCCAAGCAATTGCCCTGATGTGGTCACTGAGCCAGAGGTGCTCCAGCTGCAATGTAGGCCAGGTTATCCCACAATCCTGGGGGATATAGATACTGATTTTGCCTTAAGAGTCAAAATTTGGGCTCATGCAGTTCATTATTCATTCATCTGCCTTTCTCTACCCTGTCCTACAGGGGGGGCTTGATAAACTGATACAGAATAAACAAGTCCTGTGTTTTGCACCAGAAGACTATAGTCTGATGGGTAAAATGGGCAAACCTGTAGCAAGGAGGAGTGAAGCCTGCTGTGATAAAGGCAGGCCAGAGAGTGGCAGGACCCTCACTCAGCTCAGAGACCCTAGTCCTCAAGGGTCAAGTCTAAAAAGGAAAGGAATGATTACCCAAGGTGCCTAAGGATGAGAGGAGAATAGACAAGGCCTAGGTGAGGGAGGAGGAGAGTGTGAACCAGTCAGGAATGATGTGGCTGTGCTGATGTCATGTGGACCAGCAGGAGCCCCAGCATACATGGCAATATTTGAATTATGGTTAAGAGCAGATCCACATCCTGGCTGTGCCCCTTCCTGTCTATATGGCTACAGGGAAGCCTTAACCCTATCTCTCATCTGTTTCTCATCTGGAAGATGGGGAAATTCACAGTATGCTGCAAAGACACAGGACATTGAAACATGTGAGGGCTTGCTGTAGTGCTGTACAGTTAATGCTGGGATGTGTCACCATTACCATTCCTTCAGCTCTTGTATGGTTCTTCCTAGGCCTGGGCTAATAATGAGCCTGTACAGAGAGCAACTCAGCATCCTCACCCTGGCCCAAGGGAGGAAGCTGAGGCACTGAGGAGGGTCACAGCCAGCAAGTGGAGAAGCTGCCTGAGAACTCAGTCACTCTGCCTCCAACTAGGCCTTCTTGTCTCCTGAGCCTCCAAGAGTATTTTATTCCTCCATGGGGCTCTGCAGGAGGTTTGCTGCTCCCCACAATCACTGACTCTGGGCTCCTGCCTGTTGCTCTACCCACCATGTATACTCTCTAAGGCAAAGTAACAGGTTTTCAAGGCACATTATGTAATAGAAAGTTAAACAGCCCCCTTTCATTCTAGTGATGTTTAATCTGCAGCCTTGATATTGACAGATTTATCTGCCTAAAATGCATAAGATAATTGGAATGCCGGAGCCATAAATGCCAGATTAAATCTCATTCTTTTCTGTATTCTTGGAGTGTGTGAGCTGAAGTGCTGTACCAGTGTAATAAGGTTGGAGAAAACAAATGGAATCCCTTCTCATTTTGGTATTTGCAGATAAACAGAAAGAGAATGAAAAATTACTTGAGTCCCTGTCCAGGAAGGTGGCAAGTCTTGAGCACCTTCAGCTAGAGTACACCAGTGTAAAGGAAGAAAATGAAAGGTTGCAGAGAGACATCTGTGAGAAGGAGAGACACAACCAGCAGCTGACCCAGGAGGTCTGCAGCAGCCGCCAGGAACTGAGCAGGTGGGCTCTAGTCAGGTGTCCCTGGTGGCCTGCTATTCTTGGGGATGTGATCATGGCACTAGGCACAGTGTCTCCAGCCCTAGTGTGCAGAAACAAGTACTGTCAGCTGGGCATAAAATGTATGAGGAATGGTCCTCTAAAGGAGGAGGAGAATGCTGGGGGTGGCTGGCATTTTCACCTAGGGTGGTCAAGGAAGGGCTTTCTAAAAAGACCCCTTTTGAGTATAGACACACAGTGAGCATGTGAGAGCTGAGACTGTTGGAGATGACCATGTTTGACAGAAGGCTCATAGACCCTAAGACAGAGTTGCTGTGGCAAACCAGAGAAGGTGCTATGCTTAGCTGTTGTAGGAGCTGAGAGAAGAGAGGAGGGTGGATCCTTAATCGTGCTTTGCTGCTAGCCCTATAAAGACTCCAGTTTTGCTCCAGATGGCATAGGCCACTGGGAGACTCTGAGTGAGCCAGGGATATGCAAATCTACTCATTATCCCTCTTAGACTCTGCCTTATTCCATGTGTCAACACACAGGCCTGTCTGTCCTTTCTGAGTGACCACCCTCATCCCTGCCCAGGTGCCATCAGACACCTTCCTTTAGAATGGCTGGAAAGGTTACTTAAGAGAAGGTCTATTAAGCATGAGACATAGGATATGTGGGAACTGGGAGCTGTGATGGAACTCTTAAAAATGCATGTCTCAGCACATTTTGTCCACACTCTTACTGAGATGGCCTGGTCCTGCCCTGTGGGAACTGGATAAGCCTCCTGGAGGAAGAATTTACCCTTCCTCCCATACTGGGACTGTTTCAGGGTACAGGAAGAAGTGAAGTTGAAGCAGCAGCTGCTCTCCCAGAACGATAAGCTGCTGCAGTCCCTCCGAGTGGAGCTGAAGGTGTATGAGAAGCTGGACGAGGAGCATAGGAAGCTACAGCAAGGTACTGTGTGCTCAGGGGCCAGGACTGAGACATCTCAGGGCTATGAGCTCAGCCCAAAAACTGTTCGATGGGTGTGGGAAGATAGCTCTTGAAACAAACTCTTTGGCCCACTCTTTGTTTTTGAGGTAGGGTCTTTCTGTATAGCACAGACTGGCCTTCATTTAAAAATCCTCCTGCCTTAGCCTTACAGGTATACATCACCATAACTGGCTTTTGGCCAAGCTGACGTCTGGAGTCTCATTTCCTTCATCTCAGCTTGTTCTGACTTCACCAGAACTGGGTCAGTTACAGCCTCTGTAAGCAGGGCTCTCAGTATCCACGTCATGGGGCTGTGAAAGTCAAATGAGGGCATTTATTAAAACATTCAAGCCACATTCCTGGCACATAGTAGGCATCCGAGAAGTAACTTTGTCATAGATTCCCTGTCCTCCATCCAGCAGATATTCCAAAGTTGGACATTGCTCTTAGGTGCTTGACTCTGCTTCTAGAGAACACAGATCAGAATGCCTGACTGTAAGGTCTAATGTTTGAGAGTCAATTTGGAGGCACAGTGGGGGGTTTTCTAAAACTAATTTTCCAGATGGTTTCTCCCTATTGAAAGTTTATCTAGAAAGGGTCATCTCTCAGCTTTTGTTTCTTCTCAAGTTGCTTCTCTTGTTCTTGCTATTGTGCCTGCCTTTTTAATATACTGTAGCCCTTAAAATCATCCCCTTTCATTCTATAATTCTGGTCCAAATAGATTTTATTACTACTAGACATAATTTTGGGGTTTGGTGTGCAATTTGCTAGGCTTTTATGGCCAGAAGTGAAATTAATTTCCAGCTCTTACTTAGCCTGTGGAATAGCAGCAATTAAGTCAGCCAATATTTTTGTTTTTAAAGTTGAGTTGTTATTTTAAATTGTACCTAGTTCCTAGGAGGGGGCTGGATGATGGTTGTGGGTTGAAATGCCCTTGAGTCTCTTTGATGGCTGACCTTTGATCTTGGGAAATGTCAAGGCTTCCCTTTGCGTATGTCTGCAGAAGCCCAAGGTGAGGCATCTGGAGAAGGCTGGAAGGGGCCTGATTCTTTCAGCAACCTGCATGGCCTCCTGACAGAGATACAGGCTCTCCGTGACCAGCTAGAAAGGAGCATCCAGAATAACAGCACCCTGAGGAGCAAGCTGGAAGAGCAGCTGTCACAGGGATTGAAGAAGGCCCAGGAAGGGGCCCTCACTGTGGCTGTCAAGGCCCTGTCTGTCACCGAGTGGTCCCTTCAGCTGGACAAACACGGTAGGGGACTTCTCACTCTGTGGATGTTCTGCTCTATGGGTCTCTATGGTATGTGGGCTTCTGAGTGCTGCCCTTCCGGCTGCTCTCAGCTCTCCTCTCAACGCTGTTGCATGTTCTCTGACTGACTAGACACTGGGTTTTCCCGAATGGAGTTAGGGCTTCCAGTGGCCCATGCTGTCTCCAGTCTTGCTGCTTCATCCCACTCACAACTCACCAAGGCCTTTTCATTATCTTGCCTCTTTTTTTTGTTTTGTTTTTTTGAGAGAGGGTTCCACTGGCTATCCGGGAACTCTCTCTCTATAGACCAGGCTGGCCTCGAACTCAGAGACCCTCCTGCCTCTGCCTCCCAGTGCTGGGATTAAAGGTGTGAGCCATGGCTGTCCAACTCGTGTTTTGTTTTTTGTTTTTCAAGACAGAGTTTCTCTGTGTAGCCCTGGCTGTCCTGGAACTCGCTCTGTAAACCAGGCTGGCCTCAAACTCAGAGACCTGCCTACCTCTGCCTCCCAGTGCTGGTATTCAAGGTGTGCACCTCTACACCCCACTCTCTTGTCTTTAAATGAGATCCCAGACCCCTTACTCTGACTTTCATCATCATGTAAGGCCTTGGAAGCTTCCTGGTAACAGGTGGGTCTGATTTGCTTTGCTTGTGTACTTGTATAGGGTTAGAGATGCCTGGGAAGGGGCAGAGGATAAGGCAGCCTTGCCACACACACCCTGGGGGCTGGAACCAACCAGCAAGCAGCTCACACATGGGCTTCCAAGTGACTGGATTATTGTCTGTTACTTTACCATTCCTCTGTCGGTTTGGAGTTCTAGTTTAAAAAAAAAAAAGGTAGCATGGCTTTTTCTGTTAAGCAGTATTGTTAGGATAAAACCCACTAGGGTTTTACCTCAGAGGATTTGGAGGTCTTATCAAAGTATCTTTGCCTGGAGTACCATTACTTCACATCCCTAGTGGGGCATGAGTGGAAGAAATTTGCATGGGAGATCACAAGACCTGAACATATGCATTGCTCTGCCACTGGCATGCTGAGTTATCTCAGTCTCTTGGTGTTTTTCTTTAAAAAACAAATGACAGCACTTGCTCTGCCCACCAGGCTCTTAAGAGTTAGGTAGCTTCTCAGGTGTGAGAGTGCTTCTTGTATTATGGACCTCTGGTAAAGTGTTTGAGATGTATTACCTCCAAGTTCTGTTGCAGGTCACTTTCCTCTCATGTTCAGGTCACTATAGCAGCTTCCGCACTGACTCCTCCAGTCTAAAACATAGACCTCAACCTAACATTGCCCCACCTTGAGTCATCACTTAGCTCTCAGGGTACAAACCCTGTGTCCTGTTATAACTTCCTCTGTACCCAGACCTTAGCTACAGGAACTGTGTGCCTTCTCCCTGAATGATGACTCATGCCTGCATCCTTGTACCTGCTCAGTACTCTGCTTGGCTATTCTTCCCCTCCTTTCCATGGGACACTGAAAAAGTCCTAAAAGATAATTCAGATGCCAGCTTCTGGGATGCCATATTGGGGATAGCCCCCTCACCTGAACTCCCCATCTCAGTGCTTCCCTCCCTTATCCCTGACCACCCTGAGATGAAGTTGACTCTTCACTGTTTTGACAGGAGGGCTCTTTGAGAAAGGGCTCTGGGCCTGGCTACTCTGTTACCTGGTGTCTACACCAGGTACCGGGGAGTGAATGGAACATACATGGTCCTGGCTATAGGACTGTGTGCAGAGAAGGTGTGAGTGAATGTTTTCCTTCTGAAATGAATGGATGCGTGTGAGATACTCTACCATGTTCTAATTTCATCCTTTCTTAGTGCTAATGATGGTAAAGCTGAAATTTTCCTTTCTTGTTCGGTTTTGTTGTAGACAGCAACAAATGTCCTGAGGCCAGTGATAATTCATTTGATTTGTTTGAATCCACTCAGGCAATGGCACCTAAATCAGGTACAAACTGGGGAGCTGCAGTAGTGTTGGGTATGACATTAGGGCTGTTGAAATAGAGGAGGAGGAGGTTCCTGGAATCCCTGGCTGCTGGATTTCAGGGTCTCTGGGGTTTGACTTCCGCAGTAGTGGATGGCCTCATCCCTCTGCAGTTGGGTGACCACACAGATGAGTCATTGCCTCTGAATTAGGCTTTAAAATGCTCCCATTGTCTAATTTTCACCAGTCTAGGCCCCCTCAAGACTCAAGAGTGCAGATGTCTCTTTAAAATGCCTCTCAGCTGCCCCAGTCAGAGACAACCAGGTGAAAAAGCAGCTGGATTTTCTACCTGCATAATGTTGGCTTCCTGCCCAGCCTGGCTCATGTCACCTCTTCCAGGGAGCCTTCCTTGACTTCTCTCCTTTGCTCAGACAGTTGTTTTCCCTTGAGCTCTGGCTCGCTCTCACTGTGCGTTCATACTTCTTACAGCCTCAGTATTCCCATAGACCCTGAGCTATTGTCATGCAAGTGAGAGCATGGCTCATCTTGGCAGTCTAGGATCTGCTACAGAGTGGGTGTTCAATAGACACTGGTTAAGTTGATTTCACTCTTTGACCAACGTGGGGTAACATAGCTCCACGAACACAGATGCCACCCCGAGTACATCTAACATTTGCCTCTCCTTTTGTAGCTTCTGAGGCTCCTCTGCTCTCCGGAACTGATGCTGACTCCCTCTCCTGTGACAGCAGCACTTCTGCCATCAGCCCCCCTTGCATGCCCTGCCTGGTTGCTGACCACCATGTGTGGGCCAACAAGAGTGGCCACCATATGCTGGGTCTAATTGAGGACTATGATGCCCTCCAGAAGCAGATCAGCCGGGGCCAGAGACTGCTTGCCAAGATGGACATTCAAACTCAAGAGGCTCTGACCCCCACAAGTCAAAAGCTGGAGCCAAAGGTAACCTGAGTGCAGGGCTGGTGGAGGGAGACACTTCCTGCTCTCAATAAGTAGAGTAATCTTCTCTGGAAGATTCCTAATACCCTGAACTTCAGTAAAGCCCTAAAAAGAAGGAGTCAGAAACTGCTGGACATGAAAGCCCAGAGGTGATGGGGGCAGTTTGTTGGTGATCAGTGGACAGCATGTTGAGATCATACCCTGGGTTACTATGGCCACTGCTCAGTGAAGTGCTGCACTGCTATGTGACTTCTCTTTTCTCTCCAGTCTCTCAGTCACCCTTTGTCCATCTGTCCTCTTGTATCTAGTCACTTGACCCCTCCACCTACATACCATCAGGGCAGACTTGTCTGCTGGGCTTTAGGGCTGCTGTGAGCAGTTCCAGGTCCCAACCTTCATGCACACTGTACGAGACCTGACCAGGGTGTACCCTTCCACACTGAGCTCACATCTTGACTGTGCCATACGGTAATTTCCTACAGCCACTCTGTGATGCATGTGTTCCTGAGAGATGTTCTTTGTCCACCTTAAGGTCATCTTCCTGCAGAAGAGTGTGTGTGTGTGTGTGTGTGTGTGTGTGTGTGTGTGTGTGAGAGAGAGAGAGAGAGAGAGAGAGAGAGAGAGAGAGAGAGAGAGAGAGAGAGAGAGAGAGAGAGAGAAAGTGAGTGTGTGTGTATGAGTGTGTATGTGTGTGTTTCCTCGGAACAACCCTGTGAAGGAGGCGATATCTGTTCATTGTAGAGATGCTGGAAACTGACTGTTCTCAGTCCTGCAACCAACATGCTCTCTGTTGTGACAGTTTTGCCTTTCTGGACAGTGCTGGCCGACTGACTCCACTTCTCCTTGGGCAGCAACTCTGAGGACTTCTGGTTGCTGGGCTGACTTCAGTATACCCACCATTGGTCACCACTCTTTCCCCGACATGTCCCACTCTGAACAGGCAGGGCCACAGCTTGCAGTTCCTGTTCCCCACCGTATCTGTCCCCAGCCTGCTTCTCCTGACTCCCCCGGCTTGGGATTCCCCATCTCTAACACCCTCTTCTCCCTACCTCATCCTGGAATCCTCCTCATCTCAAGCTGCCTTTTATCACAGACTTTTGTGTCTGACAAACATGAGTCATCATGTGCCTAACAGACACAAGTCATGCACTTCCTCCAAGGCACCAGGTGAGAAATGGTAGTAGACCTTTGAGCTTCCATTGGTTAGCACTTCTGGAGCCCACTTTTGAGGTTTCTTTTCCTTTGCATGCATATGTAGGTATGGTGTACATGTATATATGTATTATATATGTGATCACCTGTGTGTGGTCACATATATATGTGCAGATGCATATTCTGTGTAGAGGTCTGATGTTGACATCGACTCTCATTGTTGTCTGCATTATTTTTTGAGGAGGAGTTTCTCTATTGAACCCAGAGCTTACTGGTCACTAGTGTAGCTAACCAGCTTGTTTGAGGGTCAGGGTCCCCTAACTCTCCCTCTGTAGTCCTTGGATTATAGATGGCTACCACACATGCCAAGCTTTTGCATGGTTCTTGATCAAATTCTGACCGGCATGCTTGCTCAGCAAGCACTTTATCCACTGAATCATTTCCTCAGCTGCTCTGGATTTTTACTGAAGACACCTGAGTTTCCTGTGGTATTTGCTTTGGCTTTGTGTTGGGCTTTGCTTTTTTTGTTTTACTATATTTAAGAATCAGATTTGCATTTTATCTTCTACTAGATGGTAAGCTCCATGAGAGAAGGAATAGTGTTTTTATGGAACATTAAATAACCAGTACCTTGTCCCCTTAAGCCTTGTATAATATTGATAAATAATATTGAATAAATTAACACTAATAAGATTCCTGTTCTTTTCTGATAAAAATACTTGTTTTGAAAGCTAAAAATTATAGAAAAGCATAAAAACAAAATGTCTCTTCAAGTACTGCTTAAAAGTCTGCACTTAAATTGTGTGTGTGTGTGTGTGTGTGTGTGTGTGTGTGTGTAATAAACATACAAAAATAAACATGCTTTTGGGACACTCATAAAGTTTATCAAATAATCAGAAATACGAGGTTCATATATTTCAGCTACATGGTATTAATACTTTTCCTTTTGAGCCCTTGCCTTTTCAATGGCTGCCAATAAGCTACTGTAGACATAGCATGGACTGTTCTCTTTCACTGTCTGTGGGCATGTCAGCTGCACCGAGTCATCTTTTTGTACAAATCTCTGACTATATTTTGACTAGATGTAAAGTGGGTTTCCCAGTTTATAGGCTGTGAAGGTTTTAGGAATCTTGATAACTGTTAGCATGTTGCGTTACTCTCTAGAGACAGCTTGTGTCTATGGTTTTGAGCTAATATCTGTCTCAGTACACCTTTGTCTTTATTGAATAATATTCATATTTTTGTCATTTTGCTATCTAAACAGGTATGTAGATTTATATTTATCAGTTGCAGTAAGAAATGCTTTTCACTTTCCGCTTCCTCTTCTTTTTTATCTCTCCTCTCTGCACCACATTCCTTCTTCCCTCTTGCCTTTGATTGACACCTCTCCCCATGTGAGTATACCTGCAGCACAGAGAGGGATTGAGGTTTCAAAGGCCCCTGACACCATACATTCTCAGTAAGCTGTCTGCGGCAAATATAGCAGTGTTGTGCCCAGGGCTGTGTTGCTGCCATTTGCTCTATGGTGATCTGGATGGTGCTACCATGGGTTACTAATCATGGTTACTGACTGGGCTAAACTTACGGCCAAAATTCTCTTCTAATATACAGCTCACCAGTGTCACGTAATCCCAGATCCTGATCATCATGTAAAATAGGAGCCCTAGTCTGAAGCCTTCTGCCTGTTAAATTGTGCTTGTCTGGGAGTGATCCCTGTCAAGGTGGCATGTAATGGCCTTGTTATCCTTTGTAGGGTCCACACTCTGTGCCTCTGAGCAAGTTTCTCTCCATTATGAACATTGCCAAGCTGATCCTGGAAGAAGCCTCAAGATTGCTGAAGCTCTTCTGGAGGGTCTCAGTCCCCACAGATGGCCAGTGTTCTCTTCACTGTGAGCAGGTAGGTGATCCCACATGCTCAGAGGCTCGAGTACACCACAGAGGCCTGAATCTCTGTTTATTTTATTACCAGTTCAGGACTGACCCACAGCTAATGTGCCCCACCTTGAGGATATGTCAGAGAGCAAGGTACCAAGGGCCATACTAAATTCTTACCTAATTCCAAGCATGCCATTATTGAGTGGGATCCCATTCACACTTTGTACATGAAAAGAAACAAGTTCAGGGCCTGGGTTGAAGGGCTGATATTAAAGCATACATATGTGAACTCTGGGTTTGTCCTTGGTTTTGATAGGTTTTGCATGTCAGCTTGTCCTTATGGACCAGCTTGCTCATATTCCTAGCAGCACCTTGCACTTTAGCTATCTCTATCTGGACCTTCTGATCTATTGATGGCTTCCACTGGATTTTAGTGAAAAACTATTTTAACTATTTGAGAGTGAAAGGTCAGGAGCTAGGCAGGTGGAGCCTTCTCTTGCCTTTTATCAGTGGGGCTCATGTGTGTCCTGGCACAGTGTTCAATACTCTGGCCAATCACAAGCCTCCTTGAGAGAGAAGCAAGCAGGAAAAGGATAGTAGAGCTCTGCTTAGCAGCCCAGTGGATATTTTCTACTTTATTTGGCTGGATGGACAGATGTTTTCCAAAGGTGAGCAGGAAGGCAGAAGGGAAGTTTGCATTTCAGGTCACCCCTCATTTAGTTTTGGCAGCTCTCAGACCTCCAGAACCAGACAATGGGGTTGTTTGCATGGAAAGTTCCCATGACGTGATTGTTCTGGGGAGGAATTTGGATACACTAAGCTCAAGGATGTTCATAATCATTCGTGTGGCATAGGGCAGTCATTCCAAGCCCACTTGTAGTTGGTGGAGCATTGGGTGAAAGATGAGTGATATCATATGAGACCACTTGAGCTCTAGCCTTACTGGCTTTGCTTTCTCTGAAGCCACGGACTCTTTTCCATTGGAGGCTTGCATGACACAGAGTCTGCCTGCTGTGTATGTCCTGTGCCTCTCTGCTGGCTGCCTCTTACCCTCGAGTTTTACATGTTACATAAATAGAGGGGACTCCTTGATCGCTCAGCCATAGCATCATCTTCTATTTCATCGAAGCCCTTATCACACATTGTAATTATATATTTGTTTGCTTTAATGCCTGTCTCCCTGTTTTCCTTCAGGGTCTGTGTCTGTTTTGTTCATGTTTTTTAATGAATGAGTGACTAGATGGATGAATGAATAATTTCTTTCCACTCTCCAAAATCAGTGCCTGCTTTAAATTATTTTTAAGGTAACATGTCTGAGCTAAACAGTTTACCATCAGTGCAATGTTTTTGCCCTTAGCAGGCAGAAGCAGCTGTTTGTTAAGTGGACAGAATCCAGTTTGTGTCTAATACATACACACACACACACACACACACACACACACACACACACACACACACACGCTAAATTTGTAGCCCTGTTGATCGTCTTCCTTGCAAATCAGTCTGGTGACTATCAGTCTTTGTGACGATTCACCCTTCTTCCTGAAGGTTTCTCAGGTAATTGATTATGTTTGTGTCAGTGTCATAGGATTTCAGAGCTGAGGAGGACCTCAGAGATGCACCGATGCGGTTGCTGGTGTACATGGACTGACCCCTGTGTGGTGGGAAGTTGCTTCTGGGCACGTTTCTTTTTTCTGCCTGTTCTTCATGTGGCACCTTTTGCTTAGTGTGTGTGAAGCAGACTTCTGAGTTTATAGCAGAAAGCCTAAGTACTTGACAGCCTGCTCTTTTCTCTGTGTTGTTTATTTGCCTTTATATTTAATTCATTTCCCCCTTCAGCCCCTAGCAATGCTCTGGAAAGTGCATCAATTTATCTGAGAAATGTATATGAAGGGTTGCCAAATGTAGACATATCCTTAAAACAGGAGACTCATAGGACTGTGATGGCTTAGCTTGGAGGGTCAGGGGTAGAAGATGGTTTTTCTAATCAACACTGTTTTGTAGAATTGACTTTAGAGCCATATAAAACTTTATATAACTATAAATAGAGTTAATCAAAATGGGAGTGAGGGAGCAATGTCTGAAAATTCATAGCAGTAGAAAATCAGCCAGCCATACTGTGTATCGCTGGGGACATGGCCATGGGAGCAGACATGCCAGTGATACACCACACTGGTTTGAGACTTCCTGAAAGCACACAGTTTTCAATGGTTTTCAGTGGTTATGTTGTTCGCAGACACTGATATTAATAATCTGGTACATTCCTGTTGTAAGATAACTGTAAATTCTTTACATTTCTTTATTTTTTTATGTGTGGGCGCATGCTTGTGCACTAGCATGCAGGAGGAAGTCAAAGGACAACCTGCAGAAGTCAGTTTATTCTTTCCACCATGTGGGGTCTGGGGCTTAGCCTTAGGTTAGTAGCTTTGGTAGCAGGTTCCTTCGTCTGTGATGTAAGATAAACAATGCGAGATTTCATTAGGACCTGAGAGTTTTTCTAAAAGAACAATAAATATGAAATCATAGAAATGAAAACCATATAATCCTAAATTTGAATTATAAACATAAAAATGAACTCTTGATGCATTTTCTGTTTTAAAAATTGACTGAATCCCTCCACATAAAAGGCTGTAGAAATAATTGGATTCAGAGCAGCAAGCCCACTAGATATCCTAATGCTGGTTCTAAGGGCCTCTTTCCAGGGCTTGGGCCAGGGGTCCTGCAGGAAATGCCTTCTTTCAGGTCTGGGCAGAAACACAAGATAAGCTTAGAACATATAACATCCTAGTGAGGAAGAGGGAGGTGGATCCTGGACTTGCACCATAGCATCCCCTGGAAGTTTTTGAGAAGGCGGCTGCCAGGGCCTCATTTCTGCCAGCCTGGAGTGTCTGTTAACACTCACTCCCAGGAGCTTTGAGAACCACAGATTAAAAGAAAGTAGCTTGTAACAACAGAGTTCTTGTTTGGCTGCTGAGATGAATGGATTGTTTTTTTGTTGTTGTTTTGTGTTTTTTTAAAGAAGTCTGTCTTTGGTTATTTTTCAAGATTTGATAATAGACTTTAAATAGATTGAGCATTCCTAATACAATTGCTTTACAAGTCTGGTATCTGGGGTTTTGTGTCCTCAGATGAGTCTTACTCAAATAGGACTCAGGAGTTATCTTCACTTTCTAGGTGTGCTAATGCTATCACAGGTTCAAAAAAACTTTTTAAGAGATGTATTCTAAAATATTTCATAAATGAAATAACATGGTCAGTTTCAAAATGATTTTGGAGGGAGGCTAATCAGTGTGGCCTTGAATTGATAGTTGCTGGTTCTGGGTGGGTTCCTGGAGATTCCTGTCCAATTCTGTCGACGTTTATAGGTATTTGAAATGTTCATCATAAAAAGGAAAAGGATAACCAAGAATAAGCAGGAAAAGGAAAACCTACCCCAGAAGCCAGACGAAGCACTGATTGCATGTGTGGCCTCTGGGAGGGGTGTCTTCCAGTCCTATTTGTTGGTCTAAATGCCTGCTTGGTGCCGAATATACTAGTTACACTAAAATCTTATCCCTTATTGTGGCCTCAGGTACTAAGTTTTCTTTTTCTTTTTTAATTCACAAATAGAGTATATTTGGACAAATAGGTCAAGGTGTCATCATTCATTTTTTCAAAAATTAGCATATTTTTATATTTAATTGACGAAATTATACATTTTTATGGAACATGCTGTGAGGTTCCAATGCATGTGTACAATGTGTAACAGTAAGATCAGGATTATCGCCATACCCACGGTTTATCATTTCCTTGGGTGGCCATCATTCAGAATCCTCCCTGTTAGCTGGAGTTGCACATTCTTAGTCCTATTTTCCAGAAGCAGGAGCCAACACTTAGGATGTCACATGACTTGCCTCAGACTTGTGCAGCCAGGAAGTGGCAGAACTAGGCTCCAGAATCTTGCTGTATACTTTTGTCATGAGATGAACGGGAAGATTTAAATCCAGTGGAACAGCAGACATAAATATTTAAATGTCCTTGTTTTAAGTGCTAGCTTGAAGATATACAGTGTTAGGTGAGTGCTAGTAAGCCATGGCCTGCAAACTGGAGACTGGCACCTGCTCTTCGATAGGCACTGGTACTCAGAGAAAAGAGAAGAGCTCTTTGCTGGTTGGGATCATTGCTGCCATCTGTCATGACATGGCTTCCTGAGCTCCCAGTAGGGAAGGGGTGCTAGCTGAAGTGTTAAATCAGCATTGTAGCTTTAAAGAATATATGAATAGGGCGAGGGAGATGGCTCAGATGGAAAAGTACTATAGAAGCATGAGGGCCTGAGCACCCATGTCAAATCTGGGCCTGAAAGTGTACGTCTATGACCCCAGCATTAAGGTAAGGTAGTGGCAGAATTGAATGACTCCCTAGCTGAAGCAGTGCAGTAAGCTTCAGGGTCAGTGAGATACCCTGCCTCAAAAAATAAGATGGAGAGCAATGAAGAAAAACACCCAGTGCTGTTCTCTACGCAGCTACAAGCACATGCCCACATACACACAAGAACATGTATAATACACACATATGTGTACACAGGGGGGAGGAAGAGAGAGAGAGAGAATATACCTTTTCAGACAGCCTGAGGTCATATCCCTTGGAAATACTAATGTTAATGTTTTATGCCATATCAGTAGATACATCTATGTAGATAAGCTGTTCAGTTTTATGAACAGTTGTTGTTTTTGGTTCCTTTATCACTAATTATAATCATCTATCAATAAAGTCCTGAAACATCATTTTAGCTGCAAAATTATTCCTTCCTATTTAAGCCCTATGCTGAGCTGACTATAGAAAGTGCAAAGAGATGAACCAGGCAAGCTAGGAAAGGACCATCCTCCCCCAAGACTGCCTTCTGGGCTTCCACCATACCTTTTTAATCTCACTTCACTGTGGTGTGGAAGATGAGCCAGGCATTGCTATTTCAGTGTAACAGATACAGAACTGCAGGGTGACTTTGTCCTAGGATGTAGGGCCTGTGAAATCATGACGAGATTCGTGGGCTCCTGGCCTGTACTAGAGAATCAAAGCAAACCTAATGATAAAATTAGAGTCCGTTTTGGAGAAGCACTGAAGCCTTTGTACCTGACATGATTGGTTAATCTTAAAAGGAAGTTGAGGCGGGGAATCAAAAAAAAAAAAAAAAAAAACCGATACATACCTGAAACGGTTTAGCTTAAAACAGATAAATGTGCATTCATTTGCCATTCTTTTGATGTAGGGCCAGACCCTTTCTTTGAATATGGGCCTGCTGATTGGAGTTCCACATCTTCTTTCTTTCACAAACCACATCCATAATGTATTTTTGTCACTACCAATTTCTGTTTCTTTAAGATGAAGAGGAAACTTAAGGCACTTGCAGAGCAATCTGAATATAGAATTCTTATAGACTGTTCCTCCTACATCTTTTACAGTTGTCTCACCCACACCTAATTTGGCAGCAAAGTGTTTTTCAGTGACTTGCCTTTATCTGTCTCCCATAAAGCATATGTTAGTTTCCATACGGCCAGCTTTCTGTCCATACATGTGGCTCACAGTTCAACTTAATATGTAATTAGATTCTGTTATTTTATTGAAAGCACAGACACCATAAACAAGTTTGGAGACAAACTAGAAAAGATTCTACACGAACTGCCAACTTACTGTGTCCTTCTGGTAGCAAAGGTGGTTCAGTGCAGCCAAGAGAAAGGGGGTGTCCTTAGTCCTGGAGCCACGTAAGGGAGTCTCTGCCAGGCCACTTCACAGCATGGTGGATTTGGCAAAATCAAAATTGGTCTGTACTTGCTGAGTATTGTTGTGTTAAGATTAAAACATTTAAAAACATTAAATCAGCATTATAACTTCTGATAACAAAAAAGAAACTACAAAAATTTAAACTCACCATTGATGTTTGGTTACCACATCAATATATGTTTATAGCTGTAGGAATCTGTGTTTCCTTTTATAAAACATAAGTGCCTCAGATACAGCATTCAGTCTGTTGATTTGGGCTCTTTCTTTCACTAATTATAATCATCTTTTGAAATCAATAAATAGATCTCTACAGCATCCTTTTTTATAGCTGTACAATTTTTTCCACTGTAAGTACCACAATGTATTTATTCAGATTAATATGAGCAACCCAGTTTGTTTTTTGTTTTTGCCACTGACAGTGCCAAGGTATGTGCCCATGGAGAAAGACATCCTCCTGTGCTGATGTGATTATTCCTGGGGGTAGATGCTATGGCACAGAATGGCCAGGTCAGAGAGATACATGCATTTACAGTTCAGTAGATCTTGTATCCTCACTGGGCCACAACCATCCCAAGTGCTACCAAGGTCCTGTAGTTTTCTTCCTCACACTGGATTCGGTCCAGTTTTGCTAATGTGCAAAAAAAGGGCTTCTAGCTTATTCAGATATTTTGCTAGTGAAGTTGAGCCTCTTATGATATTATTTTTGGTTCTTCCTGTGTAATATGGTGTTTTATGTTATATTTTTCTAATTCTTTTTTCTTTAGATTGGAGAAATGAAGGCAGAGATTACCAAACTACACAAAAAGTTATTTGAACAAGAAAAGAAGCTGCAGAACACAGCAAAACTTCTGCAGCAGAAAAAGCACCAGGAGAAAGTCATCTGTGATCAGTGTGAGTGAGAGGCAGGGGGTGGGCGCCACAGCTGACCACTCTCCTGCCTCTGTGGTCAGAGCTGACAGTACAGCCATGGCTTACACTCTTTGGAGCCCAGGCTTCTGAGATCATGCCTCCTTCTCGAGTGTTTCTTTTCCTGCTTCACCCTTTTAGAACTACACAGTTAGTTCTGCCAGGGCTGTCCTCTCATAGGGTGACAGATTGTGCATTGTAGAAGCATGGGAAGGACCTTATAGGAAGGGCCCCCTGAGCTGATTTTGAAAGGAGTAGACATTGTCATCTGGAACATGGAATGGCAGTCTAGGACAGGACCTGCAAGGACAGAGGTGAGGATTAGGCTTTGTGTGAGAACTCAGAATGATCTTGCTGGTGAAATAAAAGCTGACTGTGCAAGGCTGAGGTAAGAGGGGCCAGAGACCAGGGCCTCTTGGGAAAGACCTCCAGGGGAGATTAAGGTGACTCCCTCCTGCAGAGGATCAACCTGGCATGCTTCATGTGAAAGCTCTGTATGTGTTCCTACCATGGGCTTCAGAGGAGAAGGAAGAAAGTTTAAGGTCAGTGCTGGCTCTAACCCAGCCGCATCAACGACTTTCAACAGCTGTGTGCCTATGTTCAAACCTGCAGCACTCCTCACCAGTGTGTGGAGACAATCACCTTCCACCAGGCTCTCCCATCAGCTCAGCTCTGGCCTTCCCCATGCCCTCAGCTTGTCAGATTGCCTGTCTTCGGAGTGTCACCAATGGTACCTTCTTCTGTCCACTACCACAGCCTAGGACTGCTCTCTCAGAGCATTTCTTAGAGGCACAGGGCATAGATTTTGCTAAGTAGGTGGTTTCATTAGCTGCCCTCTGAAAAAGACTATCGGAATAGTAAGGGTTTGAACTGCAAATGAATGAAATTCAGTCGTGGCCAGGCCCTGAGCTTATGTCCTGTGTCCTTTTCACAGGCTTAGTCATCAAGGACCTTAGACTTACTGAGGGATGAGGGGGCATAAAACTTCAGGGTTATCAACTGAGTGCCTGCCTGAGGCAGCCTGAAGGTGGTGTGAAGCTTTGCTCCAAGATTAAATCTGATTGGCCCTGAGGGATGTCAGTCAGACAGCAGAGGAGCAGGAACAGGATTCTCAGGCATACTGTAAGCAAGAGAGCAGTGAGTGTACAGGCATGCTGAAAACATGTGAAGGCTTTCACTTGAGCAAGAGTGCATAGTAGTTTTCTTGTCATGTGATACAGTCCCTGACAGAAGCAACTTAAGGAAGGTAAGTTTGTTTTGGCTCACAGTTTAGAGGGTGTGAAGCTGACCATGGTGGGGACATGGTGGGATCAGTTCCTGTATGTGGGAATAGTAGCATGAGGTAGCTGGTCATATCATGTGGCAGACAAAAGGCAGACATAATTAGAGAGACCAAGCTATCATCCTCAAAGCCTATTCCTAAGTGGCCTATTCACACCAGCCAGGCCTCACTGTACAACACTCCAAATAGTCCCTCCAGTTGGGAATTGAGTGTTCAAACACGGGAGTCCATAGTGGGCATCTCATGTCCAAGCCATAACAGAGGGAAATGGGACAAAGAGCCTGTGGGCTGGGTTCAAGGGGGAGCAGCAGGATTTGTTGTAGTTCCTTTTGTATCAGATATCACATGACAGCATGGAGGGGTCATGAGGCTTGGGAGATCTCCGACAGTCCCTCCAGCACACGGGGCTGTGGAGGAAGGATGAATTGGAAGAAGGATGACTTTGAAAGACAGGTGATTGCCCAACAGACAGGATGTTGTTGGATTGCCTGAGAGACTTATGTCACTTAAGAGCCCTCAGAGATGTGAGTGACAGTGACAGTTGTGGGCATTCTTGGGTGCTACGGAGCATTTGGGCCAGACTCCTGGGGAAGCAGGGGTAAGAAGTAGAGTTTCACACAGCCTGAGTCCAGGCAGTAGGTCTCTGGCACAAGGTTCCTTCCCAAAGAGCCTTAAGGCTCCTGCTGCTGATTCTGGTTTGGGATGAGGAATTTCAGGAGCCAGCAGAATTCAGCTCAGATGGTAACCCTACTGTGGTGAATCAGAACCATGCCATGCCGAATCTTGGGTCAGTAAGTGAGGACTGGGAATGTGCCCAGGTCTCAGCTTTACCCTCCTGTGTTACACGCATTAAGTGTCTCTGACTCTGTGTTTTAGATTCTTCCTCTCTAGACAGAGACAGCAATTTTAAGCACAGCTGGCCACAGTGTCATCTGTAGAATTTGGAGAGTGGTACCACCAATATCAAGGACAGAACAGGTGGCCCACGGATGCTGGTTGTTCCCCCTTTTTCAGTCATTTGGACATAGTGCTGCTCATGGAAATGGTTTAGTGTCACCATCAGTATCTGTTAGGCCTGGTTTGGAGCTGGCCTGATCAAGGATAGGGTGAGGATCTTGCCCTAGGGCAGATGGCATGGGTCTGGCCTGTGACTCTTCTGTACCAGGTCCTGCCTCTTGTCCCAGTGAGCTAAGTCCCTGGATATCCCTAAGCCTTCCAACCTGCCAACTCTGTTCCTGGTTTTGAAGTGACAGAGTGACATTGACATTGTGTCCCCTACCCCTCCTTCTCCATGTGGTGATGGGGATGAGAAAGATCCAGGGATTGCTCTCAGTGGTTGGACTGATACTGCCTCTTCTCAGAATCTGCAGGAGAGGCCTGGGAAAGGGTGAGACATGGGAACCTGGGACCCTACTACTCACGAGTCACATGGCTCGGCACTTCCCACTTCACATCTGTGCCTCAGGTCCTCCTTTGCCAAGTACGGGTAGTAATCCTGTCTCACAGGATGGGGTCTTCAGTGAGTCAGTACGTGTCTTGTGGCCAGGTGGGCCCTCCAGTGGGCATTTTCCTTTCCAGTCTCTGGTGGGGTGGGAGAGCCCCGGACTGAGTCCAGTGGCCCATGTGTGTGCCTTGTCTCTGTACTGAAAGTCAGTCTGATTTGGGATGTATCTGAGCCTTGTCTTCTCATCACAGCAGGAATTTCTGAGTGTTGGAACATGGGTGGTTACCTGTTTAGATGTGAGAGAGACTTCAAAACTTGGGCCAAGGGATCCTCAGTGCTTATGACAAGCTTGACTCTCTAGGTATATCCAGTGGTCTTTCAAGATTATTTTTTACCTCCGTGACATGTCAACCTTCTCTGGGTCACAGGCCCCTTGATGGATCTTGAGAAAGTGGTGGTCTGTTCCTAGAAAGATTCACAAACTCCTATCCACAGCAGAGCTGTATGCTGGGTCCAGTATTTTGGGCTTCCTAGGGTACATTGTGGACCCTGCATCCAGGGGTAGGGTGTAGACAGAGGGGCGGGGTACTCCTGTGAAATTCTTTTTACTCAGATAAAAATGAAGCTCTGTCAGTTGACCCCTCTGCCTCCAGATAGAAATTTTTTTTGTGAAGCAAGAAAAATATTTCCTCTAGGCGACCACAGAACAGTTATTCTGCTTAAGTGGGAAGTGGTCCATGTGCTGGGGTAAGTCACAGGGAATCTGCGAGCACGAGCCAAGGGACCAGGATTCTGAGGAGCAGGGTACTCCCTGACCCTCACCAGGTACTCTTTTCTTTGAGCTCCAGCTGGTCTCAAACTCATGGCCATCCTCTTGTCTCTCTGCATCACAAGTTCTGCCTCTAGATTCCTAGTCAGGCTCAGAAACCTGCCATTTCTCACTGTTTTAGTCTTTGCTAGACAAGAAGGGACTATGAAAGAAAGCACCTTTGTTCATAGTTGCTCCAAGTGGTGGGCACTCCTATTCTCAAATTCTGACACAGCTCAAGTGTCAGTGAGCAGGGGCCTCTGAACTCACCCATTAGCTCACTCCTGTTTAGACAGAACACAGCTTGCCCTGGGAAACCATGCTAAACTGTTCCACCAGCTGAAGGGCAGGAGGAAACAAACATGCCCTGAATTCTTTCTCCCAGGGTACCAGAAGCATGCTTGAAGAAAGGCTGTGTAAAACTCATGATTTCACAGGACTTCCCTGGACACTTGGCATGGGCTCCCAAGTGTGGGCCTGTTTCCCACACTGCTTTCCAGAGGGCCCAGGACACCAGAGGAAGCCAGGTGCTGTCAGATCCTGCCCTCTATACTGCCCAGCACCATCATCCTTCTCTATCTACAGAAGGTGATCCAGGTAGCCATGCAGAGCCTGGCATTGCCTCTCAAAAACAGCATGCATGCTCTTCCCTTTGGGTCCCTATGAGGACTTGAAGAAGTGTCCATGGCCCATCCTTCCTGAGGCGTTATTTGGCACAGGGAGTTGAAAAGGGATAAGTGAGGGCCTCATACTTCTCTCTGGTCTCGATGGTTCAGGGCTGTTGTGTTAGTTACTCAATTTTATAACAAAATACCTGAGAGAAGCAATGTTGGAGGAAGGATTTCTGTTAGCTCATGGTTTGGAGGAATATGGCCCATCATGGTGAGGAAGGCTCACAGGAGCAGCGCAGTCTGAGCTAGTGTTGGTCAGAGCCAGAAGTACATATCCCTTTTCAAGCATTGGTACCAGCAGCCCACTTCTGCTAGCTAGGCCACAGTCCCAAAGGTTTCTTAAGCCTCTATGATGATAACCTTTAATTGTGAGTGTGACATAACCTCAAATTGCCTGGGAAGAGAGTCTCAGTGGGGGATTGTCTACATTGGGTTGGCCTGTGAGCATGTCTGTAGGGGGGGGGGCTTTCTTACTAAAGTTAATTGATGTAGGAAGACTCAGCCACTCCCTGGGCAGGGGATTCTGAACTGGTAGGAGTAGAGAAATTGAACTGAACACAACCAAGCAAGCAAGCCAGAAGCATGCATGCCTCTCTGCTCTTGACTATGGATGTGACCAGCTGTCTCAAGCTCCTGCTACCTTGACGTCTACAGTGATGGACTGTAACCTAGAATTGTGAGCTAACATATACCCTTCTCAATGTTGCTTTTTGCCAGAATATCTTATCACAGCCACATAAATGACACTAGGACACTCTCCAAAACCACCAGAGAGTCATGTGTTCAAACATGAGCCTGTAGAAGAGCTTCAAAAGTTGTCCAGTTGTCCGGGTCCGGACTTCCCCCTCACTGGCTTTGCTTCCATTCTACTCTTCTGAGGTCTCTGGCTCTAATTGTTCCCTTCTTTGCTTTCTTCTCAGTGGTCATCACCCACCAAGTCCTTCGGAAGGCCAGGCGAAACCTGGAGGTAATGTCCCCTGAGTTGTTTGCACTGAAAGCTTTGGGTAACTGGGGGTTGGGGACGTCCAGACTGTCGTCTTTGAAGAATAAAGTCAAAGGTGTGACCAAGGGTTACAGCTTCCACAAGCAGCTATAGTTTCTGCTCGAAGAGCATGCAAAGTTCCATTCTCTCACACCGGTCCTCAGTGGACACTTTGATTCCGTTTTCTATGCTGTTTCACTATGAGAAGTTCAGCAAACAGCGGCCCACACAGAGGCATGTGTGCAGTCTTTCTGGAATGAATGAATGAATGAATAAGTGATTGCAATGTGTGCTCATGGTCATTTTGTTCTGATGTTTACTGACCAAATTGTCTTTGAAAGAAGTTTTAAAATAGTGCCTCGCCTTGAGCTCTGTCGGGGGGTTTACTTCAGACACTTCATGACCTAATATTCTCTTTCTCCTTTTTTTCCCCCCTTTCCCTTTTCCTAGCGAAGGCCTAGGGCTGCCCATCCAGGAACATCCAGTCCCAGCAGACCGGGCTCATGAGGAGAGCTTTCAACTAATAAAGCTTGTGGTTCTGAGATCACCTGCCTCTGTCCTCACTGTGACTCCAGATGGTGAAGGAAGCAAAGGCTTCTGGCCATAGAAAGTGTGGTGTTGTGCAGTGATTTCTGTCTGAAAGTTGGCTTGAGGCTCTTGTCTCAAAGCCTCCATTGCTCTGCAGCCAGGCACCAGAAAGGCCTTGAGCTCTGGATGCTGTGATCTAGAGCACCTTCCTTGCACACTGGTGGGCTTCACATCCACTCAGATCTCAGAACTCAGAACTCAGTTCTCAACCAACCCCACAGTTAGAGGATGCTCCTTAATGAATCACCCGGTTTCAAATGCATGATTCATATATTCTGGATGGAACCTCAGAGTACAGGTCCTGAACTCTTACACCAATGTCTTGGGAGCCACCAGACCCTCAGATCTCACATACTTCTAAGAGGAAAGTGAGTCTGTGTAGGATTGCCTTGGCACTGTGTCTCTGCAGGCGGGTCCTCAGCTCCTACCAGCCTGCCCTGGAGCCATCTTCTAGGCTGCATTATTTCAGATTTAGGAACCAGAATGAGGCCTGGAGCTGGGACTTAGCTTTTGCACTGCCCTCTGATGCTAACTAGTCTCCTCTCTGCTCAGCTATCCATGTTGCTGCTTAGTACACTCGCCGCAGCCCTGTCACTGACTTTCATGTTGAACTAACTGTTCTTAGCCTTGTTCTGAGCTACATGGGTCCCTGAGCATTCAACAAAGCCTGGCTTAGCTCTGGATGCAGCTGGCTTTTCTTTCAAGAAGAGTCCATCAGGCTGACATGCTGCTTCTTAACGTCTTCCATCCTTCCACCTTGCCTGCTACCCCATCTCTTTGCTCTGACTGCTGGGAAGTCCTTTTTCTGCTCTGGTCCCTCTGCCTTTCCCATCTCTAGACTCCCTTCTAGTCTTCGGTTCCTTTTTCTTGAATCTTCTCCCTTCTTTCTCTAAAGCAGCCAAGGTAAAGAGACAAACCATGCATCTGACCAGACACTACCCCCCTGCCATGTTGGCAGCTTCCAACTGCTCTCTGGTGCCAGGCCAGGCCCCTGGCAGAGATCAAACAGCCCCCAGGTCTGGCTGCTGCCACTCTTCCCTCTTCTCTTGCCTCCTTGCTCTCTGGCAGGTTCCAGGCCAGCTGACTGTCTCAGCCTAAGATGCCCCTACTGTTCTTCCAAACCTCAGCCTGGGCACAGCCTCTCTGAAACCCTCTCTCTGCCTCTTTTTTTCCAAGCCAGCTTTGAGTGGTCCTTTGGAAATCTTTTCCCATGCTGGAATCCTCAGACTCCTGATTCTAGGCATTGTCTTCTTCTCTCCCTCTCCCTCTCTCCCTCTCTCCCTCCCCCTCCCTTCTTTCCTCCCTCCCCCCTCTCTCTGTCTCTCTCTCTCTCTCTCTCTCTCTCTCTCTCTCTCTCTCTCTCTCTCTCTCTCTCTCTCACACACACACACACACACACAGAGTGTTGCTGGCTGTGCTGGCAGTTAGAATTGCCATTCTTCACTTCCTTCCAGACTCCAGACTGCCTTCCCCTGCTGCCCCTTAGCTACCCAACAAGGCAACTGTCAGGGGTCTCAACTGCTCAGCTAGAGAGCTGAAGCCCAGGTGCCTGCTCTCTGCCTCCATCTGTTCAGCTGGGCCCGCCTCTAACTGCATGGCTCCTGTCATCTGCTCTCTTCTGTACAGCTGCATCATCCTCTGATGTGCCAGTGTGTGAAAAGCAGATGTAGGTACTGCTTTGTATGGGGTTCCTTTCTAAACAAGTTACCCCTTTTCCTGAGAAGCTTGTCTGCTGAGGAGAACAGCAGACCTGGCTTCTAGTCCCCAGTTCTATGCTTCTGTCTTTAGTTTGCACACCTGTTCAGTGGGAGTCAGCTTTCCACCCAGTCCTGGTGTCGTCAGCTGTATAAACTGAAGTTAGCTGAACAATAAGACTCTTGTCCTAAATCAACGTCTCTTCTTCAGTGTCTCAGCGACTGAACTCAGGCTAGTTTTTGAAGTGCTGTCTAGAGTGCCTCTGTCGGATGTGCACAAGTGTGTGTGTGTGAACAGTGGTTTGGTACAAGATCATGGGGAATACCAGACCAGGCCGGATGCCAGACCTGGGTTCAGGTGTATCTATGGTGAACGGTATTACTCTGCCTGGCATACACTTAGCACATTGCCCATGAGAGATGAGCTTGGTCATTGGCTAGGGCATGAACTTGGGGTTTGGAACCTCTGGTCACTAAACCTGTGGTGCAGACCCTGCAGGGCAGAATATCTGGGAGCCCAGGGGTACCTCACTTCAGGTCTCCCACAGTCTTTTCAGCAACACACTCATCCAAAGTATGCTATTCTGTAGCCTAAAATACTCCCAGACTTGGGCTAGGGGAGGCCCTCCCTCGTCTGGGAGGCGGGGGAGCATGCTGGTTTGTTTTGGCTGGATGAGGGCCAAGAACAAACTGCAAATAAGGACAGTTTGGACCTTGGAAAATGCTTCATTGTCCCTGGTGAGTTAATTTTACCAGCAGCTGAATTCAGGAGGCTCTGAAGCAGTAATCAAAAAAAATGCGTCAATTTCCCGTTGGTGAAATTAATCACCACGTGTGCCTGAGCAGCTGCACCTGAGAGACTCAGCTGCAAAGGCTAAATATATATAGAGAAAAGAGGGACAGGCTGGGCCTCCTACCCGCTCTACCTTGGGAGTGGCCTTCAATGTCTTTCTCCCACCCACATGTTCTGTCTCTGCCCCACCATGAAGCCCAAGGTGCAAAGCTTTCTATCAGTCACCTCCCTTATCTGCACCCCTGCACATTTCACCACAGAGGAAACTGAGTCTTTTAGAATCTGCTCTCTGAATGATCCTGCCTTCTTGATCTTTCTCCCAAGAACGTCATCTGTTGGAAGAAACTGTAACCATTCCTCGGCATTATGAGCATTTCTCCCCGACACTTCCTGGCACAATGTCCTGAGTGGTTAGGGCAGGGGCTCAGAGACCCACAATTGAATTCCTTGACACAGCAGCTCTGAGAACTGCTTGTAAATGAGCCATGAACGGAGAAAGAGTGATCTTGTTAATAAGGTCTCGGTATTGTAGAGGCCAAGAAGCCTGCCTTCGGGAACCTGGCCCTGCCAGATTACCTCTTCAATCTTGGCTGTATTTTAAGTCTAACTCAAAAATTCAATTATTGCAATGAGTCATCCTGTCCCTTGAGAAGTCCCGGCTCTGCCCCAGTAGCAAGGCAGCTTACCTCACCACAGACAGGTCCCCCCAACCTGTGATGTCAGATGTCAGGTGGGTGGCTGTGGACAGACCCACAGGGCCAGTGTCTTGCTCTAGGCTTCAGGGCTCTTGAGCAAACTTCAGGTTCCTCAGCAGGTGTAGTGGGCACTGTGAGACCAGACTGGCCAGACCCTGGAGTAGCTCCTCCACCACAGCCCCTTCCATGTAGCATAAGCTAGTGGCCCTCATATCCTTGGCTCCCTTACTCTAGACCCCATATGTCATTGGGTCCACTTGATCCCCAAAGCCATCACTTCCTCTAAGTGACCCATCTGCTCTCAACTGGACCACTTTGTGCAGTGGTTTCACCCTTGAGCTCCCCATATCCACACTGATGCTGCGCAACTGTCACCACACACTGCAAGTCTCCACACAAAGCTGGTTGTGTCAGCCTCTGTTTAACCCCAGTAGGACCTTCCATCACACCTATGGCATGGCTGGAAGCCCCGGGGCTCCTGTGTTCTATCTTCACATAGTTTTTTTTTTTCTTTCTTTCTTTCCAGCCACCAAACCTTGGCACATGCTGCCCATGGCTACCTAGCATGTTCTCACCCTGCATCCCTTGCTGGTTGACTCTTACTTGAGATTGGGGCTCAGTCTTCATTCTGTCTAGCTTCTGTGTTTATGGGCTTCCCTGATGATTACCCCTCTTTTGTATCTGCCTGCTGTTTAGAGTCTTGATAGCAACACTGGTAGGGGTGTCAAACAGGAGGCAGGTGACTTCATTGGCAAATAGCAGAGAAGAAGTCTGGATAAGGTGGGTGTGGGCATGGGATGGCTGGAAGCTGCTGAAGGGTCCATGCTGAAGTGTACTCACATGGGAGCCAAGGTAGAGGTGAGGCAGGGCACTCTATGCCTTGGGGGTGAGGGGGTAATGGGAGAGCATCAGGCTGCTGTGTCTGGTTCAGACCATGGGGAGAGAACTTTATAGGGAGGTGACTAATGCCAGCTGCCAGCCTGTTGGAATAAGGATGGGAAAGAGTTCTCCAGGCAGAGGAAACACCCCGTGTAGAGAGGCCTGTAGACTCCCAGGGGATCCAGGGGAGGGAATGTGGCTGAGTGCTTCACACAGGCTAGATGCAAACAGGTTTGAGATTTTTGCATTCTTGGGGAAATCACTGGACACCTTGTGGTGACTGTATTCAGAGAATGAAGGAGAAAGGCTGGGGTAGTGGTTCTCAAGCTTGCTAATGCTGCAGCCCTTTAATAAAGTTATTCATGTTGTAGTGACCCCCACCATAAAATTATTTTTGTTGATACTTCATAACTGTAATTTTGCTACTATTATGAATCATAATGTAAATATCTGATATGCAGGATATCTGTTATATGACCCACTGGTTGAGAATGGCTGGTCTAGGGAGAAGACAGAGCTTTAAAAGGCTGTGGGTGCTCAGAATCCACACAGAAAGCTGGGCATGTGGCTTGCACCTCTAATTCCAGCATCGCTGGGGAGGAAAAGATAGGCAGATCCCTGTGTCTTGCCTAACCTAGTCAATGACCTCAGACCAATAAGACCCTCTCAACAAACAATGTGGATGATAACTAAGGAATGATTCTACAGCATTGTCTATGGCCTCCGTGTACATATACACCTGTGTACCCACACAAACATATAAACATGGAGATGAGGCCTGTCGGAGGGCAGGTAAAGGCCTTGGAACATCTCCAAGAAGGCCAGCCCTATAGCCACGAGGACCCAGAATCTTTGATCCTGTTTTTAACTGCAGGGCATGTGCTAGCAGGAGAGGGAGCCCATGCAGTAGGGAGCTAAAGGTGGGTCCTAAGACTTGTTTGGCACCTTCTGCAAATGTCAACACCTCTGGGCTGTGTTGTAGAGTGGTCTAGTGATGACTTCAGGTACTTCCTTTCTAGAAACAGAATGGTAGCAAAGCAGCTGCCCAGGAAGGGTTGTTTTTGCCCTCATGTCCTTAATCAACTGCCCTCAGGGAATGATCCTAGTGCCCCTGGCCTCAACCTTTAAGAGCATGTTCTTTCCTGCCCACGTGGCTTCACTCCTTGGGTATTTCCTGTCTTCATGATGCACTCTGGGAAAGCCATCCTTGGCATATTCTTCTTACAAGCCTTGAGTCTCTTTCACCCTTGACCTCTCTCTCCTCTTTCCTCTTCCTTCTACTTCTGCCCATCCTTTTAACCCCTGCCATGCAGATGGGTGGAGCATAGGAGAAGGCAACATTCTTCCTCTGGGTCTTCCTACCTTCAGCCCCTTACCTGGTTTCTGCAGATTTGTGGTGAACTAAACTGCAAGCCAATGAGTCTCCCAATCCAGACATGGTTCTTTGATAGTTGGCCCTCCAGTGTGACATGGCTTCCTACATCTGCCATCCATCAGAACCATCTTTGGTGGTGTCCCTAGCCCCATCCATATGGTACCAGTCTTACCACCCTCTTCACAGGCCCTAAAATAGCCTGAAACTCTAGACTGTGTATGCACACTTCTGTTCTAAAATGCTCATCTCCTGAATCTTTAGCCCAACCACCACAGACACCAAAAGGCTCACCCAGGCATCACCTCTAGGCATCTATTTTTTAAATCACAGTTTTCCCTTTTATAAAAAAGACAGTCCTATCCCTCCACCCCCTCATTATTAGATTTCACCTACCAGCAGCTAAGTTAACTGAGACCAAAGAAGGGATCTCAAGCTCCATTGATAATTTGACTGTATTAGCAAAGGCATAGCATTGAGATAAGCCAATTGTCTTGTTCTGCCCATGACCTATCAGTATTCTGGGATTCTGGTGATCATTTCCCAAGCTTTGCTTCAAGAGTGTTCTGGGCAAGGTTGATTAGGTATCAGTTTACTGGATTTGGTTTTTTTTTTTCATCCATTGAACATATATGCCAGGAACTACATCTTATGTCATCACATTTAATCCTATTGAGTAGTGGTTTGGATTTTAATTTTTATGTATATGAGCATTTTGCCTTCATGAAATATATATATATATCATGTGTATGCAGTGCTGTAGAGACCAGAAGAAGGCATCAGCCCTGGTACTGGAGTTACAGGTAGGTGCTCATAACACCTAGGCCATCTCTTCAGCCCTGGTGTTATAACCTTTCAATAGATGAAGAGGAGTTTGCAGCCTCTTTGGTATTGTATAATAATAAAACAGTCCTTTTGGCAAGCAGAACAGTGGCCCCTTAAGATGCCCACACCTGCCGTGTTTCTTTGGAACTGGAAATATTCTGTGTTTGCAAACCAGCATGTATAGAGGTGATCCAGACTCCAGACTTTGACTTGGAGAGTTTCTGTTTTACCCAGGTGGGCCCAGTCTAAACAGAGTCTATAGAGAGGAAAACCTTTCCTGGGTCAGAGAGAGCTGTGACATTTCAAAGAGGGACAAGAGGCATGGTCATGGTGGAGGACTATTCCAGGAGTCAAGGAATGCAGGTGACCTTGAGAAGGTGGGAAGGACGGCAAGCCAATCCTCCCCTGGATTAGCTGCTTTCTTGTCCGGTCACAAAACGCCAGAGAAGCTTATGGGAGAAGTGTATTGGGTTTGTGGTTTCAAGTGGTGCAGTTCATCAGGAGAGGAAGGTATGGTAGCTGAAGACATCTTCTATAATGACAGGAGCTTGTGGTAGCAATGTGTTCACATGGTGCAGACCAGAAGCAGAAGCAAGTAGAACCTTCAAAGCCAGCCTCTAGTGATCTACCTCAAACTACAGCCATACCCCAATGGGTCCATAGCCTCTTGAAATATCTGCACCAGCTGAGGACCAGACATTCAAACACTGGAGCCTATGAGTCAAATTGCACATTAAAACCATGACATCACTGCACTCCAAGAAAACAACCCTTACCTGGTGCTTGGTGAAACCCATGCCAGTTGCTGCCCTAAGACGTTAGGACAGTAAGGTCATGCTATCTGAAATATCTATGTCATAATCTCAGATGACCGTACAGCAGTGGAAATCTAACATGCCTTAAATCGTGAACATGAATGATCAAAAGATTTCACAGGTGCTGTGTCATGTTCCTGTAGCAGTGACAGGGAATGTTGAATACCTGGTTTGGGAAGTCATGAGCTGCCATCCCTGAAGGAGTGCTACAAAGGCTGTAGATATCAGAGAGGGGAATATTGGCTGGGCAGGCAAGTACTGGCAGTGGGCCTTCTATGAAGAGCCTCTGGAGATGATAGCCAGAAGCCATGTACACAGGTCTGGGAGACTATGGTTCTCCCTACCCACTCAGGCCTCTGCCACCACCCTCAGCATCCTTCCCTCCAGGCAAGTTGTTATATATGGTTATGAGACTCCATTACTTCAGAATGTGTCTATGTAATGTGTTGAAGGAATTATTGAAATGTGTAATTACAGTGTGCATTGTAATATAAAACAAGTCTATTATATTCATTTGATGGAACCATGTGCCATAATGTCTATTCTAATGTAAGTGATCCTGCCGTTAGAGTGTTATATTGTGTGTGATGGTAATTGTCCCTCCACAGACCTCGGCTTCCCACCTTACCCAATTGGTTTTCATACTTCCTCAGGACATTTCTGCTTCCACAAGATGGGAAAGTATTTGTGAGGCACTTTATCTAGTCCCCCATTAGATAGGTGGGTAAGTGAAGCCCAGAGGAATTAGACTGTCTGACCAAGGCCCAGAGCTGGTAAGGCTCCCATCTTCTAGGTCCTAGCCAGTGTTCAGTCCAGTGTTTTCTGTGTGTTTCTGAGATTTGGAACCCTATTTTAAAAGAGTGCAAAGGCAGGCTGAGATGGGCATCCAAGGTCCTGCTTACTGAAGAATCCATTTCAGTAACATTACATCAGGAGATGTTAATCCAGCATCCAGCAACAAGAGCTAAATAGAAGGTGGTCATCTTTTGAAATGGCACAGAAGTGCTGGTTCCTCACTAAGGCAGCAGGGCTGCATATTTTAATTCCAATCTCTGGGCCTCATTTCTTGCTGTGAGACCCCTTGGGATCTCAACACTAGAGCTCCAAGGGACACCCGTTGAAAACCAGTGGCTCAACCATGCCCTTTTTGTCCAGATGGGAAGGTGGGCATTTTGAATAGAGTGAGAACTTACCAGGTGTTCTAGTTTCATTTCTGTTACTGTGACAAAATATCCTCACATAAAGCAACTTCAGGGAGAAAGAATTCCAGGTTACAGTCCGTTATGATTGAGAAACTTTAAGCAGCTAGTCACAGCCACAGACAAAAACAGAGAGATGTGAATATTTACATGCTTAGTACTCAGCTAGCTTTCTCCACCCTCCACCCTTACAGCCCAGCACCCCAAAGCAGGGAACTGTACTGCCCACTTTCAGGCTGGGTCTTCACACATCAATTAACATAGTAAGACAATCTCCTCCAGACATGCCCACAGGCCAACCTGCTCTGGATGATACCTCGTTGAGATTCTTCCTAGATGATTCTAGATTATGTCAGCTGTCTAACCACTACACTAGGATCACTACCCAAGTTGTGGGAAGAGCTAGGTCAACATTGATGCCCCCTGGGCTTGCACCCTTCTTTCATGGGTAACTTGAGCTCTGCTGTCTGGCAACATGGACTCCTGGGGGCTTGCTAATCTCAAGAGCCAGGGAGTCCCTAGGGACCTAGGCATATCATGGTATAGTAGGTGCAGGAATCTACATTTTATTTTTGATTGTGAGCCTAGCTTTTAATGGCTGCGCCACCTCTCCAGCATGGAATCTTTATTATAGATGGGAGTCCCTGGGCATCCAGCAGCTCAGAACTGTCCCTCTTGAGGGCCTCTAGTTCTGAGTCTTTTCTACTGGCCTTTCTGGAGCCTGAGTCAGGATGAACCTCCTTCTAAATATTAGCTTTGTGCTTGGCCTTTAAGACCCATCAATGGACAATATAAAACCCCCTCTTAGCTTCCTTTGGGAGTTCAAGAGCGTCATGGATGTACGTGGGACTTCTTAGACCAACAAGGGCAGAACAGCCCTTGAGATAAGAGCTGGAGGGGACAGACTGGCAAGAGATTTGAAAGTGAGCAGGGCAGGGGTGAGTGGATCCTAGGCAAAGGGGACAGCAGCTGCATCCAGGAGCCCAAAGCACAAGAGTATCCAGTAAGCATTCAAGGTGCTGGTTTATGAGAATGAGAAGCAACAGGAGGCGAGCTTACAGAAAGGGCCTGGGAGCTCCATGGCAGTGACTCAGGGGACAGGGGTGCAGGTGTTGAGTGCCTGCAACAGAGGCTGAGAGCTTTGCTTCAGGTTTTCTGTTACCCTGGCCCTCCTGTCTGAGGTCTCAGGCCTTCCAGCTGAGGACTCTGCTTCCACTGCCTTGCCACCAGATTGATTATTTTTCATACATAACCAGGGTCCTCTCTTCTCAGTCTGGTGACAGTTCCATCAGCTTAGTTGTCTGAGCCGTAGTTTCTCAGTGTTTAAAACCTCCTCGAGGTCCTTTATCTCCCTCATTTTATTCCTTGGCAGGTGAGGGAATCTACTGGGAGGTCACACAGCAGGTGCTTCCTTTTTTACTTTAGCAGTGAGAAAGAAGTTACATTCCTAGCCAGGTGCTCCCTTGCCTTGTGATCTGGGCAGCCTCACATATAGTCAGTCATATTGACTACAGAGTGTAGCACAAATCTTAAAATGTCTTATTAATAAAAAACAAACCCAGGAGCCAGGTATTGGGGTGAACACTGGAAGCTCAGAGAAGCAGAACAAGCCACAGCTTCCTCACCTAGCCAATCCTCACCTGATCCTGTTTCTTCAGCCTGGAAGCCTCTGAGTCCTCATCGAAATTAATCTCAGCTGAACTGCTGCTCAAAAGCCTAAAAGCTTAACAGCTTCTAGTTCCTGGTTTTCACGCCTTATATACCTTTCTGCTTCCTGCCATCACTTTCTGGGATTAAAGGCATGAGTCACCCTGCCTGGCTGTTTCCAAAGTGGCTTTGAACTCACAGAGATCCGGGTGGATCTCTGCCTTCGGAATGCTAGGATTAAAGGTGTGTGTGCCACCTTTTTCTGGCCCCTGTATCTAGTGGCTGTTCTGTTCTCTGACCCCAGATAAGTTTATTAGGGTGCACAATATTTTGGGGAACACAGTATCACCACAACTGAGAGCTCTCCTCCCATGAAGGGACCAGGGAGATCTCTCCAGCTCCCAGGTAGACAGAGAATGAAGGGATGCATGCTGGTAGCAAGCATGTACTGAGCTTACACTGAAGGAACAAAAGTGGTCTTATGTTGAGATCAGTGGAGTAGCATGTTAGGAACAGAGAAACAGAAAACACTGCCCTCTCTGCTCTCTCTCTTGTCACTGGGCTCTGAACAAGCTCTTCTTAAACTGGGGTTTCATGGTTGCTCCACCTATCCATAGCTGTGAAGTTCATAGTCATTAGACCTATGGACCTAGGCATGGCTGGGTCGTGGGCAGGCTCTGACTCCACCCAAAGGCTCTCTTTCACTGATCCCTTTCCCCTCAAGCCTTCCCAGTCACATGATGAACCCACACAGGCCCTGCCCCTGGTTCGTTATGGTTAGGCTCCAATAATGTGCTGTGTCATGGTTGGGTTTCTCTCTTTTGCAGTGTAGAGCCCAGGGTGAATAGTGCTCTTGCTCAGTCAAATGTCCAGTGATCATGAGCTGGCCATTAGGTGTGGCTGACTTTACCTGATTCTCTAGAAGGCAGCTCATCCCCAACCTAACTGGGTGAACTGCTAAGCTTAGTTATGGGCTTACCCATACACAGTATGTGTTCCAAGTCCAACCAGCCCCTGATTTGTACTAAGTGTCTCAAATGCTGCCCAGAAATATGATCTACATCTTCCTTTGCAACGAGAATATCCTATCTCAAAGCCATCACACCTATGTGAAGAGTCAGGAGATGTTAATCCAGCATCCAGCAATAAGAGCTAAATAGTCATCTTTTGAAATGGCACAGTAGTGCTGGTTCCTCACTAAGGCAGCAAGGCTGCATATTTTAATTCCAATCTCTGCAGCTGCTAATGTGCTTATTGCTCAGAGAATAGACACTAATTGACACACAACTAAATAAACAACGTGTAACATGAAAGCAAATACAAGACTTTTTTTTAAACTTTTAGTCTTTTATCATATATTACATCTTGACTGAAGTTTCCCCTCCCTCCACCCTCCCAGTCCTTCCCCCACCTCTCTTCCCAGAAGTGACTCAACTCCTCCATTTCCCTTAAAAAAAAGCCTTCCCAAGAATATCCACTGACCATTCTTTAACAAGATACAATAAGACTGGGTACTAACCCTCATATCAAGGCTGAACATGGCAACCCAGTAGGAAGAAAAGGGTCCCAAGTAAGTCAGAGACATCTCCCACTCCCATTGTTGGGAATCCTGCAAGAACAACCTAAACAACCGCAGCATGTGTGCAGAAGACCGAGCCCAGAGACACACAGGGTCCATGTTTGTCACTTCAGTATCTATGAGCCCCTGTGAGCCCTGCTTACTTGATTCTGTGGGCTGTGTTCTCATGCTCTCCTCAATCCATCTGGCTCCTATAATCCTTCTCCCCCCACCTTCTGTGGGGTTCCCCTGTCTCCACCTAGTGGCAAACACAAGCTTAAAATGAGGAAAACAGCCGGACGGTGGTGGCGCACGCCTTTAATCCCAGCACTCGGGAGGCAGAGCCAGGCGGATCTCTGTGAGTTCGAGGCCAGCCTGGACTACCAAGTGAGTTCCAGGAAAGGCGCAAAGCTACACAGAGAAACCCTGTCTCGAAAAAACCAAAAAAAAAAAAAAAAAATGAGGAAAACAGCACAAGAATGAAATTAATACTGGGGGCTTGAACAGTGTTTCCACATTCCATGAAAATGACATCAAAAGGCTTTTCAAAACATTTGATTTGTGGTGAAGATACACTTTGCAATCTTCTGAGCATCTGTTCTCATGTCCCTGTGATAAGCATCAGAGGTGGTACAGTGAGGAGTGGGAAGGGGTTCTCCAAAAAGGACTGGAGAGCTGCAGGAAGTGCCTGAGGGAAGACCCGCTAATGTCTCTCACAGAGACCTCCTGGGCTCCAGAGGAACAGTGGGTCAGGTTCCCAGGAGGCTAAGCTCTGATATGGGTTGAATTGTGTAGCCTCTAAAAATATGTTACAGTTTCAACCCCTAGTGCCTTTGTGGCTTCATTTTGAATTAGGACATTGCAGACAGAATTAGTTAAGGTCATACTGGAGTAGGGTGGGCCCCCAGTCCAATATGATTAGTGGCCTAATAGGAGGCTTTCATATGAGGGAAAATCTGTAGAGGGGGTCTCTGAGATTCAGAGCCTGTCTAGTTACAAGTTGGGGTAATTACAGAAGAGAGGTCAGAGAAGGAGGATGAAGAAATGCCTTCTGTGGCCTCAGACTGGCTGCTGCTAGGAGTGGTCAGTTAAACAATGTCAAGTGATTGATAAACATCTCAGATGGTCAACCATTATGAGGGGTCCGAGGGAGCAGGGGTTACAGGGAACTAGGAACACCAGCCCGGACTGCTGTTAACTGTGGTTGGTTTCAGGAAACTGCTACCATTCAACCAAAATGGAGAAACTTTTCAAAGCATGTGGCCATGCCTAATGATAAGCTCCATATAGAGAAAATGATGGTGATGGGTTGGGAGTGATGTGGCTGCAGGTCAAGGAATGCTGGGAATCACTCACTGTTCAACAGCAGAGCTAAGAAGAGGTGCAAGATCTCTTTGGGCTCAGACTTCTAGCCTATAATAGGTGGCTGTTCTGAACCACCCAGTTGGTGGTTCTCTATTGCAGCAGCTCTGTGAACCAGATCCAACCTCAGTATTCATGTTCCATAATTGCCCAATCCACTGTTGATGTGAGTCCCACATCCTGGCCCAAGATGCTGCTTCTTGAGAATATCCCTGACTTATTCCAGCTAATTACTCTCTGATCAACACATAGCTGTGAATGTTATTTGTGTTTGCCAGTGTTTGTTATGTATGTAGTTCTTGCTCCCTAGATCTGGTGTTTAATCTTCACTGTCAGTTTGATTGGATTTAGAATCACCTGGGACACACACTACTGGACCTGTCTGTGCAGATGTTCTCAGATAGGTTTACTGGAGGAAAGAAGACCCACCCTAGAAGTGGGCGGCACCATTCCATGCAGTTCTCAGATAGGTTTACCGGAGGAAAGAAGACCCACCCTAGAAGTGGGTGGCACTATTCCATGCACTAAGGCCCTAGACTGAATAGGGAGAAAGTACTGGAACACTGGTGTCTTAGTTACTTTTCTATTGCTATGACAAAACACCACTACTAAGACAACTTGTAAAAGAAAGTGTTTAGTTGGGTTTACAGTTCCAGAGGGTTAGAGTCCATGATGCTGGAACAAAAACATGGTGGCAGGAACAGCTGAGAGCTCACATCTCCAAGGGCAAGCAGGAGCAGAGAGCACACTGGGCATGAATCTTTTGAAACCTCAAAGCCTGCATCCAATCACATATCTCCCCCATGAAGGCCACACTCCTTAATCCTTTCCAAACAGTTCCCCCAACTGGTGACCAAACATTCAAACAAATGAGTCTATGGGGACCATTCTCAGTCAAACTACCACAACCAGTATTCATCTCTCTGCTTTCTGACCGTGGATGCAGCCTGACCAGCCACCTCATTCTGCCATCACACCTTTGCACCACCATTCACTGTAACCTTTCAAACTGTAAGGTAAAATAAGCTCTTCTCTTACATTGCCTCTCCTCAAATGTGTGGTTACAGCAACAAGAGAAGTAGCTAATACACTGGACTATAAGGATCATCTCAAAATTCAATTCAGCTTATCCTACAAGCAAGCGCTGCTTGAGCTTCCTAACCAAATATGCCTTCGTTCAGCGTCTTCCTCCCATGCCTCCCCCTCTTTTCTTTGCCAGCACCTTGGTTCTCTTGTTTTCCCCTGCATGCTCCTCCTCAGAGCTCTGCTGCCCTTTCTGTTTGGGACGCTCCCTCCTTGATGTTGCTTTCTGACTTGCTGACCTATGTTGATCCCACATTTATAATCATCACCTGTGCCCCGCATGCTTGATTGCATTTTGCTGGTGTGGTGCCCTATCATTTTTGTATGTGCTATCTTCATTGTTTATCGCCTGCCCCCACCCCCCACCCCCGGCCAGCCCGTAAACACCACAAGGCCAAAGATGCCATCTGTCTTACTGACCTAAAGTACTGTCTGGTACCTAGTAAATATTTCTTAACAAATGATGCTTTCCCTGTGCTGTGTCCAGGTCCAGGTATGGAGGGGACTGATACATGCCTTTATGTAGCTTAGGACATCATAAGGAACCACTATGAGCAGGCACCTTAGCTCGGGTGCTGGGAGCAGCAATGGTTGACAGCACAACAGAGAGAGGCAGGACAGAGTTGCTTTTTCTGGAATGAGTGGTCAGAGACCCTTCAGAGGAAGCGTGACCTGAGCAAGTGGACAAGTTATGGTTGGAGGCCTGGCCAAAGGGCCCAGTGTGCCGAAGCACAGAAGCAAATGTCCAAAAGCACAGGCGATTTCCTCATGCTGCTGTTGTAAGTGAAGTGAGAAGGCTATGTGCAAAGATTGGGGTGGGAGAGAAGTTGAAATAGCATCCAGACCTGAGCTCTTGAGCCGTACACCTTGCATAGCAGTCTTCTTCCTGGAAATTCCTAAGGCCAGGTGCTGAGCACAAAGGGGCAGGCCTTCTGGAACTAATTTAAAAGATGATGCATAGAACATTGGCATTCACCTCTTTGCAAATGCAACATGCTCCTAATACCCTATCTTTCCTGCCATGGTGGACTGTATTCCCCAAACTCAGTCCAAACAAACCACTCTTGAAATCTTAAGTTGCTTCCTATTGGATGTGTCCATTTTGAGACCCTGAAACCACACAGTGTCACTTGGTGGAAGGTCATTCTTGGGCACAACAGGCAGAGTGCTATTTCCTTCAAACCCTATCAGCCCACCTGCACCACTTGGAACCCTTGGTAGGAAAATGTCAGAACCAGCTCAAGCCAGTTTAGTCCCTAAGGGAGATTCAGTGTCTTGTAACTGACTGAGAATGGGTAAGGGTAGAGAAGCCTGGGAGGAAGATGTGACCAGGGTCTCACCACTCTTCTTTTCTTCTTGTTGCCATCAGCTAATTCCCCTCCCTCCCAAGAATGCTGTCAGTGAGGGAGAGGTGGGGTGGGGTATGGTCAGAAGTAGAGGGGACAGAGATGTTGTGTACTGTATCTACTTCAAGTCTCATATCCTCTCAGTCATAGAACAGGGAACAAGAAGGACTCTGTAGCATCAGTGAGAAATCCCCACTGTATTTGTGTGGTGGGGGCAATCTCCACTGGGCTGGGTTTAAGTGGGGCCCTGTAGCAGCCGCAATCATGGAAAAATAGCAAGTGTGAGCTAGGAAAGCCGTGGGAACGGGCAGGTAGAATGACATCTTCCATTCTCATGAGGCCTCTGGTACCTTCTCAGCTGCTCAGAGGCAGCCCCTTGAAGTGAGAACTAATGTGACAAATTGGTGGTAAGGTGGGCACCCATCATAAAATGTAAATGCTTATCAGAGAAATAATACTAAAAGTAAAATAAATTAGACTTCGCACTGACATCATAATTTTAGAAATTAATTAAGAATAAAAAGAAGATGCATCTCAAAGGAAGGGAGAAGTCTAATTTCAATGGACAGTAATTAATTCTTCTGCTCAGGGATTCAATAACACTCCTGGAGTACAAATTGTTCCTTTGCTGGTCCTGCAATCCCCATGGGGACCCTTCCAAGGCATTGATGGGGTCTGAGGGCCCATGGCCAGGAAGATGTTTCTGGGGAGCAGGGAACAGGACTTACTGTTGACTATGCTACTTTGAGCTTTGGTCCCTGTGCAGTGTGGCTACTCATTTCCTTGGTCAGGCCTTGGGCCCTGGACTCTGGGCACCCATTATGCTGCTGGCCCCTGGCTGGTTACTAAGACATAGTTGTCTTCACCGGCTCAGTCAGATGGCCATGGCAGCCCTGCTTTTGGTGCGCTGCACACTGTACTGTGGGAAAGGGCAGTGCTGAGGGTGCAAGGAGGACCTGAGTCCTCAGGGGAGTCTCAGAACCATGAGGCACTCTTTGAGGACAAAGCTGAACAGCCAAGTGCAAGTAGAGGCCAGATGCTGGAGCCTGGCATTTATCCTGAGGCCACAGGACTCAGCAAAGTGTCTAAGGCAAAAGTGTGGCTAGTATCTTAAGAAAGGGACCACAATGTTTTGGAACCCTACCATCATATTCATTTTATACTGAATCCCCTCCATCCTGTCCACAGAAGACATTGTTTGTTTGTTTGTTCGTTCGTTTTACTAAACATGGCTTAACATAACAGTTATCCATAGTGATCTAATACCATATAATGTTTTGATATGTATACTGTATCTTGTTTAAATAAGATTAAATACGTCCATTTCCTCAGACATCCATCTTGTCATCATAGTGAATTCTTCTGAGTTCTTCTTCTCACTTTATGAAATATGCAGTATATAACTGTCTTCTACAGCTCCCTACTCTGTAGCAGCTACAGAGTGGTTTACTCCTATCAATCTGTAACTGAGTCCCAATGATCAACCATTCCTGGTCCCTCCAAGTCTCCAGCCTGGATACATTTCTTCTTTTTGAATAAATGTCTTCATTTGGAACCAATCCTAAATATATAGAAAGTTTCAGATAGGGTATGAAAGGTTTTGATTTGATCCACTGACAACAGCATCCATTGGAATCCCCTCATAGCACTGGTCCAAACACAACTTCCCCCTGCATGTTATTTCACACCAGCAGCAGTTACCCTCCACCACAGGGCTTTCCTCCCAATGCCAATGGCTTGATGCAACGTTGACTGTCTCTGGGGCTCATTGTAGCTGGCTGCTTGTGCTTGAGGTCAAGTGGGGGAACTGAAGAGTGATGCGGTGAGTGGGAGGGAGAGAGGGTTCCTGACCTAATTTCAGAAGAGATGCTCTGCGTTTGCCACCATATTTTCACAAGAAGTCAAACACTAGAGGGGATACTTGGGGATTACCTCAGAGGGGGCCATCACAATCAGGAGATTCACACTGACCCCATCATCTGACCCTCAGACATCACCCAAGTTTCCCCAAATTTCTCAACAATGTCCTTCCTTAAAAAAAAAAAAAAAAAAGATCCAAGATCAGGATCACCAGTGTGATCTCTGACTAAATTTTTATGTGTCTATATGTGTGTTCACATGTGTGTGTGGCCATGACTCTTCTGTCAGACAACTCTGTTGTCAGCCTTCACCTTCCATCTTGTTTGAGGCAGGGTCTCCTTCACTGACGTGTGTGTCTAACTAGTCGGCCTGGAGTTTCCGGAGATTCTCCTGTCTCCACCTTCCATCTCATCATGATAAGAATGCTGAAATCACAGTTGCATGTAATTGCTTTTGGCTTTACCAGTTCTGAGGATACAAACTCAGGTCCTCATACGTGTGTGGCAAGTGCTTTACATACAGAGCCGACTTCCAGCCATCACTTGCCTGTCTCTTGAGTGTCTGCTGGGCTGGACTTGTTTATCAGTCTTGCTTCAGCATTCATGACTTTGCCCCATTTACAGGTGCTTTCCAGCTGTCCCTCTGCCTCGGGTGTCTGATGCTTTGTGATTAGATCTGGGCTGTGCTACCTGTGCATCGAAGCAACCTTTCAGACTGTGTGAGTTTATCTCTGCTGCATCATGTGGCATCTGTATGGCCCTCTCTATGGAGCCACATTTTAGCCCTAGTCATTATTATTAATAAGTAATTATTTGGTGGTAGTGGTGGTGCTTTGAAATGTTGTAAGTATCTCATTCCTCTTCAGATCCTCGGGTGCTTCAATTGTTTATTGACACCACTATAACCTTGAATTTCCTGATTCACACAGGGATTGTGATGCGATGGCATCATCATTCCTACTGATGCTTGCCCTGTTCAGGGAAAGCCAGCAGCAGCCTCTGAAAGCTGGCTCCTGGGCTTCTTGCCCAGGGCTTTCTACCTTTGTAAACACCTTTGCTTCCACATTTTCACAGAGCCCAAGTACCCCATGAGTGTGTCTCCCACCATATGTTTCAAGAAGTGGAGAAATCCTTCACTCTCTTCTGTGGCCTCAAGTTGTCCCTTTGCCAGATGTTCCCTGCACCTGACACCTAGTGCCCTGGTTGGGAAGATAGAAGAGCTGCAGTGTGTCTTTTAGCTCAGCCTTCAGTCTCTATGGCCTGGGAAGAAAGAAAGAGTGAAGCTTCCCTATAAGGCACAGGCATATTGTTACAAACAGCATACCCTATGAGGCTCAGGTCCAGCCAGCAGACCCAAGAGGACCTCTGAGGCTATCTGCTGCTGACAGTACAGAGAGGGAAAGGCACTTGCCCAACAGCACACAGCATTTTAGTAACAGAGCTGAGGCCTTAACTTCCTCTCTAGGCCAGACACTGGAATACTGGGAATATGGTAGGCATGTTGGGGTGGATGGATTAGAAGTCATGGGAGGAGGGGTGAATGCAGAGAAACTCTGTTCTTCCCACAAGAGATCCAGACTCTTCTTGTGTGATACCCTCATCTCAGGAGCATCCTCCTGGTCTCTCTGGCCCTCTGCTTCCCCTGGTACCTGCTCTCTTTGCAAGGAGGAGGTAGGGAAGGGTCTTATTAGGTAGGTGTTACCTGGTGTCCTGGGGCATGGGTAGAAGGCCAGACTTTCAGGGTTTAGAGGATGTATGTTAAGATGGGCATGATGACACATTCTTATAACCCCACCTTTCAAGAGGGTGAGGCAGGAAGTTGACAGCTTGGGCTACAGAATGAGACCTAGACTGTGTCTAAAAAAGAAGAGAAAAGAAGAAACATATAAACAATAAAATAGAAAGTATAATAACTGCACATTTACTTTCTAGGGCTGGGAATTTGGAGGGAGTCCAGAGCTTTCAGGAGTGACATGGCTGAGACCACAGGCTCTGCTGCCAGATACAGCCATGGGGAGATGGGCCAGGGAGGAAGATGTGATCTTCAGTAAGGTCCAGAGACAAGAAAGAACTGCAGCTCTAGAAATAGCATTGCCTTTGTGGAAGATGTCCCATGTAGGTGTGGGCATCAATTAGGCTGGGCCACGTGGCACTCTGTGTGCGTTGTTGTCAATCAAGAGACCCACAAGGCTAACTTTGTACAGTGGTCAAAGATTGCTACTGAATGGACAGAAGAAAATAGGTTGAATGGTCAGCTGTGAAAAAGAAGGTTGCTGGCTAAAGTAGAGTCTGGTACCCTGGGGTGTGATGTCCACACACACACACAAAAAAAAAATCTTAAAGAGTTTTTAGTGTGCTGCTAGAGATATTCTCACAATATAACATTTACCAGAACAAGCAGGATGCAATATAAGATCCAGGTCAAGGGGTGTTCCTGAATCAGTGGCCGAGTCCACCAACATGTTAGTAGGGTTTAAATCTGGATCGTAGGATTGTCAGAGACTTTTATCCCCTTCCTTATCCTTCTGCGTTCTCTTCAGTAAACAATATTACTTATATTGTGTACAATAAAATATTATAAGAAACAGTATTACTTTTATAATAAGAAAAAGAAGCCCATAAAGGTTTACAAAAGGAATAAGGCACCATGTAATTTTAGGTGACATGGTCCCTTTTTTCAACAGTGTCTTTTCTTACAGTAGCCAAAGGCCAGACTGCCCGATTCAGAGCCTGCTTCCCTCCAAACCCACTCTGCCCTGGTGGCATTTCTACATGTGCGGGCTTGTTTAGGATATGCTGACTTAGAGGTGAGGAGCCTAGTGGGAAGATGAGGGAGTGATGAGAGGAGATAACACTTACAATTCCCTCATGGCAATATAAGTTACCCCCAAACCAGGCATGGATGTTCTTTATAGAATTTTGGTAGGACCCATAGTAATCTATTCATTTCATGACATCACTTGCCTGGGAAGCATGCACTGGTGGGTGTTGGGGAGAATTAAGAGAGCAGTGTGTAGTGAGAAGACAGCTCCACATTAACTGACCAAAGAGTGAACTAATCATCATAGAAAAGAAAATGCAGTATTTCTTACACTGCGCAGGTCACAATGCCATTTTAGAAGGTTGTGGAACTGATTGTACAGGGGACCAGCTGGCCATCCTAAAGCTATAGATAAGTATGAGCCTTGGGGGCTATATATTGGCCCCTCTCTGGTCCAGTTCTCTGCTTCCTGGTCAATGGCATATGAGAAGCCAATGTGTTATGCTTCTGCTTCCATGGCCATGAGACCCATTCCCATGCCTCCATGCCTTCCCTGTCGTGAAGAACTTTATCTCCTGAGCCAAGAGCCATCATAAACCACTCTTACTTTAAGTTACTTTTGTTGGTTATGTGTTCACAACAGTGAGAGAAGTAGCTAATACAGAGGGACTATGTCACCTCATCAGAATAGATGTCCCACAATCAAACTTCTAAATATTCTAACTCCATTGCTTGAGTTACTGCCTTTACAGTATGGAATCCGTTGCTTCCCCACTAATGTGGTTGAAGAATGGAGCACTTTACAGTTTTGCCCTACTGTCCCTCACTGAGCTTTACAATCAAGGGATCTTTAGACCTCCTATCAATTGCTCTTTTATGTTCTAATGACATGCTACATCTCTATTTCTCAACTTTGATAATGGAAGTCAAATGATTACCATTTATTTTCAGTAAAATCCATGCACAATTATCACAAGATAGTGGAGAATCTAAACTGACTAACCAGCCTCTCCATTGCCACTGCTGCTTGCTCCTCATTCCTCGTTCCCAAGGGCCTGCGTATCCCTGGCCCCAACTTATCTATCTGTTATGTACATTCTCAATGAAAATCCCGCCTCTTGGGCCAAAATGTTCTTTTCAATTGGCAAGTGGACCAGTGACAGAATTCCTGTAACACAACTTATTTCTTTTGGCTTGGAAATATTGATCTCTCCTTTGAAAAATAAAGAAATAAGTGCACTTACATTTTCTTCTGTGTCTCCTATCCATGCCCAACTCTTGTTAAATAATTATTCTTGCATTGTCAAGGTCCATAGCATTTATGTTCACTCTGTTACCATAATAGTCTTTTGTGATTTCTCTGATTTGGCTCTAAAATTTTAAACCCAATAAAAATATCATTTATATATTTTGTATTATGTGAGTATTCACTGTAGAAGTGAGCAGGATGGTGAAGTGTGCATGGAACTGAGTGTATTGTGTTTTGAAGTCTCCCCTGCTCAAAAGGAGTATTCTAGACATGGATGCTTGTCTTTCCATGAGGTTGACTCATTCCCAGAAGTCATTGATTCCTAAGTCTATTCTTTGAATGTTTTGTTTCTTGGAATGTTTAGAATGGAGTATCCAGTTCAGGGTGGTTAGTACATTCATGATACTGAGCATCCATTACCACACTTTAGCTCTAGAACCCTTTCATTTTCATAAAAGAAAGTACTATCATGCCTCAGTTCTTCCTCCACATAGCCCCTGGTAACTACTCATCTGCTTTGTCTCTGTGAATTTGACTCTTCTGGACATTTCATATAAACAAAATCATTCAATATATGTGCCTATTTTTTCCACATAAGATAGTGTTTTCAGCCGGGCGGTGGTGGCGCACGCCTTTAATCCCAGCACTCGGGAGGCAGAGCCAGGCGGATCTCTGTGAGTTCGAGGCCAGCCTGGACTACCAAGTGAGTTCCAGGAAAGGCGCAAAGCTACACAGAGAAACCCTGTCTCGAAAAACCAAAAAAAAAAAAAAAAAAAAAAAAAAGATAGTGTTTTCAAGGTCCACTGTCAGTGCATGTTCTTTTTTCTTTATCGCAGCATCTTATTCCATTGTATGGGTGTATCACATTTTATTTACCCATTCATTTGAATTATTTTGTCACTCTTGAAAAATATGTTACAGGGAGAACTTAAAGGGAGGAATTATTTATTCTGCTCATGGTTTCAGAGGGCTCTTCCCACTTTGACAGGGGAAATTGACCAAAGGGCCAGGAAGCAAAGGGGAGAGGCAGAGAGAGAGAGAGAGACAGAGAGACAGAGAGAGAGGGAGGGGGAAGGGAGGAAGAGGCAGAGAGAGAGAGAGAGAGAGAGAGAGAGAGAGAGAGAGAGAAATGATGGCATTGAACTGTCTTTCTCTTGGTCATCTTATTCTATCCAAGCCCCCAGCCTTAGGACAGAGTCACCCACATTCAGGGTAGGTCTTCTCCCTTTGACTAATCCTCTCTGGAAACATCATCATAGACATTCCCAAGTGGTGTACCTCAATTTCTTAGGAGATTCTAAACCAGTCAAGTTGGAGTGATTTGGGTTAACCACCACTTCATCACTTCACTTATTGGCTGATTTTTTGTTTCCATGTATCTTAGAGTTTCTATTAACTGTGATGAAAATATGACCAAAACAAATTGATAAGGAAAGGTTTTATTTAGTTTATGCTTCCACATCACAGTTCATCATCAAAGGAAGTCATGACAGGAACTTAAGCAGGGCAGGAACCAGGAGGGAGGAGCTGATGCAGAGTGAACAGAGGAGTGCTGCTTACTGATTTGCTCTCTATGGCTTGCTCAGCCTGCTTTCTTATAGAACCCAGGACCACCAGTCCAGTGATGGCACCACTCACAATGGTCTGAACTCTCCCTAATCAATCACTACTTAAGAAAATGCCCTACAGGCTTGCTTACAGCCTGATCTTATGAAGGCATGTTCTCAATTGAGGCTCTGCCTGGTGTCAAGTTGACATAAAACTAACCAGCGCAGCATCTTTTGGCTGCTGTGAGCATTTTACATTTTACATCTGAAGCCCCTCTGAATGACATTATTGGATCTCCCAATAAGTCTATGCTTAATTTATCTGTTTTCCACAGTAGCTGCACCAGTTTATAGTTATATTGTTTGAAGGTGTCAATTCCCTTACTTCCTCTAGTATTTCCAATACCTCTTCCATTCTGTGATCATAGCCACCTTAATTTGTGTGCAAATGTGTGAGTATATGCATGTGTGTGTTTGCAACACACACACACACACACATACATACACATGCATGTGCGTGTGTGTGCACAAGGCATGTATGTGCATGTACATGACTACACAAAGACCAGAGCAGGACTTTGGATAGTCTACTCTATCACTGTCCACCTTATTCTCTTAAGGCAGGGTCTCTCCCTGAACCTGGAGTTAAGCTGGCAGGAAACAAGCCCCAGTGATCTGCCTGTCCTCCTTGCACTGCGGTTACAGGTGGGTGCATGGCCTTGTCAGACCTTCCATGTGGAGTATGTGGATTCAGATTCAGGTCCTCATGACTGTGCAGCAAGTTCTTATCCATAGAGTCTTCTCCCCAGACCCTATTATGCATTCTTGAGAATAAAAACCTTCTCCTTCTGTTCTTCCTCTCATTTGATAGCCTGACTTTGTGTCAGGCTGAGTTAAAACCACTTTCCTGCAGAACTTAGGAGATGTGGTAAGATGAATCATGGTCCCCCTGAAACATCCAGGTTGTAACACCTGGAGCCTTTGGGTGTTTCTTCTATGGCAAAAAGGGGACTTTGAGATGAGGAGAATATTCTGCATGACCCAGGAGACCCCTAAATATATGGTAAGTGTTCTTAAGAGGGAGTTAGGGAGAGATTTGTCTGCTGGACCCCAAGTCACACTTGCCTGGTAAATCCCAGGCATTGCAAAATGTTTTTCCAAAGTACCTCAGTATATGCTTCTAGAATTGGTAAACCTTGTAATAATCAAATATTTGTACATCAGTTTCTTGGCTCCTTTGTCATTCTACCCATTTTTTCCCTACTAAATTCTTGGATTCCTTTGGCACCTTTATACCTTAATTGTCTTGTGTGGTGCATCTTCCATAGTCTTCATTGTTATGAGGTCTTCCCTCCTAACACTGCCTGACCCAAGCTATCGTTTGTTCTGTTCCCATATGGTCTCAGCTACAGTAACAAAGCAGGGAGCAGGTGTAGTGCAGGGAGTACTGTCTGAGGAAGCAGCTAAGCTAGGCTCTGGCTGTAAGAAGCTGCTTTCAGCCTGTATTGCTTTGACTTATGGGATGCTCCTTACAGCAAGACTTGGGATACACACTCTTGATTTGGTCTCTGCATTAGCAGCAGGTGAGAGAGAGGACTGTGATGTGCACAACTGCAATATTTTAAGAGTATCATGAGCCACAAAGACAGTTCACTGTATCAGATGAAGCCTTGTGGGCTACTGGGAATCTGCCCTTCAGGAGCTCTCCTGAGAACAGACAGAGAACATGTGATCAAGTGGCACATGCAGTCTGGCCCTAGCATTCTACACAGGGCTTATGACATAGTTCTTAGCAAATAGTTATGACTACATCAGTATGGTTTCATAGTCTTCAAGAAATGACTTGGGCCTTGTGAAAATGTAAATGAGAATATTATTTAAACCCCAGAGAGTGGTTGGGCCTCTAAGAAGTGTTTTCTCTGAATCCAAAAGAAAAAACTAAAACTCTGTGTGTGGTTTCACCTGAATGCTAGGATGCAGTGACTTTTTGTGAATGAGGGAATGAAACTGTTAGGAGAGAAAGGTGGAGACTGGTAGATAGTTTGATGAATTATAAAGAGCTCGGTGAGGTAAGCAAAATGGGTGAGGGTTGTGACAGGGAATGGAATCATCACAGCACCCTGTAAGCTATGGTGAGATAGGCTTTGTGGGAAGTCAAGTCTGATTTGTGGAGGAACACCTTAAAGGCTCTAAGAAGGCAGGGAACAGAGATAAAGAAGGGTCAGTGATGGGTGGTTCATGTGGAAAAGAGCCATACAGTCAGAACCAAAGCAAGCATAGAAGATGGGCTGTGGGTCTAAAAGCCCTCTACTTCCAGATTAATATACCCATAGTTGGCTAAATCCTGGACAGCACGTTGAAACTCAAGAGAAAGAGTAAAAATGACTTGCAAAGATTCAAGCCAGAAAAAAAAAGCATCTGAAATGGGATCCAGGCAGAAACAGATTGGCCTGGCTTTGGACTACACTGATATCTGCATGGACTGGTGATTTTCTGTCTTTCCAAATCATCTTATATTGAGAAACAAATAGTTTCTTCATCTGCCAGATGGGAGAGTAACCAACCTTCCTTGTAGGATTGTTAGATAATTCGGTGAAATGCCTTACAACATTGTAAGCTATACCAACTCTCAGAGGAATGAAAATGTTAGGGCTGGAGAGATAGGCTTGATCAGTAAAGTGTTTTCCTTTCAAGCATTAAGACCTGAGTTCATTCCTCCCTTAACTCACCTAAAACTAAAGTCAGGTATGGTGGTACATACTTATAATTCTAGTGCTAGAGAGGCAGGGTAACTGGATTCGTGGGCTTACTGAACTCGGTGAGTTCCATGCAGATGAAAGACTCTATCTCATAAAACAAGGTTGATGTCACCTGAGGAATGACTGCCAAGGTTGTCCTCTGCCTCAATGTGGATGTTTCTCTCTCTCTCTCTCTCTCTCTCTCTCTCTCTCTCTCTCTCTCTCTCTCTCTCTCTCTCCCACAAACACACACACACACACACACACACACACACACACACACACACACACACACACACAATGAAGATGCATATCTACCTGGGACATTCTGAGGTAGATACATCTTGGACACACATGTATTCAAACAGTTCTTGGCTAAATGAAGATAGTCATCCAGGTTGAATGGATTGAAGAGGCAGTCAAGTGAGTATTTGTGAATAGAAGAGTTGGGACCCACTATTGGGCATAGGGGCAATGTAGGACTTCAAGCACCATCGAATTGAGGTTCTTCTATGGCTATGGTTACAACCTGGCAATCTACAATCAAGTAACTGTTTGACTCATGATAAATCTCTTCTTGTGACAATGCCTTCAGCACCATTCATGATCCAGCTCCAAGACCCTGCCCCAAATCATGTGGACAACAAACTGTCCACAGCAAAAGGATCTGGCGTGGCTCCTGCTCAGGATACTGGACTCCTGGTATCCAGAAAGATCCTGGATATTTATCAGGTCACGACTCATCAAACTCCAATAACTCCATGCTTGAATTTTTACTCACTCCTGTCAATAAGGCCATCATCTTTTTTGCTAGTCAGAGCAGACTAATTGGGACCAGACCATTGAGGGTTGGGAAGTTGTATGGTTAAGGAAGTGTATAGTTCCATTTCATCTGACCTATCTCTATTCTCTAATCAAGGAGATAGAAAACTCTAGCCTAATTGCGCTGGGGCAAAGGACTTTGAGGCTGGCCTTTTTTTTTTTTGGTTTTTCGAGACAGGGTTTCTCTGTGTAGCTTTGCGCCTTTCCTGGAACTCGCTTTGGAGACCAGGCTGGCCTCGAACTCACAGAGATCCGCCTGGCTCTGCCTCCCGAGTGCTGGGATTAAAGGCGTGCGCCACCACCGCCCGGCATGAGGCTGGCCTTTTAAATGTCTGTATTGCAGACACTTGCTGGGAACTAAAGTCTCTGGATTTGCCCTGCCAGGGAAGGGTAAGTTTGAATGAGCTCTGTAATGTGGCTTCAATGTGTCAAGCTCTTTCTCCCCAGAACCCTTGCTGGGCCTTTGCATGGTGTTGAAAATCAACTTGGAGTGTAGGTGAGTGACATGCCTGAAAGATGCAGCCCTCAGTCTGACCTTGACCTGTATGAGCTTTGGATATCGCCAAGACTCCCTGTGTCCACAGGAAAAAAAAAAATCCAGTACCCACCAAAGGGCTCTAAGGTATAAAATAAGGACCTTGGGGTCTTCAACTGTTGCCTAAGAGTGATGTCTCTAGGCTGGTTTGGTGGCAATTCCTGGATGGTCATAGTACACACATCGGCCATGTCCTCCTTTCTCTCTGTTGCTTCTGTTTCTGCTGCTGGCAGAGAATCTACTTCCATACTCTACCAGGAAACCTTAGGCACCTTTTGAAGCCAGATCTTCAAGCCCTTGAAAGGCCATGAAGCTCAAAGAAATGAGGCAGTTGTTGTCACTTGTCCTTCTTTCCATGCAGCAACACACCTCTCCTCCTCCTCCTCCTCTTTCTTCTCCTTCTCCTCCTCCTCTTCTTCCTTCTCCTCCTCCTCTTCCTTTTCCTCCTCCTCCTTCTCCTCCTCCTCTTTCTTCTCCTTCTCCTCCTCCTCTTCTTCCTTCTCCTCTTCCTCCTCCTTTTCTGGTAAAAGTTTAAATAAAAGCTGAACTCCAACCACCATCCTGTTCCTGAGACATGCACATCATCCTGTAATATAGATTTTCCTGGGGATCATGCAGGTCTTCTGACCAGTCCCTTTGTGTCAAATATACAAAGTCTCCTTTGGCTCCAGGTGTGGCCCATAGGGATCCTGACTATGTGTTATGCTGTACTGATAGGAGATAAAAGTCTGCCTTTGGAGAAGAAGGTGTCCATGAAGAGAAGATGCTAGTCCTGAACTATGGTGGTAAAGGCATGTGCCCTGGCCCTAGCATGGTCTCTTGTGTGGTACAAATGCAACATTGCACAGGGGTCAAAGGTAGGAATGATGGGCTCTGTTTTAGGGATTTCCTTAAACTCACTGAGTATCAGTTTTCTTCTCTATGAAATGGGGATAAAAGCAGTCCTTATCTATTTGAGGAATGAATGAAATCCCACTATGAGGCCCCAAGGACAGGAAGTAGGACAGCAGAGCAGCACTTGGATTTAGCCCATAGCCATAATGGCCTGGACATTTTTCTGAGAGAGACAGAATCTGCTGGAGCAGTCTTCAGCAGGACTCAGTGAGATTCTAGACTCAGCATCACTGGATGCTGTGGAACTAGAAAGAGGTGGAGATAGCTTGTTACTTTCTACGTTGGAGTAGAAAGTGGGAAATAGCCTTGTGTTCTGAGTCAGGGTAGCTCTGACATAGGGTAGCCCTCAGGCAACACACTCTTCAAAGCTTCTGATGAGTCTTTGGAGGTTGTTGGAATGGTACAGACCTGTTTCATAGACTGGACAACCTGTATGCCTGACTGTCTGATCAGTATGCAAATACAAATCCACTCATCTCTGACACCTGCATTTCAAGAATTATGGCTGTCCCCTGACTGTTGAGGAAATTGAACCCAGAGATGTCTGGGGTCCCCTAGCCTGTGAACTGCAGATACAGGTCTCACACCTTGGTCCTTGCTCTCTCTCCTGGGCCAAGTGGCCAAAGCAGGAGGATGCAGTGTTGATGTAAGACCTTTCTTTGCCATCCTATCTAGTGACCTAGGAAACAGCTTCAGAGGTGATAAACATACCATACCTGCTGGTGAATCATTTCCCTGGTGGAACATGGCCTCCATTTAAGGCTGGCCTACAGATCATTGCTGTAGCAACCGAGTCTCCATAGCTGACTGTCTCTGGAAACTTAATGACCTATGAATGATAACAGATAATTTGCAAATTTGACATAATCTGTGCTGGCCAATTTCCATTCAATTATTTGTTAATAAACACCAGGACCCTCAGTTGGAGTTTTATGCTTGCAAATTGGAAGTGAAAAGCTCAGGTCTGAATAGAGTAGAATACCTGCTTCATTTTAAGCTGAATATTTACAAAGCATTTTATTTTGGCAGGCCCAGGAACATCCAAGGTTTACTTGGTGTTCATTTGCATTGTGAATATTTTAAAATAGTAATTATCTGCAAAAGGTCAAATATTTGCTTTATCTATCTAATTCAATTTCCCAAAGGCCTTTGGGATTCAAATTAACGCCCTTGTAATATCTTCATTGAAAAAGAAGATTAATTATGCTTACATGGAACCTAATTTGGCTTATCAGACCTTTAATGTGGCAGCGATGGTGAGTGCATTTAAATTTAGGATTACGAGGGTGATCCTGGTTCCTTATTTGGGAGACTTTTAATATTTGTCATTATTTTTATGCATATCATTTTCCCCCGCCTGCTCAGGAAAATTAAAATGTCGGTTCTAAAAGAAATAAACATTATGTATTGACATTGGCAATTATGTTTTGGTATTTAAGGATGCATAAAAAACTGCACACAGGGCTTCACATATAAATTTGCAGTTAATGTCCTTAGATGGGAGCTTGGGCTCTCCTCTCTGACTCACTAACAATGGGGAAAGCTCTCTCTGTGGGGCCTTGACTTTAGGGGTGTTCAAAAATGCTTGAAGGTTTAAGAAGCTTCAGGAGCTATGGGTTGGGATCTGGGGGTTCTCCTTATTATTGAGGTTTGTGATTATAGTCTATCAGCTTCTGTGATGACAGCCTGTCTACACTGGTTTCCTACTTGTAAATGTAACTATTTCCTTAGGTATCATTCCTCAGTGACAGGGCCATATTTGATCTACTCATGAATGTGTTTGAGATGAACTATGTGTGGAGTTTTGATCCCTAACAAAGGCAATGTCTTTGAAAGCATAGAAATTGTAAGTCAAGAGGGGTTGTTTTTTTTTGGTATCTGTTGACTTTTGCTGCATAACAAATCATACCCAGTGGCTTAATTAATATCAAAAGTACTTTTCTTTTTCAATAGTCTATGGGTTGTCTGATAACTAATCGACTAAATTTGTTCGTGTGCTTTACATCAGTTGGCAGATGCATGGGGGTGTGGGGAGTGGCTGGCCTAGAATGGCCCCAATAGGATGTGTTTCAGGTGTTTTCTTATTCTCTAACACAGAGGCGTGGGGCTTTTATGACCAAATAAGGGCTTGTTGGGAGGAGCAGAAACATGCTTTTTCAAACTTCTGCTTGAATCTGGTTTGTAACTATCACATTGGCTAAAGTAATAATCTAGAATCAGTGTAGGCAGGACCTACTGAAAGCAGGGATGATGGAGTCCTCGTATGTAATGAGTTTAACACAGGTGTCCGTGAAGCCTTCCTCTTCTGAACTACCTGGACAGAGGCTTTAAACTCTGTGTTCAGTCTCGTCATCCATCCAATCTGGTGCGCAAACTCTGAGGCTTCACTGATGTAACCGTTTTTCAGATTCTCACTCCAGTACATTATGGTTTCTCAGGAATGCTAAGTATGTGGGATGAATGTCCAAGGAAGTACACTGCAGGTTCACTTATAACAGTAAAATATCAAGAGCTAGGGAGATGACTCAGTTGGTAAAGTACTTACTGAGTAAGCACAAAAACCTGCATTCAACCCCCCGGACTTATGTAAAAAGCTGGGTATAACCATCTGTGCTTATAATCCCAGAGTTGGGGAGGTGGAGACAGGTGAATCCCTGGGGCCTTCTGGCCAGGATAAGCACCAAGTCCCAGTAAGAGACCCTGCCTCATAAAACAAGGTAGATAGACAACATCTAAGGAAGGATACTTGGGTTTGACCTCTGGCCTCTACATGTGCATATATATAGCCTACCAAACATGTATCCCTCACACAAAAGAGTGAAGAATCAGAAACCAACTAATGATCAGAAGGAGCCTGGTTAGATAAATCATTGTTATCTCTCTAACTGAATCATTTTTAGATTAATATACTGGCATGGAAGGAAGTCTGTGACAAATTATTCAGTAGAAAAACAAGCAAGTTTGAGTTCAATTTGCAAAGCACACTGTCATTATGTATATGGCTGACACTGTATGTAGGGATGTTTATTTCCATTTATAGATAATAGCTGTATCAACATGCCCCAAACCATGAGTAGTGGGATCCAATAATTCTAGATAGTTTGAAATTTTTACAATGAACATGTAGTAGTTTAGGGATTGGGAAAGAAAAGAAACAAATAGAAACAAAACTTTAGATAAAGAAGAACAAAACAATGGCTTTTAGCTTTTAAATTAGCCAAACAATTGCTAAGAGTCTCTAAAAATAAAAATATTGCTGAATAGAGAAACGATGTCAGCTGTCATTTGTGGAAGACAGTGCATGTGGAGTACTTTACATAGGATGTCAAACATGGATAATAGGTGGGCACCTCACTTTCCTGTGAGGAATTGAGACTCAGAGTGAGAAAAGCACTTGGACCTGATGAGAATAGCTCTCAGGGTTGAGCAGCAGCACTACCTATACCTGATGAACTCTGACCTTCACACTAAGAAGCAGTATCATCATATCATTCTTACTGAGTGATAAAAGAGAGTTACCTAATCTTAGCTTCCTCCAGAATCACTAGAGGGCTTCTATTCTAAGTACAGATTTCTGGGCCCAGCCCACATCCAGGAAGTCCAGTCCTTTCTGGGGTGGGGCCCCAGGAATCTGTTTTAAATATGCATCCATGGGAATTCTGGGGCAGTTAGTAATTGCTTTTCTAAATACCTTTATCTCATTTTGTAGTTTGTGTGACTTTTGCAACACTTATGATGTCCATTATCTCCCTCTATTGATGAGAGGCTCAAAGACAGAGTTCACTTTCTCAGCGTCCTGGAAGTAGGAAATGGGATCAGATTCTAAACTCTCAGGTCATGGACGGCTTGTAGAGAAGAAGGGTTTGGGGAGGGTGACAACTTCCTTGAGTTCTGGGGGTGACCTGACAGCTTGTGGCTGTCACCTGCCCCTTTCCTGTCCTCCTCTTGTTGGGATCTAATGATAGGATCCAATGGTCATTTCTATGTCAGGTACATGGCAGCCCATGCTGGTGTGAGTGGGTGGCATTGGGCCATATCCACTTCCCAGTAGAGAACACTAACAAGATAGCAAAGATCCAGATAGTAAGACAGGAGCAAGAGATAGTCCACCTCCTCCTTCCACTGGCCAGCACTGACCTCTAAGAATCCTTATCCTCCACTTCTCTGGTTTCTTTTCTTTTCGTCTTCCTTCCTTCCTTCCTTCCTTCCTTCCTTCCTTCCTCCCTCCCTCCCTCCCTCCCCCCTCTCTCTTTCTTTCTTTCTCTTTTTCTTTCCTTTCTTTTGCTTTTTTTTCAAAATTATTTAAAACAGTTTTTAAACTTACATTTTTTTATCTTACTCTTCCCTTCCCCTAAGTTCTTCTAGATCCTTTCCCCTTCCCTCCCCACCCAAAAACAAAACAAAAACCCAATACAACAAACCCCCCAAACCAAGAAACAAAATAAAATACCTCCCCAAGCAAAACAAAACTCCAAACTGCAATCAAATAAAAACACACAGAAAACAACTGTGGAGTCCAATACATGTTTGTTGGTCAACTACTCCTGAACAGGAGGCCTGCCCTGGAGTGGTTGAGATACCAGTGTCACTCCATTGGAGAAAACTGATTTTCCCTCTCCCAGCAGGTATAAATGACAGTTCAGTTGTTAACCTTTACCCTAGTGGCTAGATTTTCATTCATTCATTCATTTACTTCTAAAATATAACAAAATAAAATATAATAAGATAAAACAAAAACTAGTACATTGAAGATGGACAAGACAAACCAGTAAAAGAAAGGAAAGGAGCCCAAGAGAAGGCACAAGAGTCACGCTTACTCACTCATTCGCACACTCAGGAGCACAATAAGCTGGAGCCACCATGTAAGCAGAGGCCCTGGTGCAGAGCTGTGCAGGCCCTGTGCATGCTGCTTCACTCTCTGTGAGTTCATTTGAGCTTTGCTCATGTTAATCTAGAGGGCCTTGTTCTCCTGGTGTCCTCCATCCCTCTGGTTCACAATGATACACGGTGGCTGTGACCAGAGTTTGGGGCCATGTAAGGCTGAGGAGGTGAGCACTGGAGAAGGTGTCATCTGCCTTGTGGTCTCACTTTAGAGCTGTTGGGTACCACATGCTGTGAAAGGTGGAGCTGGACAGGCCTGGGACTATTTCTTGTGCCCTCAAACTTCTAATGGAGCCCTATAGTGTCCCCCATTCCCCCACTATCTCCAAACTGACCTTTTGACTCCCTTCAGGTTCCTGGGCATTGGTTTGTAGTTATTTTATTTCTTCACAACAGTTTTATTGGGACATATTTTACATACCATATGATCCACCCTGCTAGAATGTACATGTCAGTAGTACAGTTGAATGATATTTGCAGTTGTGCAGCCACCACACCAAGTTACCTAATGTTTATGTCTCAGAAGAAAGCCTGATACCTTTTACTCACCACTCTTCAAGGCCCTACTCCATCCATCTCAGCTTCAGATCATCTACTGCAGAATCACCTGTTATGGAAATTTCAGGTAAATAGAGGCACTAGTTGCTTTTCTTGGGACTATAACAAAATACCTGACAAAGGCGACCTAAAGAAAGAAGACTTTGTTTGGGCCCATTGTCTGACATGCTGGAGAAGGCATGTAGGGATGTGAGACATCTGCTTACATTGCAGCTGCAGTCAGGAAGCGGAGAGGAACAAACTCTGGTACTCAGCTTTTTATACTGTCTGGGACCCCAGCTCATGGGATGGTGCCACCCACATTTAGTGTGGGTCTTCCCACTTCAATTAACCCTGTCTACAAACTTCCTCACAGACATACACAGAGATTTGTCTCCAAGGTGATTCTGGATCCTGTCACACTGACGACACTATGGTCACAGCATGTTTTGAACGTTGACCCACATTGCATCATGTGTAGGAACTTTATTCCTTTCTGTGGTGAGGGGGATCTCATTATTTTGATAAACATACACTTAAAGCATCTGTTTTGTTTTATAAACATGTTTTTGTCTCTCCAAAGATTTGCTTATCACTTACAGAATATTAAAAGGATAGTGCCAGATTGAGGAAAAAGTAAGAAACCGTGTCAAAGAATCTTTGTGAGCAGAGTATCACACAAATTGGGGAAATGATCACACTAGGAATTCTCCAGCTGCTGGCTTTATAATTACCCAAACTGAAAAGGACCCTGAATGCATGAAGTAGGGCTCTATCTAAATAAGTGTTGGTCACCCACATTATAGAGCAGTGAGTCACAGGACTTGGAGTCATTGGCAGGAAGAGCTATTCATGATATGTAGTTGACTCAATTATAGGCTCTCACTTTTAGAAAAGGATTCTTTTTGTCTCATGCCCATCTGGAGCTATGTTCACCAAAATGTTCCCATGGAAGGGTGGAATTTCAAGTAGTATGTAAGCATTTTAATTTGGGGGAGGGAAGGTAAAGAAATTGGGGTGAGAAGTAGCCAAGTATAGCAGCTTAAGACATACATAAGAATGTTGTTCCCATAGAAGGCCACCAGAAAGTCATCTGCATTATATATAAAGTTTTCCTGTCCTCTGTAACTGGGCAATAGGAAACTCACAGGACTGGATAATCCAGGTTATTCTAACCTCTGAGCCCGAACGGCTTAAGTAAGATATAAAAGGAGAGGCTACACTTTGCTGAGGAGGCATACTGATTTCTGAGAGAAGCCAAGACAAATTCTCTTTTGATTTGGGGCACAGCCCCTCCCAGTTATGATGAATGGCATGCTTAGCTTTGCAGGTGAGACTCAAGGAGAGGAGACATCAGTTGTCAAAACACATCTAGCTGCAGAATCACAGAGAGGAAAGTTACCAGGCTTTGCTTTCCCAAATCCAGGCTTTTGGGGACCCTACACCCAGTTGAGCCTGATAAGGTAGGGCCCTCAGGCTCCTAAGTAGCTGGGTTCTCCAGGGCTTGATATACTGGACTCTGTGCTTGAAGGTGGCTTTTCTTTCCTCCATGCATTCTTACTCCAGTAGTCTTGAATGTGTTACTTATACTCTCCTGGCCTCAGATTCCTTGTGTGAAAAATGGCCTCCATGGAAACATTTCCTTTGTTGGCTCCTGGAGAGGAGGAAATGAGTGAATAGCCAGGTCACATGTCAAGGATAGGATCTGCCACACAGGAAACTTCACACCCGCTTTGACTCCTCCCTTCCAGCCTCTGCCTGCATTCATTGTGTGTTTTTAAAATGCACCCTGGAGGATACCTTGTCCCTTTTCCGAAAGCACATTCTCATTTGCAGAGTTCTGGGGCCCCAGGGTTTCTGGGGTTCTCCCTCATACCCTCACTTTCTCTGTCTAGCTGCCTTCCCTTCAGAGATGCCTCTGTGACCCCCTTTCTTGCTCTCCTACTAGGCCCTGTCCTCTTCTGGTTTTCTTCCCTTCACCTAATCCATGCCTCCTCATCTTTCAAGAATGACGAGAAACCGTATCTTTTGAGCCATTTTCCAGCTCGCAGTCTTTCTCTGTGTACTCCAGGCCCTCCTGTGACCCAGTATGATGCCTCCTTTCAGATCTCCCTGGAGTAAGGATGGCAGTCACTCCAGCCTGTTCAAGGCTCACGGTGTTTGCCACCAAGGACCAGGTGCATAGCTGACAAGTGGCTGAACAAGAGCATGTCTTGATGAGGAGGCCAGACCAGGATGTAGGGGCATACAAGTAGGGAACATGTGGGCTGAAATGACTGCCACAGCTGTACCTCCTCCCTCTCTTTTATGATATTTTGATTACTTCCTGACACTCCCAAGATTGTCAATAAAAACTTGCTTTGAATCAGAGAGCAGAGCTAGCCACTAAACTGATAAACACCACCCAAAGATCAGCTTTGGACTACAAACTGCTCAGGATAATTTCAAGGCAGCTAGCTGAGATGGTTCAGCCTCATGCACTACTCCAGCCAGGACTTCAGATAAGACCTACACTTTCCCAGCATGCAGAGATAGGCAACAAATGATGGCACTAGCTCTCCCAGGATTTGACCATTATCTCGATTTTCTCAGGGTCCCCTAGAGATACGGTTGCCCCATAGACAACAGGAAGCAAGCTAGAGAACATGACACCCACATTCCCAAGAGGTGCAGTGGGTGGATTTTGGTTATTCAATCAGTTGTGGATATTTGTCATCCTTTAAGGTGGTTGATTATAAGTTGTTATTGATAATGGTCAGGAAAAAAGCTGAAGGAGATTAGATTTAGATCTCATTCTGAAAAGAAAAAGGGGACATACAGAATTGATAGAATAAATGGATAGTTTATTGAGTCTATTTTTAAACTAAAAAAGCTAGTCTTAAATATTTTACATTGGTATGGATTTTTGTATAGTGATACAAATTTAAGGTTATTTTTGTTATACTGTGTATATGGTTCTATAAATGGAGTTTCTCTGTCCTACCCTATTCCGTAGCCACTTCCAAGTAATTACTCAAAGGCTTATATTAATTATAAGTGTTTGACTGATGGCTCAGACTTATTACTAACTAGCTCTTACATTTAAATTAACCAATTTCTATTAATCTATGCATGGCTACATGGCCTGCGGCTTACCGGTTCTCTGACTTGTTCCTTGGGTGGCTGGATCACACCTGCCCTGACTCTGCTCTTCTTCCTCCCTGTATCTCTGTTTAGCTTTCCTGACCAGCCTTATTCTGCCTGACTATAGGCCAAAACAGCTTTATCTTTCAACCAATGAGAACAACACATATTCACAGCATACAGAAAGACCATCTCATAGCATGTTTCTACTCTTTTTTAAGGTATCTTTGTATATTGGTGCAAATTTAATGTTATTTTTAGTATTTTAACATATTTAATATTTTAACATATTTTAGTATGTTAGAACATACTAACATACATTTCAACTCTTGTTTAAGGTATTGTGCCTATGTAGCTCATTTAACAATGTAATGTAAATTTCCAGTCCTTGAAAGTTATTATTACAAACTATTTAGGATAATAAAGAAATGCAGGTCAGTAGTTACTCACCTATATCAATCAAACTTATAGTCATGTTAGGTATGTTTTCAAGGTCAAACAGAGATATATTTTAGATAGACAGGTGGTCTTCAAACACTTCAAAGGTCTACAGAATATGGTACTAAAGACGTTTTAATAACATAAGGCTTTTCATGAAAATGAGACGCATCTCCTCCTGGCAACATCAATCTACTTCAGATGAGATGATGGGCATCAAAGAACCTCCACATAGAGTTTACTTTCTTTGTGGCAAAAGTTAGCCACTGGACAAGAAACCACTCTTACCTTGACTGCTGACAGTATACTATCCAAATTGAACAATCAAGACACAAAAGAAAGTGACTACTGAACTTTGTCAAGACAAGGCAGGACAGTCTTTCAAAATTCCTGCTTCACAGAAAAGTCTGTCAGATATTCTAGGCCTGTAGGCCAAAGACGGATACCCCAATGTTGCAGAGGAACTTTGGGTGACTGTCCAGAGAGTCAGCTGTTTCTTTCTTTCTTTTTTTAATGATTTATTTATTCTCATTTTATATGCATTGGTGTTTTGCATGTATGTCTGTGGGGGGGTGTCAGATCCCCAGGAACTAGAGTTCCAGTTGTGAACTGCCATGTGGGTGTTGGGAATTGAACTCTGGTCCTCTTGAAGAGCAGCCACTGCTCTTAACTGCTGAGCCATCTCTCCAGCTCTGCCAGCTGTTGCTTTTATTTCTGCAGTTTTGAAAGTTGTTTGCTCTGTACTTCCTGTTTATTCAAGTAATATTTTATCCTTCTTGGGTCTCTGATGGAGATTGAAGACTAGATAGTTATAGTTTTATAGTTTTCCTTGTTACTAAATTCAGAAAAGAAACTCACAAAAGAGGTATAAAGTGTATAAGGTTGAGTGACATAAAAGCTTAAATTGTCTATCTAAATTTTTTTTGAGGAATAAAAAAATTAGTTTTGGGTTGGTAATATAGGTGCAAAACTCTGGACTCACCAAGATAGAATAGATAATGGAGTATTTTCTCTGAATTTGCCAAATGCAAATTGACTGGACATTATGAATATAATTTTTTTTAAAAGATTTATTTACTTATTATGAATACAGTATTCTATCTGCATGTATGCCTGCAGGCCAGAAGAGGGCGCCAGATCTCATTACAGATGGTTGTAATCCACCATGTGGTTGATGGGAATTGAATGCAGGACCTCTGGAAGAGCAGTCAGTGCTCTTAACTTCGAGCCATCTTTTTAGCCCATGAATGTAATTCTTATCTGAAAATTGTTTTATTGTACATAATTTTTCTGTGTTAAAACCTTCCCTTTTTATTCAGACAAAAAGGGAGAAATGTTGTATGATAGTTTGATCATGTTCTGATGCTCTCAAGACTGTCAACAAAAATTTGCTTTGAGTCAGAGGGCAGATATAGCTACTAGCTGACCAAAATTAACCACAGAGGTTTTGGAGGAACAAGGACAGACAGAGAGATAGGAAGTAGTAGGGCAGGACTTTGAGAGGGTCTTGACACCTTTTTGGATGGAGGAATGAAGGGGAGAGAAGGACACTGGTTGCTTTTCTGCCTCTTCTCTGATCATTCAGGTTCTTACTACCATGTCTGACTCCTGAGTTTTTATTGATAAAGAATAATTAGATAAATACATCAGTTATGTCTCCACCTTTGTTATGCACCATGATCATTATCTGGAGGCTTCCCATGGGGCTCAGTTGGAATCTGCATGCTCTGCCTCCTTATATCCTTTTCCTCTCAATTCTGCCAAATTGGATCTTGGGTAGTTCCTACCTATACTCATTCTCTTTTTATTGGCCATCTCACATTAGTTGTCAGGTTCCAATCAGATGTCCCCTCTTACACAACATTCTCCCTGAGCCTCAAATGGGTCCAGGGTCCTACCACCTCCTTGCCTCCACCCTAGGAGTCACTCATCAGAGCTTCACTCCTCATGTGTCAAGATCCTTAGCTAGCAAAGGACTCCTTACAGACATCCAGGGGTTCCCAACATCCAACACAGTCCCAAGTTTGGCTCTGCCACTGCCTGTCTCTGATGGCGCAGTCATTCTAGATCAGGGTGTCTGTGTGACACAAGATGCCAAACAACATACTGCAAAGTCACATATTCAGGCTCCAAACTTCCCTACCTCTTTACATCTCAGTAGCTATTCATCGAGATGGGCCAGGCTAAGCCATTGTATCTATTCTACTTTTGAGAAAACCTAGGCTGTAGAAGGAGAGGGACTCATCACAAACCCCAGAAGAGGCAGAAATAGTTTGTATGTGCATATGCAAAGGCCTCTGGCCCATCTGCTATAAAGAGCAGTTTGGGTTATTAGGAAGAACTGGCTATTATAATATTGTGTGTATAATATTCACCTTTGTTATTCACCTTTGTGTGATGCTGTTATGGTTAGTTTTAAACATCCACTTGCCACACTTTAGAATCAGCTGAGAAGAGAGCCTCTATTGATGAACTGTCTTTATTAGGTTGGCCTCTGAACATGTCTGGTGGGAGAGTATTATCTAATTGTTCATTGACATAGAAAAATCCAGCCCACTGTGTGCAGCACCATTTTCCTAGGCTGGAGGCCCAAAACTATATAAGAGTAGAGAGTGCTAGCTAAGCATGAACAAAACAAGAAAGTGAGTTGGCAGCATGGGTATCTTCCTTTTCCCTGCTCTTGACTGTGGATGTAATGTGGCCAGCTGTCTCGAGTTCCAGCTTCCTAACTTCCTTACCATAACGAACTGTAACCTGGAATTATGAGCCAAGTAATACTTTCTTCTCTTAATGTTACTTTTTGCCAGAGTATTTTATCACAGCAATAGAAACTAAAACAGGTGCTTTGAGACTGTCTGAGGCTTTGTTGGATGGAGAGCTTGAGCCACGCTATGTGGGGGAAATGAGGGAAGCTGTGGGTGTGGGGATAGTTCTAAGATCCTGGAATCTCTGGGCTACTCTCTGGGTGAGGGGGTAAGAGAGATACCTAGGCATAGATCTTGGGAGATGTGGTCTTGTTGTAGTAGGGGTGGCATTGGAGGAAGTGTGTCATAAGGGGTGGGCTTTTGAGGTCTCAGATGTTTAAGCCAGGCCCAGTGTGCCTTTCTTTTCCTACTGCTTGCCAATCAACTTCTTCTCCAGCACCATATCTGTCTGCATGCCACTATGCTTCCCGCTATGACAGTAATGGACTAGACCTCTAAAACTGTAAGCCAGTCCCAATTAAATGTTTTCCTTTATAAGAGTTGTCTTGGTCATGGTGTCTCTTCACAGCAATAGAAACCCTCACTAAGATGAGGTAAAGGATGGGAGTTTTCTCTCCTGGCTGCCTGGAGCTAGTGCAGGCCTTTGATTGGGAAGGGAGATTCGCCCAAGAAAGGATGCCTCTGTGAGTTGGGAGGACACCAAGAAGGCTGTAGCAATGGTAGTCAAGACATGTTGGTTCTCTGAAGAATGGCAGTAGGCTGGAATGAGGGCAAATCCCTGTCCCTTGTCCTTGTCTGACTTTGGTAAGATTCTTAGTTATACAGGTAGATTCTCCCAGTGTTTCTGCATCCGAGGTGGCAGCTGGTACATAGACCATCTGCTGTTAGGATGGGATGGGGTCAGGTGGGGGCTTGAGGTTGGAGCAGTGGCTACAACCTCTGAATTCCACAGGGCATCAGTGCGGCCTTAAAATTCCTCCCAGATACACTGTCCTGCAAAGCCCTGATAGAGGTGCGTGGCTTCATGAACGTGGATCAGCTGGTTATATTTGGAATAACCAGTAAGAAAGTACAAGGTCAAGTGGGCTAGAAGAGTCAGAGTCACTTGAGAACCACTGTCTGTTTTTGTTTTAATTCTTATTTGTGCTGTTAGAATTTCAGAGGGAACTCATGAGAAAGCCCAGGGGACTGATTTGTAAACACATGACTGAAACATGGAAAGGAACCACCTCCTCTTCTCCAATGTCACCTATTGTGTGAGTTTTTTCCAGAAAAACCATGAACAAACATTTACTCATTTCACATAGGGCACCAATGACAGAACTAAGAAATGTTTCTCTATTGGAATGGTGAATGAATAAGGTCTTCTATATCCCATGCTTGCCTCAAACTTGCTGGGTAGCTGAGAATGGCATTGAGCTCCGGACACTTCCTTCAGCCTCCATATTCTGAATGCTGGGGAAACAGGTGTGGGCCATCATACCTGGTGTTATGCAGTACTAGGGATGGAACCCAGATCCTTGTGCGTGCTAGGTAAACACTCTACCAATTGAGTCATGCTCCCAAATTCTAAAGAAATGATTGTAGCCAAATCCAGATGGCTGAACCAATGAGTTTATTGGAGTTAGTTACAGAAGGATGAGTAACTTTTGGGCTGTATATCCTTGAGAAATCCCACCTCAGCAGGGGTGCTCACTCATGGAAACTGTATCATCTGATTTCCTCTCATAACTTGAAGGCAACTACTCCATTAACGAACCTTCCCTCTCTCAGCAATTGTCATTGCTTATACAATCTTAATGAAGGGCCTAGTGAGGCCTGTAAATTCCATGAGCTTCCTGAGTCTCATATCTTTGGAGCTGAATGAACCTTGTGAGCCTCCTGCCTCCATTTAGAAGGATATGTTTCTTTTCAATCAGGAGAGAACAGCTGTATCACAATCCCAATAGCCTCAAAGCCACTCTTTTTCCAGAGACTGCTCTGGCCCCTGTCTTCTCTCACTTGGGAAGATGGCTTCCATCTAGAATGTGATTAACTGCAATGATAAGATTCTAGAGCTCCAGAAATTCACAAAGATTTTCCCCCTCTAGTGATCTGGTTGTTAGAAAAGATTGTTGTGATTATAGTAGGTGGTTCTGATTGGCTCAAGGTCTTGTAGTGAGTTAATGCTGAAGCCAGGTTGGAGTTTTGGTCTCTGCTTTTAGTGACCCATCATAGGTTGAGATATTACTGTCAGCAAAGGAAGTACACATAATGCCTTGGCATTTATGTCGTAGTTGCCATCCTTGTTCTCAGCTGATCATACCCCCAAGATTGGGCATGGCTTTCTTTATGTCACAGAAAGTGAAACTGAGGCCAAGAAGAAGTGTGAGAGTGGTTTGGGGGGCTGTCTTGCCAGTATTTGGAGGCCAGATTTCCTGATCTCTAATGTGGAATTCTTTGGAGTCTGTCAATGAATCTCAAACTGTGATTGTATTAGGGTCTCTGAGGAATCAGAGGCCTAAGCCTTATCTCTGGGCTCTTTATCCCAGGAGCTGTGGATTTACTTTCCAAACTAGGTTCCCCAGAAATCCTGAAGCAAGTCACTGACAAGCCCTACTTAGAGATGATTATGACCTAGCTCAGAGCTTCGCAGATTTGAACTTGTATATGCTACACCTAAGCCTCATGTTCAAGTACCCTATCAGACTCAAGATCTGCACTGGGCTAGAGGATCTTTACTGTGGTTCTAAGGAGTTTATGAGAGATACTGATCCTGCAGGATCATGGACTACTTGATTTTTATGGCTGAGGTTGTGGTCTCGTACTCTGGGTGTTCAACATCAGGATGGACAGGCCATAATATAAGCAGAGATGTAATTTGTTGTCTCTTCCTAAGAGAGGTTAATCTGAGGTGTCATATTAGTTTCTAATCTTCAAATCTAACCACCCCTCTCCTTTGTATTCCCTACATCAAATAATGAGAGTTCTGAAAGCATAAGAAAGAACCCATCATTTAGGGGAATCTCACTTAAAGGGGCTACTAATAGTAAAAATTTCTCCACACTGTCCTGTGAGTTCAGAGAAGGACAGAAACTGTTGAAGGCTTTGGAGAATGTAGGTGATCTTACCTTTCCGAAGATGCATTTTCTACATGTGTTCCCCAATACAATTTCTAACCCTCTCATGAATCTTGTGTTATGTTGATAGTTCCTAAGTATTTTTAATTAGATTTCCAAAGCAAAAGAAAGTTTCCAAAGTTAATTAAAAGTTGCCTCACTGTAATTGTATAAAAGCAGTTTTTGCTTCTGAAAATTAAATTATTATAATTAAACTCCTCTATCCATTTAAAGATTTTAGTGGAATGTTTATTATTCGTTTATTATGAAGAGACCTTGGAAGGAATGCTGTTCCCACAAGCAGGAATTGGCCCGGCTGATGGGTCGTGTCATGTAATCAACTCTTCTCTCTTTTATCGTCTCATGTCTCTGGGGAAGGAAGATGAAATGCCATATGAGTTTAGTGCTTGTGTGAAATCCAATCCCATCCCCAAACTCTGGCCCACATCTCATGGCAGATCACATCATTACTCACTTGTATTTGCTCCTGCTCCCTAAGATACTCTATTTTCTTATTTTTAAAAGATTTTTATTTTATGTGTATGAGTGTTTACCTTCATGTATATGTGTACTGCATGCATGTAGTATCCACATAGGCCAGAAGGCATTGGATTCCCTGGGACTGTAGTTTTAGATGGCCGTGAGCTGTGATGTGGGTGTTGGGAATCAAACCCAAGTCCTCTGCAAGAGCAGCAGGTGCTCTTAATTGCTGAGCCATTTGTCCAGCACCGATGCTCTATTGTCATTGGACTTGGTCACATGATTTCTTCAGGCTGAAAGAAGATGGAGAGAAAGTGATATGCCTTGGTTATTTCTGCATTCCTCTTGAAGTCTTACATGGTCCCCTGAGCAGGAATTTTATTCTCCTCTAATGACCTCCTCTGACACTCAATTGGCTTTCCTGTTACTGCACTGCTATAATCCTCTTATACTCATGGTTTTTAATGCCTCCACTATCAGTCAGTATAGCCTGGATTTTTCATTAGAAACAAATAGCTCCAATACTTAGCAGCCAATAATTTATTTCTTGCTCACATGGCACAGTCATCATAAATCAGCTTAATCATGTCCCGGGTCACCATTGGGAAATGGCTAAAGAAGAGGCTCCTACCTGGGTAGTAGTCTGGTCTCATGGAAGGGGGAAGCACTGTCCAGCAGTTACTCACTGGCCTCTGTGATATCTGCTTGGAAGAGGAGAGTGTTCCTTCTGCTCACATTTCACTGAACAACACAAGTCACAGGACAATGCCAGATATTGAGGGAGTGTGAGCTACAATACTCTTTTGGAAAGATGCACTGAGTTTTTGAGTCATAACATATCTTCTCCAGTCTTCTCTCTTGGTAGCAAACTTTAGATTTCTTTCTTTTCAATTTATTCTTTCTCTAAGGGACAGTTTATAAGTCTCTTCTATCACACTATCAGGCTATGAGGCTGAGATCATATGATAGTCTAAGTATCAGGTTTGTATATAGTGCTTTTGGATCTGGAGACTTGGCATTTTTCTTCCTACATCACTGATATATAGTGATTGGCTAGTGCAATAAACATTCTTCTGAATGGGGAACAGGGGAGGGTACCAGTTCATAGATATTCCTTTTTCTTACTGGACAGATGTTATAGGATGTTCTTGCATTGAAGATGGGACATGCGCCTTGTTTGCTCTGCTCTGGGAAGGACTCCTTGTCCAGTGTTCTCTATGACTTTCTATGTGCTGGGAACTCCTTCCCTTTTCATTGTTCTCTTTGACTCCTGTTGGGAAAGGTTTTGGAAAATCATCTTTCAAGCCTACTTCTTGTCCTTGAAAGACTGACCACTGTGATGATTGAATTTAATTGTAAGCTTGATTGAATTTGGAAATGCTAGGGGACACATTTCTGAGTGTGTCTATGAGGGTGCTGTGGGATGGTCTGTATGTCAAATGTGTTGCTGATTGGTCAATAAATAAATCCCTGATTGGCCCGTGGCCAGGCAGGAAGTATAGGCGGGACAAGGAGGAGAATAGAGCTGGGAAGTGGAAGGCTGAGTGAGAGAGACACTGCCAGCCGCCATCAGGACAAGGAAGATGTAAAGTACCGGTAAGCCACAAGCCACGTGGCAAGGTATAGATTAATAGAAATGGATTAATTTAAGCTGTAAGAACAGTTAGCAAGAAGCCTGCCACGGCCATACAGTTTGTAACCAATGTAAGTCTCTGTGTTTACTTGGTCGGGTCTGAGCGGTTGTGGGACTGGCGGGTGGCAGAGATTTATCCTGACTGTGGGCCAGGCAGGAAAACTCTAGCTACATGAGGGTCTTTCCAGAAAGGTTTTACTAAAGAAGACTTACCCTGAATGTCGGGGGTACCACACCATGGACTTGGGTCTAGGACTGAATAAAAAAAAGAAAATAAGCTAAGCATGGGCATTCTTCTCTCTATATATCCTGGCAATGGGTATGATGTAGCTAGTCACTTCATTTTCCTGCCACCATGCCTCCCCTACCATTATGGACTGTATTCCCTTGAACTGGCAACTAAAATAAAATCTTACCTCCCCAAGTTGCTTTTTATTAGGTATTTGGTCACAGCAAAGAGAAAAGTATCTACTACAACTATTTATAGATCATCTTATATTTTGAATAGTTGGGGGGGGGTTAGTGTAAATTGACAGTTCTTCTTACACTAGTTTGTGGTACAATGATCTTAAAATGTAACTAGCCCTTTGTGTCCTTAATTATACTAATAGCCCATCTGGGGGCACACTTCTGCCTTAGTTATAGGTATCTGAGAGTAAAAACTCCTATACATGATCTGTAGTCTTCATCTCTTTCCACTATGCCACTTGTTTAATGGAAAGAGATAACTGGGTGCCATGTTAGTGAATTCAGAGATTTCTTCAGTGAAAGCTGGCATTCAGTGTTGATTTAGTCTCCACCCGCAGACTCAGCCTTTGTCACTTTAGGGGACTGTAAGTTTTATCCATTTTATCTATTGCCAGTTGGAAATTAAAGACACTTGAAAATGTTATAATTTCCAGATTCTACTTTCATTCTCCTCTGCTTTTAATCTGGCTAAATATTTTCTGAACTCATCTCTTTATTGAACTAATTTGTCAAGTGCCAAGTAATAGCTACCCAAGAAGGCTACTAATATTATATTCCCCAAGCTGTTCACCTAAATCCAGAGGCTCATTTGGCACATTTCCTGCCCTTTAATATATTGTAAGAAACAGCTGTAGCAAACAGTCCACGACTCTGTATTGTTGCCTCCTCCTTTCTGTACTCCAGTAAGTTTCTCTACGGCTCCTGCTTAGCTCTGAAAAGATTGTCAGGTAGTCTTAATGGTTGTTCCTCCAGGAGTGTTTTTCTAGAACCAAGTTCCTTTTCAGCCAGAAACCAAACAGATATGCTTCCAGTCTCAGTGTCTGTAGTAAGGGTTAGTTTACTATTCCTGCTTTCTATTTATCACAGGCCAACTGTGACTCTCTCTGTCTCATGAAAATTTGATTTCAGAAATATTCCCATTAGGGCATTTCCACCCTTGGGGAAGAGGGGAAATATACTCATGGGAAACCACATAAATGACGTGTGTGTGTGTATGTGTGTGTGTGTGTGTGTGTGTGTGTGTGTGTGTGTGTGTGTGTGTGTGTTTGCAGGTACATGCATGTGTATGGGTGTGTATATTATATAAAAATTTCTTCTGAATTGAAATATCTCATATTGCAGAGAGGTTCATTAATACTCAGGAAATAAATAATCCACTAGTCTAAGGAAGTCCCTGGAACTTGCAGGATTTCCCTCTCTCTCTCTCTCTCTCTCTCTCTCTCTCTCTCTCTCTCTCTCTCTCTCTCTCTCTCTCTCTCTCTCTATATATATATATATATATATATATATGTATATATGTGTATATATATATATATATATATATATATATCTGCATCTCTCTCTGTCTCCCTGTATCTCTCTCGCTCTTAAAAATATTCTTCTCTCATACAATGCATCTTGACCACAGTTTCTCCTCCCTCTACTCCTCTGCTTCTCCCAGCTCCCCTCACATTCCTTCTCTACTGAATCTTGAATCTATTCTCTTCTCTCTCCAAGAAGAGCAGGCCTTCAAGAGACAACAACTGAACAGACAAAACAAAATGTAATAAAAATCCTTACACAGAGGCTGGACAAGGCAACCCAACAGGAGGAAAAGAGTTCCAAGAGCAGGTATACTCCAAGCTAATAGCCACAACACATACTCAGAGGACCTGGTGCAGACCCATACAGGCCCCATGCTCGCCACTTCAGTTCCTGTGAGCCCATGTGCACCTATGTGTACTTAGTTGATTCAGTGAACTGTGTTCTCCTGGTGTCTTCTGTCCCCTCTAACTCCTACAATTTTTCTGTCCCTTTTTCCATAGGATTCCCAAGCTCTAAGGGGAGGGACCCTATAGAGACTTCCACTTTAGACTCTCTCCATACAATGTCTGGCTGAGGGTCTCTGCATCCACCCCATCTGCTGCTGGAGGAAGCCTCTCTGATAACTAGACAAGGCACCGTATGAGTACAGCAGAATATGATTAGGAATCAGTTCATTGATTTTTACCCCTATTTTTTAGACCATGTTTGGTTCCACCATAGGTCTCTAAGCTATTCAGTCTCTCATTCCTGGCCATGCAAGCAGTGTCTGGCAAGGACTCTCTCTCATGGAGTGGGCCTCAAGTTAAATAAGACATTGGTTGGCCATTCCCACAAGTTCTGGGTCACCATAGACCTACCACACATTGCATGCAAGACAGATTATAGGTCAAATGTTTTGTGGCAGGCTTTGTTTCTCTTTCCATAGCCTACAAAATGCCTTCCCACACCAAAGAGACTAGAACATAGGGGTGAAGCCTCCATGCAGGCACCAGCTCAATCTCTCCATGGTCAATGAGCTGTGTGGATGTTGTCCTCAGCAATAGGGTTCCATTGTCAGTTAGGGAAGAGCAACCCTATATTGTAGTATCAGCCTGGGTTGTTTTGGGATCTCTCCTCAGACAATAACTCAATCAAATTGAATCCAGTTCTGCCACTGGGAGCCTTGCCTGACTACAAGTGATGGGCAGTTCAGACTCCTGTGGTGATATTGTGTTCCCCAAAATATTGTGCACCCTAATAAACTTATCTGGGGTCAGAGAACAGACCAGCCATTAGATATAGGGGTCAGAAAATGGTGACACACACCTTTAATCCTAGCATTCCAGAGGCAGAGATCTGCCTGGATCTCTGTGAATTCAAGGCCATACTGGAAGCAGCCAGGTGTGGTAACAAGAGCCTTTAATCCCAGGAAGTGATGGCAGAAAGCAGAAAGGTATATAAGGCTTGAGGACCAGCAACTAAGCTGGTTAAACTTTTAGGCTTTTGAGCAGCAGTTCAGCTGAGATTCATTCTGGATGAAGACTCAGAGACTTCCAATCTGAGGAAATAGGATCAACTGAGGAATTGGCAAGGTGAGGTGACTGTGACTTGTTCTGTTTCTCTAATCTTCCAGCATTCACCCAAATATCTGGTTCTGGATTTGTTTATATTAAAACCTTTTAAGATTCATGCTACAGACTCCATATCCTCCATTACTAGGAATCCTCTCTAGGATCACACTTATTGATTCCAGGAAGTTTCCACTGCACTAGGTTTCCACACCACAACCCAAATGCCCCCCAATTCCAGCTGTCTCTCCTCAAACTATCTCCCTCCATCCCATCTCCCTCACCCCTACATCTGGTCTCTCCCACTCCCAGCCCTACCCATCACCAGTCCACCTGCAAAATCTATTCTATTTCCCCTTCCCTGGGAGATTCATATGTCTGCCCCTCAGAGCCCTCCTCTTTACTTAACCTCTCTGGGTCTACAGATTGTAGCTTGGTTATAATTTACTCAATGGCTAATGTCCAGTTATATATGAGTGAATATATACCATATTTGTCTTTCTGGATATGGATTACCTCACTCAGGATGATTTTTTTCCAGATCCATCTATTGGTCTGCAAATTTCAAGATGTCATTTTTTTAAAACAGCTAAGTAATACTCCATTGTTTAAATGTACCATATTTTCTTTATCCATTCTTCTGTGGAGAGACAGCTAGGTTGTTTCCAGTTTCTCGCTATTATGAATAAAGCCACAGTGAACATAGTTGAGTAAGTGTCCTTGTGGTAGGGCCCTCAGGGTATATGCTCAAGGGTGGTATAGCTGAGTCTTGAGGTGGATCTACTCCCAATTTTCCGAGAAATCACTATATTGATTTCCACTGTGGCTGTACAAGTATGCACTCCCATCAGCAATGGAGGAGTGTTCCCCTTGCTTTACATCCTTGTCAGCATGAGCTGTCACTTGTATTATTGATCTTAGCCATTCTGAAAGGTGTAAAATAGAATCTCAAAGTAGTTTTGATTTGCATTTCTCTGATAGCTAAGAATGTTGAACATTTCTTTACGTGTTTCTCAGTCATTTGAAATTCCATTATTGAGAATTCTGTTTAGATCTGTACCCCATTTTTAAATTGGATTATTTGGTTCTTTGGTATCTAGTTTCTCGAGTTCTTTATATATTTTGGATATTAGTCCTCTATGGGAGTTGGTAAAAGTCTTTTCCCATTCTGTACTTACTTGAACTTGAGTTTTGTACAGGGTGATAAGTATAGATCTGTTTATATTCCACATGCAGACATCCAGTTTCACTAGCATCATTTATTGAAGATGCTTTCTTATTTCTACTGTCAATTTCTGGATTCTTTTTAAAAAATCAGGTGTCCATCTGTGTGTGGATTTATGTCTGTGTCTTTGATTTGGTTCCATTGATTAACTAGTCTGTTTTTATGCCAATACCATGTGTTTTTTTACTACTACAGTTCTGTAGTACAACTTGAAATCAAGGGATGGCAATACCTCTAGCAGTTTTTTTTTATTGTTTAGGATTCTTTTAGCTATCATTTTTTTGAGGGGTTTTCCATATGAAGTTGAGTATGGTTCTTTCAAGGTCTGTAAAGAATTGTGTTGGAATTTTAATGGGGATTGCATTGAATCTATAGGTTGCTTTTAGTTAAGATTTTTACTATGTTAATCCTACTGATCCATGAGCATGGGAGATCTTTCCATCTTCTGGTATCTTCTCCAATTTCTTTATTCATTTCAGCCCTCAGCTTGATTATTTTTTCCTGCCTACTCTTCTTTGTTGTCCTTTTTTTGTGTTCTAGTGTTTTCAGTTGTGCTGTAAAATTGCTAGTATGAGATCTCTCCAATTTTTTTAAATTAAGCAAGTAGTGCTATGAACTTTCCTCTTTACTTTCATTGTGTCCCATAAGTCTGGGTATGCTGTGTATTCATTTTCATTGAATTCTAGAAAGTCTTTAATTGTTTTCTCTATTTCTGTCATGACCCATTTTTCATTTAGTAGAGAGTAGTTCAATTCCATGAGTTTGTAAGCTTTCTATTGTTTCTACTATTGTTGATTATATAACCCCCTCAAGGTGTACAAGTGGCCAGGTTTCACTGCGCCTCCCCCCCTCCCCAGACTATTCTAGTCCATAATGGCCATTTCCAGCCCCCTTGAGATGCAGGAGGCCAAGCCCTGCCCTACAGGATAAACAAAAAAAGCAAAATCCCACCAATCCCAGGCCACCCTCAAAAGCTCCTTCACCACTCAAGAAATCTTATATAAAGCCTGCATCCTGCTCAGTTCTATATTGCTTCTTGCTCAAGCAGAGGTAGCCACTCTCTTGTGTCTTTCCCAATACATCTGTGTGAGGTTTGTTGTGTAGCATGACTTTCTGGTATTCCTTGGCTCCTGACTGCCAGGATAACTTTCTCTTCAGAGCTGCAACACTTGTATTGGGGAAAACTTTTCCCTCAGAGCTGCAACACTTACATTGATATCCAGCTTTAATCTATGGTTGTCTGATAGGATGCAAGGAGTTATTTCAATTTTCTTCTATGTGGCATTGAGACTTTCTTTGTGTAAAAGTATGTGGTTAATTTTGGAGAAAACTCCATGAAGTTCTAATAAGAAAGATTTTTTTTTGTTTTGCTTTGTTTTTTTTTTTTTTTTTTTTTTGAGACAGGGTTTCTCTGTGTAGTTTTGGTGCCTGTCCTGGATCTCATTCTGTAGACCAGGCTGGCCTCAAACTCACAGAGATCTACCTGGCTCTGCCTCTTGAGTGCTGGGATTAAAGGTGTGTGCCACCACTGCCCAGGAAGAAAGTATATTCTTTTGTTTTTACAAGAAATGTTCTATATATCTATTAGGTCCATTTGGTTTATAAAATCTTTTAGCTTCAGTGTTTCTCTCCTTAGTCTTTGTTTGGATGACCTATCCTTTGGTGAGAGTGGGGTACTGAAGTCTCCTACTGTCTGTGTGAGGGTCAATATGTGATTTAAGCTGTAATAGTGTTTCTTTTACAAAAGGGGGGTGCACTTGTTTTTGAGGCATAGATGTAAAGAATTGAAATGTCAGCTGGGCATGGTTGTACACATGTTTAATCCCAGCACTCAGGAGGCAGAAGCAGGCAGATCTCTGGGATTAAGGTCAGCCTGGTCTATAGAGTGAGTTCCAGGACAGCCAGGGCTACACAGATAAACCTGGTCTTGAAAAACAACAAAAAAATTTTTTTTGAAATGTCATCTTGATTTTTCCTTTGATGAGCATTAAGTGTTCATCCTCATCTCTTCTGATTAGTTTTAGTTTGAAGTCTATTTTGTTAGATAGTAAAATGGCTACCAGTTTGCTTGTCCATTTGCTTGTAATATCTTATTCTAATCTTTTACCCTGAGGTAATGTCTGTCCTTGATACTGAGGTATGTTTCTTGGATGAAGCAGAAGGATGGATCTTATTTTTACATCCATTTTGTTAGTCTGTGTCTTTTTATTGGGGAATTGAGAGCATTGATATTGAGAGATGTCAATGACCAATGTTTGTTGATTCTTATTTGTGATAGTTTGAATGTAATTGGCCCTATAATCTCATAGGGAGTGGCACTGTTAAGGGGTGTGTCCTTGTTGGAGTAGATATGGTCTTATTGGAGGATGTGTGTCACTGTGGAAGCACTGCTTTGAGGTCTCATATATGCTCAAGATACCTCCCAGTGTCTCAGTTTATTTCCTGTTGCCTTCTGATCAAGATGTAACCAGCACCATGTCTGCCTGCATGCTACCATGCTCCTTGCCTTGATGATAATAGACTAAACTTCTGAACTGTAAGCTGACACCCCAATTAAATATTTTCCTTTATAAGAGTTGCTGTGGTCATGGTGCCTTTTCACAGCAACAGAAATCCCAACTAAGATGGAAGTTGGTACCAGGGGCTGGGGTATTGCTGTGACAGGCCTGACCATGTTTTTTGTTTGGGGGAATTTGTTCCTTGGTACTTCAGGTTAGGAAAGCAGTGGAATGCTTTAAGCACTGCTTAATGGGCCATACTAGTTGGAACAGGGAAGACAGTGGTGCTGAATGTGATTTGATGAACTGTGGGAATCAAGAGGTTTCATATGAGAATAATGTTAGTGTGTGGCCTGTTCTTGTGATATTTTGGTGAAGAATGTGCCTGCTTTTTGCCCTTGTCCAAACAGTCTGCCTCAGGCTAAAGTGAACAGTTTTGGAGTAATTCCTTTGGCAGAGGAAATCTCAAAACAGCCTAGTATAGACTCTGTTGTTTGGATATTAGTGTTAACTCTGATGAAGATTTATAATAAAAAAGGAGCAAACCGAGCAAATAAAAATTCAAAATGTACAAATTGAGAAAAGGGATACCAGGAAGTAAAATAGAGCTAAATTCTGTGTTCAAGGAGATAAACAGATTAAGAAATGGAATAAAGGGAGTGGTTACCTCAGGGCAATATCCCACCCAGCTAAGTTTTCAACTTGTGAAAAAGAATTACAGAAAAGCTTAGAGCCTAGTGTGGTAGTGCATACCTTTAATCCCCACACTCCAGAGGTAGAGGCTTTCAGATCTCTAAGTTGGAGGTCAGCTTATTCTACAGAGCAAGTTCCAGAACAACCAAGCTTGGGTAGTGAAGGCAGTCATTGGAAACAGAAAGCTGGTGAAGATGTAACTGAACAATGGGGCCATTTTCCAGCCCCAGCAAGCAGCAGAACTTGGTAGCTTCTGGCTTTAGAGTTAAGGATAGAAGAAAGGGGCTGTGGAATTTGTCTCTGAGTTTAAGGAAAGCCACTGAGGTCAGGCATGTGTCAGAGATGTCCCTGAATGGAGGCCTAGAGAGGCCATTGTGTGAAGTTGTGAAGTTTAAGCCTGGATTGCCTTGGAGACTCCAAAATGTTGGAGATACCAGAGCCATGGGATACCTGCAGAAGAAAGCTGCTACAGGGATTGGAACCAGCCCAAGAGAAAGAAATGTGTTGCAGTCATCAAAGCTGAAAGGAACTGGAGATCTGAAGAGCACTTTGACATGAGACATGGAGATGCAGAGTTTGGAGTTTTCCCAGCTGGTTTCTGGTCTTGCTTCGGTGCAACATTTCCTCACTATGATCCCTTCTCTATGTTTTGGAACAATAATGGATATCTTGTGCCATTATATAAGTATGTGATTTGCTTTTTGATTTTGATTTTCAGGGGATTATAGTTAAAGAGGTTACATGAATCTCAGAAGAGATGTAGAACTTTAGACTTTTAAACACTGTTGAGACTGATAGACTATGGGGACTTTTGAAGTTGGACTAAATACATTTTGCATTATGATATTGTTACAAGCTTGTGGGGGGGCAAAGAGGGGAATGTGATAGTTTGAATGTATTTAGCCTCCATAATCTCATAGGGAGTGGCACTATTAGGAGGTGTGACCTTGTCAGAGTAGGCAGTCTTGTTAAAGGAAGTGTATCACTGTGGAAGTAGGCTTTGAGGTCTCATGTATGCTCAAGATACTACCCAGTGTCTCAGTTCACTTCCTGCTGCCTTCTGATCAAGATGTAGCCAGCACCATGTTTGCAGGCATGCTGCCATGCTTCCAGCTATGTTGATAATGAAGTAAACCTCTGAACTGTAAGCTGCCCCCTCAAGTAAAGGTTATCCTTTATAAGAGTCGCTGTGGTCACTCTCCATTTAGTTTGATGTTGGCTGTCAGCTTGCTGTAAATTGCCTTTATTATGTTTAGGTATGTTCCTTGTATTCCTGATCTCTGCAGGACCTTTATCATGAAGGAGTGTTGGATTTTGTCAAAGACTTTTTCAAATGAGATGATCATGTGTTTTTTTTTTCTTTTAGTTTGTTTATATGGTATATTACATTGACAGAATTTTTATGGTGAGCCATCCATGCATATCTGGGATGAAGCCTACTTGATCATGGTGGATGATTCTTTTGATGTGTTCTTGGATTCAGTTTGCCAGTATTTTATTGAGTATTTTTTGCATCAATGTTCATGAAGGAGATTGGTCTGTAATTCTCTTTCTTTGTTGCATCTTTGTGTAGTTTGAGTATCAGGGTAACTGTAGCCTCATAAAAAGAGTTTGGTAATGTTCCTTCTGTTTCTATTGTGTGGAACAATTTGAAGAGTATTGGTATTAGCGCTTCTTTGAAATTCTGGTAGAATTCCACTGAAATCAGGAATAAGACAAGGCTTTCCACTCTCCCCATATCTATTTAATATAGTATTCAAAGTTCTAGCTAGAGAAAAAAACAACAAAAGATGATCAAAGGGATATAAATTGAAAAGAAAGAAGTCAAATTTTCACTATTTGCAGATGATATGATAGTATACATAAGTGACCCCAAAAACTCTATGCGGGAACAGCTGATAAACACCTTCAGCAATGTGGTAGGATACAAGATTAACTAAAAAAATCAGTAGCTCTCCTATATACAAATGATAAATGGGCTGAGAAAAAATTCAGAGAAACATCACCCTTCACAATAGCCACAAATAATATAAAATACTGTGGGGAACTCTAAGCAAGTGAAAGACCTGTATGACAAGAACTTTAAGTCCCTGAAGAAAGAAATTAAAGAAGATGTCAGAAAATGGAAAGATCTCCCATACTCACAAATAGGTAGGATTAACATAGTAAAAATGGCAGTTTTACCAAAAGTAATCTACAGATTCAGTGTAATCCCCATCAAAATCCCAATACAATTCTTCATGGACCCCAAAAGAACAATACTCAACTTCGTATGGAAAAACAAAAAACCCAGGATAGGCAAAACAATCCTGTACAATAAAGCAACCTCTGGAAGCATCACCATCCCTGACCTAAAGCTCTACTATAGAGCTATAATAATAAAAACAGCTTGGTATTGGCATAAAAACTGACAGGTGGACCAATGAAATCAAATTGAAGATCCTGACATTAATATGCATACCTATGAACACCTGATTTTTGACAAAGAAGCCAAGATCATACAATGGAAAAAAAGCATCTTCAACAAATGATGCTGGCATGCCTGGATGTCAATGTGTAGAAGATTGCAAACAGATCCATATCTATTGCCATGCACAAAACTCAACTACAAGTGGGTCAAAGACCTCAACATAAATCCAGTTACACTGAACCTGAAAGAAGAGAAAGTAGGAAGTAGTCTGGAACACATTGGCACAGGAGACCACTTCCTAAATATAACACCAGTAGCACAGACACTGAGAGCAGCAATCAATAAGTGGGACCTCCTGAAACTGAGAAGCTCTGTAAGGCAAAGGATACAGTAAATAAGACAAAACAACAACCTACAGTATGGGAAAAGATCTTCACCAACTTCACATCTGACAGAGGGCTGATCTCTAAAATATATAAAGAACTCAAGAAACTAGATATCAAATACCAAACAATCCAATTTAAAAAAATAGACTACAGAGATAAACAGAGAATTCTCAACAGAAAACTCTAAATGGCTGAAAGACATTTAAGGAATTGCTCAACATCCTTAGTAATCAGGGAAATGCAAATCAAAATGACTCTAAGATACCATCTTACACCTGTCAGAATGGCTAAGATCAAAACCACTGATGACAACTTATGTTGGAGAGCATGTGGAGCAAGAGGAACACTCCTCCACTGTTGGTGGGAGTGCAAACTTGTACAGCCACTTTGGAAATCAGTATGAAGATTTCTTAGACAATTGGAAATCAATTTACCTCAAGACCCAGTGATACCACTCTTGGGCATATACTCAAGGAATGCTCAATCATACCACAAGGACACTTTCTCAACTATGTTCATAGCAGCATTATTCATAATAGCCAGAACCTGGAAACAACCTAGATGTCTCTCAACCAAAAAATGGACAAAGAAAATGTGGTACTCAGCAGTAAAAAACAATGACATCATGAAATTTGCAGGCAAATTGATGGAACTAGAAAATACCATCCTGAGTGAGGTAACCCAGACTCAGAAGGACAAACATGGTATGTACTCACTCATAAGTGCATACTAGATGTAAAGCAAAGGATAAGCAGACTACAACCCACAGCTCCAGAGAAGCTAGGTAACAAGGAGGACCCTAATAGGGACACATGAATAGCCCTGGGAAGGGGAAATAGATGAGATCTCTGAGTAAACTGGGAATGGGGGGGCAATGGAGGTTAGGGGAGGAGGATGGGAGCATGGGGGAATGGGATAGCTGAGCTGGAAGAGGGGTGGAGTGGGAAAGCACTGAGGGAAATATCTTGATAGAGGGAGAGAGATGTCATGGAGATAGAGAAAAACCTCGTGTGAGGGAAGTTCCCAGCAATCCACAGGGATGACCCCAGCTACTAGCAGTGGTGGTGGTGGGGTGCCTGAGCTGGCCTACCCTGGTGATCAGATTGGTGAATACCCTAACTGTCATCATAGAGCCTTCATCCAGTAACCAATGGAAACAGATGCATAAAGCCACGGCCAAGCTCCAGGCCGAGTTCTGGAAGTCTAGTTGAAGAGAGGAAAGAGGGATTCTATGAGCAAGGGGCATCAAGACCATGATGGGGAAATTCACAGATACAACCTAATCAAGCCAGTAAGAACTCATGAACTTTGGCCCGACAGCTGTGGAGTCTGCATGGGATTGGACTGGGATTGGACTGGGCCCTCTGCATGGGTGAGACAGTTGTGTAGCTTGGTCTGTTTGAGCAGCCCCTGACAGTGGGAATAGGATCTATCCCTGGTGCATGAACCGGCTTTTTGGAGCCCATTGCCACTGGTGGGACACCTTACACAATCTTGATACAGGGGGAGGGGCTTGGACTTCCCTCAGCTGAATCTGCTGGGCTCTGCTGACTTCCCATGGGAGGTCATACCTTTTCAGAGGAGGAAATGGGGGGTGGGCTGGAGAGGAATGCTGGGGGGGAGTGGGAGGAGGAATGAGGGGGGATCTATGGTTGGTATGTAGAATGAATAAAAAATTTCTTAATTAAAAAAAAGAGTTGCTGTGGTCATGTGTCTTCTCAGCAACAGAAATCCTAAGACACTATTATTTTGTTGTTGGTGTTGGTGTTAGTGGTGATAGTGGGGGTGGTGTGTATGTGTTTGTGTGTGTGTGTGTGTGTGTGTGTGTGTGTGTGTGTGTGTGTGTGTCCCTTCTTTTGGTTTTACTGGTGTGAGATTACTTATTTCCTGTGTATTCATGGATGTAGTTAACCTCTGTAAGTTGGAGTTTTACTTTTAACACCTTCTGTAGGACTTGGTTTGTAGATAGACAATGTTTAAATTTTACTCTATTATGGAATATCTTATTTTCTTCATCTATGGTGGTTAAAAGTTGTGCTGAAAAAAAAAAGTTGTGCTGAGAATAGTAGTTTGTGCTAACATTTGTGATCTCTTTGAATTTGCAGGACATCTGTCCAGGCCCTTTTGGCTTTTAGAGTTTCCAGGGAAAAATCAGGTGTAATTCTAATAAGTATGCCTTTATATGTTGCTTGGTCTTTTTCCCTTGTAGCTTAATATACATCCTTTGTTGTGTATGTTTAATGCTTCGATTATTACGTGGTGAGAGCACTTTCTTTTCTGGTCCAATGTATTTGGTGTTCTGTATACTTCTTGTGTCTTTATAGGCATCTATTTCTTTAGGTTAGGAGAATTTTCTTCTGTGATTTTGTTGACAGTATTTTCTGGGCCTTAGAGCTGCTATTCTTCTCCTTCTGTTCCTATTGTTCTTAGGTTTGGCAGTGTCCCCAATTATTTTGTGTCAGAGATTTTGAGAGTTAACGTTTCTTTGACCAGTGCATCCATTTCTTCTGTCTTCTATTGTAGCCTCAATGCTTGAGATTCTCTGCTCCATCTCCTGCATTCTGTTAATTCAAGTTTGCCTCTGTATTTCCTGTTCAAATTCCTAAATTTTTTATTTCCAGAATTGCCTCTGTTTGTATTTTCTTTATTGTTTCTATTTCCATTTTCAGGTTTTGAGCAGTTTTATTGGTTTTGCTTCCACTATTGTTTTCTTGGCTTTCTATAAGGGATTTATTCATTTCATACAATTGTCAATTGTTTCTGTTTTCCTGGCTTTCTCTTTAGGGATTTACTCATTTTCTCCAATGGTTTGTTTGTGTTTTCCTGGGTTTTTTAAGGGATTTATTTATTTCTTCTTTAAGGACCTCTATCATCTTCATATAGGTGGTTTTAAGTTTTTTTTGTTTATTTGTTTGTTTGTTTTGTGCTTCAGCTATGTTGAAACATTCAGGGCTTGCTGTGGTAGGATAGCTAGGCTCTGGTGGAGACATGTTGTCCTAGCTGTTATTGACTGTTTTTATGTTGGCATCTAGGCATCTAGGTTTGGGGTGGTTATAGATCTAAGTGCTGATTTCTCAGAGGTCAGGAGAGGATGGTCTGTGGGATCCATGGACAAGGGGGAAGGGAGGCTGCTGCTGGGAGGAGCCTGAGGTATTGGGTCTGCTGGGGGAACAGAAAGAACAGAGAAGGGGGCATCCTACTTCACTTGCAGGATTCTCAAACCCTTTCCTCCTAATGATTTTATAAGCAGTAAAGACTTATTTGGGGAGGAGATTCCGATCTGCTAAGCTGCCTGCAAGTCACACATGGAGCTCCAGTGTTACAGGTTCTGTGAGTTGTCACCCAGGCTGGATGGACTTCTCAGCGATGCAGCTGCCTTTGAGGCATCCATGTTTCAGTAAGTGATCCCTCACTTATACTCTTGTAAGTATTCCCAATAAAGCTATTGGTTTGTCAGGTTGGTCTTTTGTTTGTTGTTAGTTCCTAAACTGGGGCGATTTAGATATTTGTTCATGTCTCCTCAGAAAAAGTCGTGCAACAACATACATGTGTACATGCATGTGGAAGCCAGAGGACAGTCGCTGTTTATCAAGTTTCAATCAGCTATTTTTTCAGGCATGGTCTCTCATTGACCTTGGATGCTCTAATAAAGCTAGGTTGGTAGATCAGTGAGCCTCAGGGATCTGCCTGGCTGCCTCCACAGTGCTGTTGTTTCAAGTATATACCATGACACCTGGCTATTAAAAAAATAAAACAAAACAAAACATGGATTCTTTGGGTTCTTGAACTCAGATCTTCATGCTTTCAAGCAAGCACTCTATGACTAAGTTTCTACTCCAGTCCACATAATGACCCTTAAAGCTTCTAAACTGGGTCTTCTACTCATATTTTCTTGGAAAAGGGAGTGAATTTGTTCAGTTTGCACTCATGGAGGGAGGAACAGTGACTATTTTGAACAATAATTCAATCCATTTTATGCTGTCTTTCCTGCAGACTGGAGTTGTCTGGAAACGAGAACTCAGAAGTTGTTTAGTCATTTGTCTCAGCATCTAAGGAGAGAACTGTGCTCAATATTTACCTTGGGAGGATCAAAGACCCATTGCTCTGAGACAGTGTTATCACATCTTCAAAAGTAGTTGACTTACCTGTGACACACTCATATTTGACAGAGGTACACTGTATCCCAAACCTTTGGTTCTTGGTTTCAGATGTGAGTATTAAAGTTATTTGTCTGAGGCTGTAGATAGATGAAGAATGAATAACCTTTACTACTACCACCAACACCAAAAATACCCTTCTACATGAAGCATATTACAAATTTTTATAGTAATTTTATCCTGTGTACTAGTAGGTGCCAGGCACTGTATGAGATGTTATGTAAGCAGACTACTCTTCAAACCCTCAAAACAACTCTGCAGGTAAATGTGCCAATAATTAATAATATTACCTATTTGACAGATCAGAAGACCAAGGCTCAGAGACACAAATCATGAGACAGATCTGAACCTCCAATACAGGGTCTTTTCTCCTTTCAACGTGACACCATCCTTTGGCTGTGTGTAGTATTTGCTTCTCATAGGAAACCTTGCAACAGTTTTAGCATAATTCCTGGCATATATGTTGGAAACAATAAAATGTTGAATGAATGTAACACATGTAGTGTAAGAGACCAGTGGAACTAGGGATCAACCGGCCCAGATTCAAGGTTGAGCTTTATGGCTTTTTGTCTATTTGACCTTAATGAAGTTATTTCCACAATGTGGTAGTTTGAATTTAATTGGCCCCCATAAGCTCATTGGGAATAGCACTATTAGGAGGTGGCTTTGTTTGAGTAAATGTGGCCTTGTTGGAGGAAGTGTGTCCCTGTGGGGGTGGACTTTGTGGTCTCCTATGTTCAAGGTATGCCCAGTGCCTCAGACTACTTCCTGTTGCCTTCAGGTCAAAATATAAGAACTCTTAGCTCCTTCTCCAGCACCATGTCTGCCTGCATGCTGCCTTGCTTCCTGCCATGATGATAATGTACTAAACCTCTGAACTGTAGCAAGCCACTCCAATTAAATGTTTTCCTTTATAAGAGTTGATGTGGCCATGGTGTCTCTTCACAGCAATAGAAACCCTAACTAAGATACACCTCTAATTTTCATTTTCTTATTTTTGGAAGTGGAGACTGAGAAGCACAGCCTTTAGATGACAGTACTGAGTGGAGTGGGCTGGCTGCAAAGCTCCTTATCAGGATGTTGTCACCTAGGAAGATATACATTGGTCCTGCACATTGTCCAGAGGTCCTGGTGTTGGATAACAGAGCACACCTGTGTAAGGATAGCTAAGAGTAGATGGGTTTTCTTGTCATTTTCTTTTAATAGTAACATCAAAGTTCATCTCATTGTCTGTGCATTTGGATACCAAGTACCTGGGGTGCACCAGACAGGGAACTGGGACACAGTGACATTATAGGCCATTATGCAATTTCTTGTCATTTCCTAGAAACCAACTAGACCTCCTACCCTGGGGAGACTTGGAGGTTGTAGGCACCTCACTATGCACTCTCAAAGGTGCTGATCATTTTGACACATCAGCCTCTTCATTCTAACAAAGAGATTCCATTCCAAGGTGCTGTAGGAAGGTGAACACCTGCTACTCAGTAGTTTTGCTGGGAGAAAATTTCGGGATTTGCTTCTGGGTATGATGCTGACGGTTCACTCCCTCAAGAACTTAAATACATAGTGAAACAATTTATTTCCCTATATCACTCTAACTAAAGCTGGGGAAAGGGGACTGGAAAGCAGATTGACAGGACAGCAGTAGGAGGGAGAGTGTTTACCTGGGCTGGATGCTCAGTTTCGTCACAAGTTGTAGCTACCTTTTTCCTATGTGTCACTCCCATCTGTGACACAGCTCCCCCTGAGTTACCTTTTCAAACTTCAGCTTGTGCTAACTACAACACATGTGGTTCTCCTATGGGAAGCAGAAGAATCTCTTTCCCCTAAACATACCTACATCAGAACCCCTAAAACCTTATTGAGTCATCTTATGTCAGTGTGGGACATAATCTTTTTTTTTTTTTTTTTTTTTTTTTTTTTTTTTTTTTTTTAAGCAGAGTACATGGAAATTTGTTACAGTGGGAAAAGAGAGTACTCTGGTACACATACATTTTCTGCTTCTTCCTTCCTGTTTGCCTCTCCCTATTAAAATGTCATTGCCTTAAAGTAGGATTTCTATTTTCAGGGCACTAGGGAATGGAGCACTAGCAGGTGGCTTCGACGGAGACTTTTGTCTCTCCCCTGTGGGTTTCCCTCTTGGAGTGAAAAAAATGTAACTACTCTTCACTTCTGTTTATCCTTTTTCCCCTTTTCAACTTTCTCCCTAGCATGGTCAGGCTGATCCGTAGAATTTCTTCTGGACTTTCCAACCAGTTCTTTTTTCTAGTCTTTTCAATATTTTCCCACTCTAAACTATAGGTTCTAGACTGGAGATTTAGCCTCCTGGTTAATGCATCACTCTCAGCACCTGCCACCTTTCCCAAGAGTCTTTTGACATATTTTATTCTCTATAGAAGAGCTCATTTGTGATTCTATCATCTCTCCCTGCTTTCCATTCCCTTCTCTTTTGGCTTATTTCCTTCCTTCCTATTATTTGGTCACCATTATGAATGCATAACATAGAAGTAACAATGGCTGAAATCCTGTAATTCACTCCTTCTTTGCCAGGCCCAGAATTGGTACCCTTCTCCCATGTGAAGGGTCTCACAGAACTATGTGCTGCCAACCCTCAGTTTATTTTTGGCTGTTGTGTCATGCCCTATGTCCTTAAAATGAACATTTTTCCCCAACATGGTTTCCTTGGGGGGCTGGCAAACCTCTCTATTCTAACTGTATTTTGGTGTATACCAGGGGAACAAGAGTAATTCCTGGGATGGGAAGAAACAGCTCAGTCAATAAAATGCTAACTGTGCAATTGTGAGGGCATTAGTTCTATCCCCAGAACCCACATAAGGAAATCTGAGTGTTGTTGTGTGTGCTTGTGATCCCAGTGCTGAGGAGGCAGAGACAGGTGGATCCTCAGGGCGCACCAGACAGCTAGACTAGCCTAATTGCTGAGTTCAAGGCCAGTGAGAAATCCCGTCTCAAAACAACATGGATAATAACAAAGGAATGACATTCAAGGTTGGCCTCTGGCTTCCACATGTACAGGAATATGTACCCAGAAACATGAACACACACACACATACACACACACACACACACACACACACACACACAGAGAGAGAGAGAGAGAGAGAGAGAGAGAGAGAGAGAGAGAGAGAGAGAGAGAGAGAGAGAGATTTTAATGAGAATCAATAAAAAAGGACCCGTGTATTGGGAGGAAGGAAGGACTCCAGCCCTGTCTCCCTGGATTCTAGTAGCCCAGCATCCTTACAAATGGCACATCCCACAGAGAAACCAGCTACTTCCATTTTACCTCAGCTGAAATTCAGACACAAAGCTTACACACATAGACTGTTGATGTGGCTAGTGAAATAGCCAAGGGCCGGATATGCACAAATGCAGATTTTATTTAAAACACACCTCTACTTTTTTCCTATAAAATCTAATTGCTTTTCTTTTCAGAAAGTTGGAAAAATGGAAGCACGTCAGAAATTGGTATTCTATAGTCACTAATGCTATTTATATTCTGTGAACATGCTGCAAAGTACAACAGTGAAATGAATCAAGAATTCCCAAACATTTTCAAGGCCTCCCACAGACCCTGTGTGGGTTACTTTAACTCTCCTCTTCCTCTCCGTTCACAATTTTTATTATAAACTGTAGTAAAATACATATGACATAAAATCGACCAGTTAAATCATTTTTAGTGTACAACTCAGTGGCTTCAATTATATTCATGATGTTATGCTAACATTATCACTGTCTTCTTTCTAAAATGTCCTTATCATTCTAAACAGAAACTCTGCCATAAGCAATAACTCCCAACTCCCTGGCCCCTGGCCTCAAATAATTTCTAATTTATGAATTTGCCTATTCTAGCTATTTCATGTGAGTGAAATAATGTTATTGGTTTTTTTAATGCTTGAATAATATTCCTTTATACTTTGTACCACTATGATCCATTCCTTTCATGGACAAATGCGCTCTCTCTCTCTCTCTCTCTCTCTCTCTCTCTCTCTCTCTCTCTCCCCCCCTCCCCCCTCTCTCTCAAACACACACACACACACACACACACACACACACACACACACACACACACACTTTATGTATTCATTCATCTGTTGAGCTGTTTTCAACTTCTGAGGGTGGTAAATAATGCTTCAGATGAATACAGGCTTACCAATATCTGGATCTTCATTTTCAGTTATTTTGGGTGTATATATGCCTTGAAGTGGAATAACTGGGCAGAATGGTAGTTTTACGCTTAATGTCCATCAAGCTGTTTTCCACAGTGGTAACAGCATTTACATTTCTACCAGCAATATACAAGGTAGATCCTCAATTTTAAGTTTTAAAAAAGATTTATTCATTTTATTTCATTTGTAAGTGTTTTGCCTGCATGTATGTGTGTGTAACATGTGTGTTCTTGTGCCCCAGGATCTGGTCAAATAGAAGGGATGACATCTGAGAATGTGGGACCAGGATCAGCTTTACATGGGTAGTGGTGGTGATGCCTCCTGTGTCCTGGTCCCTGTGTAGGTTCAGTAGGTGATTAGTAGAAGATGGAGATGTTGTGAGAGAGGCAGGAATCATGTAGAAATAACAGATTGAAGAGGAAAAAAGATTCCTTATTCCCAGAGTGGGCAGGAGTTGAGGTTTGGACCACTGTGGACTTAATCAAGTTCTTAATGGGGACTACAAATTCCAGCTCCACCCTTTGGGTGCATGGGTGAGGTGGGGAATCATTATTGGACAAGAGTTCTTTTCCATGCCTAAGAACTTTTATAAGCCCAGGAAGTGTGTGTGTGTGTGTGTGTGTGTGTGTGTGTACCCATGGCAGGTGGTGTGAGTGCCCAGGGTATGTGTAAACAGCCATGGTGTATGAGTGTGTTGGGGGCCGAGAGTAGCACATGATGAGGCAAATGAGGTTCATGAATTTAGAGGTGGGAAAACAAATTAAGAACAGAGCTTTTCTACCGTCCTGCTTCCCACATGTGACCTTAGTACTCCATGAAAAGAGGGGCCAAGTATTTTGACCTAAGAAGTAGACCAGAAATATTGGAATCCTAGATAACACAAAGGGCTTCCAGCCACACCATCTGCTCTATTGAATGACTTCCTTTCCTCCTTCCTGCTTTCCCTTCTTTCCTCTTCCTACCAGTCTTGGTTAGCCATTTCTTCTGTCTTAGTAATCTGCTTGTCATTGGGTTTCAAAAATACAGTAAGACCCCATCCCTGCTCTCCAGAGCTTCCTGGACCTGGGTGGAGAACAGATGAAGTAGGAGCCCCCTGGTCTGCGATGTTAGAAGTTCTGGGATGTCGGAAACTCAGGACCATCCGGAGACTCACTGAGTCCCAGAGGAAGTGTGGCTCGGGTTGCAGACTCAGAACATCACTGTACTCTGTCACTGTTCTCAATTAAGGTTCCATCTTTCTGACTCCCTACCCTCTGGAAAACTGGGGAATGGCTGGCTCTCTTTCTAGAGAACAATGGAAAGATTCAGGTGTGGGACCAGCCAACAGCACTGACAGACGCCACCACAAGCACTGGCTCTGAAGCCAGAACAGAGGAAAGAAATTCACACCCAGCCAGTTTCAGGACCTATGGCAGTTGGTTCATGGATTGATATTGTGCAGCAGTTTCACTAACACCCTCCTGAAATTGGGGTGATTCTCTTCTTTCTCTTCCTGACAAACTTGAGTTAATCTTGTGTAATGCTCACAAACACTTGGAGATTTATTGCCGCTGCCCCCACCCCTCCGGAGTTTTTCACCCATGAAAAGGAACTTCAGAACCTCATAGCTTGTCTAGGAGAGTGGGGGAGAACAGGGATCACCAGGGAGGGCTGTGTTCATAATTCTTCCATTGTGTCTGGCTTAAAAAAAAAATCTAACCAAGGTGAAATTCACATAACATAAAATTAAGTGCAAAATTCAAGAGTGTTCATCTCATATAAGTGCTATTTAAGCATTGCCTTTCTCTAGCTTCAAAATTGTTTCATCACTCACCAAAGAAATCCTGTGTTTTATGACTTTTCCTGGTGAGATGGGTCTGTCACAGTGACAGACCAAAAAAATTATTTCACCCAAGTCTAGCTTGGTGAATCAGTGAGTTTATAGGTGCTGTTTACAGAAACATGGGTGAGGTGTTATTTACAGGAACACAGATGACTCAAAGGTTGCTATATCACCAAAAAGCCCACCCCAGCCTACATCACCAAAGCTACATCCCTGAAACTCCTCCACAATGTTCAGGTAGCCCACCAGGCAAAAAGTCTCTTCTCCTTAGCATTGTTACTGTTTGAATAACCCTGAGGAGGGGCCTTGGGAGTCTTGTAAGTTTCAGGAGCTCTCAGAGCCTTGTGAGTTTTATTTACTTCCTGAGCCTTACTGGAAGACAGTTACACACACTCTCTACCCAAGGAGCTATTGTTTGTTCCCCTCTTTCTGCCTTACTTCTGGTTGTGGTGACTCCACTTTCTCTCCCTATGGCTTGCCTGTTCTGTGCATTTAATATAGGAGGAATCACACATGGCTGTTATGGGCTGGGACCCTATAACAAAAGGTCCTAATCTCCTCTTCGTAAAAATATGTCAGTCATATTGGATTAGGTCCACTCTAATGACCTCAATTTAACTTTAATTATCTCTGTAAAGTCCTTATTAGCAGCCCCAATGCACATTAGTGACTTAAAGAACAAGTATTTTTTTAAGAGCTGGGTTAGGTTCACAGAAAAATAAATGGCAGATAGAGATATTTCCCATATACTTCCTCTTGGTCCCATACCAGCACTCCTCAGGGTCATTCATAGTGTGAGATGCACCAGTACTTCCGTGTGTGTGTGTGTGTGTGTGTGTGTGTGTGTGTGTGTGTATGTGTGTGTGTGTGTGTGTGTGTGTGTGTGTGTTTGTGTGTTTGGAGGCCAGGGGCAGGGACAATGCCTTGTTCTACCATTCTTCACCTAGAGATGACTGTTTTTCTACTAGGCTGATTGACCAGAGCCCAGCATTCCTGTCTGTCCACCTTCCACATCACTCAGAGCTGGGGTTACAAGCATATGTGATCATACCTAGATTTATGTGGTGTTAGGGACCTAAACCTAGGTCCTCATGCTTGTGCAGCAAATGTGCTTGCCCACTGAGACATCTCCCCAGCCCTTCCTTTTCACCTCAGTCTGGGTAATACTCCACTGTATACTAGATTAGGTTAACTAATTAGGAAGACTCACTCTAAATGTGGGCAGCACCATTCTACTGGCAGGATTCTCTGACAGAATAAAAAAAAAAAGAGAAAGCAAGCTGAGCACCAGCATTCATCACTCTTTGCTTACTGACCAGCGACCACCTGTCTCAAAGTCTGGGGACCACAACTTCCTTACTGTGGTGGACTGTATCTTCAACAATGAGCCCAAATCAATCCTTTATTAAGTTGTTTTTTCAGGTATTTTGTTAGAGCAACAATGAAAGTAACTAAGTAACCAAGATGGGGGTAGAGGTAGGTGAAGCTCAGCCAACTCCCTTCTAATAAAGATCCTGGATTCTGCAGTAGGCTCACAGGAATACAAGCATGGTCAAGTGATTTCCCAGATGGTTGCCAATGACCCTGGGCAGAGAGGAAGAGCCAGAGGAATGAGCAGGGTCTGGAAGTGACCACATAGTCTGCACACATTAACATCTGGGATCTTACCATCTTCTTGGTGTCCGGCTCTAGCATTGGACCCAATTATGGGTATTAAGGGGCAATCTTTGGGCAATGAAGGAGAGGCTGAGAGGGCTAGGTTCGGGAACACCTGAGTTCACAGAATCCTGGATGCCATTTAACATGAGCAACTGTGGCTGAGCATGGGGCTAGAGGGTTTGACATGAGATGCAAGACAGAACTCTCTGGGCTCTGGGGATCTAAGCTGTGAGAGTGGCCTCCCAGGGAAAGCTTTGCACATACGTTCATAAAGCCCAAGTGTCAGAAGCAGCCTTGAGAGTGCCCTTGTTCAGTTCCCTTTCCGAGAGTCTCTCTGTAATATCTCCTTCACTTGCAATGACAGGAGGCTCATTACTGTCATCTTCTGGTCACATTTGTTCTGCTAGCCCAGACAAGCTCCTAGGCTTCTCTTTTCTGTCACTCAGGAAACAAATTTTGGCCCGTGTTGGTGAGCACACTGCGGAAGATCAGTCACATAGCTCTGAAGACACAGTGGGTTCAAGCCTACCAGGTTTTGGAGGGCACAGAGCCAGCGACTATTGGCATCCGGGTCCAGCTCTGAGACACTCTGATCACAGGTTGCTGGGCTGCAGGCATGCCTTCTCATTAGTGCCAGCAATCAAAGCTGACCCAGGAGATGCTTATTGCAAGGAAATGCAGGATAATCAGCCCCTTCTCTATCACCTCTGCCTCCAGCTCCAATATCTGCAGCTGAGAGCAGGAACCCTGCTTCTTACCCATCCACCCGAATGGAGCTTCTAGCACTCATTATCACTGACTGTGCTGCTTTAGGGTGTTCTGCCCTCCAATACTTCTTTTGGCTGTACCTGTACCTCCATGCAGCCCCTTCCCCTCCACAGGTGATCAAGGAGCAAGCTAGAGCTCCTGATCCACACATCCCAGCACATTGCAAGTTTATGTCTAAGGATACATTGCTTTGGAGTCCAGATACTTCTAAAATATACATATTAGTTTAACTGAGCAGCCTTTACAATCAAATGTCTTTCTGCAGTTAAAAACCCCAAGATAACTCATCTCCTCCTGATAACCATGAGCATTTCCTACACTACATGTGCCAAAGCAGATCTTGCATTCCATCAAGCAGGCTGCCATCCTGGATGTGCCCTCACCTGAGCAGTCACAGTTACCTTCTTCTTTTCCTATTGCAGCCGTCATCGGGCCCTCCAAGCCCAGCCCTTCCTGGCCACTTCCTTCCCCAGTACCACCAGAGTCTGGTTCTGAAGATGTTTTGAGGCACATCCTCTCTGCTCACAATCCCTCCATGGCTCCCTATTGCCTTGATTCTAAGTTCTAACCTATCTCCTGCACACCTTTGTAGCCTCATCCTGCCCCTCTCCTTTTGTATTTAGGTTCTTTGCCAGCTTGAGCGCCAGACACTCATTCTTTACTATGCTTCATGTTGCCTCCTCTCCAAAGAGTGTTACCGCCTGCTCTCTGATATTATCTCTCCCACCAACACTCAAAACTCCATTCAGGTGCCCATCTTTTGAGGCACCTTCAATCCAACAGATATATTTATAATTCACTCATTTGCTCATTCATTCACAAATTCTAATGATTGTCCACTAGACTTTTGATCCTTACCCCCAGAAAACTTAAGAGCTAGGTAAGACAGACCACCCTCCTCTTTCTCTGTCTGTCTCTCTTGTGAAATGATACTTGTGTTAAGATCCAAGTAGGACTCTACCAGGGGAAAGAATGCTGTACACAGAAGTCTGCAAAGATTCTGGGGGCAAGAAGGAGGGTGGGGTGCATTTAAGAATATGAATGTGGTTAAATTTCAGCATACAAGATGCTGGGGAGAGTAAGATGAAGTTGGAAAGAGGTGAGAACCAGACCATGAAGAAAGAGAAGGTGGTACCTGGGCTTACGATGATGCTTTGGCTAGAGAGGAGTATGCAAGAGGGAATTCTTCCAGTTTTCAAGATACCTTCAGCAAATCTGCCTCTTGTGGTCTTTGGTTGGAATGAGGGAAGGGGAGAGAGTAGGTCAGACCCTATTTAGTGTGAGTCGTACAACAGTATATATAGCCTATAAGCAGAGTCATGGCAGCAGAATCCCACACTGAGAGATTGAGGGGCCTGGGAGGGATCTAGATCACATGTGTGAGAGATCCAGAGGGAGAGGGGAGGCGACTGCGGGTCTCTGACCTGCATAGTCAGTTAGTGCTCAGCACAAATGCTATCTGATTCTTAAAGCTATAAAGTTCCTCTGGCAGCCACCTGCATGACCTTGATAACAAGGCAGATGCTTCCTAAATGCTAAGGATGCAAATAAGACCGCATCGGTCCCTGGGACCTGGGGAGCACTCAAAACATATCAATCCTAGGTGAGAAGGGACTTTGGTTACCTCCCACAAGCCCCTTTCTCCTCTCCACTTCAGATTCTGTCTCTTCTATTAACGACATCCTGTCCCTTCCTACCCATCCTATTTCCATTTGCAGCTTCCAAAGATTATCTAGCGTTAGGCTTTTTTAAAAAGCCATTTAAGCATGCCTCTCCCTTCCCCCAGTCCTCCTCAGCAGCCCTTGTTCTTTAAATACTGGGAAACTGAGCTCCTTGGAGGGCTTCAGCCCGCCCTCAGCTGGTCCTAGCTCTTGCCAGCCCTGTCTCCAGCTCAAGCACTTACAGCAGCCCTTGCAGAGTCAGCAGTACCCGATCCCCCTGCGCAGGAAGCACACACTTCAGCATTTAGCTTGTGCTTGCTAATGCGCTCCAGTGTAATTGTTTCCAGAGCCCAGGAAGTGGGGGGTTGTGTGGTAAGGGCAGCCCTGGGACTGCAGGCCCAGGATTCAGAGCCATTTCCATCCTTTTGAGGAACACAGCAATAAGAACTCACTCTGGGTCTTGAGGGCAGCTGTGAAGGAGGGAAGATCATGGATGTCTGCTTTCAGGGGGGCAGGAGAAGTGGTCATGGATCACTTGGGGGTTGTTGATGTGTAAATGGAAGAAGGAGAAGCAGCTTTAGTTTACTGCTTCACAGAAGGAAGGGCCTTCTAGGCCACTCAAGGCAGGCCTTTCCACAGGCTACTTCCCCATCTTTGCAATACAGATGGTGAAGTTTTGACTAGGAAGAAGAGTGGGTAGTGACCCGCACAGTCGGTGCTCAGTCACTGGGGTGGATCAAAGTTACAGCATTGTCCTTGTCTAGCTGGTGTGATTTGGGGAAAGGTACTTAACCTCTCTGGCACTCAGTGACCTCATCTGTAGAATGAAAACTGAAACCTCATCCTCGCAAGATAATTTTCTTTTCAGTTGCCTTGTGAGTAGAATCAGATGGACACAATGCTACCTGCATCTGCCTGCACACAGGCTGTGGCCTCTAGGCTTCAGTTGGACCCTACACACACACAGGGAATGTAATAGCTGCTTTCTATGTAATAGCTGCTTTCTAAGAATATGGTGTGAGAAGAGGGCCTCACTCTATGTCCAGTCTACTTTCCCTTCACACGGGGCCAGCCCCAGGTTCCCGCAGCCTCTCTTGGGCCAGTGCTGGGTATCTGTCATCAAAGATCAAGCAGGATGTATCTTCCTGTCTCCCTCTAATGACTGTTCTAAGATACAGTGCTGGTTACCCTGTGTCTCCTGGCTATCTGAGAGGTCCACATCTGTCTCTAGGATGCTCAAATCATTCCATACACTGTACTTGGTCCCATGACATCATCATAGGTGCACATCGCCATCTTGCTCCCCAAACTCTACTGCAGCTTCTCCATTATTGTTAAATTGAACTTCTCTTCCTCTTCCCCTTTCCATTTCTTGCCCTTCCTTCCCTCTCTGGGCCTTGGTTTTCTTATTCTTAATATGGTGATGGTCAGGGTGGAACTTCACAGGGTGTTCATGGGAAACTATAGAAGTTTCTACTCTACCTCTGTGCAAAACTACCCTTGATTGCTGTGGTGTGTGGTTGACTTTAAGACCAGAGATGCTTTTCTGGAGACTTGTGGGCAAATATTCCTCCCCTAAGTGGTCAATTTAAAGTGCTTAACTTGGAGGACAAAATAAAATAAAGCAACAGCATTTTCATGTATTATTAATATCCACAAGTGGGGGAAGGTATGGGCTTTCTGTCCAAAGACTCTGGTTCTTGGAGCAGTCAGCCTTTAAGAAAGTTTCACTTAAAAAAAAAAAAGGTTCACTTACTGGAAGCTGGACTGTGAAAGGAGGAAAATTAAATCTCTCCACAGGCAGCATGATAAAGACACGGTAGACAGCATCCTGTCACATGGGCATCAGACATGGAGGAAGCCCCATCATGGCGGGGGGGTCTGCCTTTGGAAGCAGGACGTGTGGTCCATGGAACTAGCTTGCAGACACTCAATGGGTGTCTGTCCTTTCCTGACGTCTGATGCATTCATTCCACTTATTCATCTGTGCCAAGTCCATTTTCTCGACCTAAGAAAACAATACATGCCACAACATCATCTTTGAGAAGTGTCCCGATATGGACTCATTCTGCCAAAACAATAATCTAACATCTTGCTAGAATCCATTATCATGGATATCAATGGAAGACATGAGAAGCCAAGAAAGCCTGTGAGTTTCCCACATGAACAGCTTGGTCTATGACTATGCTATTGATTAAGACAAGAGCCATGGAGGAAGAAGGCAAGGGCAGGTAGTATCATTTTGGAAAGGATGAGTCTGATGCTCAGGTAGATGTTTTGAGAAGTCTAGAAGCATGGGCATGGAACCCAGGAGAATGATGTCACCTACAGGTAAAGATTTGGAACCTGTGACTCCAGTGGTTAAAACAGAAGCTCCAGAAGAAATGAATTTTCCTGATGACAGTGAACAGCACAGAGCAAAATGAACCCTGGGTATGAAGATGTGCTCAGAGGTCATGGCTCTCAGGAAAGAAACTGAGAAAAAGAAGTATGGTGTGCAGGAGCTAGTTCTCCGTGTTTTTTCCATTGCAGGTGGAGGTGAGATCTCACCATTAACCTTCTGAGCTCATTAACTCCAGTGTCTTTTCCACTGTAAGTCAGATTTCACCTGTGACCTTCTCATCATTCTGGATACACAGATAGAGTGATCCCAGTGCTAAAGATCAAGATGCAGAGACACTGGATATGAATCTGCCCTCAGATTGCTCATTCTCTATAGGCCAGCCAGCAAGCATTATGAGAAGTGTGGGTTCAGAAGGCTGCAGACCTGTCCACCTGAAGATATGGCATATGGGAGAACGCTTTACCTGCAAGCCCTTCAATAAAAGGAAGACATGTTTAATGTGCTGACAATATTACTTGGGTACAGAGAGATTTCCCCCCAAGATCAAATTGATAACAACAGGTTCCTTCACAGTGCCTGATTTATTTGCCAAGTAGATCTCTCCCCTGTGCAACCATATTGCTATACCTGTCACCCCCGATACTGGGACTAGACAAATACCCTCTCTGGAATTCAGGTACTGCTTGGAGAATGAAATCGTAACTCACTTTAGAAACCAGTGATACATATTTATACTCTGACGGGCATGGGCATGGAAGCTCTTCACTGTGCATTCCCTAGCTTTGGATGGGCGTCAATCTTCTCTGTGGTTTATTAACACAGCTGCCACTCAAGCTAGATTTACCATCACCTGACTGACTGTACTGAGACAGTTCATCATAGGAACATTCGCTTAATTTGCCCCATCCGAATTGTTCCCTGCAATGTGGATGTCTGATGTGGCTTCATAAATGACATTTCTTTTCGTTGGAAAAATGTTTCTGGCCCCCTTTCTTGTATCCCCCCCAGCTTCTTATTTAAAGGAAGCAATAAATGTCAAAACTATCTATAGCTCTAGTGGAGAGAAGTTGACATACAAGGCCAAGCAAAACAGCCCTTGCCCTAGACAGAATAAGTCTGGTTTAACGAACAGAGATAATTTCTTTTTAGGGGATTTAGAAAGTTTAGTTCTATAGACAAACCAACCAACCGATGGACTAGCTCATGTCTGATATTCCTCCTGGAGTCTAGTTGCCCCACCTTTGTGTTTTCTTGCAGAGGACTCAGAGTTCTTTCTTCTTTTCACACACACTCAGACATCACTTGTGAGCACTTAATCTATGCCAGACACCGAGATAGACATTTTCATTTGCTATCCAGCTTAACGATGGGAGGTGAGTGTAATTGTTCTCATAGACCTTAAAAGCTTGAGGGATGGATTGAACTTACTTGGATTCTTCTGGTTCTGAGTCCATGAGCAGTTTTTACTCTTCCAAAGTGCTATCCAGACCCACAGCCTTAGCCAAGGCTTACACAGGAATTCTTGTCTACTAAGGGCTTTGGCTATTTCATTTAACCTCAAGAACAACCTTAGGCAGAATGTTGAATTTCAGCTCCCATTACTAAGTTGGGAAATGGAAGTCTGTAGATGCAGGTAGCTTGTTCAAAGTCTTTCAGCTGGTGAGAGCAATGGGATGCAGACCAGCAGGTGTCTGTGGCACCCAGGGCTGTGTTATTATTCACGTTTCTGACTACCTCCCACTAGAACCCCTTTAGTTCAAATTCCCCCAATATAAACACAGACAAGTTTAGTCAAGAGCCATTTAGTCAACTCATGGCTGAAGAGAATGGGCAAAGAAAATGGAGTGGATTCTTTTTGGAGGGAGCATGTTCTTCAGTGTGTAAGTATGTTCTCAGTCACCTGCAGCATTTCTAGATGGAAAATGTTAGTTTCTCTTAGTTGGGACTTGTGGGAAGTGCCCTAGTGAGAGCTGGGTTAGCTCTTGGGAGATGACATTGGTGGATACAAGTATGTTGGGGGTTTTGGTATTGAACTTGCCACAGACACTAGCTGTAAAGACCATGTAAGGAGAGCAATGATAGAGCCAAGTTTGGCCAAGAAAGACGAACTAATTCTACCACAAAATTGTACACAGTGGTGACTCCAACACTTGCTGCCTCCTCAAGCCATGTATAATATGGGTCCATCTCCTCAGTGCATCCTGTCAGCACTCAGCATGATCTCCTTAGGGAGTCCTTTACCTTATTGATGGTGGCCCCCAAGGTTCTTTCCTATTCTATCTGGTTACCTCATACCTTCTCCTAAAGGAGCTTCTTTCATTCATAAGGAGTCACCTCTCCCACTGTGTCCCCAGCCCATCTTGTGACTGGCTCAACTTCCCTTCTGGAAAGTCCCACCAAGACCCATAGGGCTTCAACAAATCCATATGGGCCTGAAGCTGGCCTCATGATCTTGTGTGCAGACTCGCTTCTTCTTCAGGTGCCTGCCTTACTAAGAGGCATTATCTTCTGCTGACTCACTTGGAAAGAAAATATTCTAGGTTCTTCCCACCCAGATGGTCACTATGTTCTATTGTAACCACCTTTCTCATGTCTGTCTTCCACTACACATCTAATTCTAACAGAAAATCTAAAGAACAATTTCCATAATGTAGATCAATACATCAAGGCACAAAGAAAGTATGTGACTTCCCCAATGGTAGAATTTGTATTTAAATCCAATTGTGTCAAATCCATCTGTTTTTCTACCCTGATAATATTACTGAAAAGAAATGGAGTAGACATTGAAAAGTCAAGACTGCTACACTAGTTTCCTGTGGCTACTGTAACAAAATGTCCCAAACTGGTTATTTTAAGGAACAAATGTTTATTGCCTCATTGCTCTGGAGGCTAGAAATACTGGCCCAGGGTGATTAAGAGTTGTTTGTTTTCTGAGGACATGGCTTATAAATGGTCAGATTGTCCCTCTATGTTTCTTCAAACTATTTCTATGAACACATTGCAACCTAAACCAGATGTATGCTAAGGTAGTCAGAGTTAGGACTTCAAAATATATGGGATATAAAATAACTGTGAAATCATAAAGCACATTAAAAATGATATTGGAAATAATATGATACTAGGTCCAGATGAAGTCTAGATACTGATCCCAGAATATGAGGGAATTTAGTATTTAGTGAGGTGGCATCTGAAACAGTGTGGATAAATGGTGTTGGTTCTATTCAGTGGTTGCTGGTGGTAGAAGATGGGCAGGTTGTATTTCTACTTCATGTATTATGCCAAAATCAATTACAATCCAATGAAGATTTCAATGTAAATTATGAAACCACAGAGCACTAGACATGACTAAGATTAAATAAAGAGTATAAGCATGGCAAGAAATCCACTCCTAAGAACAGCACCTGCTGTTCTTGCAGAGACCCAGGTTTTGTTCTTGGTACCCACATGGTGGTTTATAACCACACTTAACTCTAGTTCCAAGGATCTGGCATTACATACTACCATGAAGCCAAAAAGGAAATGTGGGCTGGGATGTAGGTCACTTGGTAGAGTCCTTGTCTAATATGTACCAAGTCTTGAGTTCCATCCTTAGGTCTCCATTAAACTTCCACCTAACCAGGGGTTGGGGTTGGAAAGATGGATCAGTGATTAAGAGCACCTGCTGTTCTTGCAGAGACCCAGGTTTTGTTCTTGGTACCCACATGGTGGTTTATAACCACACTTAACTCTAGTTCCAAGGATCTGGCATCATCTTCTGACCACTGCAGGTGCCAGGCATACATGTGGCACACATATATGCACACAGGCAAACACTCATGCACATAAAATAAATAATACAAAAATGAAACCAAAACCAGTCATGGTGGCACATATCTGTAATCTCTGAACTTGGAAGGGAAAGGCAAGAAGATCATAAGTTCAAGGTCATCCTTGACCAAATACTGAGTTCAAGGTCAATCCAGGACACCTAAGGTCCTGTCTCTAAAGAGAAAACAGCAAAAAACAAACAACATCTCACCAAACCCTGGGACTGGCATAGTGGAAAGAAATAGTCGAGTCCTGAGAGTCATCCTCTAACCTCCAGATGCATGCTGCCTGTCAAAGTAAATAAATACATAAATAAATGTCATTATAATAAAAAAGTTGAAAAAGGAAAAGATTAACAATACAAGTTATTTAGCAAAATTCTGTTGGCCAAAGTGCTGTAAGCCAAAAAACAGACAATGAACTAATGAAAATGTTTCTAACAAATTAGAGAGAGAACATTAACTCACTAATAAAAATGCTGAGAAATTCTAAGGTTGGGACAAAAGAGGAAAATGGATAAAAAGCATAAATGGTCGCTTTCTAGACAAAAAGGAATTCAGCTGCCTGAGTTTGCAAAAGTATACAACCTCATTTGGAACTAACAAAATAATATATAACATACAAATGAACTTCCTTTTGTATTATGCATTGGTGTAATTGGGGGTAGGGAAACTGGAAAAGTCCAGTATTGCTCTGGTGTAATGATACTGTGACTTGTCTGGGAAATTTGGCAATATTCAATTTAGTTAAGCAGTTCTATTTCCCCTCCTCTCCTTCCCTCTTTCCTACCTTCTGTCATAATCAGGGTTTTATTGCTGTGGTAAAACTCAGTGACCATAAAGAACTTGGAGAAGAAAGGGTTTATTTTAGCTTACAACTCTCAGATCACACTCCATTGCAGAGGGAAGTCAGGGCAGGAACTCAATCAGGGCAGGAACCTGGAGGCAGAAGCTAATGTGGAGGCCATGGTGT